>NC_091434.1:75644245-76271745 GCF_964237555.1 Oryctolagus cuniculus | reverse complement strand
CTTGCTAGTTAGTTGAGATTTTAGTTTGCTTTTCACAAACACAAATGTATAACCAAAGAGTAGTTTATGTACCTTAGATAATCACAACACCTTTTTCCGGAAAAGTGCCAGGCCCCTTCTTGAGAATTCTCTCATTTGTCCTTATAATAGCCCTAGAAGAGACTCTGTAGGTTTTTTCCAGTAAGCCACTCAACATGGATCCTTGACAGAAATCGCATCACTGACAAGCTCTGTGTGTGGGACTTGACTTCAGCTTTCTTGCTCCATGATCTGTGCAGAAAGAAAACACAGGTAAAGTTGGCCCAATATCTTCTGACTTGGAATACAGTGGGTGTTTGGGCTCTGGATCTGGGTTTTAGTACTTTGTTTACTGATAGCTCTAGACTAAGAAAGCAGAGTTGGTGCAAAGCAGGGTATTTGACCCTTATAATAACTATGTCCCTGCATGCTGTGGGAAGGCTGGGTCCAGGAACCACTACCGAGGTCCTAGGGTAAGGATGGGGGCTCTCCCTACTTCTTTAGCAGCCTTGATTCAGTTACTTTCTGAAGGCATGCTGGAACTCTGGAGTTCTGCACCTCCGACCCCCTTGCCTCTCCCCTCTTTAATTCTTGCCCTTTGATTTTATTCCATAGATACCTCAGACACAAAGACTAGTGGAACATGTGGTCTGCGTTGGTGTGGTGGGTCATTATTCTACTTCCTTTTCTAGATACTTTTCCTCTCCAGTGAAAATCTGAATTGATTGGTTTGTTAACATAAGGGGAAATAAATCTTATTCAATGACTTCCAAGAGTACATTTAGTCAGGCTAAGGTGAAGCTAGCGTGATAAAGCAAGATATAATATTAACTGCTATCACAACCTGACCTCATGCTCTTTTCAGCTATAAGACTAGCAATGGCTTAGCACAATTCAGTCAAGATGATTTTTTCAAAACACAATATATGTAATTGATATTTAAAACTTAAATTGACTTACACAATGCTTAAAAGCCAAACTGATCATCGTTTCTCACCAACAACTTTCCATTTGCCATTTATGATGATAAAACCAATGAAATCTGACTTTCTGTATTTTCTTCATAGTCTACCAATACACACATTGTACCTGTAATAAAACCTGCCCATGGCTCTCAGTGACTTACAGTCATGTTAGCAAAGTGGGCCAGTGTTTTCCTGATGTGGTTTCTGCCTCTCCTCTCTTACTCCTTGCACCTTGGTAAAACAGATATGACTCTGGCAATCACCAGCTATTGACATTGAACATTGTACTTAAATAGCCCATTTTTTTTTGTTTCCATTATGTTGATGGAGATTATACTCAATAAGATAGGGGACTTGGGGAATTAAATTTGATTTTACATGTTTGTGTGTGTATACTTGTGCATATATTTCTGAGGATACTTCAAAAAGTGTGTGGAAAAGTGAAATTAAAAGATGCTCATTGTGGGGAAAATTTTTGAGCTCCATGCATAATATTTTGTAGTATGTATTTCCTGTGAGATTTCTGAAGGTCTTAGCATGCATGATTTCAAAATTTTTTTGCACCAAAAAAAATTTACCTTGAATACCATTTCCATGAACTTTTTGAAACACTCTTATATATACATAAAAACATATATGCAGAGTTACTCATAAGTAGCTTGTCTAAAATAATTTTTCCAGGAAAGCTGGAATCATAGTACTCATTATTTTTTTGTAAAATGACAAAAATACTAATATTTATCAGACAGCCCCATGCATCAGAAATTGAGCATTAGATTGTTCAATAAATTAATAGTTGCTGAAAAAAATGTTAGTTTCCTCTACTTCACAGCCACAGGTTTAACAAATATTACTTCCCTTTTTATTCACAGCACATGAGCAACTAGATTTAAGTACTTTGGCCTCCAGACTGGCATATAACTGGCATGAAAAGTAACCAAAACCTCAAATTTGATGTATTTCTGACATATATGAAGGGAGTTTGATAGAGGTACAGGAGGGAGTGAGATGAGGAGGGCAGATGTGGAAGAAAGAATAGAAAGTAAAGGATGCGAGGAGAGTGGCATTGGAGAAACCATCCTGGAAGTTCCTGATTGGCATGAGTTCTCTCTCCTCTCCCTAGACTTGTGAAAAACCACTGACATAAAAATCGGAGAAAATCAGTCACATCAATCAAATGAGAGGGACATCATTCAACACTAAGCACCTACTGGAAATAGCAGTGACTTCTGCAAATGGCCTCACACTCCAATTAAAACTTTTGCATTTTTTCATAATAAAATATCTATTTCACATCTTTGAAAAAGTAGGCCGAACTTTGGAGGATAACATAATGTAACACTGAACTTTTAAAAAGCATTTCTGAACTTCAGCAGAACTTGGGCTGCTAGTTAGAGATACAGGTTTCTGAATTCATCTCAGAATATTCTAAAAGAGTGAGGTCTGAGGCAATGTTCAGGAACCACCACTGTAAGAGGCTCCTCAAGCTAGGGATCATGTGGTCGGTAAGTATAATTTGAGAAAGAATACCCCAAAAAGGAGGAGCCAAGATTATTAAGAACATAAGGTGAATGCTTGTACAATCAAGACTAGAACTTAGCTTTCATGTACCCAGAAGCTGAGGGGGGGAATGGGAGCACATTGAATCACATGGGTTTTATTCTGCTGCAGAAAATATCAAAATCAAAACAATTCCTAAAGGTTGTGCAAAAAAGCAAAACTTTCTCCAAAAACTAAACTAAAGGAAGAAGGTTTGCTTAGAACATGGCTGAAGGAAGACTAGGGAACATTTCTAACAGATCTTTAATGTAACTTTTCAAAGATCATAAAAGGTTAAATCAGGTGAGCTTTTTACAAATGGTTAAAATTAGTAAAACTCAGTGAGTTTCCTTTAAAAGATAAGATGGTTTAGAAGAGTTGATTTCTTGGGGTCGGTGCTGTGGTGTAGCAGGTAAAGCCGCAGCCTGCAATGCCAGCATCCCATATGGGCACCGGTTCGAGTCCTGGCTGCTCCACTTCCGATCCAGCTCTCTGCTATGGCCTGGGAAAGCAGTAGAAGATGGCCCAAGTCCTTGGACTCCTACACCCATGTGGGAGACCTGGAAGAAGCTCCTGGCTCCTGGCTTTGGATCGGTGTGGCTCCGGCCATTAAGGCCATCTGGGTGTGAACCAATGAATGGAAGACCTCTCTCTCTCTCTCTCTCTCTCTCTCTCTCTCTGCATCTCCATCTCTCTCTGTGTAACTCTGACTTTCAAATAAACAAATAAATGTTGATTTCTTATGATTTAACATTTGTGTTGAACTTGGAGATCTTCTCAAAATAGTTTGGCTGCCTTTGAAATTCTCTTAATAGAATTTCAGCATTTTAGAAATTTAGGGGAAATTTTTCATTTCACAAAGAAGGAAGTAGAAACGCAACAGTATGATAGTAGTTTTACCCCACAAAGGGCAGTGTCACCAGCTGCAGAAGTGTAGACAAGCTGCTTTAATTTTATTTTTCATAAATTTTATTTTTAAAATTAAAATTTCTTCATTTTCCTTATTAAAAATGTCATTAATGAGGCTATGAACATCAACAATTACATTTTATAGAGGTAGCTTACTTATTTATCTTCTCTTTCATGGCATTATCTGGAATTTTTTTAGTTTAAAAGAGTGATAGAGAGAGACAGAGATAGAAAGCCACAGACAGAGACAGAACAAGAGAACAGAGACTGATCTTCTATCTGCTAGCTTACTTCCTAAATGCCTGCAACAGCCATGGCTGGACCTGTCCGAAGCCAGAAGCCAGGAACCATATCCACATCCTCAGTGTGGGTTTCAGGGGCCCAGCTACGTGAGTCATCATTTGCTGCTTCCCAGGCACATTAGCTGGAAGTTGAATCAGAAGCAAAGGCCAGACTTGAACCCAGACACCATACTATGGCAAGAGTGCATCCCAAGTGCAAATTTAACATTGTGGGCTACAATGCCTGCCTCATCCTGACAGCTTATTTATGTTTTAAGATCTTTCAGCCCCCGTTGCTTTAATTTTTTCTACTACAGCTCCATTGTTTTAGCATCATTTTGTGTCTTCAGCTTATCCTTTAATTATTTTGGGCCATAAATGCAACTTTTAGTCCTTTAATCCATCTTATCCGTTTTTACACTGACAACATGATATACTCACTTCAGCATTTTTCCAGAACCATTTCTGTCACGCTTCCAGCTGTAAAACTCTGCCTACTCAGCGCATCGGCAAGGACAGAAGCAGATCCAAAGCTGCTCACTGAGAAAATCACGGGCTTTCCCAGCATGTGCCTGGCAGTGCTCCCTCTGAAGAAGGAGCAGCCTCCCTCTGCAGGGGAATCCTGTTTGCCTCCTCAGTTTCTGTAACAGGGCAACCTGCTCACTTGGTTTTAGACTTGTCATCCTTAGCCAGGATGTGACTTCAAATCATCATTTTGACATGAATTACTGGAACTCTGTCGAGGAGGCAAGCCCTATACCCACACCTTGAGGTGCCCCAGAGAGTCTCCTAGCAGCACATGGGAACACCCGCACGGTCCAGGCAAACCTCAAGTCTGAGATTTCTGTCTGTCTTTACTGTAAAAATGCTGAGCCCAGGAGGCTCAGAGCTAAGTGTACATTCTAAAAAGAGGAAGGGGTATCTGATATATCTTCTCCATTTTCCTTGTCTTTATTTTTACAATGATTTATCAAAAAATAAAATGCCATTTGACATCAGTTTTTAAAAAGAGGTGGGGTATATTAAATAAAAATCAAATCCCTCTAAGTTTATTGTTTAAAAGATTTAGTGATACTTAAGCATGATTCTATGCTTCCTGTAAGTGAACCACTTTTCTCCAGGACTAAACATAATTGTATAATGAAAATAAATGGCAAACATTGAAGTTGGAAACACAGTTTCCTCATTTTCCAGCAAAGAAAAGAGGGGATAATTAACTTGTGCAACAGCACATGACTAGTTGGCTGGCGCCGCAGCTCACTTGGCTAATCCTCTGCCTGTGGCGCCAGCACCCTGGGTTCTAGTCCCATTTGGGGTGCCGGATTCTGTCCCGGTTGCTCCTCTTCCAGGCCAGTTCTTTGCTGTGGCCCGGAAAGGCAGTGGAGGATGGCCCAAGTGCTTGGGCCCTGCACCCGCATAGGAGACCAGGAGGAAGCACCTGGCTCCAGGCTTCGGATGGGTGCAGTGTGCCGGCCATAGCGGCCATTTTGGGGGTGAACCAACGGAAAAGGAAGACCTTTCTCTCTGTCTCTCTCTCTCTCACTGTTTAACTCTGCCTGTCAAAAAGAAAAAAAAAAAAAAAAGACACATGACTAGTAAATGTTCCTACTGAATACAATGACTTGCTTCTTTGGGAAGAGCAATCAAATAACATTTTACCTATATACTTCTCTAGCTTCATCCTATATGCTTTTCTTTAGTCAAACTGGTCTATTTGCCATTTCCTGAAAGTCTCCAGTCTCTGGTATCTGGCATTAAAGAGTGTTCTCTAAGCCTAAAATAACATTCACCACAAGTCATTGCCTATTAAATCCTTTGCATACTCCAAGGCTCATCATACCCCAATTTCAAGTCAGAAGTGATTTTTTTTTAATTCCTCTGAACTCCTGGAACACACACATGTTGTCTTTAAAATTCATACAGTCATTATAATAATCTCTCTTCTGTTGTTATTGAAGAGGTGTCTTATTGCTTCTATTTTTATTCTTAAGTTACTTGAGGTTAAGGACTTATTGACTGCCTACCACATTAGGAAGGAAATTATTAAATATCTGTTGAACACAGTTACCCAAAAGAAATGTTCCATCGAATATGATATCTACTACGTTAAGAATAGAGCACTTAAAAAGTGATTAGATGCCAAACTCACTGGGATTAAACATGACAATAGGTCTGCTCTGATTTCATCATCATTTAAAAAAATCATCTATTATTTTTCACTTTATGTTTCTGTGTGGGAGCAAACTGTTGAAATCCATACTTAATGTATACTAAGCTGATCTTCTGTATATTAAGATAATCGAAAATGAATCATGATGTGAATGGAAGGGGAGAGGGAGTGGGAAAGGGGAGGGTTGTGGGTGGGAGGGACGGTATGGGGGGGAAGCCATTGTAATCCATAAGTCGTACTTTGGAAAATTATATGCATTAAATAAGAGTTTAAAAAAAATAAAAAAAAAATAAAAAAAAAAGAAATGTTATAAAAAAAAAAAGAAATCATAAAAACTTGTGAATTAAATATGCTTGAAAATTTGTACACTGCATTTAAAGCAGCTGCTCCTAAAGAAAGATCAATTAAACAGCATTTTTTAAAATTTAAAAAAAAAAAAGAAATAATATTTTGAATATATTAGTTTATATACAATATCTCTTTAATGAAATTAATTTAACTTTTTATTTTAATGCTGGCATCTAGAAAAATTTAAAATATGTTTCCTTTTATATTTCTATCAGAAGGTTCTTGTCTCTTATATACCTTTCTGTTTTATATCACCCTTTTACAAATGATCAAATCCATAAAGAAGTGTTTGAATTAATGGGGGCCGATTTCCTATTTTTAGATTCTCTAGAAAGGGGAACAGGGTATCTCTGGATCAATAGTTCTTCTATTTTTACCTAGTCAGATGGTTGCTTTTGCCCTTAACTCAGGATCTGGAGCCAAGAAACAGTATAGTGAAAAAGCTAATTTGTTCTTACGCAAATATTGTGTGTGTGCACAAGGTGCAGCAAAACCCACATTTACATCTGACTGTAAGAGAATTACAGAAAGATTTCTATTTTAAACAGAAAGCAAATTGCACTCTTGCCAACTCTTGATCTGTATTCCCATCTTCACATCAGCCCCAACAGAGGGCCCTTTGAGCTGCCCTCAACCACATTTCTCCTGCTGCTGGCTGGTGCTGTGTGCTTCAGGCAGTTTCTTTCCAGGCAAACACAGACTGTTTACTGACTGTAATCAAAATGACAGCACACTGTTTTCACAACTGAGTGTTGAGAGTCGATTGCCTTTTTCACTTGGCAACCCGAGGGAAATTTAGAACTAAGATCTTAAGGTACAACTTCTATCACTTCAAGATGGTGGTCTACATGTTATCTGCACTCTGTTGAGGTTTCGAATACAGAGGTCCGGGATTTAGCTAGCCTGCAGCAGGAGGGATTTAATCATTGCCTTCAGATCAGGACATGTGGCAAACTCCACTGGAACACAGCATGATTTAGGAGGTTGTGAATTTTGGCTGCCATGTGATTTTTCATTTTTCACCCAACCACACGAGGAGGCCTTTTCTAATAAGCATGCTTTGTGAAAACCTGGTTATGATGCTAGCGAATCACGTCATCCACAGACACAGGGCATTGTAATAGAAAAACATGCCTGCTCTATCTTGTTTGGAAACAAGAGCTAATGAGACAGGAAGTAAGAGAGAGGAGAACAAGGAGCGGAAGATGGGTTGTGATTCAGGCATCCTGTATTCTAGTCTCTGCTATCCCTTGCTGTGATACAGTGAGCACTCAAGATCTCAGGTATTGAGTGTCTCATCTATAAAAATGAAGGGAGAGGAGGGAAAGGGAGTAGTTAATTTTAAGTGCTTTTCTTTTCTTTTTTTGACAGGCAGAGTGGACAGTGAGAAGGAGAGAGAGAGAGAAAGGTCTTCCTTTGCCATTGGTTCACCCTCCAATGGCCGCCACGGCCGGCGCGCTGCGGCCAGTGCACCTTGCTGATCCGCAGGCAGGAGCCAGGTACTTCTCCTGGTCTCCCATGGGGTGCAGGGCCCAAGCACTTGGACCATCCTCCACTGCACTCCCTGGCCACAGCAGAGAGCTGGCCTGGAAGAGGGGCAACCAGGACAGAATCCGGCACCCCGACCGGGACTAGAACCTGGTGTGCCGGCGCCGCAAGGCGGAAGATTAGCCTAGTGAGCCGCGGCGCCGGCCAAGTGCTTTTCTTAATCTCTAATACTATACAGGTGGGCATTTGGCCTAGCAGTTAAGGTACCAGTAAAGTCAACCATCTCCCACATAATCGGGCCTAGGTTCAACTTCTGGCTCCTGCTCTTGAATCCAGCTTCTTGCCTGGGAGGCAGCAGTAACTGCTGCCCAAGTAACTGGTTTCCTGCCACCCACATGGGAGACCTGGGTTGAGTTCCCAGCTCCTGACTCCAGCCAGGGCTCTGGCCAGTGAAAGCCTCTGGTAAGTAAACCAGTTAATAGAAGGCTTTCTCTCTCTCTCTCTCTCTCTCTCTCTCTCTGTCTCTCTCCCTTTCTCTATTTCCCCTTTACTCCCCACTTTGGGGGTCCAGAATAAGTGTGCTTCATATATTTACCTTCTGAGACAAAAAAGGATCTTAGGGTAAAACAATATTCTATACTTTGAACAAGGGTCATCAAATTCTGTACTAATCATGTTACTGAGGTAGGTGCTATGCCTATTAGAAATATCTATTTCTAGGCCAGCGCCGTGGCTCAATAGGCTAATCCTCTGCCTGCGGCGCCGGCACACCGGGTTCTAGTCCCGGTCGGGGCGCCGGATTCTGTCCCGGTTGCCCCTCTTCCAGGCCAGCTCTCTGCTGTGGCCAGGGAGTGCAGTGGAGGATGGCCCAGGTGCTTGGGCCCTGCACCCCATGGGAGACCAGGAGAAGCACCTGGCTCCTGCCATCGGATCAGCGTGATGCGCTGGCCACAGTGCGCCAGTCGCATCGGCCACTGAGGGGTGAACCAACAGAAAAAGAAGACCTTTCTCTCTGTTTCTCTCTCTCACTGTCCACTCTGTCTGTCAAAAAAAAAAAAAAAAAAAAAAAGAAGTATCTATTTTTAGAAAGCTCTGGTGAACTAAATATTTGCATAGATCCTCTTCAGCTAAAGTTTAAACTGTTTTTTGATGAATAAGTAATATGTATGCCTTGAGTAGAACATAATTTGAAGGTTGGTTGTTGAAAGGAACTATTCACTGAAATCTTTATAACTCTGGATATTCAACTCTGTGCATTTGATTTCTTCATAAAATAATAATATGAGAAATCTACTCATCTGAGAAACTACCTAGAAGTTGAAGATTTAAAAAAAAAAATCCTACAAGCATTTAAGCCTAGTTTTTATTGAAAGACAATTGGTGACTTGGTTAAATCCCACCAAATTAAGGCATTTTAAATAAATACAATGTGAAAAAATGTCTTTTTTTGGATTTGAATTCAAGACACAGAGAATGTGTATTTTTCCCTTAGCTACTAGGTATATCACTGGCACGAAAATAGAGCAAGGGACTCTTTGCTCTGCCCTGGTTTAGGTGTGGATGATGCCACTCACTGCAGTGGGGACACACAGCAGCAGAAGGTCTCTGCAAGAAAAGGCAGGAAGGATGCTATACAGTACTCGATTTCTTTGAAGCAGAAGAGAGCCAAAATGCTACAGGTAAGAGAAAATTACCTGTGATGCAAAATTTTATTTTAAACAGGAAATACAGCTACCAAACTGCTAACTGGGGCTGAGAAGACTGGTAGGGGCTGTCTGCCTTTGTCTTTCCTGGGACACAAAATTTAGTAAGTAAGAAATTGGCTATGGGAGGGCAGCAAGGGAGGGGAAAGCTAGGAGGTGTGGAAAGAAGAAAATGCCAGGGGAGACTGATGGCCCACCATAGTGGGGGCTGCCACCTGCACTGTCTCTTCAAGGCTATAGATGATTCAGGATCTTGGGAAAATTGCTTATGCCAAACTGGACACTGAAATCACTCATACTTCAAACTCCCTCCCTTTTGAAAAATTAATATAGAAATTTCAGGTTTACAGAAAAATTGATTGGAAGGTACAAATAGTTCTCATATAGAGTTGCCCCTTTTTGTGTCTTAAATATTTAGTCTTCAAGATTTTTATGCAGAAATAAATTGAGAGAATCAATAGAAGATATTTTATTATGCATAAAGCTCCCTAAATTTAGCTTTCCTGTAGGATATGGCTTATTTAAAAAATGTATATTATTTCTTGATTAAGTTGATCTCATAGAGTGTTGTCACCACTATAGGGCATTTAATGGGACATTTAAAAGAAACGTGCCTTCCCATGATTCAGGGTCATTTTTAGTTACAAAGCAAAATTAGGTCTTCTGGATGTATAAGAGACAGCACACAATTGTTTTGCTGGTGTATTTAACTCTTTGGTATTAATTTGCATAGAGATCTGCATCATGATTTGCATGTGCTCTGCCACTTTTCATTTACTCCTAAGCTTTACCCCTTTCTTTTCAAAGTATACTAAATGATTTTGAACAAGAAGCTGAAATGTTTGACCCAAGAGAGTCATTAGTTTTTATAGTTGTCACTACGTTTGCAGAGGGAATGTTATAGCAATAACCTATATGATCCACTCACCAGACTGAGTCATTTAAGTTTTTTCTTCAAAAAGCTTTCCTTTCTTGGTTCAGGCTATTATTATTATGATTAGTTTACTGATTTATTATTTGTATATTTGTTGTAGACGATCCAAGCATTTTGTGTATAAAGGTATGGGGTAATTTTTTTAAGTAAATGATTCAATCCTTGTGTGAGAACCCAAGCACTACGTAAGAGGCATTCATCATAAACTTGATCTCAAACATGATATTTCTTCTCTTTTCTAAAAAGTCACCATCCACCTGCTTCAAAATATAGATAGTCTGTATTGGAGATTAAATGAAGTTCTTCTGTATGATGAAAATTTTACAGAACAGGATGAGAAAATATAAGAAGTGGTGAAGAAAGAAAGCTAAGCATGAATATTAAATGATGATCTTCCAGAGGAAACAGTTTAGGATATAATCTGCTCTGAGGGACATACAGACTGTTTTATGAATGGCTACCACTGTCTCCTCCCAGTTGTGAAACGGACCCCAAAAAAACCAACATGGAAAAACAGCTGGGTTGTTACCCTAGAAAACGTCTCTTTAAAGAGTTGAAAAAACTGATTCACTTCAGCAATGGAATCCCTGTTAAGAAATGCAATTAATTATTAATTCCACTTAGCTATTAGATTAAGTCACTCCCTTTTCAGAAATACCATGTTTTGAAAATACATTTTAAGTGCATTTTGGTTTTACAAACTTTGTTGATTTATAGAATCTGCCTTTTTTCTAAATCTGTCAAAATTGCACTTTCAAAAAATTGGAAATCAATGTGTTTTATTTCTAGCTCGATGACTTGGACATTCATTAGGCCTGGACATTTCAACAGGCCCTCTCTTATTTGATTATTTAAGGCTCAGTTCTCAAGACAGCGATTTCTAAGGCACAGAATAAAAAAGGTAGATCTCCAGTTGAAAAAATGAAGTTTACTGATGATAACTTCCAAGTGTGCACAATTGTTCAGATGTTTAACATGCAAAATAGACCATAAAACCAGCTGGTCAACTTTCAGAGTTAAAGATAAGGAAACTATTTATATAGAAAAATGCTTAAAACATACAGAATAAATGCCATCCTGTTCCACCAAGACAGAAGTGGACACAAATTTCTCCTATTATTTTCTTAAGTATTTGCTATGTCATTACATATCACAGGCTGACTCATTAGCATTTTGAAATTATTTTGAAAGTCATCTGTCAGCTATTTTTCACTTCTCCAGGCAAGTTTTCATTAGCTCCTCTTCTTTTCATTTGCCTTCCTCTAGCCAACTTGTTGCAAACCTGCCTCCATATTTGAACTATTCTTGCAGAGCTTCCAAAAATTATTCCAAAGCTTTAAAACAATATGCCCACCCTCAGCCATGAGAGAATGTAACTGAGATGGCCTAACACAGAACCCAGTACTGCACTTTTTCAAGCTCCCCAGGTCCACGGCTGTGAGCCATTTTGTGAATGAGCTCATGATCTACCTCTTTGTATTTTCTCTGACGTTTGTGTATCTCTTTCCTTTTAGCTGTTTTTCTCCTGTAGTTTTTCTTAGTAAGGTTTTACAAATCTAGTTTTTTTTTTTTCCTTTCTCATTTTGCTTTTCCTTCTTGATTCTCTGCTTACTGGTCAAGAAGTTCTCATTACATGTGTTTGATTTACATTCTCACCCAATACCATCCAGATTTTATGGCAAGGAGAGAGAACACAACATACTTTGGCCTGTGTAAGTACATAAAGATTGATGACAGAACCTTCTGCCATTGGATAAAGCCAATATTAATCAAGAATTTATTTTAACTATAATCAATATCAGCAAGGGTTAAAGACAAGAACTTTTAGAACTTTGGGACCATAAATAGGACTCAAGAACATGTGAAGATCTTGTTCTTCAATTTCACAGCTAAAGGATATATTTATCCTCAATTTTAAACTTTAAAGAAAAATTTCAATAGTTGCAGAACAGAGCAAAAGTGAGAATTTTACATACAGTCCCAACAAGATGTCAACAGCAAGGGAAGCATTAGTAACAATAGGAAAAAGAAGGAAAAGCACCCATGATGCTAATTAAAGTGCCAGTGCCATGGTAGTGTAGATGTCAGCAGGAAAAGCAGACACCTGAGAGATGACACATGGTCTAATCAAGGATTTGAAATTCGCAAGATGGAGAAATGGCAATGGGTCGAACTCAATCGTGGATATGAAACCCAAGGAAAGGCACTCCCTCTTCATGAGGATTACAGTTTCCTGGCTGGGCAGGCAAAAGGGAAGCAGAAGAGAAACTAGTTATCCCCTGGCCAGATCATGCCTGTAGTTGTGTCCTGTTGGATTTATCCTGCACTGTAATTAATACTGACATGATTTTAGAAGAGGGAGATTTCTGTTAAGAATCTATTTGATCCAACAACCTCAGCCATGCAAAGGAGTGTCCCCTTCTTTAACAGGATCAACATGCAACATCACTTCACACTAATATGAGTTCCATGAAAACACCTGAAGCATCAATGGTGAGGTAGAAGAAAAATAACTTACAAGGAGAAGAATGAATGCCACAAGCAGAAATACAAAGGAGACCGAGAACTACCAGGTGACCAGCTCTCCAATGGAGGCTTACACTCAAAAATTCTGTCCAATTAAACTTTATGCCAACATAGGCTGAGTTCATGTCTAGAATGATAATGTCACTTCTTGGTAATTAGAAGTGAGATCACGTGAATTACTCCAGTTCAAACTCCTGAGAAAGGACAAAATGTTCTGTACAACCCAAATAAGAATGAAGTATATTCTGAATACCAGGAGATTAAAATTCCCAAAAGGGAGCTTCTTGGCAGAAAATGGCCAAAGTTATTTAAAGAGTGACTTCCCATCTTTGAATTCAGCCGTTGAATAAAACAATGTTAAACCACTCTTTAATAATTTAGGGACCATCATTTCTCTTCCTTTGCTCCAGCACAGAGCTTAATCATGTGAAGCGCTCCCTGTATGCAGAATCCTAAAGGAAGACAGCCTATTTCAGTTATTACAGAAATAACTCCAGGCTTTTGAAACGTTTCTCTGAACTAAAACAATCCCTGAAAATTCACTTATGCTACCACTGTCCCGTGTATGTTTATATACTCTGTATTTTACTAGTGTAAATCTGTATGTAAGTTACAGTTGTTCTTTATTCATAAATTGTGGGAAAAAATTCTCTAAAATTATTCCCATGACCATATCATTTAAAGTTCTGAGAAGAAATAGAGTATTAAAAAAAGCTATCAATAGCTAGGGCACATTTAAACTTGTGGTATCTATTCAGATAATTTAAATAATTCTTCAATGGCTAATTGTTTGCTTGGATGTAGACGCAAGGTTCATATACAAGTGCCTATCAGGCAGTTTAGAACAAAATATGCCCTTTCTTATCAAGACAGCAAGAGTTTATTTATTGTATTATTTAGTAATTAAAGATAAAAACTATTTTGTTCTGAAATTGGTGTTTATATATATATTATATCCTATGAAAATGTGTAACCAAAGAATTGAAAAATATTGTCATGTAAAGTTGAATTACAAAAGTGTCTTCCTAATCAGACAAATGTATAAACTTACACAATATGACATTTTCATTCTCAAATTTTATAACCAACTCAAAAATCTGCCTCAAGAAATAGTAATTCAGATGTCAAATTGTACATTGATCTGCCATAAAAATTGCTTATGGGGCAAAATTCAAGTGGAACTAAATGTTTATTCAAAATTCAAATTGATCAAAATTTAAAAACATAAAAGCACAGGAAAGAACTGTTATTATCTTGAATCATAATTCCAGAGTACATGAGTAGTTAATCCTCACAGTTTTGGAAAACTGATAAAACATCCATCACTATTAAGATGAGAATGAACACTATATTTTTAGAAGACAAATGAAACATTAATTCCCAACCATCACTGAATCACCATCTTTCTATATAGAAAGAAAAGAGAAAAAAGTCATCTGCACAGTTCCTCCCATAGTCACATGTCCTTTCCTTCATCAAAAAAAAATGTCAACACTTAGGCTTATGGATACTTTCGATCACTTCAAACCCAGGCATAAGGACTTGTAGAGCTGGGAGTGACCTAATGCCAAGGGAAGTGACTAACAACAACTTCCCCACCAGCACTGGCTAATCGAGAAAGCGTCCCCTCCTCCCCTCCCCAAGCTCTCAGTCATCTCAGAACTGTCTAATCATGATTCCATTAAGTCATCTTGGCTACCATGAAGATGAAGCTGACAGCACAGTTACTTGAGTCAGTTAAAAGAGGCCCAGGGTGGTTGAAGGGAAGGATTAGTAGGCCTGGGGTGCTGAAAGGTCATCGGAGTCCTAGCTCCTGATGGTCCCAGTAGCACACAGCTGTCAGGAGCAGGAAGCTGCACTTAGAGAAAACCTTTGGAGGGCAGCAGGGAGTTTGCAGTACAGCAACAATTTCATCAGGCACAATTTGCCTTTCCGCCTTTTGTGGAATCACTCACTAACAGGACTTAAACAGTAGAGTTTTTACTTTATCACATAACCAAGACATTCCTGGGCTTTGGGCTCTAACCTGGTGGTCATAGAAGTTATTTGGCATTTAACTGTGCTTTTCCATGAAACCTAGATTTCCTTTGTGAATCATCCCTGAGGTCTTCTGTGTAACAGGTAAATCTTACTAAGCCAAAGTGAAATAAAGCTCCTTGCTTCTATTTTGTTAAAAAAAAATAAAATGAGTTTGAAATGGAATCGATGATCACATCACTGGGCAAAAATACTGTCTTCTGGAAGTTATGAGAGTTCTGTGAACTCTCCAGGAAATGCCCAGGATGTGGCTTCTAACTGGTATTACTATAGTTGCATTTTGTTGTCATTTCAGCAAGGACACTCCTCTCTGGGATCAGAACCATTCACTCTTCAGCTACAGGTTTTCTTGGCAGTTTTATTTTATCCTTCCTGTTGTATGGAAAGTGTTTTACAACTGGCAATAATAATAACAATGATATCTGTTCCCTTTGGTGGTTATTTGGGGACCTCGGACCGGGGAAGAAGGAAAAGATGGATAAATATGTTCAGGATCTTTGCTAAGCACTGAATGGACATCATTTTATTTACAAAATCCTGTAGGAGGCATTACTATTCCTATTTCATAAATGATGTACTAGAGGCTCAGAAGGTTTAAATCATTTGTCAAGTAACCACTTCTCCATTTTGTCCCTTGCTGGTTTCCACCACAGAAGGCACTAGCTAAAGACCTTTACAATATCCCTATTTGCCTGCTTGTATCCCCATATCCAGTGCATCATTAATCATTATATATAATTTTGTGAGAGTTAAAGATACATTAAACTATAGTTAAGCTGAGAAATCAACTGGAGAAAAATCAAGATCAATTAGAATCCTGGGCTTCTTAAAATGAAAAACATACTTGTGTATCTTTGACTCTAATTCCCACTTTTTACAAAGAATTAAAATTCACTTCAGTGATAGCTGGTGTTTTTTATGAGGCAACACATCTCATTAGTAGCAGAACTTGAACTAGATCCCAAGACTTCCAGCTTGAGCTCAATAGATGTAACTCTACTACATAAAAAAATCAGTTTTATTCTTGACCTTACAAATGAAGCTAGCATCAGATCCCTTCAAGAAATAAGATACTCAAATCTGTTTGATACACCATTTAAACAAAGCAAGTTTATTTCTAAAAAATTTTCGAAGAGAACATCTTGTGAAGTGAAGACCTCTGCCTTCCTGTGTAGATGAGCAACTAAGATCATTACAGCTATCATGGCCCCTCCCTCCAATACAGAAACATAAAACTAACATTCAGGGCCAAAACACAAGCATCCATTCATGAATGTATACTGCTTCCATCAACCGGTTCTGGTGTTTACACAGAACAAAGTTACTCACATTCAGTCACCTGTACAGAAGCCAGGCGTGTGCAGTGCTCTCAAGTCAATTAACATCCGTTTCTGGGAACCCTTTCAAAAGAAACAGTTTCCTTTATATCCTATAGGAGGCTTTCCTATGAGGCCACCACTATTTTGAAATGTTTTTAGGAGGAGTATTACAGTTTCTTATTGTAAATCTTGAAAATGAAATATCAATATTTTTATGTCATTAGAAATGACAGTGCGGATGCCTCTCAGATTTGATTTTTGAAGCCCTTTTGGCCAGTCCTGGCTGCAAACCTGAGTTGAAAGCAAAGGTCTTTATTATATATACAGCACACGTTCGTCAGACTGAATGTGATGCAGGGTTTCTATGCAAATTCCTGCAAGCACTTATACCCTTACCTTTGTCATCATAAGCTGCATTACACTACCTGTTGTGTATGTACAAAAAGCTATGATTTTTCTAACTTGTATTTTAATTATTACTATAGATTTCCTGTCAAAAATTTCTTATTCTAAGCATGTGATTGCTAAGGGAAAAAATTATGTGTATGCTACAAAATATTTGAAAGACAACTATAGAAATTTAGATAATACATGAAATGAATTATTGGGGTTATTTTGTTCCTGATAATTAATAATTATAGTAATGATGATAATAACCTCTATTAAATCTACATAGAAAATATATGCAGGAATCAGCTTATGGGACAATTCATCAAGAAGATAAAATACTCTTTAAATCAATACATTGAAGATAAAAATTTAATATGAGATGAATATATTAAAAAGAAGTAGCACATTATAGAGCATATAAGGATCATTTATATTAGAAAGTTAAATTTCTTTGAATGGTTAGCGTTGGTGATTTTTTTCCCTCTATGAAAAGATTTTTAGGGAAAAATTATATTGTATTTCCAATAGCTAAACACCTCTATATTGTTATGACTCCCAATATTCATGGCCTCTCCAAAGCTCTTAAATGAAAGACCACAGCACAGAAAAGATAGTTCCAATCTCACTACACATTTATGCCAAAAATTACTGGAAACACTGGACATTTAAATAGATAATATACAAGACATGGAATTCATTAGGCTAGCTTCAAATATAATAAAAATATTATCTCTGAAAAGAACGGATCATAGCATCCGCATGTTTCACAAACACAAGATCATTAGTGCCTCCTCTGTACTCTAAGTCACCATTTCTAGACAGAGGCTCAATTTCCTTTGAAAGATAAAGAAATAGTGAGCAGTTTACACATCAAATGATGCCTTCCGTTCCTGTAATTTACATTCAAACAACATTAGGCTAAAAACAATAGCATGAAAAGGATTTTAAAATGTCCCGGCAGCTGGAGTCTATGGTACAAATAATGAAATGTTTTGTCAGCTTACCTGATAAGGCAGAGCCTTACGAATCACAGCATAACAAAGCCCTGCATCCAAGATGGTCAGAGTACAATGTGCCTTCCCCTGCAGTTCAGATTTTTGGCTAGAGAGGTTTACATATTAATTACAATTTTTTTCTTGTTTTGTCTGTGGACCAGAAAACAAAGAGACCTTTCCAGAATCCTCTCTGCTTATGCCTCCGCTTCCTGTTCTGAGATTCACTCTATGGTACCCAACATATATCAGAAAACAGCTTTCAGGAGGAAAAAAAAAAAAAAAAAAGTCTGGCGGCACTCAACGTAGTACCGCGCCACCTACTGGCAGACAGACAAAATGGACCAACAGGAAAAACATTCGCCTTTACCCAGTCACAGGGAAGAAGGTTAAACCTGTGTGGAACCATGGTTAATCATGAAAGTACTCTGAGAGGGAGAAAGGTGCTGGGGTATGATTTCCCGAGATACTAAACAGAGGCAGCCTACCTGCTACAGAAGTATATGCACAAAGGGAGCCTTCGGCACACTTAGTCATTGGTATCTCATTAAGATTTTTTCTACAATTTATAAATTTGCAGTAGTTTCACCAGTAAACTACTAAAACTTTAAAAAAAACTATTAATTATTTTCAAAAAATTAGCATTTTAGATTATCTTATGCCTTGCCCGTGGAGTTTTGTAAAATGTCTCTTGTGACTTGTTCTCATCTGAAAATATTTTCTCCTCGTGGGCTGTTTTGTCAAAGCAACTAAGATTGTACTCTATGGAGAACCATGTAGTGCAGGCTCACTGATGGACATTCTGTGTGGCTTCCCGGTAAAACATCTGAAAAAAATAACGTGTGGATGTGGAAAAATATTCTATGCTGTACTGAAACCAGGATAATTTAGATCTTTAAATTTTAAATTTTAAATGGCGTTTGTGTATAACATGTGGAACAGTTGAAATTCATCTTACAGGAGACAATTCAAGTCAATGGTTGTATATTATGTGTATAAATCTTTAAAATACTTCAAAATGTATTGTTTGTAAGGATATCAAAGCATACAATATACAGCAAAATAAAAATAACTATTAAAAGATTTCTCAAAGTGCTATTTTTGTTACTTTTAGACTGCTCATATTTACTTTAGAGAAAATAACTAATTTTATTAGTTTATCAAGAGTTAAATATGTTCATATTTATGAAGCAGCTGTATGATGGACAGTATGACGTCAAGCATTGTTAGCTCCGAAGGCAAAGATAGAAACAAACATGTCTGTCATTAAGAAGTTTTTTACAAAAAAGATAAATATCACTGATACAATATTTTCAATTCATGTGTTTAAGCAATATCATTTGCTTAGTTTTTAATTACAGCCCTCACTTTGTCTGATGGCAGAAAATAAATCTAATTCAATTCAAGTAAGCTGAATCACTTGAGACCTTTCTCAAGGACTGCAGGTTTATGATAAACCAGTGCATAATGTTCTTCTTCCAGCTCTGCTTCTCGTGGAGACAATCTAGGTTCAGGAATATTTACTTATGTGAACAGAGCAGAGGCTAGATCTGGCTGGCTGTCTTCTAGGTGAGCCTCCACTGAGGTGTGGAAGCTTGTCTGACCTGGAGGCATCACCATCGCTCCACATCTACTGAGTTCCCATGTCCTCATTTGACGCCAGGATTCCAGTCCATCTGGCTTTGCATGGTAGCATCTTCTCTTTATGACTGTTAGCCGTCTACAGTTTTCTCAGCCTTTTCTCCCAGGTAAAGTTTGTTGCTGTCCTTGGTGGAGGAGGGAAATAAACAAGTAGCATCTTCACAGAGTCGCTTTGCGCTACAGCTGGATGGTGCAAACACCCTTCCAGGCCTTAAGCACTCCAGAGAGCCATGTCTGTTCTACTGGTCCTATCCCTTGGGATATCAGCACTCTGTGGGCTTCAGGCTACAGAGGCACAGTCCATGTTGCATTAAAATATTCTGACTTCTCATCTTCCCACCTTTTCTGTGCAAACTGGGTTGGCAAATTATATAGGGGACCCTTCTTAGAGATTCCATTTGAGTGGGTTCCCTTACTTTCTCTCAAACTTCCTTTCCAGCCACAATAGTGTTTTGCTTCTATCTCTTTTTTCTGGGCCAGCAATCAAGAGGGAACAGAATTTTTTTCTCTTGACTTTTTCTTCCTTGCACCAAATGTGTCTGTTTACTATGACTGCACTAATGAAGCACCTATGGTAGGCTTAGACCAACAGAAATTGATTGTTTCATAGTTCTGGAGCCAGAAAGTTGAAGATCAAGGGCGTGGCATGGCCATGCTCCTTCCAAAACCCACAAGGGAAGGGTCACTCCTTCTTGCCTCTTTCCATTTCCTTGCTTGTGGCAGTAATTCCAGTTTCTGTCTTTGTCTTCCTGTGGTGCCCTCCCTGTGTCTCTTCACACGGTCTCTGTGTCTACAGGTCTTGTTTTTCTAAGTACAGAGTCATTTTAGGTTGGGAGTTCTCCCTAGTGACAGCATTTTAGCAGATTAAGCTTTGTGAAGACCATATTTCTAAGTAAGGGCATATTCTAAGTTACTAGGGTTTAGGACTCCAACATATCTTTTCTTTGATGTTGGGCACAATTCAACCCCTAACATTAAAAATTAAAATCTTTTAAATGTAAAGCATGAGACTTTGATGATTCCTTTGTCTGTTTACAATGTCAATCCCACCTAGACAATAGTAGCCTTGATATCTGGCCAGAAGTTGGAAGAGCAGGGTAGAATAGAGGGGAAGGGAGTTGGGAGAAGAGATTTCTGTAATAGTGAAGAAACTCAGTAGTGCTAAAAGTACTACCAGACTAACACTTACTTGTACTCTGTGCCAGGCACTTCAACCTTTACCCATGGCGATGTTATTCATATTTTTAATGAAGAAGGAATGAAATACAAACGATGAAAAAGCATGTTGGTTAGCACTTCATGTATCATCAAAACACACGGACAGTAATAGTAGAATAAGATAAGCCCTTTGATTCAAATATTTACCAGGTGCTGAAGGAGATAAAGGAAATAAATTTCCACTAACTTAAACCACAGCCCCTCACACATTCATTGAAATGTTGTGACATTTCCTTGTTTGATTTTTTCTATGTACAGACATCTAATATTTTTCTCCTAGAGTCACAGGCAAATTAACCTTGCTCACAACTGCTTAGCTAAATGTTTATTACCTAGAATTCCGCACTAATTTCATTTCTAATCATAATACTTAGTGGTGTATCAACCTTAATGACCAGTTTTTGGTATCCAGATACCCAAAGGAGTTTCCCGATAGTGTAGTCACTCCTGATTGGAGGGCCTGAGCCAATTTTGTAAAGGTGATATCCTGCTACATTTTAATCATAATTGACTTAAAAAACAACAAATGCAAATTATTGTCAATGTACCCACAGCAAAGAAAAAAAAATGCCAGCAAACAAACCTTTAATTTGTGTTGCTAAAGAAACTCATTTTATGTGGGCAGCATTTGTCATCGTAAATAAAAAGATAGAAAAAAGGAAAAGTGACCAGAAAAGCAAGGTTATTTGTTATGGTTCTAACATTATTATGGCTTTTGCACTTTGCTTCTGCAGATGGAATGACAGGTAATTTTCAGATCTTCAGTAAGTGGATCCTGGAAAAGCTTCAGGTGAAACAGTCACTGATTATAAACGTACAGCACCTGGCATCTTTGTGACATCTGACCGTCCTGAGAAAACACGCCTTGTCTGAATTACAGAAATTCAGAACAGAGTAGAGCTGATAGCCTCCAGTTAGGCCTTGAATTGACCTCTACATCTTTTCAGCCCCTGGATCCTCAAGGACTCCTGAAATTTTGTGGGTAACAGCTATAGTAATGCTTTTTCAGAACATCAATACACTCTATGAAAGAAAATCCCAAACCCAGGCCCCACTTTCTTATGTCCTAGATCATTTGGTTTCCCACGCAGAGTGTAATAGGAACATACTGTCATGCTGAGCTAATAAAACCCCACTATCCACCCACCAGTACAGCAAAACTGCAAAAGGCTGATGACACTAAGTATGGATGAGAACCTGGAGCTACAGAAACTCTCCCATACTAAAAGTGAGAATGCGAATTGGTGCAATTCTTTTGGAAAACCTTAACAGCTAAAGCTACAAATAAGCATACCTGATTAGCCAGAAAGTGTGGCTCTTAGGAATGTACTTGGCAGACATGTATGTGTATACAAGAATGTCCACTGCAGAATTATTCAAAGCAACTCAAATGAGAAAGAACCTAAATAGCTATTAATAAAATGGATTATAAAAGGCATGGTATATACTTGATCTATAATATTGCAGAGAGAGGCAGATGAAGGAAATGTAGCTTCCCACGTAAAAGCAATAGATTTCATGATTGCAATGCAGCCTAGAAAGAAGGTAGACACACAAACAAAACATGAATCCAACTACTACATTTAAATAGGTTAAATGGATTCTAGTCTTAGAAGTATGATGGTTTCTTTTAAGATAAGATCATCTTTCACAAAGATTGGCTGAGACAGAGGATGTTTTATGGACTGGTGTGATCTTATTTTTTGACTGGGGGAGGGGTGGTTACATAGGAGTTCACTTCACGGTAATTCATTGAGCCAAACATTTATGTTGTGGATATGTTTTGTATGTGGACTACGATTTCAGATTTTACAAACCCCACACTTCAATGGAGGGAGAGGGAATGTAGGGTGGAATGCATGGAACTGTCTGCATATTTCTGTTCTGATTGAATCTTGTGCACTTATATATTAGAGAATTTTCAGTATAAATTTTAAAAAAGAATTTAAGATAGTAAAGCATATTGAACACGTACCTTTATACACTGGTGCTTACTTATCCCCTAGTTGTTCACTTTTTAAGTTGAGTCTAAAATGGGTTCCTTCTAGTTTGAGTCAATCCTGACTCCCAATTCTACCAAAGACCTCATTCAAACTGAATCTCATCTTACATGCCCGGTCTTCAGTCTGCTTGAAAACAATGTTCCCTGCCACTGTGCGTGCATTTATGTTAAATAAACAAGAATTAAGTTACATTACTCTGTTATCTTTACACTAGACTATTCTACTTTAGATTGTAATCCCCTAATGGTAAATTCTGAGTCTAACTCACTTTCGTCCAATTTCTAGTATGTAAGGTATCATAATTTATTAAAAAGTATAAATGGTCTTCTTGTTACAAAAGATAACAAATACTTTCACAATCATTGCATCTTTCTCCTTTGCAGCATGTTTCAAAGCTGGGAAGTGTAAACATTTTACATATTTTTCAGGTGGGAAATTTGGTACAGAGAAGTAAAAGTTTGGGGCAGGCATTTGCGGCAGTGGTGAAGGGCCACTCAGCACAATCACAGCTCATATCTGAGTACTTGAGTTTGAGTCCTGGTCTCACTCCCAGTTCCAGATTCCTGGTAATGCCTGGAAAACAGCTAACTATGGAAACTAACTAGCTAACATGCTAGCTAACTAGCATGGAAAACAGCTAACTATGACTCAAGTACTCAGTACTCAAGTACTCAGACCAAGATGGAGTTCTTGGCCACTGGCTTTGGCCTGACCCAGTGCCAGCTGTTGCAGGCATTAGGGAGTGAATGAGTAAATGGAATCTCTCTCCCCTCTTTTCCTTCTCACCCTCCCTCTCTTTTTTTAAATAAATAAAGGCTATGCATACAGAAAATGCAGTATAAACACAATGAAATATTACTCAGCTATAAAAAGAATGAGAACCTGATGTTTGCAACAAAATGGATGACACTATAGATCATTTTGTTAAGTAAAATATGCCAGATACACAAGGACAAATTTCAAATGTTTTCTTTCATATATGGGAGTTAAAATATATAGAAAGAGTACTGAAATATGAGTAGATGTCGTATTATTTGTATACACATGGTTATAAATGTAGTGTTCACTGAATTATGTCCTTTACACAATAATATACCTGTATTTCCCCACTGTATGATCCTTGTCATGAATATTTATGTAGCATTAATATCTTTAGTATCAAGAAAAATAGCATGAATGTGTATGAATATAATATTTACATATGAAGTGAATGTGGCAAAATGTTAACAAATTGCCTAAAAATTAAATATTAAAAACAAAATTTTAATAAAAAATGCAACAAGAATTGCATGATGCTAAAAATTATTCAAATCTGGCCTGCATTGTGGCTCACTAGGCTAATCCTCCACCTGCGGCGCCGGCACACTGGGTTCTAGTCCCGGTTGGGGCACCGGATTCTGTCCCGGTTGCTCCTCTTCTAGTCCAGATCTCTGCTGTGGCCCGGGAGGGCAGTGGAGGATGGCCCAAGTCCTTGGGCCTTGCACCCGCATGGGAGACCAGGAGGAAGCTCCTGGCTCCTGGCTTTGGATTGGTGCAGTGTGCCGGCCGCACCTTACCGGCTGTAGCGGCCACTTGGGGGGTGAACCAACGGAAAAAGGAAGACCTTTCTCTCTGTCTCTCTCTCTCTCTCACTGTCTAACTCTGCCTGTCAAAAAATTATTCAAATCTTACCGATATAATAGCTGTAAAATATTATTTATTTGGTATACTTGACTTCAGTAATATTAAATATTCTTTAGACTTTATCTTTAAAAAGAATAATGCAGTAAGACATATTTAGTTTTCAACTGGTTTCCAATAGGGATTACCTTCTGTACTATAACTAAGGAGGTATGCAATTGCAATTTTCAAAGGAATCTTTGTCCACTACACCTTTTTAATTCCCGTTCCCTCTGTCTGAAATTACTTTCTTTTATTGTTATTCTCATAGCCATTTCCTTCCAATGTTTGGCCAACTACTATTAATTCTGGAATGCTCAAGGTAATGATCTTGCTATCCTGTCCTGCTCTTGCCATCAGTGACTTAGTCACACTCTCTTGTATTCCCTAAGTATTATATTGCAGTGTTTTTCAGACCACGCTGAAAATGTTGGCTTATTTGTTTCCAGTCATCCTCTTCAACACTCTCCTACACAAGACTAAGTGTTCCGTAAGAGCAAGTACAGTACCTTTTCTGTTCCTCTTTTTCATCACTTAACACAATGCTTGGAACACAGTAGTAATGACTCAGTATATACCCATCATGGGTGGGATAGTATTGAGTCACCACGCATATACGGTTGTGCTATTTTCCTCTCCCATTTAGAAAACCAGTAACAAGAAAAGACTTGTCATCAAATGGCAGAGTTAAGAACTAGACTCTACTCTGTTTATCTACTCTGTTTATAAAGCTAGGCAAAGCTACTCCATTTTCCCAGTAATGTGACAACCCCCAGTAACCTGTACCAAAGTGAAAAAGTTCTGTTTCATTCTGTTTCATTACCTTTTATAGAGCTATACATGTTTTTGGAAGTGAAAATGATCCATCCCTTCAAATAGCTAGTATTCTTCAGTACTTATAAAAGCTCATTAGTTACAATTGGGTTTCTTTAAAAGGATATGTAGCTGATAAGGCCAGACACTGGGTGATGCACATCTTTGCTTCTCTCAGGAAGGATCCCTGGATAATCTGTTTACTCATATGCACACACACCCTCCACTCAAGGGCTTTGTGACTAAGCAACCAGCCGTTTTTTCCTACACAAACTTCATTAGTGTGACACTGTCAGACTGTCAGATCATCTAAACTAAAGAGAAAAATATGTTATTGTTTTTCCCATGAGTCCTTAGCATCTATTGCTAATTATAAGCAAGCACTTAAGACAGTTCACTTACACACTCTCTCATTCTCTTTCTACAATTTGGTGCATGCAAGTAACTATATCCAAATCTATAAAAATTATGTCAATAAGAGAAGAATTAAAACTTTAAGTTAACATGCTCTTTTGTTTTTGAAAGTATTCACTTGAATTACATTTGCAGCTTCCATTGCATTTTTACTGTTTTGCATTATTTGATACCAAAGCAGCAAAATAATACAGCATACTTACATGTTTCTGCTGCATGCATTTTCTAAGTCTTGAATGTATAACATTTTCAGAAGCTCTATTTTATTTAGGATAAATTTTTACTTAATTTGATTTTTTAAAAGACAATTGGGGCTGGTGCCATGGCTCACTGGGCTAATCCTCTGCCTGAGGCACCGGTACCCTGGGTTCTAGTTTCGGTTGGGGTACCGGATTATGTCCCAGTTGCTCCTCTTCCAGTCCAGCTCTCTGCTGTGGCCCAGGAAGGCAGTGGGACACCCGCATGGAGACCAGGAGGAAGCACCTGGCTCCTGGCTTCAGATTGGCGCAGCGTGCCATCCGTAGCGGCCATTTGGGGGTAAACCAATGGAAGACCTTTCTCTCTTTCTCTGTCTCTCTCACTGTCTAGCTCTGCCTGTCAAAAAAAAAAAAAAAAAAAAAGACAATGGGAACCCCAGTCTTTCACAATTTGTAAGTTCACATTTTTTTAAAAAAAATATTTATTTATTTGAAAGCCAGAGTTAGAGAGACAGAGAGAAAGAGAGACAGAGAGAACTTCAATCTACTGGTTCACTTCCCAAATGCCCACAATTGCCAGCTTTGGGCCAGGCCAAAGCTCAGAGCCAGGAACATCATCAAATCTCTCATGTGGATACAGGGTATCCAATGACTTGGGCCATCTTCCACTGCTTTCCCAGGCACATTAGCAGAGAGGCGGATCAGAAGTGGAGCAGCTGGTACTTAAACTGGTGCCCATATGGGATGCCAGCATTGCAGATGGTGGCTTAACCTACTGAGCCACAGTTCTGACCCCTAAGTTAACTTAATTAACGGAGGAGACAATTTAAAGGAATTCTTTTTAAATCAGATTAGTCATAGTTGAAATTATTATATGCTCATATTTCAGAAAATAACTGCTCTGATTGAGTTTCTTGAGGTGAACTGATTAATGCAGCTGTGCTGTGGACGGAGAGATGGGTTGTGAGAAGAATGTGAAGATGAGGAGACTTGGGAGATACTAATGAAGATGCTGGAAAGGAAGAAAGGGCTACATTATTAAAGAACTCCAGCTTCTAGAAATAACTCAAGAGCAAAGAAGTGGAGAAGGACGTTATGGTGCTTTTATAAACCTGGGAGAAAAATGGAATTATGCAAAGTGGAAGAAACTGGAGGTATATGAAGGTATATGGATATGAAAGGTATTGTGAAGTTTATGCTATGTTGTATAATCTACATCTATATGAATGAAAAATAATAGGTTGCTAAAAACTTTGATTTCATTAATTACTAGGATGCCTCCACCTATTGTATCAAACTTTCAGAGTTTTCTGCAAGGCCCAGACATGGTGATGGAGGTGAGGGGCTCAATCTTTAGTCACGTGTTTTCATAGGTCACAAAGATTCAGTTATTCAACCAATGATATTGAGCACCTACCAGCAACTATTTTAGGGCTTGGAATGTATCAATAAACAGAAGAAAGATACCCCCTTTCATGAGGTTATATTTTGTGGTGGACATGATGCAGATGGCATTGTAGTGTAGCAACGATGCTGACATCCCATTACCAGAGGGCTAGTTCGAGTTTTGGATTTTCTGCTTCTGATCCAGCTCCCTGTTAATGTACCTTGGAAGCCAATGGATGATGGCAAAATGTGTGGGCCTGTATCCCTCACCTGGGAGACCTGGAGGGAGTTTCTGGCTCCTGGCTGACCCAGCCCTGGTTGTTGTGGCCATTGGTGGAGTGAACCAGCAGATGGACGATATCTCTCCCTCTCTCTCTCTTGCTCTCTCTCTGTCTCTCTCTCTCTCTTTTTCTCTCTCTCTGGCTTTCTGAAAGATACATTGTTTTTATTTTTTTTATTTGACAGGTAGAGTTGTAGACAGTGAGAGAGAGAGACAGAGAGAAAGGTCTTTCTTCCATTGGTTCATTCCCCAAATGGCTACTAAGGCCGGCGCTGTGCCAATCCGAAGCCAGGAGCCAGGTGCTTCCTCCTAGTCTCCCAACCGGGTGCAGGGGCCCAAGCACTTGGGCCATCCTCCACTGCCTTCCCAGGCCACAGCAGAGAGCTGGACTGGAAGAGGAGCAACCAGGATTAGAACCTGGCGCCCATATGGGATGCTGGCGCCGCAGGCAGAGGATTAACAAATTGAGCCTCAGCACCGGCCCCATTAATAGTTTTTTAGGCAATAAACAATAACAATAATACCTTAGTAAATGATATAATATGTTAGAAGTTGATTAGTGTTAAGAAAAGAGGGAGGGGTGGGGAAAGGAAGGGAATATCATTGAGTTCTTAGAATTGTATTTACAAACCATATTGAATCTCTTAAACATTAATTCAAATTTTAAAAATTTAAATGACAAAAAATAATAAATATTTTTTTTCTAAAAAAGTGAAAATCAAAATATGGTTGAAGAGATTAAAATGTTTGATGGGATGGTGGATTGAGAATTTTAAGTTGGATAACTGTAAGGAAGGCCTTATTAACTGTTGCCCATATGGGATGCCGGCACTGCAGGTGGCAGCTTTACCCACTATGCCACAGCACCTGCCCCTTGTATCTTTAGAAATATTTAATGAAACTGGGAATATTGGTCTTGGATCTTCCCTTTTGGATGTCTCATTGAGCCATTCTCCTCAAGATCTTGCTTCTCCTGCAGGCTACCAACAGGGAAGAAGTCCAGAGTTCCAGTTCCTTGGATATCTACTGCTCTTAATCCATGCTCCATTTCAAAGAGTCTCTGAAGAAATCTCTCTGCATCTCTTGGTTGTCAATGTTCCTATTATTCTGTCAATAATATTGTCATATCTGTCACTATTATTCTGCTACTCTATTCTTTGTTCCTTCCCTTACATTTCACTTTTATAACCTACTATTTTCTACCTAGTCACAATCATTGGGATAACTTTTGGACTATTTTTGCTAGAAGCTTCATATGTTTTCTGAGTCCCTTGTTAATGTTCTTTCTCTTGGTTGATGGCCCACTTGGACCATGTTTCTTTCCTTTGGATGTGAAAAACATAACATGCTTCAAGGAGGAGGATTGCTTTCTGAATGGCTGTTTGATGCTACCAGAAATATGGAAGCTACCTCTCCACGACATTAATTGCTTGTATTTTATTGATATCATCATCTTCCTTTTGTTTTTTTCATAGTCATTGCTCTTCCTCCTCCTTCTCCTTCTCCTCCTCCACTTCTTCTTCTTCGTCTTCTTCTTTCTTCTTCTTTTTGTCTACTTTCACTTAGAATTTTTTTTATTTTGCAAAAATTTACAAAAAGGAGACAATTTCACATATATAGTTTTAAGTGCATAATGAGAATTTCTACCCTAACCTCCTTATCTCACTCCAACACTTCTTCTTCTTTTATTTTCTTATTTTTCTTTTACATTTTACAATGACATATTTTTCTTTGTAATCACAAGTTTAACCCTCCACTAAATAAATAATTCAACAAGTAGTAAGTAGAAAAACCACTGTTCATCAAGAGTATAAATAAGGGCTGTAAACAATAATCAAATCTCAAAATGTCAATTTTGCTCATATACATTACACTTTTTTGGACTCTCTGTTTCCACAAATAGGGGAAAATACATAACATTGGTCTTCTTGGGACTGGCTTATTTTCCTAATCATAATGGCTTCTAGTTGCATCCATTTTGTTGCAAAAGACAGGATTTTATTTTTTTATGGCTAAATAGTATTTCATTGTGTATATATACCACAATATCTTTATCCAATTATCAGCTGATGGATGTCTGGGTTGATTCTACATCTTAGCTATTGTGAGTTGGGCTGCCATAAACATGGAGGTCCCAGGAGTGGACTGGCTGGGTCATATGGTAGATTTATTTTCAGATTGCAATCTCATTGTGGTTTTTATTTGCGTTTCCCTGATGGCTAGTGATCCTGAGCAGCTTGTCATGTGTCTGTTGGCCATTTTTATTTCAACCT
Source organism: Oryctolagus cuniculus (assembly GCF_964237555.1). NCBI lineage: Eukaryota > Metazoa > Chordata > Mammalia > Lagomorpha > Leporidae > Oryctolagus > Oryctolagus cuniculus. Next base: position 76,242,242 of record NC_091434.1, on the reverse strand, counting down.
TTGAAATATGTCTGTTCATAACCCTAGCCCATTTCTTAACTGGTTTGCTTGTTTTATTGTTGTTGAGTTTCTTGAGGTCTTTATATATCCTGTATATTAATCCTCTATCAGACACATACTTTGCAAATATTTTCTCCCCTACCATTGCCTCTTCTACTGTGTAGAAGCTTCCTAGCTTGAAACACCTTGTTTCACATGTCAGCATTTTTCCAACACCATTTGGTTAAGAAACTATTTTCCAAGAAGTGATTTTAGCTCACTTGTTGAAGATCAGTTGGTTGTAGATGTGTAGATTAATTTCTGGAGTCTCTAGTCTGTTCTATTGGTCAGCATGTCTATTCTTATGCCAGTACCAGGCTGTTTTGATTATAACTGCTCTGTAATATGTCTTAATATACATATATGTATGTATTGTAATGGCTCCAGCTTTATTTTTATTGTTTAAAATTGCTTTAGCTAGTCAAGGTCTCATGATTCCATATGAATTTTAGGATTATTTTTCCAGATCAGAGAATAACATCTTTGGAATTTTTCTTGGGATCGCATTGGCTCTGTAAATTGCTTTGTGTAATATGAACATTTTGATGACATCAATTTTTCCAATCCATGAACATGGAAGATTTCTAAATTTTTTTGTGCCTGTTTCTATTTATTTCCTTAATGTTTTGTAATTTTCATTGTAAAGAACTTTCAAACCTTTGGTTAAATTTATCCCAAGGTATTTAATTTTTTGCTGCTATTGTGAACGGGACTGACATTTTCTTATTTATTTATTTATCTAATGAGGACATACATACACAACACATACACACACACACACACACACACACACAGAGAGAGAGAGAGAGAGAGAGAGAGACAGAGAGAGAGAGAGATTGGGAGGGAGAGAGAAAAAATGAGAACACGTTCCCATCTGCTGGTTCATTCTCCAAATGCCTGCAATGACCCGGGCTGAACTGTGCAGAAGCCAAGAGATATGAACTCATTTCAAGTGTCCTATGTGAGTGGCAGGGACCCAATTACCTGAGCCATCACTACCACCTACCAGGGGTTTCCTTAGAGACAGCTGGCACTGGGAGATAGCATGGACTGAAAAGCAGGCATTTCAGGCCGGCGCTGCAGCTCACTAGGCTAATCCTCCACCTGTGGCGCCAGCATCCCGAGTTCTAGTCCCGGTTGGGGTACCGGATTCTGTCCCGGTTGCTCCTCTTCCAGTCCAGCTCTCTGCTGTGGCCCGGGAAGGCAGTGCAGGATGGCCCAAGTGCTTGGGCCCTGCACCTGCATGGGAGACCAGGAGGAAGCACCTGGCTCCTGGCTTCGGATCGGCGCAGCGCACTGGCTGTGGTGGCCATTTGGGGGGTGAATCAATGGAAGGAAGACCTTTCTCACTGTCTAACTCTACCTGTCGAAAGAAAGAAAGAAAGAAAGAAAGAAAGAAAGAAAGAAAGAAAGAAAGAAAGAAAGAAAGAAAGAAAGGCATTTCAATGTGGGTCTTTGGTTGGTTTCTTAGAGGATAAACTTCTAGGTCAAATGCCCACCTCCAGTGCTTCAGTATTGACCAGACTCATACAGAGTCCAGAACATACACATGCAACAAAATACCACATTTCCTCATATTTTATAAAAAAAAGTGGCAGGGAATTCGAACAATTATTTTCAGGATTTACTTACTCTTCGCCCACCATCAGAAGTGAAATTTCTGGCTGGCACCATGGCTCAATAGGCTAATCCTCCACCTGTGGCGCTGGCACCCCAGGTTCTAGTCCCAGTCGGGGCACCGGATTCTGTCCCGGTTGCCCCTCTTTAAGGCCAGCTCTCTGCTATGGCCCTGGAGTGCAGTGGAGGATGGCCCAAGTGCTTGGCCCCTGCAGCTGCGTGGGAGACCAGGAGAAGCACCTGGCTCCTGGCTTCAGATCAGTGCAATGCACCAGCCGCAGCAGCCACTGAGGGGTGAACCAATGGAAAAACGAAGACCTTTCTCTGTCACTCTCTTTCACTTTACCTGTCAAAAAAAAAAAAAAAAAAAAAAAGACATGAAATTTCTGGAGTCTTACATAGTAATATTAGTCTTCTTTATTTTTTGCTTTCAAATCTGTTTCTTTTTTTATTTTTCTAACATTTATTTAATAAATATAAATTTCCAAAGTACAGCTTTTGGATTACAGTGCCTTTCCCCCCCATAACTTCTCTCCCACCCACTACCCTCCCATCTCCCGCTCTCTCTCTCATCCCATTCACTTCAAGATTCATTTTCAATTATCTTTATATACAGAAGAGCAACCTAATATATACTAAGTAAGATTGCAACAGTTTGCACCCAAACAGAAACACAGTGTAAAGTACTAGATTTAGTACTAGTTATACCGTTAATTCACATAGTACAACACATTAAGGACAGAGATCCTAGATGGGGAGTAAGTGCACAATGACTCCTGTTGTTGACTTAACAAATTGACACTCTTGTTTTTGGCATCAGTAATCACCCTAGGCTCTTGTCATGAGTTGCCAAGGCTATTGAATTGAAGCCTTTTGAATTCACCAACTCCGATCTTATTTAGACAAAATCATAGTCAAAGTGGAAGTTCTCTCCTCCCTTCAGAGAAAGGTACCTCCTTCTTTGATGGCCCATTCTTTCCACTGGGATCTCACTCACAAAGATCTTTCATTTAGGTTTTGTGTGTGGGTTTTTTTTTTTTTTTTTCCCAGGGTGTCTTGGCTTTCCATGCCTGAAATACTCTCATGGGCTTTTTAGCCAGATCTGAATGCCTTAAGGGCTGATTCTGAGGCCAGAGTGCTCTTTAGGACATCTGCCATTCTATGAGTCTGCTGTGTATCCCACTTCTTGGATGGTTATCCTTTTTAATTCTATCAGTTAGTATTAGCAGACACTAGTCTTGTTTATGTGGTCCCTTTGACGCTTAATCCTATCATTATGATCATTATGAACTGAAACTGATCACTTTGACTAATGAGATGGCATTGGTACATGCCATCATGATGGGATTGAATTGGAATCCCCAGGCACGTTTCTAACTCTACCATCTCTACCATTTGGGGCAAGTCCGATTGAGCATGTGCCAAACTGTACATCACTTCCCTCTCTTATTCCCACTCTTATATTTAACAGGGAACACTTTTAAGTTAAATTTAAACACCTAAGAATAATTGTGTGTTAATTAATAGTTCAACCAATAGTCTTAAGTAGAACAAAAAATTACTAAATTAAGTTGTTCCTTGACATTCAGGACAAGGGTTGATCAAGTCATTGTTTCTCATAGTGTCCATTTCACTTCAACAGGTTTCCTTTTTGGTGCTCAGTTAGTTGTCACTGATCAGGGAGAATATATGATATTTGTCCCTTTGGGACTGGCTTATTTCACTCAGCATGATGTTTTCCAGATTTCTCCATTTTGTTGCAAATGACCAGATTTCATTTTTTTTTACTGCTGTATAGTATTTTATATAGTACATATCCCATAATTTCTTTATCCAGTCTACTGTTGATGGGCATTTAGGTTGATTCCAGAAGTTAGCTATTGTGAATTAAGCTGCAATAAACATTATGTCTTTTATTTGCCAATTTAATTTCATTTGACTAAATTCCAAAGAGTGGAATGGCTGTGTTGTACTGCAGGGTCTTCTATCCAAACCAATTCTCAGTTTTCCATAGATTTGTCTTCTTTGTCTTTCTATCTGTCTGACACTGTGATTTCCTAAGAAATTGGAAATGGGTAGCTAGTGTCCTGTTTATGCACATCATATAAACAAGAGTTAATCCAAAAATCTATCATGGAACTAGTTCTCTGCTACTCAGGATCCCACAAATGTATTTTTCAAGTTTATTTTCTGAATTGAGGCACCTTCTCCCACCTCCTACCACACACCTATATTTTCAAAATATATGTAAGATTTCATGAAACCCACAATTAAAATCACTTACAAATGAAAGCTGCTTTCTTTCCATCATGGGAATACAGAGCTTTTCCACCAAGATCCAACAAGAGCTTAGAGGAATTATGTGTCTCCCCTTATGTTAATATGCCAAAGAACAGAGAAAAGACCATCTTCAAAGTAAGTAGATTTTCTTATTAAAAATGAAAATTCAGATTCTGTCACAATTTTAAGGAGGCAAAAATAAACAACATGATTTCGAAGCTGGTTATGAAGGGAGATAAGAAAAATAAAGATCCTCCTTCAAGAGTTTTCTTTTTGAAAGGCAGAGAGACAGAGACACAAAGAGAGACGGAGACAGACAGAGAAAGAAAAAGTCCCCATCTGATGATGGGCTTCCTCAACAACAGCCAGGACTGGCCCAGGTCAAAAGCAAGAACAGGGAGCTCAGTGAAGGTCCCCCAGAAGCGTGGCTGGAATCCAATTACTTGAGCCATCTCTGCTGCCTCCTCGGGTCTGCATTAGTTGGAAGCGGGATTCAGGAGCCAAAGTCAGGGCTTTAAACCTGGTCATCAGTTATGGGATACAGATGTCGTAACCACTGGACCACATGTTGACCCTTGCCTTCAGGCTTTCATCATGGGGAAATAATGGTTCTTGATGCCGTTCATGAAGATGATTAAGTCATTAAATGGGCCAAGTCTTTGTGGTGATGAAACATTGAGTTTTGGACTTTATGTGTTTGGGGTGTTTGCAAAATATTAAATATGAAATTCCAGCCACATTACCATAAGAAGAACTTGAATCAGAGAACATGAGCTCATTTACCCTTTTCTGACATCCCCATCGTCATTCTGGATTCTACTCCCTCCAGTTTCTGTTCAGCAAGCTCTTCCATTATTGTACCTTCTTCTACACTAATTATTCAATAGCTGCTTCAGTTATGGCATCAATGCATCTGACTATAAACAAGTATCAATATAAGATGAAAATAGTATGAAGAAGGAAGAGGAGGGAGAAGAAATTAGTTAGGGAAAGTAGGAAAAAGGAACAAGAGGTTTTCTTAACCTTAGAATTTGCTTCCAAATCTCTTTTCAGCCTCAATTTTTGTCTTCAGGATATTAGTAATGGTGCTTTAATTAATCAACATCTATCTGCATCTATCTGGCTAAAATGTCACTACCACCAACCCAGTATGTTTTTTTTTTTTTTTTTTTTTTTTTACAGGCAGAGTGGACAGTGAGAGAGAGAGACAGAGAGAAAGGTCTTCCTTTGCCGTTGGTTCACCCTCCAATGGCCGCCGCGGCTGTTGCGCTGCGGCCGGCGCACCGCGCTGATCCGATGGCAGGAGCCAGGTGCTTTTCCTGGTCTCCCATGGGGTGCAGGGCCCAAGCACTTGGGCCATCCTCCACTGCACTCCCTGGCCACAGCAGAGAGCTGGCCTGGAAGAGGGGCAACCGGGACAGAATCCGGCGCCCCATCCGGGACTAGAACCCAGTGTGCCGGCAACGCAAGGCGGAGGATTAGCCTAGTGAGCCGCGGCGCCAGCCAGTATGTTTGTTTTTAAAAACCTCTTTTAAAAAATGTCTATTGAGGTCCTTGGCCCATCTCTTGAGTGGGTAGTTTTGATGTTGTGGAGTTTCTTGATCTCTTTGTAGATTCTGGTTATCAACCCTTTATCTGTTGCATAGTTTGCGAATATTTTTTCCCATTCTGTTGGTTGTCTCTTCACTCTCCTGACTGTTTCTTTTGAAGTACAAAAACTTCTCAATTTGATGCAATCCCAAATGTTAATTTTGGCTTTGAGTGCCTGTGCTTCTGGGGTATTTTCCAAGAAGTCTTTGCCAGTACCTATATCTTGCAGGGTTTCTCAAATGCTCTCTAATAATTTGATGGTGTCGGGTCATAGATTAAGTCTTTAATCCATGTTGAGTGAATTTTTGTGTAAGGTGAAAGGTAGGGGTCTTGCTTCATGGTTCTGCACGTGGAAATCCAATTTTCCCAGCACCATTTATTGAATAGACTGTCCTTACTCCAGGGATTGGTTTTGGGTCCTTGATCAAACATAAGTTGGCTGTAGATGTTTGGATTGATTTCTGGTGTTTCTATTCTGTTCCATTGGTCTATCCATATGTTTCTGTAACAGTACCATGCCGTTTTGATTACAACTGCCCTGTAGTATGTCTTGAAATCTGGTATTGTGATGCCTCCAGCTTTGTTTTTGTTGTACAAGATTGCTTTAGCTATTCGAGGTCTCCTGTGTCTCCATATGAATTTCATCATCATTTTTTCCAAGTCTGAGAAGAATGTCTTCGGTATTTTGATTGGTATTGCACTGAATCTGTAAATTGCTTTTGGGAGAATGGACATTTTGATGATATTGATTCTTCCAATTCATGAGCATGGAAGATTTTTCCATTCTTTGGTATCCTCTTCTATTTCTTTCTTTAAGGTTTTGTAATTTTCATTGTAGAGATCCTTAACGTCCTTGGTTAAGTTTATTCCAAGGTATTTGATTGTTTTTGTAGCTATTGTGAATGGGATTGATCTTAGCAGTTATTTCTCAGCTGTGGCATTGCCTGTGTATACCAAGGCTGTTGATTTTTGTGCATTGATTTTATATCCTGCTACTTTGCCAAACTTTTCTATGAGTTCCAATAGTCTCTTAGTAGAGTTCTTTGGGTCCCCTAAATAAAGAATCATATCATCTGCAAAGAGGGGTAGTTTGAGTTCTTCCTTCCCAATTCGTATCCCTTTAATTTCTTTTTCTTGCCTAATAGCTCTGGCTAAAACTTCCAGAACTATATTGAATAGCAGTGGTGAGAGTGGGCATCCCTGTCTGGTATCAGATCTCACTGGAAATGCTTCCAACTTTTCAAGGTCCAGATTAAATCTGACATCCTCCATTAAATCTAAGACTGATCTTTTCTGGTCAATAACATGTCTAAAGGCCACCAGACCTTTCTCACCATGTACTTAACACAAACCACCTTTGTTGATTTGTTATCTACCCTTTTGTGCTTTGAATCTTTCCCTAACACATACGTTGGGAGTTTTAGCACGGAGTGGGGTCTTCTTGTATGCATGTTAGAGTTCTCAGTGCTACTCTCACTATAGCTTTGATGCTGTGAAATGGATTAGCTCATTATTTCTCCTCAAAGTCAGCATTTATTAAATCTCTTGCTCTAACAGTGAAACCTCTAGGCTGTCGAGAGATGGAGGATAAAGGCACTGCATGAATGTCAGCATTCCATAACGAGCATCGGTTCAAGTCTTGGCTTCTCTGCTTCCAATTCAGCTCCATGCTAATGTGCTAGGGAAAACAACAGAGGATGGCCCATGTGATTGCACCCCTGTAACCCACATGGGAAATCTAGATGGAGTTTTAGGTTCCTGGCTTTGGCCTCACCCAGCCCCAGGTGTTACATCCATTTGGGGAATGAATCAACAGATGTAAGATCTGTCTGTCACTCTTTCTCATCTTGCCTCTCCCCTCCTCTCTCTGTTACTCTGCCTTTCAAATAAGTAAAATAAATCTTAAAAAAAAAGAGAGACTGAAGCCTCCAAAATCACTGATATTCCTATTCCAAATTCACCAGCTTGTGATCTTGATCAAGTTATTTAACCTGTTGAAGCTTTAATTTCTGCATCTTAAAATGAAGACAGCACCAATACTTCCCTTATATATCTGTAAGGATTAAATAGAAAAATCCATGCATAATATTTAACACAATATCAATCACTATGTCCCATGTATACTAGTCATCATATTTTTATGAGCATGTATTTTTGTTTTAGTTACAGCACTGTAAATAGACAACAGAGGAAAGGTGGGAGGCAGCTTCATCTCTGTTTCCTTTCTTATTCTCACACCTCCAATCTGATCAATTTTTCATCACACTGATCCTCTAATCAGCAGAACCGCTACCACCAGAATGAGATCCTCGTGACCTCTCAGTGGAGGTAGTGCAATTACTTTCTGACTGATGACACCATTGCCAAGGATGCATTCTAGAGAACCATTTTCATGCCATTCACCTCAACAAAATCTTTAAAAAACTGCAATCTTCTGCTTTACTAATAGTGTACATTTCAAACTCCTGAATCTGGTATTCATAAATTTCTACAAAATATACACTATTTATATAATAGAAATATAATCTATTATGCCTATATTTACAATAAAACAACTGCAGAATACTCTACATTTCAATGGCAAGAGGAGAGTTTTGAAAATGGACTATTCAGTGGAAACAAATACTTTCATTTTGCTTCGAGTAATAATCATTGGGTTATACAAAAACATGAGTACATACATTAGAAACATCCTCAGTATTAAGAAAGTAAATGTCATAAAATCTAAAATGTGTTTTAAAATAACTTGAAGAAAAACAAATGACAAATCAAATTTTATAAAATCTTGATGATGTCTCATGTAGTGATAAATCCGTTATCCTATTTTCTCTGCTTCTGAGTATGTTTTAAATTTTTGATAATGCAAAATTTAATAATTGATAATGCAAAATTCAATAAGAGATGGTAAGTTAAATAATTATTTGCATGCCTCAACTGTTTTCCATATTCCTAAGAACTGATTCTCCTGCTTCAAAGTCAATCACATTTTTGTTGCTCTCCTTTTGTACTTTTTAAGTTTAAACTTGCTACATATCTTATATCACCTAGCAGATTTTAAATTTTAAATTTCATGAAAGCCTAAATGTCTCATCCTTGTAAGCACAAAATTTTCTAATATAATCTTATACCAGCAGTTTATGTGGTAGAAAATTTTGGAAATGGGTGAAAACATGAAAGAAATAGCAAATTTCTCTGTGAAATAGGTTTATTTCTCCAAGAAGAAAACAAACAATGTATTTTGTAGTGCTATAGTACTTCCAACCAGACACCCAGCTAAGCAAATGGTCGGGGCGGGGTGGTTGACAGGGAGTAGTAAAGTCAAAAGCTGCTGTCAACCAAAATATTGACACCAGAAAATTCTAATTGCTAAATGTGCAGATAACTAATTTTTAAGTGGAGGATACAGAGTTTGTGGGTAATAATTCTCAAAATCTATCCAGATGAAAGGTAGCAATGGTATGATATTTAAGGCAGTGGAACCTCTGTAGAGAAATATTGATTTTTCTGATGGCAATCTAACCCTGAAGAACAAGAAAACTTATCTTTAAATGTACAAGGTTTGATTCTGTGGAGAAACACCATGACTTGCTGTACTCTACTCAACAGCATAGACAAATCCAGATCCAAAGAATTCTTTCCCGCTCCTGAAAACTAACACTGAGTATCTCTTAAAATCTTTCAGAGGACAACTGCATATTTATTTTCTTGCAATAGGTTGTCTCTAGCACTCAAGATTTTTTTTTTAAATATCTATATGGAAAAAATGCCACTTTTATTTCCCTTGAACAAGTTCTTTCAACTAGAGTCATAATTTCCCCCAAATTGGCAATGTATAGTCTTTTAGAAAAATATTGCCCCTGCCACCTGGAAAGACAGGTGGCACTGGCTCTGGTCCTCTTTGCTCTATGTCACTGCCCACCTGGATCCAATTGTGCAGCCTCAAATGAAGCAGGTGGGATAAGGATGGGCTGGCATACAGGAAATAAATGGACTTAACACAGGAGTTTACTCCTGTACCAGACAGGCTTTCTGAGTAAGTGGGTGGACATGGGCTATAGGTACCTTGGGAGGGAGCCAAATAGAAGGGCAGATAATGCAAACACAGACTTTAGATTCTAAAATAATTCCTGGAATTAAGTAGGGTCTAGCAGCCTGCTTACACAGCATTTAAATGCTGGTTAACACCAAGACAGGTGCTCTGCATTGGCTTGACAATTGTAAGCACTTGGATAAATATTAGTTGTTGATCTACTCCATTTCAAAGGTGTCAGTTTTCCCCTTTCAGGTAAATTCCACTAATTTACAACATCTAGCCCCTTATTTACTTATTCAGAACACAGCAGAGGATGTGGCAGTTATTGTTAAAGGTAAAACATAGGTCATTTGATCTGGGTAGGTTTGTAAATATGAATAAAAGTTATAGACTGATTAGTTCCTTTTCTTAGGGATGTGAACTTGAAGGTAAGAGTTGCATTGCTCATCTGTGCTATTTTGTTAATATGGATAATAGACATTCTTAGTGTGTTCATATACAAACGTAAATTGGAATTATTAAAAATGTTAAACAATGATAGTGAAATTTGTGCTTATATATTCAATGAAAATTAATTGAAAGCTTAAGATGTTCCCTTCATTCTACTGGAGAGTGAGAGACAGTGCCTGATGTCAAGCAGCTCACATTCTAGGCAGCACTTTCAGCAGGGACACATATCTGAAGACAGACACGTACACGTGCTATGGCACATCTCCCTGGGACTGCTCTTCACAGAAAACACATTCTTCCTCTACATGTGAAATTCAAACATCTTTGAAAATGGGATGGCAGCCTCTTAAAAGTGTAAATGTGGTAAATCAATGCCCTTCCACAAAAAGTCACTGTGAAGTGTATTATTAATGGGTACTTCTAGAAAACACAAAGAACATCACATGGCTATGTGGATATCGTGTAAACTTGAGAGCACTGTGAATTGTAAGTCACTGAACTCCAAGATGACTCAACGGGACCATAAAAGCCTTGCAGAACTGAAAATGGTTGGAGCTGGAGGTACTTTGGCCACATTTGAGTTCAAATTCTCAGTGGTGGTGTTTCAAATCCGTTTTTCTCTATCTTTGGCTCAGTTTTCTTCTATGCTTTCTTCCTTGTTAGACAGGCTGTTTCCACATGCTATACTCCTGCAAGCCTGGCTTGCATCCAAAAAAGAATTAAGAATAATGAGAAAGAATATATTTTACTACCATGTGCTCTAGCAAAGTTCCCCAGAAAAACTGGGGTGGGCTCTGATTGGACCAGGTGCTGAACCCTAACACCACAGACAAGACCTCTCACTCTGGGTGAGGTTTCAGATGGCTAGAACTGGATCTCATGCCTGTCATTAGGGAAGGGAATGGAGTCAGCTCACCCAAATCGGATGGACCGAGAGCAGGTGAGGTAATTACCTGTGGGAAGTTGGAGAGCTGCTACTAAAAGTGAGGAGGTTTCTGTGTAGTCCAGCTACCAAAATCCCATGGGTTTCTTTTGTAATTACATTTTTCTATTTTGAGATAATTGTGGGCATTCATGTGTTTTAAGTGTTAAAACATTTTTCTCTTCTTTAAAAAATAACACCAATTCTCTCAAACTTCATATGATAGTCTCTCAAAACCTGTTTTTTTAAATAAATTTTTTTTTAATTTTTTTTTTTGACAGGCAGAGTTAGACAGTGAGAGAGGGACAGAGAGAAAAGTCTTCCTTCCGTTGATTCACCCCCCAAATGGCTGCTACTGCTGGCACGCTGCACTGATCCGAAGCCAGGAGCCAGGTGCTTCCTCCTGGTCTCCCATGCAGGTGCAGGGACCACACACTTGGGCCATCGTCCACTGCCCTCCCGGGCCACAGCAGAGAGCTGGACTGCAAGAGGAGCAACCGGGACAGAATACGGTGCCCCAACCGGGTCTAGAACCCGGGGTGCAGGTGCTGCAGGTGGAGGATTAGCCAAATGAGCCGCAGCGCTGGCCTAAATAAATTATTCAGTAAATCTCTAATGTGTATTTGAAATAACCATCTTTGTTTCAGAGCATGGAAAAAGCCTGCCTTAGTCTACAGTCTCTAGAAAAAAACAGAATTAATAGGATGGATACATGGATGGATGGATGGATGGATGCATAGATAGATACATAGATAGAAAAAGAGAGAGAGACAGACAATAAAGAACTGGTAGGAGACCCAGGAGAATTAGTATGAGACTGAAGGCCTGAGAATCAGGAAAATCACAGGGGAAACTTTGAGTTTGAGTCTGATTCAGGGGCTGGAGAAGTTCAACGCCCATACTGCAAGGCAGTTGAAGATAAAGGAATTTTTCTTTTATTTTTAAGAGATGTATTATTTATTTGAAAGTCAGAGTTACACAGAGAGAGGAGAGGCAGAGAAAGAGAGAGAGAGGTCTCCCATTCGATGATTCACTCCCCAGTTGGCCACAATGGCCAGAGCTGTGCCAACCCGAAGTCAGGAGCCAGGAGCTTCCCCCAGGTCTCCCACGTAGGTGCAGGGGCCCAAGGACTTGGGCCATCTTCTACTGCTTTCCCAGGCCATAGAAGAGAGCCGGATGGGAAGTGAAGCAGCTGGGTCTCAAACCAGTGCCCACATGGGATGCCGGCGCCTCAAACCAGGGTGTTAACCCGGTGCATCAGAGCGCTGGCCCCTATAAAGAAAGTTTTTTTTACTCAGCTTGTTATTGTACTCAGGCATCTAGTGGACTGGATGAGATCCACTTACAAGGGGAGGGCAGTGGATAGACAAAATTAACAATCACAGAACCTTGGGTTCCAGTCCTAGTTTTTGACTAAAAAGCTATGCGCATCAGACAAATGGCTTATCTTCTCATTATTAAATGTAGTAATTTGTCACATTAGGCTGTTGATAAGGTTAATAAAATGACAGAATGGTTTTTAAACTGTAAACTACTACTAAAATATTGTTTTATGGCATTTCTTCACAAACTTCATTTTTTTCATTGTGATTAAAAATTACAATTCGTTTTACCAGATTCAATGTGCTTTGTAAATGCATTCCAGATATTCCTTTTCTGCCTCCCTCCTTCCCTGTCCATCTCTCCCTTCTACTCTTCTTCCATCTCCCTTTCTTTCTTTCTGTTTTTTAAAGTTTTTGAGATAATACATTTTAAATTTACATTACAGTAAAAAGGCTTAATACTTGACCAAATAAGAATTTAACAAGTAAAAGGCAAAAAAGATCTTAGTTTAGTGGGAATATAGACAACAGCTACAAATAACAACTGAATGGAGAAATGCTCACTCCACGCATATACAGTAAATTTTAAAGTAATCATGGATCATTAAAACTATAATAATATAACATTCTTAAACATTGGTTTGACAAAGCTATAAAACAAAGTTTCACAAAACTATGTTTGCAGAAATACTGATACAGACAAGTCTTTCTTTTTTGTTTCTTTCTTTTTTAAATTTTAGTTCCCACATATAAGGGAGAACAGGTGGTATTTGTCTTTCTGGGTTAGGCTAATTTCACTCAACATGATGTCCTCTGGTTGTGTCCATTTTGCTGAAAATGGTAGAATTTCATTAAGAGCTGGATAATATTCCATTGTGTATACATATATCACATTTTCTTTGTCCATTCATCTGATGGTGGACACCTTGGTTGATTCCAAATTTTGGCTATTGTGAACAGTGCTGCTATGAACAAGGTGTGTAGGTACCCCTTTGATTACATTATGTTCAAGTCTTTTGGGGACATACCCTCTAGTGGGATTACTAGATCATAGTGCAAGTCTGTTTCTATTTTTTAGAAATATGCACAATGTTTTCCACAGTGGCTGCCCTAATTTACATTCCCACCAGTTGTGTATAAGTGTTCCCCTTTCTCCACTTCCTTGTCAGTATTTGTTACTCTCTGTTTTGGATTTTCAGCCATTCTGACAGGGATGAGGTGATATCTCATTGTGCTTTTGATTTGCATTTCTCTGATGGCTAGTGATGTTGAGCATTTTTCATGTATTTATTGGCCATTTGTATTTTTTCTTTTGAGAACTCTATTGAAGTCCATCACCCATTTCTCAACTAGATTGTTTTTTGTTGTTGTTGTTCAGTTTTTTAAGTTGTTGATATATTCAGAATATTAATCTTTTGTCAGATAGATGGTTTGCAAATATTTTTTCCCATTCTGTTGGATGTTTCTTCATTCAATTGTTCATTTCCTTTACTATGCAAAAGCTTTTGAGTTTGATATAGTTCCATTTGTTTAGTTTTGCTTCTGTTGCTTGTGCTTTGGGGATCTTGTCCAAAAAGTCATCCTCTACACCAATGTCTTGGAGTGTTTCCCTTATGTTCTCCCAGTAACTTCATAATCACAGGTCTTAAATTGAGATCCTTGATCCATCTTGAATTGATTTTTGCATATGGTGAGAGGTATGGATCTAATTTAATACTTCCACATATATAAATCCTGTTTTTCCAGCACCATTTGTTGAAGAGACTATCTTATTCCACTGAATGGTCTTAGCACTTTCCTCTAAAATCAGTTGACTGTATATATGTGGATTAATTTCTGGGCTCTCTATTCTGTTCCACTGGTCTATGTATCAGTTTTTATGGCAGTACCATGCTGTTTTAGTTACTATAGCTTTGTAATATGCTCTGAAGTCAGGTATTGCGATGCCTCCAGCATGGTTTTCCTGTTCAGGATCATTTTGGCCATTCTGGGCCTTTTGTGATTCTGTGTGAATTTTAGAATTACAAGAATGTCATTGGTATTTTGATGGGGATTGCAATGAATCTGTAGATTGCTTTTGGTAGTGTAGACATTTTAATGATATTGATTTTTCCAATCCTTGAGCAAAGAATAGCTTTCCAATTTTTTGTGTCATTGATGATTTTTAATCAATGTTTGATAATTTTTATTATAGAGATCTTTCATATCTTTGATCTAATTTGCTCCTTAATATTTTATTTTATTTTTTTGGTTTCTATTCTGAATGGAATTTCTTTCTTGAGTTCTCTTTCTGTGAAACCATCATTAGCATACAAAAAAAGCTACTGGTTTTTGTATGTTTATTTTGTAACCTGCAACTTTACTGGATTGGTTTATCAATTTGAACAGCTTTTTGGTGAAGTGTTTGGGCTTTTTTATGTGCAATCTCACATCATCTGCAAACAAGGATAATTTGACTTCCTCTTTACAATTTTGATGTCCTTTATTTCTTTCTCCTCCCTCACTGCTCTTGCTAAAACTTCCAGTACTGTATTGAATAAGAGAGGCAAAAGTGGACATCCTTGTACTGTTTCAAGTCTAAGGGAAAATGCTTTCAGCTTTTCCCCATTCACTAAAATATTACCTGCTGGTTTGTCATATATAGGCTTTATGACTTTGAGGAATGTTCCTTCTATACCTAATTTTTGGAACATTTTGAATATTATCAAATGCTTTCTTTGGATCTATTGAGATGACCATATGTTTTTTGTTCAGCGTTCTATTGGTGTGAATTATGACCTTAATTGATTTGCAAATGTTGAACCACCCTTGCATTTCTGGGATAAATCCTGCTTGATCAAAATGTATAATCTTTTTTATGTGGTTTTGGATTCAATTTGTTAGTATTTTGTTGAGGGCCTTAGCATCCATGTTCATTAAGGGTATAGGTCTGTAGCTTTCTTTTAGTGTCATGTTCTTTGGTTTTGGTATCACAGTAATGCTGAACTCATAAAAAGAATTTGGCAGAATTCTATCCTGTTCGGTATTTTGGAGTACTTTGAAGAGTACTGGAGTTGCTTCCTCTTTGACTATTTTGTACAATATAATAATAAAGCCTCCAAGTCCCTGACTGTGCCTTTATAGAAGACTTCTGATCATTGCTTCAATCTCATTGCTTGTTGTAGGTCTTTTTAGCTTGTCTATCTCTTCTTGATTTAATTTTGGTAGGTTATATAAATCCAGGAATTTATCCATTTCCTTGAGCTTTTATTCGATATAATTCTTTGTAGTACTTTCTTATGATCCTATATTTCAGTGGTATTGGTTGTAATTTTTCTTTTTTATCTCTAATTTATTTATTTGAATTTTTTCTCCTTTTCTTTTTTAATCTGGCTAGAGATTTATGTTTTGTTTATTTTCTCAAATATCCAACTTTTTGTTTTGTTGATTTTTTGTATTTTGTTAGTTTCATTCTCATTTATTTCTATGCTAATATTTATTATTTATCACTTGCTGCTGATTTTGGGTTTGGTTTATTCTTGTTTTTCTAAGTTTTCAAGAAGCATCATTAGATCTTAAAGTTGAGACATTTGTCTCTTTTTTTTATTTATTTATTTGAAAGGTAGAGTTACAGACAGTGAGAGAGAGAGAGAGAGAGACAGAGAAAGGTCTGCCATCCGCTGGTTCACTCCCCAAGTGACCGCAATGGCTGGAGCTGCGCCAGTCCAAAGCCAGGAGCCAGGTGCCTCTTCCTGGTCTCCTGTGTGTGTGCAGGGGCCCAAGCACTTGAACCACCCTCCACTGCTTTCCCAGGCTGCAGCAGAGAGCTGGATTGGAAGAGGAGCAGCCATGACTAGAACTGGTGCCCAAACGGGATGCTGGTGTCGCAGGAGATTAACCTACTGTGCCACTGTGCCAGCCCTGACATTTGTCGCTTTTAAATGTAAGAACTTAATGCTATAAATTTCTCTCAATACTGCTTTTTGTATATCCCACAGGTTTTCATATGCTGTGTTTTCAATTTTGTTTATTTCAAGAAAATTTTTGGTATCTTTTTAATTTCTTCAATAACCCATTGATCATTCAATAGCATGTTATTTAATTTTCAAGTGTTTGTGATAGTTCTATTGTTCTTGTTGTTGACTTATGGTTTTATTCCTTTATGGCCTGAGAAGATACATGGCATAATTTCAATCTTTTAAATTTGCTGAAACTTGATTTGTCACCTAACATGGGGTCTATTGTAGAAGATGTTCCAAGTGCTCATGAGAAGAATGTATATTCAGTTGCTGTTGGGTGAAATGTCCTGTAAACGTCTCTTAGGTCCACTTGCTTCATAGTATGCTTCAACTCCAATGTATCTTTATTGATTTTTTGTCTGGATGATCTTCCTTTGATGACAGTGAGTTCTACCTCCTTAGTAATATTTTAATTCACGTCATTCACTGATTTCCTCATTCTTTCATTTGTTTATCTGTATTCTCTTGCATCTCATTGAGTTCACTTATAATCATTATTTTGAATTCTGTATCTGTTATTTTATAGATTTCCTTCAGTTCAGAAGCTAATTCTAGAGGATTACTGTGTTCTTTTGGAAAAATTCTGGTGCCTTGATTCTTCATGTCTCCTGTATCTCTACATTGACATCTGCCCATTTGGTGTAGTTGTCATTTCTTCTTTATGGAGTAGGTTTTATTAGGAAAGAGTTTATGATTTAACTATAATGCAGAGTGTCACTTGGCTTGTTGCTTTGGCTTTGGTTCTAAGTGAGCCCTGGAGTAGTCTCTGAGTGATTTCGTCTTAATCAATGTCAGCTGTGTCTACAAGTGACACAGTGGTCTAGTCTGCTGCAGTTCAGAGAGATAAAAGTGTGGTTTGAGATGAATCAGGGTTTCCTTTGGTGTGTCTCTTTGGCCCACAGAGAGTTCAGCATCAGTCTCTTTGATGAATATGATGCCCAGGGTCTTGTTCTTGGTGCTGAGGGGGACATGGGTAGCTGCCCCTTTGTCCTACTGGCACGCCTGAATGATACCAGGGCTTGTGGCAAAAATTTCTGTGACCCTAGCCCTGTGTAATCAGATGTACCTTTCCTCAGTTCCTGCTAGGAGAGGCCAACTGGTGCTGTATCTTGTAATACCAACGTCCCTGGACTAGAGGCTGTGAAGTGAACAATGTTCTAGTACTACAAGGTGAGTACAAGGTATACAGGAGATTTTATTCTGGAGGATATGAGTCCAGAGAGGTGGAATGCAGGTAGGTTCTTCTTTATGTCTCCTGGGTAGATTCTGGTGGCACTGAGAAATTTAGAATGAATTGGTGCAGTCCTGATATTGCAGCGTGCAGTGGGGTCATTACCCCAATATCCCAGGGCGGGAGTGGAATTTTTTATGGGCTTCTTGGTTTTGAAGCACATATTTTTACTTTGTATAAAAAGTATTTCCTCTATATTTCTACTTCTTACATACACATAAGAATGGACTTAACACAAAATATGATGGTTTATCCTTATATACCTTTAATAGAATTTGGATTTCTCTGTGTTCCTTTCTGGGACTCTTCCAAATTATCCTTTATTGCTTATTTACTTGTGAGTCATCTATACATTGGTAGCAATTCCACTATTTGGAAGCTCTTAAATAAGACAATCATTCTGTTGGTATCTAGGTGGCTACTAAAAGTCCTGAACAAATTATACACAACTCCCACTCAGGAGCCTTATGGATCAAGTGTCACTATACATACACCAACAATGTAAATACCAGGCCATTAATTTGTTTATAGAATATACACAGCCAAATAATGCATTGAACAGGCAGGACTCACAGAGTATGATCTCAAAGACAATTCTATTTTTACCAACACTGTTTTTTTTTAAAAAGAGGTATACAATGATACAATTTCATCCCTTGTTCATGGTTCAAAACTCAAATACAATTAATTTTTCTGGTTACCCAAGTAATCACATCTTACCATCTCACTCTGTACCAAAATTTTCTCAATTCTGTAGTTGTATGAGTATAGATTCATTTACAAAAGACAAAAGCAAAAACAAGAAAACTTTGAGGGTGAATATGTAGGGTTCATGGTGCAGTTGTTTAAGCTGCCACTTGGGACATCTACATACCAAAATGTCTGGGATAGAGTTCTGTCTCCACTGCTGATACAGCTTTTTTGCTATTGTACCTGGGAGATAGCAGGTGATGGTTCAAGTGCTTGGGTTTCCGCTACCATATGGGAGACCTGAGTAGAGTTTCTAGCTCATGGCTTAGACATGGCCCACAGGCTCTTGGGACATTTAGGGAGTATACCAGTGGGTGAAAGATTTTCTCTCTCTCTCTCTCTCTCTCTCACACACACACACACACATTCTGCCTTTCAAATAAAAATATATAAATAAACTTTAAAAATAGAGCCCATGAGAGTATTTTAGGCATGGAAAGCCAAGACACTCTGGCAAAAAAAAAAAAAAAACCTAAATGAAAGATCTCTGTGAGTGAGATCCCAGTGGAAAGAATGGGCCATCAAAGAAGGAGATACCTTTCTCTGAAGGGAGGAGAGAACTTTGACTATGGCCTTGTAGAAATAAGATCAAAGTTGGCGAGCTCAGGGGGCTTCCATGGCCTTGGCAACTCATGACTAGAGCCTGGGGAGATTGCTGACACCTTAAACAAGAGTGTCAATTTGTTAAGTCAACAACAGGAGTCACTGTGCACTTACTCCCCATGTAGGATCTCTGTCCTTAATGTGTAGTTCAATGTGAATTAATGATATGACTAGTGCTCAAACAGTATTTGGCACTTTGTGTTCTGTGTGGGGGCAAACTGATGAAATCCTTACTTAATATATACTAAATTGATCTTCTGTATATAAAGATAATCAAAAATGAATCTTGATGTGAATGGAATGGGAGAGGGAGTGGGAAAGGGGAGGGTTGCGGGTGGGAGAGAAGTTATGGGGGGGGGAAGCCATTGTAATCCATAAACTGTACTTTGGAAATTTATATCTACTAAATAAAAGTTAAAAAAAAGACACACAGAAAATTTTCAATTTGATTTAAACTTTAATTTTCCTTGTCTGGAGCAGAAAAAGAAATACAGCCTCTCTTTTGAATTCTGGTTTTCCTCTCCCATTTCCTCCCACCCCTTTAATCTCTGACCTCTGTGGACTAAAGGTGAGAGGATAAGGAAATTAGAAAAATGAAAGGGTTTTTTTACTTGAATGTTGATGCTGTAAAACAGATTTATCAAACATTTATCAAAATGTCTAGAAGTTTCTCTCATTCTTTATAGGAATTACTTGAGAATATTTGACTAACCTTTGGTTGACACATAATTTTCTGTAAAAAGCCTTCTTTTTAATTATTCATTTATTTTTATTAATATAATGAGAAGTGACATTATACATTCCCTAGGTATGGTTCCAAGAAGACAACTACATTTCTTTCCCTCCCACCTCCCGACCAATTCCCCTCCCCTGCCTCCCTTTCATCAGTTTTTGCAAAGATATAATTTTAATGCACTGTATATTCACCACTAACCATAATATTCAACAAGTAAAAAGCAGGTTCACCACAGTTCCACAGGAGTATAAACAAGGGTTACAAATGACAATCATATCACAAAATGTCTGTTTCATTTTATATATTTTTTGTATTCTATATTAACTGCCACATATGAGAAAACCTATTATATTTGTCTTTTTAAGACTGGCTTATTTCATTAAGGATAATGGTTTCCAGTTGCATCCATTCTTCCACAGTTCCTGGTTCTCTGATCATTCACTCCATGCAAATTCTTTTTCTACATTTCATTACCTTTTTAAACAGACACTTGAAAAAGTTTAAAACTTGGGTGGGCTTTTTGCCATAGAAGGTTAAGTTGCTGCCTGAGATATCTGCACCCCCTATCAGAGTGCCAGGACTGAGTCCCAGCTGCCTACCACGTCTGATCTAGCTTCCTGCTAGTATGTCTAAGAGGTAGCCGATGATGACCAAAGTATTTAGGTTTTTAACGCCCATATGGAACACCTGGATGGGTTTCCTGGCTCCTGGCTTTGGTCTGGCCCAGCCTGCCGCTGTTATAGACATTTGGAAAGTTAATCAGAAGATAGAAGATTCTCTCTCTCTCTCTCTCTCTCATTTGCTCTCTCATTCTTGTTCTCATTCTCACTCTCACTCTCTCTCACTGTCACACATACTCTCTCTGCCTTTCAAATAAGTCTTTAGAAAAATATTTTCTTCTGAGTTCTCCGACTCTTATCTTGTTTAGACAAGGTCATAGTCAAAGTGGAGGTTCTCTCCTCCCTTCAGAGAAAGGTACCTTCTTCTTTGATGACCTGTTCTTTCCACTGGGATCTCACTCACAGAGATCTTTCATTTAGTTTTTTTTTTTTTTTCTTGCCAGAGTGTCTTGGCTTTCCATGCCTGAAATACTCTCATGAGCTTTTCAGCCAGCTCCGAATGCCTTTAGGGCTGATTCTGAGGCCAGAGTGCTATTTAGGACATCTGCCATTCTATGAGTCTGCTGAGTATCTCACTTCCCATGTTGGATCACTCTCCCCTTTAGTTACTCCATCGGTTAGCGTTAGCAGGTACTAGACTTGTCTATGTGCTCCCTTTGACTCCCAGTCCCTTCACCATGACCAACTGTGAACTGAAACTGATCACCTGGAACAGTGAGATGGCATTGGTACATGCCACCTCGATGGGATTGAATTGGAATCCCCTGGTATGCTTCCAACTCCACCACTTGGGGCAAGTCAGCCTGAGCATGTCCCAAATTATACATCTCTTCCCTCTCCCATTCCCACCACCATGTTCAACAGGGATCACATTTCAGTTAATTTTCAACACTTAAGAATAACTGTGCATCAATTACAGATCTAAACCAGTCATATTAAGTAGAACAGATAAAAAAACTACTAAGAGGGATAATGTATTTAGTTGATCATTAACAGTCAGGGCTATGCTGATCAAGCCACCATTTCCCATAGTGTCCACCTCACTCCAACAGGTTTCCCTCTTGGTGTTCAGTCAGTCATCACCGATCAGGGAGAACATATGGTATTTGTCCCTTTGGGACTGGCTTATTTCACTCAGCATGATGTGTTCCAGATTCCTCCATTTTGTTGCAAATGACTGGATTTCGTCCTTGGAAGCTCATGACTGGAGCATAGGGAGATTACTGATGCCATAGACAGGAGTGTCAATTGGTAAAGTCAACAACAGGAGTCACTGTGCACTTACTCCTCATGTAGGATCTCTATCCTTAATGTGCTGTACATTGAGATTTAATGCTATAACGAGTACTCAAACAATATATTTCACTTTGTGTTTCTATGGGGGTGCAAACTGTTGAAATCCTTACTTAATGCATACTAAACTGATCCTCTTTAAAAAAAAAAAAAAGAAATTATCAATTCCCAACTTGACTCTCACTGGGATTAAACATGACAATAGGTCTGCTCTGATTTCATCATCATTTAAAAAAATCATCTATTATTTTTCACTTTATGTTTCTGTGTGGGAGCAAACTGTTGAAATCCATACTTAATGTATACTAAGCTGATCTTCTGTATATTAAGATAATCGAAAATGAATCTTGATGTGAATGGAAGGGGAGAGGGAGTGGGAAAGGGGAGGGTTGTGGGTGGGAGGGACGGTATGGGGGGGAAGCCATTGTAATCCATAAGTCGTACTTTGGAAATTTATATGCATTAAATAAAAGTTTAAAAAAAAAAAAAAAGAAAAATATTTTCTTGCATTTTTTCACCCCAAAATTTGAAAGCAGGCTCCAATACCAGCACAGAAACCACTTATCTTTTGCTTTGCAAAAACAGTAGGTGTAGAGTAGCATTTTGTGTTTTCCTGGGCCCTATGCCCACTTAAATGCTAGGGAACTGGATTATACAGCATATTGATTGCATTTGCACCTTTATTAGTACAACTGAGGTGAGTACGTGGCTCCTTCCATTCTGCGGTCTTAGTAGAGGATACACTGGGGATTAAGCACAGAAGTTAAAAAAATCATTTTCATAAATTTTCTTTAATCTCCTTACATCAAATTTTATCCCTTGTAGGAGGATGCAGGGTTGTGAAAGTCATGGAATTTCATTCAGATATGGGTGTCTGGAACCTTCCTTGGAATACAATATTTCACTTATTAATTCTTGGTTTCTTAGTTGAACTTTCAAATTTAAATATCCAGGCTCACCTACTCTATTTAATCCACACACATTTCATTTCTATGGATTCTTTATAGCTTGCTGTTGCAACTGTGTAAGGGTCCAGTGATTTACTTACATTCCACTATCTCTATGATCTGTTGAATTTTCTACCAATAAAATTGAGCAGACACTTCAATGACTTTTGTCCTTACTGTGTACCTACTTCCATCTGCATAGTATCCTTGTGGATAAATTGGACTTACTGTTTATCTCACCCTTGACAAGAAACATTGTGTAAATGATAATTTACACAGTAAATGATAATTGTCAACAATGCATTTTTACTTAGGATTGAGTGGCATAAATAACTTTACTTGATGAATCAGAAATTTGTTCTACAAATTCACAAACTCAAGACTCTGTTGGTGGTAATCTTTACAGCAGATGACGATTAAGAAACCAGTTTTTATTTGATAAGTTAGTTTATCAATTGTTTTGTAACCAAGGAACAAAGAGCCCGAAGGAACAAGATGGTTATAATCACAAACCAGAGTTTTGACCTTTAAAATGCCACTGTCTCTAATTAAAAACATATAATTAATCAAATTCAGAAGCATTCCGAGTGTTTGAGGTAGCAAAGATCGGATAGAAAACATATCTATTATATTCTGTTTTTCATGTGTTAAGGACATTGAGACATTTTAATGATTTGGGTTGTAGTCAACTTCAGCTATGTGCACATACATATGTGTATATGAGGACACGTCAAAACTCATGGAAAATAGACATACTTTTATATCCATTTTCCCATGAATTTTATATATACATATAAAATTATACATAAAAATATATCAGTATTAGTAAGTTAGCCATTGAAGTAAAAAACATTGAAGAATTCCATTTTTTTAGTTTACAAACTTGAAAAAAAAATAATGAAATGACAAGGCAAGTTTGTCCACCATGTCTCAAGTCAAAAGCATAGCAGTTAAGTGACACATTATTTCTGTAGGGAGGACTTCTTGCCATTTTAAATAGAGACATAAATTACATGGAAGATTAAAGGCATTTTCCTAAAGGCTTGATTCACAGGGTGTGTCCTAAGTACTAGTGAAATCAAAGCAACAGATGGGTAAGGGCAAATAAAATGAGACTGCCATTTAATAAGCTAAATTTGTAATTGTATACAAGAATTTCAAGTACGAGAACGGAAACTGCTTTCTGAGAGCTATCACATGTCTGATAATGTTTTCCCTGAGCACTTGCAAATAAAAAGGTTTTTAAAATACTGTTCTGTTCCATTTAGGGGTTTTACAGGGTTCGATCAATCACATTAATAATCCACATCACTGGGAAAGAAAAGATGTTTGTTAAGCCAGTCTCACTTTATCATTTATTTATTCCTATCTGGGGCCTTAGCTGGCAATAAAAATGACTGTTCAGTTTTCTTTTGCCTGCCAAGAAGCAGACATTTTACAAACAATGATGTAAAAACCAGTCAGAATTATTTGGCTCTAAGAGAAGGATATTCACACATAACTGGCTTAAGCAAAAGCAGAGTTGTCCAGAGGTTGGTAATATCAGGCAGGACTGCTCACAGCTAATGAAATGAAATCATCTGCACCCACCTCTCTCTCCAGCTGTCTCTTTTCCATTCCTCATTGTTGGCTTTATTCATAGATATGCTCTTGTCTCTTGTGCCAAGGTGGACTCCAGTAGCTCCATGTTTACTTCCTGGCAGTAGTAGGTCTGTTGAAGGAGAGGATGCCTCTCTGAATTGTTCCAGAGCTCTGGTATTACAATTCACTGGCTCTGATTTGAACTTGGCTTGGTGATCATAGGAATTTAGGTTCTTGATAGAGTCTAAGTTTCACATGTGTGCCAAAACCTGTGGCAGCATTACCCAGGATACAGACACTGAGATTGAATTAGAAAATTCTCTACGCAGGACACAGTAGACTAAGCTGCGGTCTGTGATCCTGGCATCCCATGTTGGAGTGCTAATTAGAGTCCTAGCTATTCTGCTTCTAATTCAGCTCCCTGCTATCGTGCCTAAGAAAGCAGCAGAGGATGGCCCAGATGCATGGCCCCTGCCACCTGCATGGAAGATCTAGATGAAGTTCTATACTTCTTGCTTTGCTTGACTAGCCCCAGCCATTGTGGCCATTTGGGGAGTGCACCAGCAGATGGAAAAAAGGAAGTTCTCCACAAAAAAATTGTAGTGCAAGCCCAAGAAGATGAGAGGATGTGTACTGGATTGTAAGAATAGAAGATTCCCACTGGTTAATCCCAGAAGATATTAAAGTGAAGTGAGGCTATCTTGTGGTAACAGCTAAAGGGAAATAAAATCACATTTCCTGAGAGTGGCTCCTTGAAGCATATGTCACACTGGGAACATATTTGTGGCAGCTGAATACCTAAATAGTGGATGACCTCTCTGCCCAAATTCAGATACATTTTTAGTGAAAGATTTGTCATAGTTATTCTTAGGGTTACCCAGAGTCTGCCATAGTCTTGCTATACCTTTGATTAAAAGCAACAATTATAATTTACTTATATATTGGGGGTGGGTATTTGGTGCAATGGTTAAACTGCTGCTTGGAATTCCCACATTCCACATCAGAGTGCCCGGATCTGAGTCCTGACTCAGCTCCTGACTTCAGTTTCCTGCTAATGTGCACCCTGTGAGACAGGAATTGATGGCTCAAGTATTTGGGGTCCCCTCCACTCATGTGGAAGACTCAGATTGAGTTCCTGGCTCCTGGCATCATCCTGGATCCGCATTTAGGGATTGGATGAACAGTTGAGATTCTCTCTCTCTCTCTCTCTCTCTCTCTCCCCCCATCCTCCATGTGTGTCTGCCTTTTAAATGAATAAAATAAAAATAAAATTGCCAAGCACTGGCACTGTGGCCTAATAAGCTAAGCCTCCACCTGCAGCACCACCATCCCACAAGGGTGCAGGTTCATGTCCAGGCTGCTCCACTTTCGATACAGCCCTCTGCTGTGGCCTAGGAAAACAAAATATGGAAGAAAGTGGAAGATGGCCCAAGTGCTTGAGTCCCTACTGCCACGTGGAGATCCAGAAGAAGCTCCTGGCTACTGGATTTGGATCGGCCCAGCTCAGGCCATTGCGGCCATCTGGGGAGTGAACTAGCAGATGGAGGACCTCTCTTTCTGTCTTTCCCTCTCTCTCTGTCTGTAGCTCTCCCTCTTAAATAAATAAATAAAAGCTTCTAAAAATAAAAAAATAAAATTTCCTGTATGTAGAACCTGCAATAATTAGTGTTTTGCACTTATCATTCCATATGAAATATTCCATGTCACTATAAACTAAAATTCCTTTGCATAAATGTCAAAGTGATATAGAGTGGGTCAACAAGAATTATCTCTATTAAAATATTTTAGTTTAAGATTTGGACAGAGCAGACATCTTTCTATTGCAGATATAATTTTACTAAACATGATCTACTTCATTCTACATTAAAAATTAGATTTTTATAGCCAAGGTCAGAGACTTATATTCTACTTTATTATCTATTTTATTTTATTTTATTTTTGTAAGATTTAACTGAGTTTTCCCAGAACACTGAGATATTTAGGGGTCCAATTTGTCATAAAATAAACTCCTCTCCCTACCTCTCTGCCAACCTCACACTTCATGGCTTAGTATTAGAGTGAAGCATCAATCATTTCTTCACCTTGTCAGGCCTGTCTACTAGAGAGCTTCTTAAACAAAATATCTACCTTTCCAGAAAATCAAACTTGAATGATATGTACGCTAGAATTCTTGCAGTCAGGATTAATGACCCAATTCTAAGTTGCAAATGAAGAGCATGGATTGGGAAAGAACAGAGAAAGTTATGTAAGTTCTTGCCAGCTGGATACAATGTGATGGAAGAGGAACAAGATATTGAACTTGAGTGAGAAGGAAAGATTAAGGATAGTCTAATGGATGTGCTTGGACTGTTTTTCCCTGAGTCTAATGGCCACAGAGAGCAAAATGAGACATGAATCCTGTGTTTAATCCTTGACTACTACAGTTGTACTTCACTGCTACTACTCTTCAGAAATCAATTTCCCTTGGGTCACTGATGTCCCCACATTGCTATATGCAGGGATGTATTCCTAGTCTTATGTTGCTTGATATTTTTGTGTTAGTTTTCTTGCTTAACTCCTCTTCCCATGTGAGTCTACTCCTTGACAGCCTTGGGGACACTCTTCATCTCCATGATTCCTCCTAATTTTGTAATCCTTTGTTCTTAGTCTCACAAAGTCCAAATCAGCAATGAAGAATCAGGCTAAACTCCCATGAAGCAGAAGTAAATACACTTTCCCCAGTTTTTTTTTCATAAAATTTATAACATTACTGAGGCATAATTTATATTCATACAATTCACTCACTTAAAGTATACAATGCCATACTTTTTGATGTAGCCACAGAATCATGTAACAATCACAATTAATATTAGAACATTTTTATCCCAAAAGAAAAACCATATTTGTTAGTTATTACTTTCCAGTCCCCACAAACTTCTAGCCCTGCATCTTCGGCTCTAGCCAAACACCAGTATACTCTCTGTTCCTATCAATTTACCTATCCTGGATATTTCATATAAATGGTATCACACATGATACAATGTTTTACAAATATCTTCTTTCATTCAGTACAATAACTTTAAGGTCTACCCATAATGTAACATGTATCCATATTTCTTTCACTTTAGTTATCAAGTAATATTCTGTCAATATGGCATATTTTATTTATTCATTGATTCATTAATGGACATTTACACTATTTCCACTTTTTGGTTGTTATGAATAATTCTGCTATCAGCATGCAAGTACTTTATTTTGTGGATGCCTGTGGGTTTATTTTTTAAGATTTACTTATTTACTTGAAAGGCAGAGTATGTGTGTTTGTGTGTGTAAGAGAGAGATAGATCTTCCATCAGCTGGTTCCTTCCTCAAATGTGTACAACAGCCACAGTTGAAGCAGGCCAAAGTTGGGAGTTTGGAACTCCATGCTGGTCTCCTACATGGGTGGCAGGAGCCCAAACACTTGGCATGTTGTGCTTTGCCTTCTCTTACACATTAGCAGGAAACTGTATTGGAAGCAGAGGAGCCAGGGTTCAAAAAGGAACACTGACACAGGGAATGGACATCCCAAGTGGTGGTTTAACCTGCTATGCCACAATGCCTACCCCTGGACATCTGTTTTTATTTCTCTTGGGTGTATTCCTGATAGTAGAACTACTTGGTCATAAGAGAACACTGTGTCATACTTTCTGAGAAGCAGTTAAGTTGTTTTCCAAAATGATTTTGCCATTTTAAAGCTATAAACAATGTTCCAGTTTCTGTATATCATCATCAGTACTTGTTTTTTACATTTTCAGAATTTTTATAATATTGCCATCTTAGGTGGATGTGAGGTGATATCTTTTGATTTTGGTTTTTTTTCTGTTAATGTTGAAATTATTGTTTTAATTTTTATTAACAATAATTGTGCATATTTATGGGCAACACATTTCAATACATACAGCCAATGTGTGCTAAGAATCAGCAGTTCCGCCGTTGTTACCATTACGTTATAATTGGAGGCTTGGAATGTCTTTCCTCTATTTATTCATACAATATCTCCCAGGTTCTTGTAGATTACACTCTCCTCATTTTTCTGGGTAACAATAGGAACTTAATCTTTGCATTTCTCTAATGATTAATGATGTTGAAACTTTTTTGCTGTACTTAATGGCTTTTTTTTCTTTGAAGAAATTTCTATTCAAATCCTTTGCTCACTTTTAAATTGGGTTATTTGACCTTCTTTTTCTTTTTTAAAGATTTATTTATTTGAAAGTCAGAGTTACAGAGAGACAGGTCTTCCATCTGCTGTTTCACTCCTCAAATGGCTACAATGGCCAGGGCTGAGCTGTACCAAAGCCAGGAGTTACTTGTGTTGTTCAGGTCTCCCACATGGATGTGCATGGTTCAAATAGTTGGGCCATCTTTTGCTTCTTTTCATAAGTCATTAACAGAGAGCTGCTTGGAAGTAGAGAAGCCAGGACATAAACTGTCACTCAAATGAGATGCCAGCATCACAGGTGGCAACTTTACCCTCTATGCCTCAATGCCAGCCCCTTGACAATTTATTTCTGAGCTGTAAAATTATTTATACACTCAATCCACAAATTCCTTTTCAGACATATGATTTACAAATATATTTGGGCCAGGATTCCAAATCCACATATTCAACCAATCACAAACAGAAAATAATAGAAAAATATCACATTTGTATAGAATTTGTGCAGACTATTTTTTCTTGTCTTTAATCTCTAAATGGTGCAGTGTATCAACCATGTACATATAATTACATTGTATTATGTGTCTAAGTAATCTAGAGATGATTTGAATTATACAGAAGTATGTGTGCATGTTATATGATATGCAAATACTATGCAATTTTATTTAAAGGATTGAACATTTGTGAATTTTGGAATCCCAGAGGATCCTGGAACCAATCCACTGTGGATACAAGGGAAAAGTATTTTCTTGCATTCTGTGTGTTAACTTTTCATTTTGGTATCCTTGAAGGACAAAAGCTCTTTCTTTAAAAAAATATTTATTTATTTATTTATTTGAAAATCAGAGTTACTGAGAGAGAGAGAAAGAGAGAGAGAGAGAGAGAGAGAGAGAGAGGTCTTCCCTCAGCTGGTTCACTCCCCAAATGGCTGAATTGGCCAACATTGGGCCATGCTGAAGCCAGGAGCTTCTTCCAGGTCTCCCACATGGGTGGCAGGGGCCCAAACACTGGGGCCATCAATTGCTGCATTCCCAGGCCATTAGCAGGGGGCCATCAATTGCTGCATTCCCAGGCCATTAGCAGGGAGCTGGATCAGAAGTGAAGCAGACAGGAAACAAACTAGCACCCATATAGGATGCCAGTGCTGCAGCAGGCAATGTTACCTGCTATATCACAACACCAGTCCCAGGACAAAAGTTCTTAATTAAAACAAGATCCAATTGTTCTACTTTTCTTTTGCCACTTATGTTTTTGGTGTCATAGCAAGGGACTATTCTTTAATTCATGATAATGAAGAATTATTTCTTTACTTCTAAAAGTTTTATAATGTTAGCTCTTAAATTTTGATCATTGACTCTCTTTCAGTTAATTTTTCTATATTTTATAAGGCAGGAGTCTAACTTTCTTTTTACTTTTTATTTACTTGAAAGACACACACGCGCACACTCTCTCACACACACACACACACATACGCAGATGTGGGTGTAGGGAGAGAGACTGAAAGCACTCCCATCAGCTAGCTCATTCTTCAAATGCAGACCATTGCTTGTGCTTGGCTGAGGCTGGGGGCCATGAATATATTCCAGGTCTCCCAGGTGGATAGCAGGAAACTGATTATTCAGTCAATCACTGCTGCCTCCCAGGGTCTGCCTTGACAGGAAGTTGGAAGCAGAAGCCGGAAGCAAGAATCAAACATAAGCACTCTGTTGTAGGATGTGGGTGTTCTAACCACTAGACTAAATGCCTCCCTTCATATTTTGTATGGGGATATCCAACAGACTCAATAACATTTGTTGAAAAAAGCCATTCTATTTTCTTGGAATCCTTCTGTTAACTTGTTTTAAATACTATAATTAAATGTTTTTATAATCATCTTGCTTTTTATTAGTTTGTTTTGGCCACTATGATGAAATACAATAGGCTGGGTGGTTTATAAACAACAAAATTTATTTCTCATACTTCTGGAGATTAGAAGTTCAATATCCAAAGTATTGTCAGGCTAAATGTGTGGTGAGGGTGTTCTTCCTGGTTCACAGATGGCCACCTTCTTCTTGTAAACTCATACGGTGTATTGTACATATGGACTCCCTGGCAGTGTTTTAGAAGGACACTAATCATATTCGTGAGAATTCCACCCTCATGACCTAGTCATCCATCAAGAGCCTCACCTCCTAATACTGTCCCCTTAGAAGTTAGGATTTCAATGTGTGAATTGACACAAACGTTTAGCCAATAACAATATAATTATTTCCATTCTGTTGCCACTACTTTCCTTTAGGACGCTATTAGTTCTCATTGGTGTGATATCTATCTATCTATCTATCTATCTATCTATCTATCTATATTGCAGATCTGGCAGTTCAAAGTGATGTCTATACATGAGTATTTTGCGTTCTGAAATTTTTTTATTCATTTGAGAATCAGGAGGCAGGGGTGTGGGGAGAGAATGAGAGAGAGAGAGAGAGAGAGAGAGAGAGGTCTTACATACACTGTTTCACTCTAGATTCTCACAGTGGCCCATCTGAACCAGACCAAAGCCAGGGGCCAGGAACTCAATCCAGGTCTCCCACATGGGTGGCAGGAACCCAATTTCCTGAACTATCACCACTGTCTTCCAGAACTGCATTATCAGGAAGTTGGAATTAGTAATCAAAATCAAGTCTCAGACTCAGGTACTCTGATACAGGATGTAGGCATTTTAACCACTAGGGCAAATGCTCACCTCTGTTTTGGTTTTTAGGGAGTAATTATACGAAAGAAAGAATACTGAGTAACTGAAATGCAGAAAATGATTTTACTAAAGGAATTGAGAAAGTCTGAAACATGAAATTGTGTAGAGCAAAAAATTGTGAGTGTCTGACAAAATGGTTTTCTTTGTATTTTGGATGGGGAAGGAGTAGATCAAACAGTAAAGAACCTTTTAAAAAACCACAAGTAAACAAATCTGTTAATATTTCATTAGGACCTATTTGGAACTATCTAGCATTGAGTCTTGCAGGAACATGAATAAATATGAATACTATCTTCATACTAATTATATATTGGGATGACTTTGTCTAGTGAAGAACGTAATTAACATGAATGAATCATCTTTACCATAATCTGGGATATCATTTGTGTAGATACCATAATGTTTGTGGAGTGTCTACTTTGTTCTAGGAACTCTACATTTTTCTTTCTAGTGAATCCTTCTAATCATACAAGGGAGTTTCAGATGAGAGTCAGTGGTATAACTGATACTAGGAAGGAAAAGTAAAGTACCCAAGGGATAGAGCTGAAAATATTTGAACCAGGTTTCATCTAAGTGTTATCCTGCTCCACAGACAATACTGTTTCCTACTCCAAACACACATCTCTGTACTATTCTATTTTTAAGGAGTAGTATCAATGTAAAACAATGTAATGTTTAGAAAAGAAAAGCAGTGGAGGCTGGAGTAGTCATGTACAGGATCAGAAAGAGGTGACTCTTGAGCATACCCTTAGTAGGAAACAGACTACAGAGATGGTTTACTGTAAAGAAAAACATGGCATAAGGAAATCATTTTTTGGAACTTTCAGTCTGGGCCTAGTAAGAAATTGCTTTCTTGCTTCATCTCTTTGGGACAAATGTTCCTGCTTGATTTAATAGAAATGATATTTTCTTTGCAGATACCTTTGAGCCATGCTTTGAGATGCAGACGTATTTTGTGTTGGAACCAGCTCTGCCAGCATGCTTGAATAATCAGAATTGTTCCTCTAAGCTATCTGAAATGGAGCTGAGTTACCAATAAGCAAATCATAACACACAAGAATGGAAAAGACAAACATTTATTCCCTCCAACTAGTGCTTACATTAATCTGATTAATTAAAGGATGAATGAAAACTATTTACTTGTATGTGTTGTAAAGGAGCAGTATTAAATTAGCTCATCACCCTAGGAGACACACTGTGATTGTTGGCTCTCATTCTGTTTTTAGCCTCATTGCTTTCCCATGTTTCCTGCTGGTTGAAGCTGGGCCAGTACATAGCCAGTGCAGAGGCTTTTGCTTGTTTCTTTGGTGACCAGACTCAAACAAAATCAGGATTTTTTATATTGAAATTTTTCAGAAAACTTGTGACCAGATGAGGTCATATATGTGCCCACAGCTACCTAAATGGAGGCAATAAGATGATGATGGTCTTTTATCTTTTTGTGGGGTTTTCTAGAAAGATTTAGTTTCTACTTGGGTTTTGTCTAATCAAGTTTCCTTTGAAATTTTTTCATAAGCACAAGGTTTATTTCCAATTTTATTCCTGTTGCATTTACGATGGTGTTTTACAATTTATTAAATTTATCAGTGGAAATAATTTATCTCACTGAGACAGTTCTAAAGATACATGCTGCAAAATTCATTGAAGTATGTAAGAACCTTAAGAATCAGGCTGGAGGCAGGCTTTTGGTTCAGCAATTAAGCTGCCTCTTAGATCACCAGTGTCCTATATTGAAGTCCCTGGTTAAAGTCCTGGCTCCAGATTTTTTAAGGTCTTTTTTAAAAAATTTACATAAAGTAAAAAAATTTCATGAATTTCATGTATACAGTTTTAAGAGCATAGTGATACTTTCCATCCTACCCTTCTTCCCTGCCACCCTCCCTTCTCCTTCCTTTCATAATTTTCTTATGATTTTTGCAATGACATACTTTCAATTTACTTTATAATCACAAACTTAACCCTCCACTAAGTAAAGATTTCCACAAGCAGTAAGTAAAAATCCACTGGTTCCACTTTTGATTCTAGCTTCCTGCTAAGGAGCCTCGGGGACTGTAGGTGATGGCTCAAATACTTAAGTATCTGCCATCCACATAGGAAACCTGGATTAGCCTTAGTTGTTGCAGGCATTTGGTAAGTGAACCAATAAATCGAAGATATTTCTTTTTTCCTCTGCCTTTCAAACAAGTTGACAATAAATAAATAAATAAATTTAACTTTAGAATCCTTTAAAAGTAGAATCTGGCTGAAATTACTCACGAAATGGACTTTTGC
Organism: Oryctolagus cuniculus; assembly: GCF_964237555.1. Lineage (NCBI taxonomy): Eukaryota > Metazoa > Chordata > Mammalia > Lagomorpha > Leporidae > Oryctolagus > Oryctolagus cuniculus. The sequence goes on along the minus strand of NC_091434.1, from coordinate 76,209,051 downwards.
TCAGAACTTCAAGCTGGCTTTGTTTCTGGCTTTGATCTTGCAATGTCAAATATGACAATGGAACTTAAAATGATTCTCCACTTTCGTAAATGGATCTTTAGTTTCTCCAAAGGACCAGAAATTGTTGATTGTTTAATAAACACAGAAATGAAAATAATAGGATATAGGAAGTGACATAAAATTAAAATCAACTTAAAATGAAACTTACTTGGTACATAATTGATTACAGCATTGAGTGTTATAAAATTGAAAATATCTAAATATGACCTCAGTAAGGAAAGCAATGTGCAGAGCCAAAAATTTAAGTATAAACACATATCAAGTTTATTTGGGACATGGGAGAAGAGGAAAGTGAAGGTTTATCTGGCAATTCAACATGTATATTATAACAGTTTTCTAAATTTAGAAGCTATTTAAGCCAGTGATGAATTCATAGATTATATACTCCAAAGGGTGGGCAAAAAAGAAACAGATTGTGTTGGAAAGTTTTATAAATGTATCCTGATAGGCAAACTTTGATGTTATTTACCTGAACAGCTGAGTGATCTCCTCTTAATGTTAGTCATATCATTTACCATACTTGCCTATATTATGAAATGTATCACGGTTCATGGTAATCTTGGTTTTGTTGGAATGTGAGTTACTTGAAGCAAAGCTTTCTCTTGTTTATCTTTGTGTCCCTAGCATCTAGGACAGGGCTTGCTGATGTGCAAGCTGAATGGATCTACATGATGGTCTGGATATGCTTGGGCATTTGGGATTGTTTCCACTTAAAGAAACACAACATATTTGAAATTTGTTGCCACCATTCTTGTAAGTTCACATGACTAACACCTAGACATAGAAACTAGGTGGAGGAGAGCCCAGGAGCTATTTCCAGGAAGAACACATTTCTCAGATCCTTTGCTTCTGCCCACAGAGTTAATAACACTTTGTTCAGCACCCACACTCTCCATTTCATCCCAGCTGGGACTCTTCTGAAGAGCAGTCTGCTGTTTGTCTTCCAAATGACAGAGTAAAAGGAAAGGCTGCAGTGACAGAATTAAATAAATAATAATGTTACATCACGATGGCATCTTACATCAACACCAAAGGGAAAAAAGACAAGCTAATTCACAAGTTCTCACGATTGTTATCAAGTACTGTCAATAATTTTGAAATAGTCTTTTTTTTTGACAAGCAGAATGGACAGTGAGAGAGAGAGAGAGAGAGAGAGAGAGAGAGAAAGGTCTTCCTTTGTCATTGGTTCACCCTCCAATGGCCACCGCGGCTGGCGCGCTTTGGCCGGCTCACCCCGCTGATCTGAAGCCAGGAGCCAGGTGCTTCTCCTGGTCTCCTATGCGGGTGCAGGGCCCAAGGACTTGGGCCATCCTCCACTGCACTCCCTGTCCACAGCAGAGAGCTGGCCTGGAGAGCAGCAACCAGGACAGAATCCGGTGCCCCAACCGGGACTAGAACCTGGTGTGCCGGCACTGCAAGGCGGAGGATTAGCCTATTGAGCCGTGGCGCCGGCCCGAACTAGTTTTGTGGTGGTTTATTTCGGAAACACTGTGTCATCTGATTTATTCTGATAGAAACCTTGTGTATTTGTTTGGAGAGGGAGATATAATTCTGTAATCCCCCAGTGAGGGAGAAGAGAGTGATGGAACTGCTTTAGATGGATGCTGAAATCTTCACAGGGTCTGAAGTTTACAAGATTAGTATCTTGCCAAGCAGATGGTGTTGGGAAAGCAAAAAAGGTTCCCAGTAGAGACAATAACGTGAAGGAGTGAGCAGAGGCATGAAAACGTGTGTTGTGGTTAGGGATTCTCAGTCTTACGGGAGCTTATAATACATGGCAGAGAGGGGATGGAAGTAAACCTGCACTGGCAAAGCCTAAAGGAGACACATCACAAAAGATGTTGCTGAAAGGGCACAGACTTCATTTCCAGACAGCAACAAGGCATTCAATGTTTTTAGCAGGGAACATCTATTAGTTCTGTATTTAGTAAAAGTATTCATGAATCGCAATTGCTCATGATTAAAATAGTGGCATGTAATTTTTTTCTACTTCAAAATATATCTTGGTTACACTTGATATCTAAATTCAAGGTTCTACCCAATGGGAAGTGCAATTACCAATCTGGTAATTGTAACTCTGAATCTCTTTTCTTTCCAAGAAAGCTCGGTGAATGTGAGTGGGACATAAGTTATTATAGGGGTGATGTCAGATATACTGTGAATTACATAAAAAAGCAATCATATTTATCCATCAGCCTATTATTATTAACAAATTGAATATGAAGTCTTTTACCTTTAAAATGCTGTGTGTGATCAGACAGGAATGATGGTACAAGAAGAAGGGCAGAAAAAGAGCAATAATAGTATTGGGTTAGATGGAAAATGAGGAGAGGGAAAAGGACTTATTGGAACATGACAGAAGACCTGGGCTTTGTGGCTATAACCACAACTGCCATTAAATCTATTCCAACAGCAAAACTCCCACTCTTATATTTTAAGCCTTCTGTGCTGGTATTCTGTTCTAAACTTACAAGGCTGGATGACTCCCAACAAGTGTTAAAAATACTGACTACAGCTTGGGGATATATTTTTTTAATGTGTGGGTAAAGAATTTTTCATTTTTCAAAAAGTTCAATTGAAGAAAGCATTTTATGTTTATTTCCAAACAAATACACATATTTTGGGGGCAATGGTATAAGTTCTTGGCAGGTATTCTGATTTACATTGCTTCCTCTTTGGAATCTGTGGATGAAAACTGTAATATTAGGTCCCACTTAGCTAGTTATATTCCCACTAGGACTTTGGATGTGGGGGTGGGGTGGAGACAGTGGTCATATCCTGAGATACCTTCATATTTCAGGGGCAAGTAAGATAGATGGGTTCTTTCTTTTATAACTAGAAGCACTAGATAGGCTAAAATTTCTGGTGGTGTGCTATAGAAAACTAGCCCCAGTAACACCTCGAGAAAAATAAGTTCTGTAGTACAATATTTAAGGTAATGTTTTCTTATAAAGAGCTTTCTGTTAAAGCATAATGATGCATATTAATATTTTAAATAACCTGAGAAATTCTTCAATAAAAATATAAATTTGTTTAACATGGTACTGCTTGCTCTCTTTGTCTTCCCATAAGCCATAATGTGGGCCTGAATGTCAGCAAACCTCAAACATGAGATTAAGGTTGCTCAGGAGGGAGCCACGCAGCAGGATGCCCCCCCCCCAAGACCTCCTGGACTTGCAGAGCCTGACACATCCTATACTCTTAAGAGAGGGATGATTTTCTGTTCCGTGTGATCTGCATTTTTCAATTCCTTTATCATAATATCTTAGCTCACAAATACTAAACTCTAAGTACTTAAAAAGTTTTGGAGAAATGTGCATTATGAAAAATCTACTCACAGATTTCCAAAAACATTTGCACCAAGATAAAATTATCTTTTATGCTACCTTTCTATGAACTTTTTAGAGTATCTTCACATGTTGACCACAGAAAGTAACTTAAATATTTACAGTGGAAAATCTATTAACATCTTGAAAAACTAAATTTCTTGGAAATACACTTTAGACAACACTGAACATGGCAAAGGAGCCCTTATTTCTGACTTGTTGACCAACAGTGCATGTCCTGAGGCATGACTTTGTGATTTTGCTCATTGGTCTCTGTCTCCTTCTTGGCACCCCTTTCATTAATGACCCAGTGTTCATATTCCTTCTATTTAATGAGGTCTTGGAATCCTGCCCTGGGTTCTGTGGACCTAGCCAGATACGAAATTAAAAAGGAGTGGTGAAGACTGCATGAGATGTTTGAGGCCCAGCTCTACGAATGTTAACATTACTCTTGCTTAACATTGTGTTGGTTATAAGCCAGTCATTCAGTCCTCTGAAGTTTAAGGGAGCTGGGAAATATAGTTTAGGTATGCGTTAAGAAGGAAAATGAAAGGATTTGGTGAACACCAAAAACTGTGTCTACTATCCTAGAGTTTGATAAATATCAGAGATTCACATCCTGATCCAGCTCCCCCTGCTTGCATTCTCTTGAAAACACATGGAATGCTTCCAACTGTAGCATGTCAGAGCATTGAGCCCACTCACTGTAATCCCTGTGAAGAATTGCATGGTCATGAATTTGGTTTAGTGAGAAAAAGCTGGTTGGTGAATAAGGAGGTCAAGTTTCTACTCCCTTCTTTTGAAGTAGCAGCTTCATTGAGTTATGCTTTAGTCAGAGTTCTCCAGAGAGACAGAATCAGTAGGAGATGATAGATAGATAGATAGATAGATAGATAGATAGATAGATAGATAGATAATAGAAAGATAATAGCATAAAGGAAGTTAGTATGAGAACTGGCTCATGCAATTATAGAGAGTGAGAAGTGCTACAATAGGCTATCTGTACAATGGAGAACCAGAAAACCTTATAGCATGACTCAGTCCAAGTTCATAGGTCTCAGAGCTAGGGAAGCCAATAGTGTTAGCTCTTAGAAACTGAAGGAGGGCACTTATGCAAGTTCCAGAGTCCAGAGACTCTGGAATGTAGACTTCTAATGTCTGAGGACAGAAGAAAAGTGATGTCTCAATTCCAGAAGAGAAGGCAAATCCCTCCTTGGTTTTCCTTTTTTTTTTTTTTTTTCTGGGCCTCAGCTGATTGGATGGTGCCTGCCCATATTGATTTAAGATACATCTTCCTTACTTAGTTTGATTCCAATGCCAATTTCTTTCTGAAACTGCCCCATAGACACATCTAAAAATAATACATAGCCAACTTTGGGCATCCCTTAATTCAGTCAAGTCAACTCCTAAAATTAAGCATCACAGTCACCTACCTGCCTATTTTGAGGATTGATTTTTTTGGTTTGTTAAACCAAAGATGTGATGACATTTTCATTCTGATCATAATGTTTCATTAAGGACCAGATATTCCTACATAAGACTCAATGCAAAAGAAACTATTTAGCAACACTTTTTAAAAATGTTTACTTATTTATTTGAAAGGATGAGAGAGAGAGAGAGAGAGAGAGAGAGAGAGAGAGAGCAGGTTCATTGTCAAATGACCACAACAGCTTGGGCTGAGCTAGGCTGAAGCCAGTCTCCAGGAACTCCATCTGGATCTCCCACATGAATGCAAGTGACCTAAGTACATGAGTCATTGCCTTGCTACTCCCTGGATTTAGATTATCAGGAAGTTCGTCAGAAGCGGAGGCTGGACTGGATCCCAGGTATACTCCATTATCGGAGGCAGGTATCCAAATAGATGGCTTAAACTTCTGCACCATGAAGCCTGCCTCTGCTAACACTTCTTACAGGTAGAACTGATGGAACCCAAATATTTCTTTGAGAAAAGGCAGTTCTATCCATTGCCACAGAGTAATCATTAAGTTCTTCCTCGTTTTGAGATAAAATGTATGGGAGACATAATCAGAAGTTAGAGATTCAAGTCCTCCTCTTTTATTTGGTCACATGTGAATCCATTGATAGCCCTTCTGCATTGTTGACCTTGTCCCTGAGTCTTATCTCCTGTCTGTTAGTGTTCTGATATCACTCTCAGTCATTCCACAATCTCCTCTGCAGGTGCTTGTTCCTTTTCGCTGCTCTTCTCTGACAACACAGCTCATCTCCCTAAGGAACATAAAAGGTGATGAAAAAATTTCGTTATCCTTTGATAGTTTTGTCTTCCTCATGTGTGGGTTTATCTTGTATCTCAACATCTTTGGATGAGCATACTCGTACACTTCATTGTGGATGAAAATGTGCCTTTAACCCCTGTTGTAAACATGGCTTAGATTGGTACTTCTGAAAATTTTGTCCCTTAGTGTTCCATGGCTGCATATGGAAACTTGTAGTTGGTCCCTATTTTTCTTTTCCAAAGAAGGAGATGGGTTAAATCTCCAAATATGCACACATTTCCTGGTCCCCCCCCCCACTTCATGTTTTCTATTGACCTCAACTGGTGAAAAAGTAAAGACAAAAAATGGAAATTTCAAGCCACCTGTGGAAGTACAATGAGACTCTACATGATCTAGACAATATTACATGAACAATTAGTTCTGAGAGACACTGTTTTGTCAAGCATATCTTGTCATTTTCTTGATTTTCTGATTACAGATAATGCAATACTGATAATTCTCCCAACATGTTTGTCACATTATTGAGTTTCATATGGTCTTTCAGGAGGTATGTAGCCTTATTCACCCAAAGATTCTGTTGACTTGTGCTATGTAAAGTTTCTAAATGTACTAATGACACTAACATGGTGGGAGACTACTACTTGCCTGGAAACTCATTTTGATGTTTGTTTGTTCAAGTAGTTGTTTCTGCTGAGGCAGCAGCAACAACTAACCAACTAACTCAACTCTGCTGAGGCCTAGGAAATTTCCTTTGAGGCTATACTCTTAACTCAGCCTGTGTTTGTGTTTACATGAACAGTACACCTCACACCTCTAAAGGACTTGAAATGACTTGTTCAATGGTTTTCCATTTCTTGCACCACTGGTCTTATCATCTCTAATAATGTCATTCCTGGTGATAGTATTCTGCTATTTTAAAGGATACATTTAAAGTATTATTGTGATATTAATCCTCCTCTCTACATGCTTAAAACTGTGCTGGTTTCCTCCATGGGCTCTGCATTGCCAATCAACCTTCCAAAGAAGGAGATACCAACTGGAGCTAAACCCAAGGGAATAACAACCAATTTAAACCTATATGGGTATTACATATAATGGATATATATGTGTTTAATAGATGTATGTTTATTTATATACACATAGACATACAAATTTGGGAGCCATGAAATAAGCTCTCTACCATTATTCTGAAATAGGCTATTTCCTCTTTGGAATGTGTGAGTAGAAATTACATGTTGGGTTCCAAATCATTAGCTATACTCCAAAGAGAACTTTAGAAGTAGGTCTGGTATATATGCATCTCAACTGAGCTTACCTGTATCATCTAATGATGTTGTATATTCAACATCCAAAGTGACAAACTTTGTTAGTTTTGTTTCATTTCACTTCTGGGTGTTCCCTTACCCCGGATATATTCATCTTACATGATTCAGTGATTTTCCTGGCTCAAGAAACCATCTCTACTTCCTGGTGAACTCTGATAGAGAGAGGTAACTTCAAGTAACTGGCACCTAGTGATGAATATAGGTTAAGGTCAAGGGTCAAGGAAATAGATGTGCAGTGTCACCTCTCAACTCCTGAAATTTGCTAGAAAGTACCTATGCTTTCTAAAATGTGAACTCAAAGACACTCAGAAATTTGTCCAGAATTCCTCCTTCTATATACTTTATCAACAGAATATTTTAGGTTCCATCAATCTAAGATTTTCTTTTTAAGTCACATTTCTCAATGGCCATTATAGAATTATCTCATGTAACTTTAGTCCCTCTCCCTTCATACTGTGCAATAAATATAATAAGAAATGGGGGTGCTGCTTCTAATAATCAAGCCTTCTTTTTGCCCTTCCATGGTTCAACATTCATACTTTACGGAGGTTAACAGCACAATTCTATGTCCAGTGCAGGCCCCAGAATTCTGATCATCTTCAGTCTGTCCACATCATCTCATAACCCATCCTGGGGACTTTCTCTTGTGTGCTTTTTTGGGGATGAATTAAAATTGTAGTTCTCTACCTTGTGTCTTACATATCACTGAGATATGTCTTACATATCACTGTCTTACATATATTTGGCATACATATCACTGAGAGTAAAATTGCCAGAAAGTAAAATTAAGATTTTACTAAATTCAGAGTTTTTACAAAGGCTATTTTTTAAGCTGATAATTACTATTACTAGTGGTGATAATGAAGAGAAGCTTGGAAAATTTAAACACTGTGAAATGGCTACCATGCAAACAGCTAAAAGGGACCTAGTGTTTATGATGAATTCTCTATGTATCAGGGAATCTTTTTGGAATCTAATGATCATATTTTGGCACAGAGTTCAGAAAGTGTCAACTTGACTGGTTCTTCATCATGCCAGTATGGGTTATTTATTGCAGGATACACGTTTATCTCCTAAATAGCAATGTCAGGGCAACCAAAGTTTACTTCACTTACCCCCAGGAGGGAGCCAGCAGCTAGCACAAGTGCATTTCTGGTGTTAGTTGGTGTTGTATGAGGTTTGTGTATCAAGAGGGAGATCTCCTCAGTGGATCATGGAATGCTAGTCTCTCTAGAGAGCCTCTTCTGGGAAAGAAAGAGCCTTGGGATGAGCTGTTGGGATCCAGTACTTTTCATTTACCTTGGGCACTCATCTATCAGTCATTAATCTCAAGACAACACATGCTCCTTAATCACTCTAGCTTCTGTTTCTTTTCCTGTATTACTGACTCTACCTACTGTAAAAAATCATTGCTGACTCTAAGATGTCACAGTAAGGAAAGGCATTCCTGAAGTCCATCCTTCTTTCCCACTTCCAGCTAATCATTTTTTTAAAGATCTATTTATTTGTTTGAAAGTCAGAGTTACACAGATAGAGGAGAGGCAGAGATAGAGAAAGGTCTTCCGTCTGATGGTTCACTCCCCAGATGGCCGCAAGGGTTGGAGCTGTGCAGATCTGAAGCCAGGAGCCAGGAGCTTCTTCCAGGTCTCCCACAAGGGTGCAGAGGCCCAAGGTCTTGGGCCATCTTCTACTGCTATCCCAGGCCATAGCAGAGAGCTGGATTGGAAGAGCAGCAACCAGGACTAGAACAAGCGCCCATATGGGATGCTGGTGCTTCAGGCCAGGGCGTTAACTCACTGCGCCACAGCGCCAACTAATCATTTTGGCTCACATAAGTGGTGAAAAAGTGCAGCTGAAAGCAAAGATCATGTAAATTCTAAAGGTCAGTGAGGATTTCTTCAGAATTTGTAGCTCCTGAGTTTCAAGCAGAACTCTAAAATAGAGTTTGAATGCTTAGAACTGAGTCTGAGTTGGAGTTCAAGATACATCGGTTACTAGCTGAGGAAGTTTCAACTTTATTATTTTTACCTCTAAAATGGAAAAAATAAACACCTACTTCATGGGCCTATTAGAACTTTAATGAGATAAAGTATTCAAATTACTTAGCATACAGCTTAGCACATAAAAAGTTTTTTCATAATCATTATCTACTGCTTACATTATTTGTAACACTTCTCTCTTTCCAAGGTTTCTAGGAAATATTCTATTTATAAGATTTTGTTTGTGGAAATTGTATGCTTTTGCTAGCCTAATTCTCACCTCACCTCTATCTAATTTTTGGCAACATATCGTTAAAAATTAATAATGTATGCTAGTTGGAAATGGTGTGATGATCTACCTGTGTAACCAGTATTAGTCATATATTAAAAAAACAGAAAGCCAAGACACTCTGGCAAAAGATCTCTGCGAGTGAGATCCCAGTGGAAAGAACAGGTCATCAAAGAAGGAGGTACCTTTCTCTGAAGGGAGGAGAGAACCTCCACTTTGACTACGACCTTGTCTAAACAAGATAAGAGTCGGAGAACTCAGAGGGCTTCCATAGCCTTGGAAACTCATGACTGGAGCATAGGGAGACTACTGATGCCATAGACAGGAGTGTCAATTGGTAAAGTCAACAACAGGAGTCACTGTGCACTTACTCCTCATGTAGGATCTCTGTCCTTAATGTGCTGTGCATTGAGATTTAATGCTATAACGAGTACTCAAACAATATATTTCACTTTGTGTTTCTATGGGGGTGCAAACTGTTGAAATCCTTACTTAATGCATACTAAACTGATCCTCTGTAAAAAAAAAAAAAAAAAAAAAAAAAGGAATTATCAATTCCCAACTTGACTCTCACTGGGATTAAACATGACAATAGGTCTGCTCTGATTTCATCATCATTTAAAAAAAAATCATCTATTATTTTTCACTTTATGTTTCTGTGTGGGAGCAAACTGTTGAAATCCATACTTGATGTATATACTAAGCTGATCTTCTGTATATTAAGATAATCGAAAATAAATCTTGATGTGAATGGAAGGGGAGAGGGAGTGGGAAAGGGGAGGGTTGTGGGTGGGAAGGACGGTATGGGGGGAAGCCATTGTAATCCATAAGTCATACTTTGGAAATTTATATTCATTAAATAAAAGTTTAAAAAAAAACTTATTTGCAGAACTGAAAAAAAAACATAATAATATGCCTTTTTGAGATTAAGATCTTTGACATTGTAATGATAATACTATAGGAGAATACTAGAAATATAGTTCAACTTTTTCAAACTATCCAGAAGTTGGCGACCAATAATTTAAAAGAGGTTGATGAAAAACTATATAAATTAAATCATTCTTTGCAAATTTCTGATCATTTATATTTTCCAATGCAGATATTTTATATAAGAAAAAATGTTGCAAGAAAAAAGAAAAAATTAAGTAGATTATTTATTTATAAGTATATATAAAATTAAAGTAGGTTCTTAATTTTTTATTTCCTTAATTGGATGCTCAAAGGACAGAGTGGACTAAACTTACTTTAAAAAATACAAAATTCAGTCTTGATAAATATTTGTATGTTAATGGAAATCAAATAAGACTTAACTAGATTTATCTCTAAAAAAATTAAAATAATTTTGAAAATAAATCTGTCTAAATACAGAAGTAAATTTTACAATTAAAGAGACCCAGAGAAATATAATGCTGATTTGTTGTTGCTAACTAGAGAATGTCTAATTCAAGCTCATTTCCAGAAAAAAATACATAAATGTGTCTGTATACATATATACAGTCATACAATATGTGACATTTTACACACAGTATGTCAGCTAAGCACTACAGAAAAACAAACAAACAGAAGAAGGATGGGATAGGTCTGAGCCATGACCAGAATAAAGGAAGTGAATCGTATGGTGCTCATGTAAGAACACTCAAAGCAAAAAGATCAAGGCGGTCTCCTCCTGAAGAGAACACATGCCTGCTTTGATGGAGTAACCAAGAAGAAGTCAAGATGGCTGGAATAAAGTGAATGTTGACATGGCTAACATTTGAAAAATAAAGAGGGGCCCATAAAATGAAGAATGTTGTGATCATTTGGGCAGATTTGGGTTTATTCTGAAAGAGACGGATAGCCAATGGAAAGGTCTGAGGAGGAGTATGTGATGTGACTTTTGGTTTAAAAGGATTATCCCAGTTTGCTGTGTTGCATAAGCTCATGATCCTCAAATTGAAATACTGTACCCTTAGATGCATGTAGTAGCTACAGGTATATTGAATTTTAGGATAAGTTATGTACATACTTCTAAAGGGTAACACTTACCCTTAAAGATATGGGGGAAATAATTACTATGTTAGAAAAAACAAATAAATGTTTTTTAAAAATTATTGTGAAATTCCCATTATATTAAATATAAAACAAGACAATTTATATTTCATGTTTTCCTTTATTTTAATTTTTTTATATTTTACTGCTTTCACTTCAAATGTAGACAATATATACATGTGCATAAGCACTATTTTTTTTAAATCAGAGATATTTATATCACAGATCGAGGTATTCATGACAATGAACATAATGCTGTGGAAAGAAGAAAATTGTAATTTATATGCCATGATTCAAAAAAGTAATATTTGTTCATAATACCAAATGATATGACATTCCTACAATTTTTATACCCTATATTTGTGATTTTTCAGGTCCTAGAGTTATGAGTTCAGTTTTCTTGGCCACCAGCAGTAATTTAGTAGAAAATTTGGGAAAAAAATCCATGATTTATGCATCTTGAGAGTTTATAACAGGGTCCTATGTTAATACAGAAATTTTATAAAATGAAATGGTTTTTGACATACATTAAAATAATTTGACACAGCAAGTCACTTTATTTGTGCAGTGTTAATTATATATACATTTTTAAGTACAAATGCATCATTATGACACTGTTGAAATGGAAGTAAGATAAATTTATGGATCCAAGTTTCTTCTGACTAGGCTATTAAAGAACTCTAGGTAAGTTGCTGGAAATGGGCTGTGGTTTCCTCATCTATTCAATGGGGCACAATCTATGTATGAAAGTTCAGAAATGAGATAATGTATAAAGTCTAAAAGAAAGTAACTTTTAAAATACTTCTGTTATTAAACAAATCCATCAGTATTGTAGCTTCTGGGCAACACTTATGAGACTATTTCTAAAACTTTGTGGAAATGGAATTGAAAGACAAGTTCATTTTGGTGAAAAAAATCAAAATCTATGCAAAACCTTTTTTTTTTTCTTAAAGACTATTTATTTGAAAGTCAGAGTTATACAGAGAAGAGGAGAGGCAGAGAGAGAGGGAGGTCTTCCATCTGCTGGTTATCTCCCTAATTGGCCACAATGCCCAGAGCTGCACCGATCTGAGGCCAGGAGCCAGGAGCTTCCTCTGGGTCTCCCACGTGGGTGTGGGGGCCCAAGGACTTGGGCCATCTTCTACTGCTATCCCAGGCCAAAGCATAGAGCTGGACAGAAGTGGAGCAGTCGGGACTTGAATGGGTGCCCATATGAAATGGTGGCACTGCAGGTGGTAGGTTTACCCTCTATGCCACAGTGACAGCCCCCATAGTCTTTTTATAACATGCATTTTCATAAAACTTTTGAATATACCTCATATGCATGTATTCCAAAATCTTTTGCACAAAAATAAACTTATCTTTTAATTTCACCTTTTCTTGAACCAATTTTTTTTAAGATTTATTCTATTTATTTGAAAGGCAGAGTTACAGAGAGAGGCAGAGACAGAGAGGTCTTCCATCAGCTGGTTCACTCCTCAGATGGCCGCAACATCCAGAGCTGCACTGATCCGAAGCCAGGAGCCAGGAGCTTCCTCCAGGCCTCCCACGTAGGTGTAGGGGCCCAAGGACTTGGGCCATCTTCCACTGCTCTCCCAGTGCATAAGAGAGCTGGATCAGAAAAGGAGCAGCCAGGACTAGAATTAGCACCCACATGGGATGCTGATGCCTTAGGCCAGGGCATTAACCTGTTGGGCCACAGCACTGGCCCCTTCTGGAACCATTTGAGACAGCCTCATCTCTCTCTCTCTCTATACACACACACACACACACACACACACACACACACACACACACATATATATATACCACTTTGTAGAGAAGTATAAGCCATATATATATATGTATATGTATATGTATATGGCTGTTTAAAATGGTTCATATAAGAGAATATATTACTCTTATATTACTTAACTATTTTTCTACTAAATATCATCACTTATTCTGGCTGATCTAGGACTTTTTAAGAAATATATTTTGTTCATTTGTAAGGCAGAGAGAAAGAGAGACAGAGACAGGAATATCTCCCATCCCTCCCCTAATCTCTCCTAGTCAAAAGTAGGCCAAGCCAAAGCCAGGAGTCTGGAATTCAGTCAGGGTCTCCCAAATGGGTGGCATAAACTCAAGTACTTGAGCTATCATTTGCTACTTCCCCAGGTGAACAATAACAGGAAGCTGGAATGGGGATTGTAGCTGGGACACCAACCCAGGTCCTTTGATAGAGGATGTGAGCATCCCAAGTGATAACTTTACTGCTGCATTAAGTTCCCATCCCCTGATCTATCTATAGGACTTTTAAAAGTAAAATTTATATCAACTCTTACAAAGACTACTGTAGACCTACAACCAACCCATAAATTCAGCACCATGGACAGCAGAGTGAAGGGCTGTCTTGCTGCATGAGTAAATCTATAGAGAATGTTAGTTCATATATCTGCCTCCAAATTAAATCTTATAGTGGAAATACAGAGAGCAAGAGTACCTATGTTTTATTTCAAAATTTTTAAAGTGAATTACGTGCTGAGAGAAACTATGGTTTTAAACTGGAGTTATTTATCATCTCTTTCTAAAAATTCATTTTTGCTCCTATCCCTCTAATAAGATACAATTACACACTATAGTATATGATAATATCCCAATTTTGTGCAGCATACTGTTTTATATACATATATTTTGAAACGATTTAAGAAGCTTGCATTTTCAAGTTTATCTTTTAGTCATTTCCCTCTCCTACATTAACTTTAAGTCCACAGCATTCCTCCCAAGCAACAATAACAAAGCAACACAGTATTTCTCTAATAACAAAAGTTATACATCTCCACAGAGTGGAGTTCAGTAACAAAAAAAAATTGTCATATAAAGTTAGTATTGTAGAAAATAAATATTATCTTTTCAGATGGTAGCTAACATTAAGTAAGTCTTAAGATAAGCATTAAATTTTTATGATACAATGGAAAGTTTTGATTTAGTTTCAACATAAGGTCAACAAATCTGAAATATATGCAGCTTTTCATAGTATTTCCAAAATTTAGAGTTATAAATTTCAAAGACTTATCCCATAATCCTTCTTAAATACTTAGCTTATCATTATTTAAGGTAGTTATCAAATGAAGTGGGATTATGGGCTATACACTGTTTAATCATACTTCTAAATACTGCATTGCCACAGAAATTTGAAGTAAAATGGTTCCACTTTTGACCAGGAGATGGAGCTGTCATGTAAGATGCAGCCTTATATTTATTTATTTATTTTTCCAATTTAGCATGCTGTTTTCTCACAGACAGTGGGTACCATCGAGTGAGTGTCAGAGCAGAAAGCTAAGGCAGGAGCAGAGAGAAAGCCATGGTCGTCTTTCTTTCTTTTCTTTTCTTTTTTTCTTATTTAGTGAGGATATAGCACGTTTGAGATTGTACTTTCTGCTCTAGTCAGAATTCTAACGAACCTCACTGGAGACCATTATATTCAACACATTCATGGATTCTGTGCTCTGATTTACCATTCCTCTTATTTCAGGTAAGCCAGCATGATTCTTGCTCTGGTCTTTCATGGAATTGTTGACTATTTTAATAATGGTATTTTTTTAAAAAAAGATCTGTGTTTTGTAAGCTTGTGCTCAGATCTAAAAGATTTAAATGCTCTAATTCTAGCGATTATGCATCTAAAAATATTCCTGGGCTCAAATGAGCTCTGATTATGACATATTGTATTTTAATATGTCGTTGGCTTTCTAGTCTTTAGCATCCATTGATGGCTATATTTGTTTGCTTTAAAATGGCAAAGCTTTCAAAGTGAAGGATGCATCTTTCTCTCACAAGGAAATGCTGCTCATGCTCCTTAATGTGGTGAACAAATTGTAGAGATGTAATGAAGCAGATTAACATGGCAGTGGCCCTGCCAAAGCCTGGGGCTGAGGCTTCTAATAGCAGCCTCAAAGGTACGCCAGCCTCCTGAACCCAAAGGCCTTTAAAACACTTCCTGCTGGCTATCATGGCACAGATTATTTATGCTTTCATTTTTACCTTTTAGAAGCAATATGTAAGTCATTACTCTCACATGAATGCAGATTTACGTAATGTGTTTAGTAGACTTGGGATGATAGTACAGACACACTCCCTCCTCCAGAACTGATGTGAGGAGTGAACTAACAACAGATTAATTGCTGTGGAGGTGAATTGTCCTTAGATTTTGGTAGATTTTTGATGATAGATTACTGTCATTTGAGATAGCTGATATTGTAGAAGGTGCTCATATTTTAAATTATTTTAGGTCATGTGACTTTAGCTGTGTTGAAGAGTGGAATGACTCAGGAGGTGGAAATTGCATACAACAGCCTTGATTCTCTGCTGCTTCTCATGATTCTCTGAAAACCTCCTTTCATTAATATTAAAACCATAGGAAGAAATAGAGCCTTCACTTAAAAGCCACTGATTTCTATTTAGATCAATACTGTGTGAATTTTAAAATATTTTAAAATACTTTTTGTAAAATTATTTCTAAATGTTTTGCTCCCTCCTCTTGTGGAAAGAGCTCTGTGTGTGTGTGTGTGTGTGCATGTGTGACGGTGGAGGTGGCAAGCTGTAGAGTTGGATGCTTCAATGTATTTCTATCTCAGTCATCGTTTTCCTATAAAGAGGTACTTGTGCTATGTCAGAGGTTGTGACTGCTATGGAGATAATTTAGCTACATGGAATGATTTTGTAGAATGGTTTGCATCACTGAGAGGGAGAAGTATGTGTTCTGTTAACATGTGAAATCTATAAGGAGTTTCAGTTCCACATAGTTCCATATATGTGAGAATTTTTAGAAGCACAGATTTTTTAGCATTTGTTCATCTTATTATTTAAGGGAAAGCAACTGTGGTTGAGAGATTAAGTGGATCTTCTGGAGTCATATTCTAAATTAGAATCAGGCAAGGCTAAAGCACTGGCTGACAATTTTCAGTATGTTCTGTAGCAGTAAGGCAATTTACCTTTAGTGTGAACATGTCCAGATGGTATAAACTAGGTGTGCTGATATTCACTTTGTGTGTGTGAGTGTGTGTGTGTGAGTGTGTGTGTGTGTAAGAGAGATAGTGTACAGGTTGTTAATAAATGGCATATTACATGTCATCCTCAGTTTTCTGAAGATTCCTAGCAAAACATCTAAATTAGCAACTATGAAGACTCTGTTCCTTAGTGTTCTCTTTTCACTATGATATGAGGTACACCATTCTACCTTATGCCCACAAATTACGTGAAGGACCACATAGTAGGTCACAGCCCTATTTTTCCTACCCAGTACGTTGGACGGTTCATATAATCTGTTGACACTTAAAAGAATATCATCTCAGGCTCTGGTCTTCCCTTCTGTCTTGCCCACTTATGAGGCTTAGGCCCCACCCTATGTCCTCATTCTCTTAAAACAATAAGGGGATTAAAATATGTCACCTCTTCATACAAAGCATATGGAGTACCACATAGCTACCAAGAACTGTTCATGTGAGAGATTGAGAAACACAGTCACAGACTTTACCTTAAGGAGTTTAAAGTGGAAATGTATGTGCAGAACTATAACCATGGTTCAAAATGTGATAAACATCAAAATGAATGCAGAACAAAGTTGAGAAAAAGAATGGTACAGAATCAGGAACAGGGGCCGGCGCTGTGGCGCAGTGGGTTAACGCCCTGGCCTGAAGCGCTGGCATCCCATTTGGGTGCCAGTTCTAGTCCCGGCTGCTCCTCTTGCCATCCAGCTCTCTGCTATGGCATGGGATAGCAGTAGAAGATGGCCCAAGTCCTTGAGCCCCTGCACCCATGTGGGAGACCTGGAAGAAGCTCCTGGTCCCGGCTTCGGATCGGCACAGTTCCGGCTGCTGCGGCCATTGGGGAGTGAACCATTGGATGGAAGACCTCTCTCTCTCTCTCTCTCTCTCTCTCTCTGCCTCTCCTCTCTCTGTGTAACTCTGACTTTCAAATAAAAATAATTAAATCTTAAAAAAAAAAAGAAACAGGAACATCTAAGCTGTGCCAGGCACTAAGCTCCATTCAGGGCATTTAGAATCAACTAATAGTCACAATTTCTAAGCACAAAGAGCCCAGAGTACAGAGAAAAAGATTGTAGAAAAATAAGATAGCTAAATTAGATCTTTAAGAGTGAGTTGGATATAAGTAAGTAAGAACAGAAAGTTTCCCATACCAGGCAGAGAGGTGAAATAAACAAATGTGAGGAAATGGGGATTGACTACAGGGCACTGTATGAGAGTACTATGGAGAATCATAGATGAGCCAATCTGAGTTAAGGCCTCTTCTGTTATGGTGATGGTGTGATTGCTGCTTTTCCTCTGGGGCAGCAAAAGTAAGAATGATAAATTTTATTCCTGACAGTATGAATTTAATATACAGACACATACTCTCACATCGAGATGTTCTGTAAGAAACTGAGATCTTTCATGTCCAAATATCCTATTAAAAGATTAACGATGAATATGTGGATCCATCTGAAGTTGTTGCAAGTATTAAGACTTACATTAGTAAATTTCACTGAGGATTAAAAATGAAGGGAATATAACTGGAAGCATAATGTTAAAATTTGAGCAATAAAAGGAATCCAGAAGCACTATTAATTAATTGTGGAAATGTCATGAAAGATGTTAGAGGGATAACAATCTGATAAGAGATAAAGTGAGTAAACTGAATACCAAAACAGAGATCAACAACCAGAGGAAATCTATAAACAAGAAATATAAGGTAGAGCTTTGGACTAAGTTATTATTAGGTCAGAGATAAATTTTAAGCGAAGAGATTTAGTAGATTGGCAGAGACAGGGTCTCTGGTTGGGGATCATATAGAAAATGAAAAAGTTGAGGAACATAGTTAAATTTCAGGGAGTTCACCAGGAAAGGTAAGAGAATTATTTTATAATTTGAGAAAGAAGTTACTATTGAAGGAAATTGGACTTTTGTTAGAATTTGAGAAACCTAGGTCTCTTCCTAAAGAGAAATCAAGCAAGGAAGAAACAAACAATACATCAAGGCCCTGAAAGAGACAGGACATAAATATTCAAAAAATATTTCTTCTTCTACAGGAGTAATTGGTGGGTAACACTATAGAGAAAGGTGGGTGAAACCCACTTTGGATGGCCTGTTCTTGTAAAGTAAATTATTTTCTGTGAGATAAAATATCTCTTCTGTTTAAATCAGCTGGTGCCTCAGAAATGGCTATTTGTGGCATATGGACATTCTGGAAGAAATAACTAATCCTTAGTAGCAAAACACTTTCCAGCAGAGCGTAGTTTAGCTGCTTTCATCCTTGAATTGGAGATGAACAGCCCAACACTGTTTCATTTTGGCTTACTGTTCAGTTATCTATTTATTATTTAGAATGACCTGTTTAATGACAAGTTCTGTTTAAAAGCTGCACTGGATTCAATGAACCATGTCTAATAAACGTATCTAGTTTGATAATTAGAAGCTGTTTTTCCAGTATCTGAAATAATTCAGGCTTTTTTCTTCTTTGACTCCCTTAATTTTTTTAGCACTGTCACCAAGAATTTCATAGGAAGAGAAGAAAGTCAGTGTTATCACAAACTTCCTTCCCTTAAAGGAATTAGCCTCCTTTATTAAGCTTCATACCTCAAGTTCTTTGTTTTGACTTTTCTGCTATCAGTTTCAGCATCGTCTCTTGTCTTTGCTAGAGCTGGTCTTCTTTAGAAATTCTTTGTATTCGTATATCATTAGGGGCAATGTGAAGCCTTGAAGGAGGCTCAAGCCTAGATGAAGAATTATGTCTGTCCTACTTGAGTCTTTTGAAAGACTATCCTCAGTTCAGACATACTCAGTTCAGTTTAGACGTGGTGGAGCAGAAATGTCATGCTCTTGATTCTGCATCTGACTCAGTTCTGCTAAATGGTGATCCTGGCAGTCAGAATGAGAAGGGCATGGGAAGATATGTGGGTGGCTGAATAGATGGAAATGGCTTTCCTTCTCTCACGTGTAATCTGGGGCAATGTTGGAGAGGCAGACTTCTCTATACTCCTCAGTGTCTTGTTCTTCCTCGGAGGGTCATCTGGATATTCTCATCACTATGTCATCCAGCTTCTCAGGTCAGTAAAGGAAAGTGCCTTTATTTAGCTCAAATTCCCAGTTATTAATAAAATAAACATTAATTCCTATCTGTATAAATCACATTCTTATTGACAGCTGTGGAATTCATAACCCTTATCTATCTCATAATTTTAATGTTTCACTTCACCTTTGCTTGGACATCAGCATGGACACTTTGGGGCATAGAATGGGGTATCTGATGATTTAAGATGGAAACACTAATGCAAAGCGAATTCCATTAGTATGTGCTTCATATACACAAGGAGCTCAAGAACAGTGTTCAGTACCAGAGGTTCTGAGGTGACTGCCAAGCCTGAGGCTAACTTAACTCATCACTTTTCAGCCTGGAGATCTTTCAATGGCATTCAAGTCTATGTTTGGTTCTGTGTTAATTCTTTTTAAAAAGTATCTAATTTATATTGTAAGTTTACAATAAATCATAGAAAACACAAAGCAAGTTTAGACTCATATTTTTAACGATTCTTCTCAAATAAACATGCTAAAAGTTACACATCAAGGTTTTCTAAAGTTTCTTTTTAGAACTTTTGTAGCAAAAGTCACAAATGCTTTTTTAAATGTTTGTTTATTTGTTTTCATCCACCTGAAAGAAGAGGCAGGGAGAGATATATCTTCCATCTCCTGGTTCACTTCCCAAATGATAGCAAAGCCAGGGCTGGGCCAGGCTGAAGCCAGGAGCCAGGGAACTGGGCCAGGCTGAAGCCAGGAGCCAGGGAACTCCATCTGGGTCTCCCATAAGAAGGTCAGGGACCCAAGTACCTGAGCAATCATCCACTGCGTTCGAGGATGCATTAGCAGGAAGTTGGATCATAAGTGGAATATCTGAGACTTCATTCAGCACTCTAATATGGGATGTAGGTGTCCAAAGTGGTGGCTTAACCTGTTGTACCACAATACTAGGCCATAATACTTTTAATACCAGCCCCAAACCACTTTCAGAAGCTGCCAATAGAAAATAAACCACGCTGCTTTTCCAGATTTTATTAATGCATTTTAATCAGTGTGCTTTAAATACTTTTATATGTTATATACAAGTTTATCACAAAGGGAAAGCAATTTTGAAAAATAAGCTCAGGAAATTTGAATATAGACTTCAGTTTTTTTAAAAAGATTTATCTGTTTATTTGAAAGTCAGAGTTACACAGAGGGAAGGAGAGGCAGAGAGAGAGAGAGAGAAATCTTCCATCTGCTTGTTCACTCCCTAATTGGCCACAATGGCCAGTGCTGTGCTGATATGAAGCCAGGAGCCAGGAGCTTCTTCCAGGTCTCCCATGCGGGTGCAGGGGCACAAGGATTTGGGCCATCTTCTACTGCTTTCCCAGTTCATAGCAGAGAGCTGGATCAGAAGTGGACCTGTTGGATCTCGAACTGGCGCCCATATGGGATGCTGGCACTGCAGGCGGCATCTTAACCCAGTACACCACAGTGCCAGCCCCTAGACTTCACATTTTTAAATACTGTGAATTTTTATTTTGCTAACAGCCACTCCACATATCTAGAACACAAAGTTAATATATCCCCTTGTTTTTAAAAATATAACAAAAGTAAAGTTTATTTAAAAACGGTTTGGTTATGTTGGTCAAGGATCTTACTTAGAATTTCAAAAAGAAATAAGTCATAATGCCAAAGAAGGCAAATAAGATCATTAATCATAAAAATGTGATTAACTATTTTGGTCCTCACCTGCAGTAGAACTCTATGTGGTTTGTTACCTATAATTGGTTATGTCCCCAAATTATTAATATTTGTCTTGGCACTTAGAAGAGAAAGATATGTCAAAACCATACAATTCTTATTATAGCATAGTCTTATGATTATTCTCTTATTTGTTGCTGTTAATCTCTTACTGTGTTTAATTTATAAATGAAATTATCACCGGTATGCAGGCATAGGAAAAAATGATATATATAGGGGTTATACTACCCTGGTTTCAGGCATCTACTAGACATCTTGGAATGTATTCCCTGAGGATAATGGAAAGACTGTATTTTGATTTTAAGGAGTATCAGCATTTTATGTACATTTTGATGATAATAATAAATATCATGGATCGTAAAATAATGCCTATTGAGATATTAACTCTAGCTGGCAAAAGATGACCATCCCCAAGAACACAATATGAGATATGATTAAGATTGAAAAGTAAAAGCTCTTAGCTTTTATCTCTATGTCCCTACAGTATTCACACATTAGTATCATTTTATCCATATTTAATTGGGGTTGAGAAAAATTGATGATTGATTGAATCAGAGAAGATGGACTTCGTGAATCAAAAATGTACATTTTCCTTGGTAATACTCCATTGAACTTTTCAATAAAGGCCTTTATTTGAAAAATATATAATGATTAACACTCTTAATAAGGAAATGTTCTACCATTTAGTCTTTTATAAATTTGTAATATGCTCTAGAAAAATGATTTAATAATCATGAGCATTTAAGTATATTTTATCTATTAGAACTATTAAAAGGTTTTGAAGGTAAGAAAATCATAATTGTAGTTACCTTTTTTATTCTACTTGCTAAAAAATAATCATAATCATGTACTAGAATAAAATAAATTTAGGAAGCAATCATCTCAAGAAATGCATTGAATTGCTAAATTATTACTATAGTTTTGAATTATTAAACTTCATTGATGTCAATGATTAGTTGGGGTTATAACATACTTTCAGCATGAGCATGTCTTGGAGGCATTAACATATAAATATGCAATCACATGTTTATGTAATTGTGCCTTCTACATCTTGTGTTGAATGATTTGTGTGGAAAAATGAAAAGGGAATAACACAATTGCTATTTAGCATGTGGAAAGAATAGTGGATTGGTTGGAATATTAGGGGGAAAAGGAGTTTATTACAAGATCATAAGAAAAGAACTGACAGTATCTCCCTTATCCATTTGATTCAAACCCTGGCAACTCTGTTTCTGATCCAACTCCCTGCTAATCTACCAGGAAATCAGCTGATAATAGCTCAAGTACTTGAATTATTGCCATCCACACAGAAACCCAGGTGGAGTTCCTAGCTCCTGGCTTCAACCTGGCCTAGGCCTGTCAGTTGCAGTTATTTAGGCTGTCAACCTGTAGATGGAAGATTTCTCTGTCTCTATCTCTACCATCTCTATGTCTGTCAGTCTACTCTTCAAATAAATAGATAAAACTTTTTTTTCAAGTGAAATACCTAAGACAGAAGCAAGCCAAATAGGGGTAATGGTGACACTATTTCTTTATCAGCCCAGGATCACCAGGTAGGACGTTTTCCACCTTGTTCATGTCTCCCCTGGACTAAGCAGCTAAGGCAGTCCAGCAACTGTCACGCAGCCAGAATCCAGCAGAGCAGTGCTCAGATCTGCACTTGCTGTTTCCTGCATCAGCAATCCTGGAAGCTGAAGGTCTAGTTATATACACAGAATGATTATAATTATCTAAGCCAGGATGGAATTTGTTAATAATTTTTCCAAAACAAGTGTAAACTAGGAATGTTCCAGGAAAAATGGAATGTAAGGTCACCCCCATTTGTAAGAGTAAAAAGGAAGTAAAGTTAGAAGAGAATTCTGCTATGTTTATCATTAAAACGTCTACACAAATAAATGGTCCATGATGTGTGTGCTTAGGAGTCAGAAAGTAAAATAGTCCACCGATTAAATAAAAAACATTCAGAGAAACTTCCCCCATGGTTAGCCTTGGTAGATTCACCAACTGAAATTTCTTTTTCTTTTTTAAATTTATTTGACAGATAGAGTTAGACAGTGAGAGAGTCAGAGAGAAAGGTCTTCCTTCCGTTGGTTCACCCCCCAAATGGCCACTATGGCAGTAGCTACAGCGATCCGAAGCCAGAAGCCAGGTGCTTCCTCCTGGTCTCCCACGTGGGTGCAGGGGCCCAAGCACTTGGGCCATCCTCCACTGCCTTCCTGGGTCACAGCAGAGAGCTGGACTGGAAGAGGAGAAACTGGGACTAGAACCCGGTGCTCACGTGGGATGCCGGCGCCACAGGTGGAGGATTAACCAAATGAGCCACGGCACAGGCCCTAGACCAACTGAAATTTCTAATGACTCTTTGTGGAATTCTTAGAACACCAGAAATGAAAGGACTTCAAGAATTTTGAGCCTGAATGTCCAGAAAAGTTAACAGTGTACATAAACAACTGTGTTGCTAAATTGTATATATTGCTGTTATTAGCTTCAGACAAGTTGAACTTGAGAAACCCTTTTGTATTTGAATCTAGCTTGTGCACAGTCATTCATGGAGACTTTTATCAAGAGTTTCTGGCACGAGTCTTGTAGCCTCAAACCAGTAATTTCCTACATGCCCAGCAATTTTTAAGGTGAAATGAACCTACTAAAATAAACATAATTAATAATTCAAAACTTATGAGAATTATCCAATATGGTAACTTGGTGGACTTGAGTGAATATGGAACTCCTTTAGTAACATCTAAATATTCTAGATAAAATACAATAAGACCATTTTTAATACATTCTCAAGCTCATAATAAG
Organism: Oryctolagus cuniculus; assembly: GCF_964237555.1. Taxonomy (NCBI): domain Eukaryota; kingdom Metazoa; phylum Chordata; class Mammalia; order Lagomorpha; family Leporidae; genus Oryctolagus; species Oryctolagus cuniculus. Next base: position 76,185,214 of record NC_091434.1, on the reverse strand, counting down.
CAAATGTAAGCCTCCATATTGTATAGCAAGACAACCAAAAACTTGAATGAGAAACACAAAAGCTTATTCAGGGATATGAGTAGTTGAAGGAGGTATATAATATTGAGAAAAATCTCCAAATGCCTATGATGTTTAGTTTTAGTATTTGTACAAATATAAGTGCATTAGTGCATTTTCCATTGCTATAACTAAATGCCTCAGTATATCTAGTTATTAGATCACAACTCACAGTTTGGAGGTTGAAAGTCCAAGTTAGGGCAGCCCCCTTGGTCCTTTCTTGTGAAGGTCCCTTTGGCTGTGATACAAGGTGGGACAAAGAGCAAGGAAGGGCCAGCCTGGCTCCTTTATAACAGCCAGCTCTCAGAGGAACTATCTCACTCTGGGAGACTGGCATCAATCCTTGTGAGTGTGATGACTGCCTTGCCCAATCATTTCCCACTAAGCATCACCTTTGCTCCCTATCACATTGCGATGCTGGGGACCAGTCTTCCAACACATGAAACTTGGGGGACACACTTAAACCATAACCAGTACAGATGAGGTCTTATCCCTCTTATAGAGTTGAATTTGAAAACTCTTATAGAGTGGAAAGCATCCAAGAGTAGTAGTCTCACTAAAATAAAAATTAGAAAACATAATCTGCTTATCCAGGAATACAAGGAAACTTGTATTTCCCTTATCTTTTAGGATATTAAAAATGCCTTTAACAAATAATTAAACACTTAGACTGGATGAAATAGGTTTAACATCTGAAAATATTTTATTCTGTGGGAAGGAATTTCTCAGTGTCTAAGTCAATATAGAAATCGTGTTAGACCAACGACACTGCGGAATGGCTGACAGAAGCGAATTATGAAATAGTAAAGGTAAGTTTCTCAAATTTTATATCTATAAAAAACACCAAAATCACTCAAGAAAAACTGACAATAAAAAATTACAAACTACATGAGAAATAAACTACTGTAAAGAATCCATGGGGACTCTACATAGTTTAAGGAAAATACATATTATTTAAATACTATAAACATGAATTTCATTTTTTATACCGAAGTAAACTTACTTTTAAATTCCACTTTTCCATGAACTTTCTTAAGTATCCTCATGTTCAAGAGACATAACAAAGATATGTGGAGAGTGCTAGAATCTCAGAAACTTGGGTAGTGAAATTATCTGAAATAAACGTTTTAAAAAAGAGGTAAGGAAATACAGCTATATGTTCAAACCAAAAACTTATGAAATGAAACTAAGAAAACATTGAAAAGAAACCAGCTAAAAATTTTGCAAATGAGAATGACTAGAGTGATCTCTGGACTCAACTATAGAGTTAGTGTCTCTCCATTTTCTATACTGTACTATTTAGAAGTATTTCACCACACCTTATTCTCAATTAAGAAAAGAGGAGTTATGCACGCCTATCTCGGGGGTACAGTATGTACATAAATTATTTGAACTTTTCACACAGGATATTTCTCCTCTACTTATTTATTTATTCAGTCATTTATATGAGTATGGAGTTGCAATTATTTATTTTACACTTTGAGTTAAAATCAATTTAACTTTATTTTGTTCCTCAAATTGCTCCGATTTCAGCCAGTGGATGCTCTTTCAGCTTATTCTGTACAATCTTGATCTACTTTCACCAATATGGCTATTAGGTGGATAAGAAAGGCTTGCAATTCAGTCTGGATCTCCCACATGGGTGGTAGTGACCTGAGTACAACTACCTGCTGCTTTCCAGGGCACACTTCATTAGAAAGTTGGAATTAGAAGCAGAGAGCCATGACTCAAACACAGACACTCCCATATGTGATGCAGGAATCCCAAGTGGTATCTTAACTGTTGCTCCAAACACGTATCCTTGATTTTTTTTGGAAACACAATTTGAATAAAACTTATGAAAATACAACATATTTATATAGAATTATAAATGTGGCATCAAATTTGTGGGATAGTTTGGTAATTCTTGTTCTTTGGTAAGATGATTTCCTATATTGGTATATATTCAGTTGTATACTCCTTGAAAGGCACAGTTCTAGGTATCTGAGGTATACTGGAGACTATACAGTACTTCTGTTATCATTAAATTTGCATTCCTACTGGAAAAATTAATTACAAAACAAATAAGTGAACAAAGTGCTTTCAGAGAGTGAATTAACACAATAAACAAGATTTTAAAAAGCAACATTTAGAAGAATATGATTGGGTAAGGCATGAACAGCTAGTTTTGGCTATTAGGATGGTGTCATTGAAGAGGTGACATTTGCGCTAAGATGTTTTCAGTTATGAGAAGACCTAGAGTTTTGTTGTTTTGAAGAGAAGAAATTGTGTATGCAAAAGATGTAAGGAGAAAGTCCAAATCTTGTTGGAGTTCGTCAATTATCACAAAATTTCATTTTTGTTCAAAGTTCAACAGAAAGCCATCTGTAGGGTCTAATGAAAGACTGACATACCCTGATCTGTGCTTTTAAGTGACCATCTTGATGCTGTAGAGAATGGATTATAGAGAAGCATGATTTAATTATTTTCAAGATTGGCACTATAATAAATATTTCAATAATCTATATGGTAGCTAAGCTTTTATATAATTTTTTACTGTGTTCTTATAATAAAGTTCTACTCCTTGAGTTGCTGGAATAAAGGATATGCACATTTTCAAGATTTTATATGAGTACTTTGCCAAATAGAGTGTAGCAGTTTATGTTTTCTATCATATTGTGTACAAATGTCCATTTATTTCTAAGTTTTCCATTTATTTCTAAGTTTTCAATAGTTGAAAATAGAATCCATTTGATTAACTGGATTAAAAACTTTGCCTATGATTTTTATGAGAATTTGTACGATTCTTCAGTTTTTCCTATTGTGACATTTAGTTGGCCTATATGAAACTTTTATATTTTAAATACATCATTTAAAAATAAACTCTAGGGCAGGAGTTCAATATAACAGGTAAGATGCTGATTAAGATGTCCATATCCCATAAAGGAGTATCTGAATTCAACTCCAGGCTCTAGTTTCTAACTCTAGTACCTGCTAATGCAAACACTTGGTGGCAATGGTGATGGCTCAAGAAACTGAGTTCCTGTTACCCATATGGGTGACCTGGGTTGTGTTTCCAGCTCCTGGTTCCAGGCCCAGCTCAGTGCCAGTCCTTAAGGGCATTTGAGGTAAGAATGTGAACTGGCAAACAAGAGATCTCTCTTTCCTTCTTTGTCTCTCTCTCAAGTAAATAAATGCAAATTAAAAAAAAGAACACAAACTCTCTATCATGTTTGTCATAACCATTTTCCAATCTGTAGTACCTTTTAATATTTTATGGCTTATACACATGTGATACATAAATTATATAATTGTATTATGTTATAAATTATATATAATAATATGTGTATGTACATATAATTATATATAATTCATATAATGTGCACATGTACATAATATGTATATGTGCATATAATTATATATAATTTATACTATAATACATATTTAATATATTAAATATTATATTATATGTACATATACATATATAACTTTCTTGAGTTCTGCATAGTAGAATAGTAGGAAGCACTACTTATCACAAGGTTACATAAGTATTCATCATTTGGGGGGTTTTATTTTGAAAGTTGTAGCTTATGTAGTTTCTATGTTAATAAATTATCTGTGATCAAGACCAACATTTAAAAATAATGGTTTGTCCTCCATCTAGCGGTGCCAGCACACCGGGTTCTAGTTCCAGTTGGGGCGCCGGATTCTGTCCCGGTTGCCCCTCTTCCAGGCCAGCTCTCTGCTGTGGCCCAGGAAGTCAGTGGAGGATGGCCCATGTGCTTGGGCCCTGCACCCCATGGGAGACCAGGAGAAGCACCTGGCTCCTGCCTTCGGATCAGCGCGGTGCGCCGGCCGCAGCGCGCCAGCCGTGGCGGCCATTGGAGGGTGAACCAACGGCAAAGGAAGACCTTTCTTTCTTTCTCTCTCACTATCCACTCTGCCTGTCAAAAAAAAAAAAATGGTTTGTCAAAATTTCCGAGATTATTTTAGTGGCAATATAATATAATAAGCCTTTTAATGTGCATGGGATTTCACATCAGGTTTAGGTTCACTTAGATGTGAAATATTATAATATATTTTAATATCCAATATGAACTACTTCCGTTGCTCTTCTTTATCAAAATGTGGTTGCTACATTGTCATTTTTAATTTATATTAATTGATATTACAAAATTTACAAAAATTCAATTTTAGTAAAAATATAGATATGTGAGCAATTTCTGGAAGATAACAATACCAATATTTAAGAGATGCTTATATTTAATTTTTTTTTTCTTTTTTGAAAGACACAAAAACAGAGAGACACAAACGGAAGGAGGAAAAAAGGAGAGAGAGAGTGAGAACGAGTGAGAGATGGAGAGGGAGAGAGCATCCCCATCCATTCCTTCATCCTACCTGCAATGGCCCCTGGCAAGGGGCCAAAGATGGATGCCAGGAATTTGACCCAGATTTTTCACTTCATTGTCAGAGATCCAATTACTTCAGCCAACACTGCTGCCTACCAGGTTCTGCATTAGCAGGAAGCTGTAATCAAGAGCTGGAGCTACAAATTAAGAACAAGCAAGTAGACCAAATGCCCACACCGAGATGCTTATCTTTTGATCCAGCATTTCTACTTTGAGGATGGATCTAAAAACATACTGACATCACAGTATTCATCAATTCATCACAACCTTGTTTGTAAGGAGTAAAAATCTTGAATGACCTACATATCTATGAGCAACCATAGATTTAATCAACTGTAGTCATCTATAAAACTGATATCATGAATAACTTTAGCTGTTTATATACAGATACATAAAAATAATCAAGAAATATTGTGAAGTGAAATAAGCAGTATCATAGTACTATGTATGCTACTATCCAATTTATGGGAAAAAAGAATGAAAAGGAAAGAAAGCCCTACCAAAGATTCATATATGGATTTCATAATGTCATATATATATATATATATATATATATATATACATTAAGTGCATACAAATGTTCATAAAAATTTTTGGATTAGTATTACAAGAACTTATTAATGATCATTGCTATTGAGGTCTGTATGAGGAAATGTATAGGATTTTTAATTCATTTTTTTTCCTCTATTCAATTTGCATCTTTTACATTTAAAAAGTCATTCTATTTATTTGGGAGGCAGAGAGACACAGACAGAGAAATAGAGATCTTCCATTCTCGGTTCATTCCTCAAATGGCTGCAACAGCCAGGACTGGGCCAGACCAAAGCTGGTAGCTGGAAAGTCTATCTGGGTCTCCTACTGAATGACAGGGATCCAAGTATCTGAGCCGTCACTGCTGCCTTTAAGGTCACATTAACAGGAAGCTATGAATCAGGAGCTCGAGCTGAGACTGGAACCCTGGCACTCCAGTGCATGATGTGGGCATTTTAACTGGTGACTTCACCACCACCAGGCCAAATGCCTGCCTCTCAGTTTGCATTTTTAAAAGTATTCACGTGCTTCTTTTATAGATTAAAATTACAAATCAAATGTTCTCCCAAAAATGTTTCCTTTGATGTTTAAATGTTATAATTTATATCAAAGTGTTTTTATTATAAGACATATTGTTTATATATGACTTATTCATCTTTATTCCAAGTGAGAGTGTTCTTCAAGTGATTTATTTGTGTTTTATTCTTTTCAGATCTCTTTTTGGTAAAATATTTCCGTTCAAATATAAGAGCAAAAGCAGCATAAAATATGTATTCAAATTATTTCCACACACATAACCTGATCTCCCAACCACTAACTTATATCAACCACCCCTGCTTCTGTCTAAAATAATCTCTAGATCTAATTCTTCTTACCTACACAAAGGCATCAGTTCAGTAATGTTTTTCTCTATCCCACAGTAATAATTGTAGCTCTTTACTTTATCAGCATATAGGTATATTATTATTATTGCTCCTGTATTTAAAGAAGTTGTCTTCTTTCATCAACCAATTATGCATTACATTCCTTCTCATTGCAACAATCTTATAAAATGATAAATATTTATTAAATATTAATTATTAAATAATATTATTAAAAATAATACTTATCAAATGTTTTGCTATATTCCCTTTCTCTATTTCTGTACAGTTATTTTATTTTTAATCCTCTTTAATCAGGTTTTCATTCTCAGTATTTTACCAAAACAGATATTGATAAGAATTCCAACATTGCCGTATTATCATTTTCATGGTCTATACTCACTCTTCATCCTACTTGGGCAACTAGCAATACTGGACATAGTCCATTTTTGCTTCCCCAAGAATGCACTTCTTTTCCATGGATTCTGCCATGGATTCTGGGAACAGCACATGATCTTCTTTTTTTTTTTTTTTTGACAGGCAGAGTGGATAGTGAGAGAGAGAGACAGAGAGAAAGGTCTTCCTTTGCCGTTGGTTCACCCTCCAATGGCCGCCAAAGCTGGTGCGTTGCGACTGGCGCACTGCGCTGATCCGAAGGCAGGAGCCAGATGCTTCTCCTGGTCTCCCATGGGGTGCAGGGCCCAAGGACCTGGGCCATCCTCCACTGCACTCCCAGGCCACAGCAGAGAGCTGGACAGGAAGAGGAGCGACCAGGACAGAATCCAGCGCCCTGACTGGGACTAGAACCCAGTGTGCCGGCACCGCAGGTGGAGGATTAGCCAAGTGAGCCGCGGTGCAGGCTGACAGCACATGATCTTAACTCTTATCTTTTTCACAGTCACTTTATTCTTTCCAGACTTCATTAGCTGGGATTGTCTCTGGTTCCATCCATTCTTTTCTATCTACATCTCCTTTGTGATCCCATTGAATAATATGGATTTAAATGCCACATAAATAATGATGACATTCAAGAATTTATGGCTAGTTTTCTGTTGAACTAGACTTACACGCCTGTGTTTTGACATTTTAATTGGGACATCTAATAGAAATCTCAAAGCTATCATGCCCTAAACCAAATTTCTGATCTTTTCTTTCCTCAACCAACCTGTACCAACCCTAGCCATCTGCTTCTTTGCTAGGAAAGCAACTACAGTCTCTCTGATCCTTGGGCTAACATATCTACTTTCACCTTTAATTATTATTTTTCTCATATCCCATATTCAGTCTCCCAGGAATTGCTATTGATTTGAACAGCAGAATATTTCCACAATCTGACAATCTCCTACCACTTTCAATTGTTGCTACTCTTGTTAAGCCATCATTAAGTCTTTCCTGGATCTCTTAGTTTCTTAACTGAAATTTAATCTTTATTTCCTTTGCCTCATCATCTATTTCCAAAAAAGCCAGTCAGAAGGAAGGTTATGCCGTATTTCCCCCAAACCCTGTATCACCCAGTTTTCTCAGAGTAAAAGCCATATTTTCTACTAAGATCCTGTGTGGTCTAGTCTCCATGCTATTATTCCAATTTATCTCTATTTTCTCTTCCCCTTAATCACTTATACTATTTCTTGAATATTCCAAGAACACTCATTTGAACTGTTTCTTCTGAGTTGCGAAGCTTTTGCCTCTAATATTTGCATTGACAACCTGCTCCTGTAGTCCCTGTCCGTGCTCAAATGCCATTTCTAAATGACGCCTGTTTTGATTATTCTACTTAAAGTCTCACCTCCCTTCTTCTGATCCTCTAAATTCTGCTGTACTTTCTTATCCTTTGCTTTCTTTTGTTCTTCTTTATATATTTCATTTCTTCTCTAATTACAATTGTTATCACCTTGTAGTACTCTGCCACTTTCTATGTCCTCCATTGGTAATGTAAGCTCCAAATAGGTGGAGATTATTACTGTTTCACAAATGCTTACAATGGTTCTTGACACGTAGAAAGGACTAAATATGTTTGTTGAATAAACAAATGAAACTCATAAACTTAACTTCATTCATTTGAGCATATTAATGGATGCCATGCTTTCTTTTTCCTTTTTAGGGGGGCTGATCCACACTTGCAAATGTCCAGTATAAACTATCTGATTCTTAATTTAGTATTCATGTCAGTAAGAGTGAAATGAATATTACTGTCATAAAACAGGCCTTATAAGAGAATAAGTGCATCATTAAAACTGACAGATGTTTTATTCATAATTTATATAACACACATGTTCCTGGGTAATTCCTGAAGTGAAGTTGTGCACTTTATGAGAACAGACATTGCATGTTACAGTCCACCAACATATACAGTATCTACATACTGTCTTCCATAGGTGATCTTTTTCTGCCAATCTCTATTTACTTAAAAGCTCAAACAAGATACTTTTTGAATTTCTTACTTTTGCAAAATAACTAGCTCTACTTCAACTGACTCTTTGATATAATGCTCAATAGTGTGCTCTAATACAAGCACCTTAAATAGCTTTTAAATTTAGTATTGGAGTGGGCATTTGGACTAGTAGTGGTTTAAGATGCTGGCTAAGACATCCACATCCATTCCAGAGTGCCTGGGTTTGAGCTCAGGTTCTGTTCCTAGTTCCTGCTTCCTGTTAATACACACCCATGGAGGCAGCATTTGATGGTTCATGTGGTAGGGTTACTGCCACCCTTGTTGGAGACCAGGATATAGAATTCCTGGCTCCAAGTTGCTGCCTGGCCAAGCTCTGGCTATTACTTATTTTCAAAAATTCAACCAATAATATACAAAGACCTAGCTTCTATAGAAGGAGTGAAATACACATTGCAATATTCTTCCAACATCATAATGGCAATGAGTGCATATTTTTCAGAAATTTCAAACACTTAATTACAGATTTATTTGAGAAAACATCTTACTCAGCCAAAAAATTTAATCTATCCTCATGCTCTTATTTTCCCTTGTTCTGGTTTCTCAGATTCCTGATGTTGGTTAACTCTGCTAAGGCATCCTACTCATTTTTAAAGATTATAAAGAATTATGAGTGAGACAGAATATGAGTTAGTAAATCACTATAGTGAATTTTACAACTCAAAACATTCTTTTAAAAGTGGGTTTTGGGCCAGCACTATGGCGAGCATGTAAAGCTGCCACCTGCAGTGCTAGCATCCCATATGGGCGCAGGTTCGAGTCCTGGCTGCTACACTTCTGAACCCAGCTCTCTGCTTTGGCCCGGAAAAGCGGTGGAAGATGGCCCAAGTCCTTGGGCCCCTGGACCCACACGGGAGACCCAGAATAAGCTCCTGGCTCCTGGCTGTGGATCTCTGCAGCTCCAGCCTTTTGGCCATCTGGGTGTGAACCAGTGCATGGAAGATTTCTCTCTCTCTCCCTCTCTCCCTCTTCCTCTCCCTCTCCCTCTCTGTTACTCTGCCTTTCAAATAAATAAATATTTTTTTAAAAAGTTTTTGAATGTATTTTAGTGTATACAATCTGTTTAATTTTTAAAAAGATTTTATTTATTGGTTGACAGATTTACTTGAAAGGCAGAGTGACAGAGAGAGTGAGAGGGACAATGAGAGGGAGAGAGACAGACAGAGATGGAGAGGGCTTCTATCCTTTGGTTCACTCCCCAAATGGTTGCAATAGCTGGGTTTGGAAAAGTCAAAGCCAAGAGCCTCAAACTGCATCCAGGTCTCCCATGTGTGCCGCAGATGGCACAAGTACCTGAGCCATCATCTGTTTCTTCCCCAGGCACATTAGCAGGGAACACAGTTGGAAGCAGAGCACCCAGAGCTTGCACCAGCTTGCTAGTATGGGATGCTGGTGTCATAAGCAGCAACTCAACACACTGTGCCAGAATGCCAGCCTACTATCTCAGTTTTAGTGACAATGTGTCTAGTAAATGGAGAGAAATGGAATTTCAGGGGCAAGAAATAGAAATAACAAGAAATAGAAATAGACTCACCAAAATGTAAGCAATTCCAAGCTAAACAAAAACAAATGAAAGAAGGCATTCGTTGGGTATAGCATGACTCTTAGACAAGGGCAAATGTCTGGGATATTCTCATATTTAGATGGTAAGAGTTAATGGACCATTGATGATATTGGAGGTGAGGAGATTGACAGAAAAAAAATTCGAAAATCCCAATAATAAAAGAAAAATATCAGATGTATGCATTTTCCATTGAAACTTTCAATAAGAGCATGCCGATAGTTTGTCTCAGGAATTTCATTGGAAGTACTTTGTATGTTCATGTCATATGTCTATGGTGTAAAGTTCTCTAGGTCATGAGTGAGGATAAGGTATATATTCCGTAGATCCCTCCTTACTATATTTCCATGGTAAGTTATAAAGGCCACAGTTCCTCCAAGAGTCCCCTGTTCCCAGTGGGTTCCAGAGATTATTTCTCCCATTCACTTCTTGCTGTTGTAAATCCTAGGATGCACCATGATTTGTTGAATTCCCTTAACTCTGTCCTACCTTTGTGAATAGTCTCTTCTTTCTCAGTTTCTTTGTGAAATTCTTCTGTCTGTATATAACATCTGGTTTTTACTAGGACATTGTCTAATAATATAGCTAACATTTACAGAATATTTACTGTATTACAGACACTATTTAAAAATTTATATCAATAAGTTATTCAATCCTATGAGTTACATATTATGGCCACATTTAAAAATGAGGATTCTCTAAGAACATAAAGTTTAAATAAACATGAGGGTCACATCGCTTTAAATTTCTAAGCCAGAATAGAATCCAGGGAATGGGCCTCCAGAGCTGAACTTAGATGTGGTACGAAACTGACTAATATACTTATTTTGTTAAGGAATACAAATATCATAAGTACAACTTTAGGAATACAGTTATTCTTCCCACCATACCCACCCTGCCATCCACACTCCCACCCCTCCTCCTCTTCTCTTTCTCCTTCCCAGTCCGATTCTCCATTAAGATTCATTTTCAATTCACTTTGTACACAGAAGACCAGCTCAAAACTAGGTAAAGATTTCAACACACACACACACACACACACACACACAAACTGAAAAAAACTGTTTGGGAATGAGTTTTACAGTTAACTATCATAATACAACTCATTGAGGACAAATGGCCTGCATGAGTAGTTAGTGCACAGTGACTCCTGTTGTTAATTTAACAATTAACAGTCTCATGTATGACATCAGTGACCACCCGAGGCTCTTGACATGAGCTGCCTAGGATATGGAGGCCTTTTGAGTCTACACACTCCATCAGTATTCAGACAAGGCCATAAGCAAAGTGAAAGTTCTTTCCTCCCTTTAGAGAAAAGTACATCCTTCTTTGATGGCCACTTCTTTCCACTGGGGTCTCACTCACAGAGATTCTTCATGTAGAACTTTTTTTTTCCCCACAGTGTCCTGGCTTTCCATGCCTGAAATGCTCTCATGGGCTTTTCAGATAGACCAGGAAGCTTTAAGGGCTGAATCTGAGGTCAGAGTGTTACTTAAAGCGATGGTCATTCTATGAATCTGCTGTGTGAACTGCTTCCTATGTTAGAACATTCTCTCCTTTTTAATTCTATTATTATTACCAGGCACTTAATCCTATTTATATGATCTCTTTAACTCTTAATCCTATCTATGTTCACTTTAACACTTAATGTGATCACTTTAACGATTAAGATGACATTTTTACGACCAAACTTAATGGAATTTGGAGTCTCATGACAAATTTTTAACCTGTACCCTTAGAAGTAAGTTCATAGTAATGTATACAAAACTATACAGCTTTATATACTTCTAAAGATATTCTCCTAATTTTGGTGTCTACACAAATTCCACAGTTACACTCTAAGGACAGAAAGATGTGTAGAAAAAATTCATGAAAATTTAGTTCACTTATAATAAAACTAGGCACAGAAGATTAAGAGTTTTGGATTTGAAAATAGTCTACATACAAAATTTACATATGTGAATACTTCAGATAGTAAGTATTTTAATTCTTAAACAAAATGTAAAAGAGTGGTATAGAATTTTCTTCAACATATGAAGGAAAATTTTATTACTACAAACATCATACAAATTAATTGAAAACTACATGTGCTGTCTATATCATTTTCAGTTATCTAAAATACACGAAAGAGGGGTGAGTATTGTGGTACAGCCTTCCAACTTGAGTTCCAGCTCCCTATCCTCCTTATGCAGCTTCTTGCTAATGTGCCTGGGAGGAAGTAGATAATGGCTTAAGTGCTTGGGCTGCTGACACCCATGTGGGCCACCTTGATGCAGTTTCTCACTCCTGACCTCAGCCTAGCTTAGGCACACTCTAGTAGGCATGTGAGGAGTGAACCATAGTATGGAAGAGATTCTGTCTCTCTCCCTCTGTCTGTCACACTGCCTTTCAAATAAAATTAATTAATCTTTCAAAATATAGGAAAGAAATTAAAGATAAAACATGTAATGTTTTAATCCTTAAAGATTTTATAAATATATTTTACTTGTCAATTATCTTCCTGAAAATGTATATTACCTTTTTTGTATTTAATTTATTTATTTGAGAGGCAGAGAGAGTGCATGCTCCCATCTGGTGGTTCATGCCTGAAATACCAACAGGCTAAGACAGAGTTGAACCCTGGAGCCAGGGAGATGGCAGTAACCCAGTTACTTGAGCCATCACCTTTGCTTCCCAGGGTCTATATTAGCAGGCAGATGGAGTCAAGAGCCATGAATTATTTTGACAATTGTATTTTCATGGACATGTCCATTTTATAGAGAATTTCAAAGAATTTAACATAGATTTACATGGTAAGTTTCCTCTTTGCTTTTTGTTATGCCCATTTTCCCTATTTTCTAAGTTTGTACTTGTCTCTTTCCTTTAAAAAGTTGGCAGCAACTTTTATTTTTATTGGAGGTTTAACATAATCAAGTATCAGATATAATTCTCAATTATTCTGCTGATGAATTCATTGATTTCTGTTGGTTCCTAAGTTTCTTGCTCCTTATTTGGATTTGCTTTATTCTTTTTCTATTCTGAAATAAATGACTAATGAACATTGTCTTTAATATTTAATTATTAAAAAGCCATATAAGGCTAGTGAATTTTCTGGTAAACTACCTTGACTACAGCCATCGAAAACTGTGTTTGTATTATGATTCTGATTACTTTTTAAACCAACATCAAACTCTTTGCAAAGACTGTTTTATTTTTCTAGTTTGTAGTTAGTAGTTGGAATTTTAGAAAATTTTATAAATGTAATGTACTCTGGTCAAGGAACATGGATGAAAGCCACCAAATTACTACCCTCTACATTTAATGAGGTTTCTTGCTTATTTCATTTCTTTGCTGCTTTTTAAAATTTTGATTGCTTTGTGCCTTTGTTTCTATATAATTGACTTGTTTGAGAAACAATGAGAAGAAAACATTTTCTATATAGCATAAATTTGGTATGTACTTGTTAAAATAACAGTAATAATTATTTTATTCACATATTTAATGCCTTTATTTTGTTTACATATTTGATTTCTTAAATACTGAGAAAAATATATTCATGTCTTTTACAATTGAATTGAATTTATAGCAGTCTTGCATAATAATACACTACTATTTATGAATTTATGATTAGTATATCACTATTGGAAAATTTATCTTTATAAATGCACTATTACCTTATTTATCATTGATTTTTGCCTTGGAATATGTCTTGCCTCTAATTTTTGTTTGTATTTGCCTGGTATATTTTTGTCTACTTTTTATTTTTAATTTTGGCAATTTGTTCCATGCTTCTTTTAAATAAACAGCATCTGTCCAACTTTTGCATTGTGATCTAATTTGGGACATTTTGTTAACGTGAATCAACCAATTCTCAATTTTTTGTTGTAAATGTTAAAGATATTTGATTTTTCCAATTGCTTTTTCATGTTTTCTGCTTTTAATCCTTATTATTTTTCCTCATTTGTCTATTGAGATATTTCAACAACAGTTTTTCTCCTTTATTTTTTGATAGTTATTTGTAACGCATATATTGCCTTGTTTTCATTACATCGTTGTAAGAGAAATTGTCAGCATCACAAATGAAAAAGAATATTTAACTACCCCTATGTAACATAATAATGTTAATTGCTTCCTTCCTGGCCCAAATATTTTCTAGTTGTATTTCATACTAAACTTAAGAAATGTCCTTGCTAAATATAATGTTTTAGAATCATATCAACAGCAATGATTTAAATTTAGCTCTTTGGTTTAACTACACAGAATTTAATCTAGAGAGCTCTTTCTACCACAATTTCCCCTATTCTTTTCATAATCTTTTGCAGAACTGAAATATACCTCAGAATTGCCTTTCCACAAGGGACACATATTTCCTTTGCTGCTGTGTGAGAGTGTTTCTCTAATGTCTCCATGTAGGAATGACAATTTCAGCTGTCATCGAAATTTAATCATGTGTTAGTTACCTCGTTTCCCCTTCTCAAATTACCACCTTAAATTATGGCATCCTCTGAGCTTTTGTGATATATATTTTTTCTATATTTTTTGTTTATGTATTTGAAGACAAAGAGAGAGAAGGAGAGAGAACTCTTCCATCTGCTGGTTCATTCCCAGATGGCTACAAAAGCTAGGGCTGGGCCAGGCCAAAGCCAAGAGCCAGGGATTCCATCTAGATCTTCTACGTAGGTGGCAGGGGCCCAAGCACCTGGTCCACCATCCACTATCTCCTCAGGCACATTAACAGGAAATCAGATAAAAAAAAAAAAATAGAAGAACTGGAACTCAAACTGGTGCTTGAATATTGGCATTCCTGAGTTGCAAGCTGCAGCTTAACACACTGCACCACAACACAATTTCCAATGTTTTTATATTCTTAATAATTACTCCCGTCTTATTTTCTTTTTATTCTGAGCTCTTGAGAAACTTTTTGAATTTATATTCTACCTACAAATTCAACTTCATGCATTTTCAAATCTTCCGGCCACTGTTTTATTGTACTTATGAATTTAGCAATTTTTAAAGTTGCCATGTTTTCTCTAATTGGTTTTACTCCTAATTTTCTAATTTTCAGCTTTACTTTCATTTTTAAAGTATTTTATTTGATCTTAGAATACATTTCAACATTAAAACATCCTCTTCTGCTTCTCATGGTGATTCTGCTTCATGTGGTGGCATTGTCATGAAGAACATGCTCCTTATTTTGAGCAATGCTAGCTTTCATAAATCCAGGGATTTTTTTTTCTCCTGCTTATTCATCCTTACAGATGATAGCCTATGCTGATGAGCACTGAGATTTAGGTGGCTCTATCAGATGTTCTTGGTATCCTGTAAACATCTTCAAGTATTTTAGGCCAAAGTGAAAGCTTTAACTTTATTTAAACAGTTACTAGTCCAATTTGTTTTAACTTTGCTTGTTCAAAGGCCTAGTGGCCTATAGAAAACCCAACCTAATCTCATGAAAGACAGTGTAGGTTTGGAACCAGAACCTATCTTGGGAAGTGCTATTCTGTGCCCTGAATTCAGTGGCCTCCACAAGGAACAATATTTCTCTGCTACATCTGGCAATGCTACCTGTATCTCTGAGCAGGTTCAGATTACCCTATCTGATGAAAATTTCAGAGCTGTTGATGAGATCCACTGTGTCCTACCACTACTGCAACAGTTATTATTCCTCCAGTCTTTGTCATGGGATCCCATTGTGTTTGGAGTGCTCTATTCATATATCTTTCATTTAATTCTTGCATATTCCCACAATCCTGTACATGTTTTCATTTCCTTCAGTTTGGCCTTGCTGAACTACACCTTGAAAAAAGCACTTAAGGCATGTGCAGATCTTGCTTCCCAAGTGTCCAGCAATGATTCATATTTTCCCTCCTTAACTCTCCTCCAATTATGTAATGCTCTTTTCATTTGTATCTAACAGTATTATTAAGCTGGCGCCATGGCTCAATAGGCTAATCCTCCGCCTTGTGACGCCAGCATACGGGGTTCTAGTCCTGGTCGGGTGCCAGATTCTGTCCTGGTTGCCCCTCTTCCAGGCCAGCTCTCTGCTGTGGCCCGGAAGGCAGTGGAGGATGGCCCAAGTGCTTAGGCCCTGCACCCGCATGGGAGACCAGGAGAAGCACCTGGCTCCTGCCATCGGATCAGCGCGATGCACCGGCCGCAGCGCGCCGGCCGCGGTGGCCATTGGAGGGTGAACCAATGGCAAAGGAAGACCTTTCTCTCTCTCTCTCTCTCTCACTATCCACTCTGCCTGTCAAAAAAAAAAATTAGAATTAAAAGCCTGAGATCCAGTTATAATTTTACCCCAAGAAAATGCTTAAAACTCAAAGCTATTTTATAAATAAAGGAAACAAAATGTGATAGAAGCATTCATTGAAATCAGTAAGTACATATTTTTTTTTTGACAGGCAGAGTGGACAATGAGAGAGAGAGACAGAGAGAAAGGTTTTCCTTTTCCGTAGGTTCACCCCCACAATGGCAGGCGCCCCGACCGGGACTAGAACCTGGTGTGGCAGCGCTGCAGGCAGAGGATTAGCCTATTAAGCCCCAGAGCCGGCCCATATTTTTATTCTCTTAATAGCAAATAATTCTCATTTTTACCATCTTTCAGTTCATATAACTTTTCTTCCTTTTCTTTTTAAAAATCTCTTTCCTTCTTTAATTTTTGTTTTAATAGTAGTATTATTGGCCGGCGCCGCGGCTCACTAGGCTAATCCTCCACCTTGTGGCGCCGGCACACCGGGTTCTAGTCCTGGTCGGAGCACCGGATTCTGTCCCGGTTGCCCCTCTTCCAGGCCAGCTCTCTGCTGTGGCCCGGGAGTGCAGTGGAGGATGGCCCAAGTGCTTGGGCCCTGCACCCCATGTGAGACCAGGAGAAGCACCTGGCTCCTGGCTTCGGATCAGTGCGGTGCACCGGCCGCAGCACGCTGGCTGCGGCGGCCATTGGAGGGTGAACCAATGGCAAAGGAAGACCTTTCTCTCTGTCTCTCTCTCTCTCTCACTGGCACTCTGCCTGTCAAAAAACAAAAAAAAAAACTAGTAGTATTATTATGATTTATTTATTTATTTGTAAGTCAGAGTTACAGAGGAAGACAGAGAGAAAGAGAGATCTTCTATAGTTGGTTCACTCACCAGATGACCATAATGGCCAGGGCTGGGTCAGGCCGAAGTAGGAGCCAGGAGCTTCTTACAAGTCTCCCATGTAGATGTCAGGGGTCCAAACACTTTGGCCATCTTTTGCTGAAGTGGAGCAGCTGGGACAAAACTTCATGCCTATATGGGGTACCAGCATTGCAGGTGGTGGCCTCACCTGCTACACCACAACACAGGCCCCCCTGTTTTGTTATTGAGAGGCAAAGAGACACAGGAAGGGGGAGAAAGACAGATAGACTGAGTTCTGACCTACTGATTCATTCCCCAAGTTCCTACCAACTGCTGAGTAGAGGAACCAGGAATGCAATCCAGGTCTCTGATTAGGGTCACAGGGAATCAACTACTTAAGTCATCACTGCTATCTCCCTGGGTATGCACTAGAAGGAAACTGGACTCAGGAGCTGAAGCCAGGCGTCAGACCCAGGCACTCTGATATGTAATACGGATATCTTAACTACACATGAGACAAAATATTTTCAAACCATATGCATGATAAGTGGCTAATGTACAAAATACATAAGTAACTCAAACAACCCAACTAACAACAGAACAAATGACCCTGTCTAAAAATGGGCAAAGCTTCTGAGTAGATATTTCTCAAAATGGGAAATGCAGATAACCAATATTTATATGAAAAAATGCTCAACATCACTATTCATCATGGGTGTATACTGTAATTACTCTTGAGATTGTCAGACTGGATTAAAAAGCAAGGTTCAATGACATGCTTCCATGAGATATGCTTTAAATATGAAAACATAGATAGGATGAAAGTAAAACAGCAGAAGATATAGCATGCAAACACTAAGCAAAAAAAAGCTGATATGACCATACTAATACAAAACAAAGTAGATTTTGAAACAAAAGATATTAGCAGATAAAAATGTCCATTTCATAGGTATAAAAGGGCCCATCTGTAACATGACATAACAATCTTAAAAAAGAATGATAAAATACTAGTTTCAAAATCTAAAAAAATGACAGACCTAAAATAAAAAGTAGAAAAAATGCACCATTATTGTTGGAAATTTCAGTAATCCTCTCTCAGTAAACAGAACAAGAAGACAAAAATTAGAGAAGATAAAGAGAATTTGAGTAATATTATCACTTATTGAACATTGACCCTCACAGAATATTTTACTCAAGAACTGCAGACTTTGCATCATTTTCAAGTACCCATGAAACATGAACTATAGACCCTATGTTAGGCCATAAATAACTATCAACTAATTTCAGAGTATTTGGTCACAATGGAATTAAATTAGAAACTAATAAGATATCTAAAAAAAAAAAAAAAACAACACCCTCTCCCCCCTTTTTTGAAGTTAAGCAGCCCATACCTAAGTAATTGATCCATGGATCAAAGAAATCATGAGGAAAATTAGAAAATGTGCTATACTGAATAATAATTAGAATTAAAATATGTTAAAATGTGTGTGTTCAAGCCTTTAAACATTTTGTTGTATAAGGAACTGATTGATCAAACCTGGCACTTCATTCTCTTGAAAAGAAATGAGCAAGGGGATGAGCAGCAAAGCTGCCCGAAGGCTGAGAATTATAGCAATCATCCCACTGTCAAAGTCTTTATTCTTCTACAGTTACAGCGACTTCATTGAATTTTGGTTAAACCTTTTTTAAAAAAAAGATTTATTTATTTATTTATTTGAGAAGCAGTTACAGAAAGAGAGAGAGGGGGAGGCAGTGAGAGAGGTTGTCCATCCTCTGGTTCACACCCCCGTGGCTGCATCTGCTGGGGCAGAGCCAATCCAAAGCCAGCAGCCAGGAGCTTCTTCCAGGTCTCCCAGGTAGGTGCAGAGGCCCAAGCACTTGGGCCATCTTCCACTACTTTCACTGGTGCATTAGCAGGGAGCTGGATCAGAAGCGGAGCAGCCAGGACTCAAACAGGTACCCATATGGGATGCAGGCACTGCAGGCAGAGGCTTAACCAGCCCCCTTGGTTAAGTCTTAAGGTAAATGTATTTCAGCAATTTGTTCCTGATCAATCCCATATACCAGTATGTATGATGCTTCCACTTCCTTACAATGCAATGCTAGTGTCTGGATAGTGCTAATATTGACAGATTATAACTGAAGAATAAATTATATGGTGATTCAAGAGTTGAATAGGCAAGTAAGGAAAGTTGTGAAATCTCTGTTATGAGATCTGAGACAAAACCATCTGTCTGTGATTTTAGTTTAATCCTTAATGATATAAGAAACCTGACTAAGTGATCTCTTGGGAAGCCTCCTTCCAAACACAAAACCCACTATTTTAATTAGCATTGATTATGGTGCCAATACAAGGAGAAAACTTGTTCAAGCTTATAGAGATCCAATTCTATATGTAACATTCCTTTCTCTCTCTCAGTCATGAAAAATCAAAAATAATTCAGTTTGCAATTTGTGATCATGATTTGTACTTTTCAAAAGATGTGTGAGTCATTTCTTGCCCTTTGATAATTTCCACATGACAAGGCTTTGCTTTTGTAGATCAATCTTTCCTTTTAATTATTTCACTATATTTTATTTGGCTGGGAGTGAAAAAAATAAATGAGAAATGTCATGCATGACAATTAACCTGGTAACGAATATGTTGAAAGTAAATGGCCATTTTATGGGGGAGGGGTGTTGGCAAGCATTCCTGAGTTTTCTGCTCCTTTACTTTCTCCAGCCTGTTGTTGTCCCTGCGTTAATTTGCTGATAAAATAGGTGCAGTAACATGGGTGGTGAAAATCATAGCAATCTGATACATGTAGGCTTCTGTGTCTGTGTACATGGATAGAGATGTTGTTCATTATCTAACCATGCTATGAATTCTACCCGTACTTTCAAATATCACATACATGGAAACCTATAGGGAAAACCTAAATTGCAAGATAAATCAAATTTAGTTTTATTTATCCATTTTTCACTCATTCTATAGGCGAAATTTGATGTTTAACAATGTAAAATAAAGAAAAATGAATTAGCAATATAATACTGCTTTATAGTTCAAAATGTCTGATTTCCCACTTAGTGGGCTTCTGGACTATCAGGTTAACTTTAAGAATCATGTGCTTATGTTCAAGTAATCTTTATTTTTCATAATAATAATCCCAAAGTGAAAGTGTAGAGGTGCAAAGAGGCACTTGGATAGACAACATGCAAGATCAAACAACTTGCACTTGTGGCGATGCTGCAGGACATATGAGAGCAACACGGTTTATTTAGGACTTGGTTCTGTCCTTTCAGCACCTACTTGGAACATATCCTTTGTGGATAAGGCTGGACTACCCTATTTCATAACTGCAAAAATGATCCTGATGCCACTTCTTAGAAGCCATATGCATCTCCCTCCTTACCACAATGGTTTACTAACAGCAGCCACCTATTTGTGGTCCATCTCCAAATTTTTTGTTACTTCAAGTATATCATATAATTGGAATTTTATAGTATACCTGACGTTTTGAGAGTGGTTTTTGTTTTTCACTGACTCGGACACTTTTGAAATACATCCAAAAAGTTACATATCATTAGTTTTTGTTTGTTTGTTTTTTTTTTTTGTTTGTTTTTGACAGGCAGAGTGGACAGTGAGAGAGACAGAGAGAAAGGTCTTCCTTTGCCATTGGTTCACCCTCCAATGGTCGCTGTGGTCGGCACGCTGCGGCCGGCACACCACGCTGATCTGAAGCCAGGAGGCAGGTGCTTCTCCTGGTCTCCCATGAGGGTGCAGGGCCCAAGTACTTGGGCCATCCTCCACTGCACTCCCGGGCCGCAGCAGAGAGCTGGCCTGGAAGAGGGGCAACCAGGACAGAATCCGGCGCCCCGACTGGGACTAGAACCCAGTGTGCCAGCGCCGCTAGGTGGAGGATTAGCCTAGTGAGCCGCGGCGCCGGCTCATATCATTAGTTTTGTTCTTTTTATTACTGAATAGTTTTTCATATTATTAATGTATCATATTTTATTTTGTCATTCACCTACAAAAAGACATTTTCTGCAGTTTTTGGATGTTACAATTAAAGCTGCCATGAACACTTATTTACAAAGATTGTTTTTATTTCAGTAATCTGAATTCACATTCCAATAGCAACCTAATGGATTTTACCAGAACTGAAATTATTTTTCTAAGAAGAAATGTTTTTTAGAAAACATTTTTCTAAAAAAAGAAAAGCAAGAAAATGCAATCAGCGGTCAAGAGGTTTAGTGTGCTGAAAAACAGAAAGATTATTTCCCTGTTTTGTCTCTCTATAGAGCATGTGGAGTGATAAGTAGTAAAGGAAAGGAGGCAGTATTGTAGTGTAGCAGATTAAGCAGCCATCTGTGATACCGGCATCCCATATGGGCACCGGTTCTAGTCCAGGCTGCTCCACTTCTGATCCAGCTCCCTGCTAATGCACCTGGGAGAGCAGCAACATATGGCCCAAGTGCTTGGGTCCCTGCCACCCACGGAGGAGATTGGGGGAAAGCTCCTAGCTCCAGACTTTAACCTGTCCCAGCCCAAATCGTTGCTGCCATTTGAGGAGTGAACTAGCAGAGGAAGATTTTGAGCTCGCTCTCTCTCACTCTCTCTCTCTCTCTCTCACACACACACACACACACAAATAAATAACTAAATCTTTTTTAAAAACATGAAGGAATATGCTAGTGAATTAGCTGCTAACATAGACAGATATATTACCAATACACTTTTCATACTCAAACATAAGCAGAAAAATTTTGTAGTGATGCATGTTTTCTAGCTGTATTTTTTTTGTTGCTATTGCCTATTTTAAAAACTATATCATGATCAAAAAGAAGATCACTTTTCTAAATTTTTATGATTTCAACAAATATTTTAAGGCAGTAAGAATAGGCAGCATTTTGCTTTGCCTGCTTCTCTGATGCTGAGCTGTTTCTGGCTGCTGAATTTGGCTGCTGTACTCTCATATCCATAAAGCTGTTCTTGGGTCCACCTTGCAGGCAGCCATCCAGTTTGGGGTTTTCCGGGTAGCCTAGGGAAAGCTATCCTGCTTTTAACAACCTCCTTCTGTGCTTGGGCTAGGGCCATTGCTAGGCAGTGAACTTGCTTTGTGTGTGTGTGTGTGTGTGTGTGTGTGTGTGTTTAATTTCTGGTGGGATTGTTGCTTCTCAGGGTCTGGCTTGGGCTTTGAGCTTGACATTTATGTCACAGGTGTCACTGATGAGACTGCTGAGAAACCAGATGGCAGGCCTAACTGCGGTTGGCAGCATCTGCTGTTATCCTCACTGTCACTGCTACCTGTTCTACTTTCTTCTTCCTGTTGATGTGCCTTGTGTTGTCATTTCATTTGTTCAGTGTGACTTACCATCTCACAGACCTCTCCAAATGTGACTACCTTTCAGTAACCCTAATTGGAACCCCTGCAACCAGGAAGGCTCATGACTACATTCCTCACCTTCCTTCAGGGCTTTTGCTTAACTCATTCCACAGCATAACCCTCATTGATTACCCTGTTCTGCTACTTACCCTGATTTTTTTCTCTTTTTCTTATGTTATTTCTTCTGTAGTAATTAGTACTTCTGTCAAATTGTGTATTTGATTTATTTGTACATTAGCTGCACTCCTCTCATTCACATAGAATACAACACCATGAGGACAGCAGGGTCTTGTCTGGTTTTGTCTTATTGTTTCATTATTGTATTCATTACTGTATCTCAAGCATTGGAATGAATCCTGACCCTTAGCCCACACTTACAATTTTTGGCCAAATGGTTAACTGAGTTGCAAATACTGGAAGTTCAGGAGGCTGGCTTCATATTTCATTTTATTGATTGCATTTAGTACGTTGTTATGCATAAGAGCTTGAAAGAGGAAAATAATGAAAAAGTCTCCTACTATGTACACTGGATATTTACTTACATTATGGTTTGTAATCCTCATAATTATCTAAGTACTTTGCCCACAAAAATCACAGCTAGAACATAACAGAGTAAAGATGAAAGCTAGTTATGTCCACTTCCAAAGTTCTTGCCTTTGTTTTGGAAGCATGGCTCTCCCAGATAGTAGTAAGAAGAGCTGTACAAACTGAGTGGTGCTGCGTAACTAAGGTGTAACTGAAACTAAGCTCCCAAAAAGCTTGATTAAAAAGAAAACAGACCTGTAAATGAGCTCCCTAAGAAAGAAAGCTAACAACTCCAAAGGATGGAATTCCAAAATTATTTAGACCCACACACAGTTAAATGCCTAAATGTCCACTAATTTAAATTTTAAAGTGTGTCTGTGCCCATATTTTAACACATTTACTGAAACATATATTTGCAATATAAGTCCACCGAAAATAAGTGACATCATTCAAGATGATAAAATATGTCTGGCTGAGCTGCATAACATGCCCTTGGTTGCTTTTCTTAATATTACAGTTCAATAAACTAGTTAACTGTGTTTTAAAAGTGAGTCAGAGTTTATTGGGAAGATCCTTTCTTGTCTCCTCCTTTGATGCTTTAAAAATTATTTATTTATTTATTTGAGAAGCAGAGTTACAGATAGGCAGATGGACATAACTCCCATTTGTTAACTCATTTGCCCAAAAAGCCTGCAACATCTGGGGCTGGGTCAGATTGAAACCAGGAGTTGGGAACTTAATCCAGGTCTCCCACGTGGGAATCAGAGACCTATTCCTTGAGACATTTCCTATCAGGTTGCATATTAGCCAGAAGCTGCAAATGAAAACAGAGCTGGGATTCAAGCCCAGGTACTCCCATATGGGATACAGGCTTCCCAAACTAATGTCTTAATCTAGGCCAAACTCCCACATCACTTTTGACAACTTTTGATGAAGCTATACAAATGTAAATTAGACCTCCTTATTCTATTCCCCAAATTTATGAGGATCCCACATGAAGCAATTAGCACTTGGGACTGGAAACTCCTCAGTGAGCCCTGACCAGCTCCCTGCCCTCAGGGGTTCACAGCAAAGCAGGATTACCCACTGGGGAAATGGTCTGCTCTGTGACCACTCTGTAGGCATTATCTCCAATGTAGAATTTTCATAAATGATCTCAATAATTAATTTAACTCTGTCTTCATCGTTCTTTTGTAGTAACAGATAAATTGATGTATTGAGGCAATCATAGAATCTGGAGGTTGGAAATACTTTTAAATTATACATTCTGATTACTTGCCCAGAGAGCATCTTTACTACAATGTCTTCTGGATTTAAGATTTGAAATCAGTGTTGTCTATTCAGGTTGGTTTGGCAATGTAGTAGATTTCAGGTGACAAAACCAGCAGAAGCAATTACCTGCAGGTGGAAACACAGAAATCAGGGCTCAAGATTAGAAAAACTGGATCATAAGAAACTCAACTCATAGGAGTTGATAGGCGAAAATCCTGGACAGGAAAATTAATGTCTTCTTTCCAAAGAAAGGAATGTCTGTGGTATGATACAATTTACCCTATGGCTGGTCACAGACAATGGGTGAAGATTCTTGGGTGAGGGCAACAAATGCCTGGTGAGACTTTTGTTAAATTTGATCTAGAAGTAGTTTTTGAAATCAATTAAAGCTAAGAAAGGTCTTCCTTCCATTGGTTCACTCCCCAAATGGCCTCTATGCTAAGAAATATGTATATATGTGTATATGGGGGAAGAATTTTCCACTTTAAGTAAATTAGAAATTTCAGAAAACAAAAGATTCCTCAAAGAAAGTTTTCTAGAGCAACTAGGCCTGAAGAAATGACAACATTAGAAAAAAAATTCAAATAAGCAAATGTTGAACTTCCTGGGCTGACAAAAGAGGATGTAGAGGCAAGTATGAACATACACATCCACACATTGTGTGCCCATAAACCTGTGTACATTCGCATGGGACTGTGTGAGAGAGGGACAGGAGACAAAGCAGAGTGTCTGGTTTGATTCTGAGTGCAGGGTCAGGCATTTGGAAAGGTGAGGTAAGCTGAGATTACGGAGATGCCATTAGTGTACACAGCCACTTACACAATCACATGTGAAGGAAATACTGTGGAATAAAACCAGCAGCCTAGCCAGTTAGTTTGTCGTCACAAGATATAAACTCTATGAGAGTGAGAAGGTATAATCAGTGAGCATAACATGACAGCTACTGAATAAAGACAGTTAACAAATTATTTCATCAGTTTCTGAATGGTTATCTCAGTGAGATACCGTGCTGGGCACTTTGAAAAACCACAAAGATGAGTAAGATAAGGAAAATGAGATAAAAGGAGAAATAGACAAGGTTTTATATAAATAGCTTAGAAGACAGTAAAAAGGGCAAACACTCGTAAGGTATCTCTGAAAACAGGAAGAAAATCCTGCATTAATTGAGCATCCACTCAATACCAGTCACATTGTATAGCATTCATTAAGTATGCACTTAGAAGTTCTCAGGGCCAGCACTGTGGCATAGTAGTAAAGCCACACCTGCAGTGCCAGCATCCTATATGGGCGCTGGTTAGAGTCCCAGCTGCTCCACTTCCCATCCAGCTCTCTGCTATGGCCTGGGGAAGCAGTGGAAGATGGCGCAAGTCATTGCAGCCATCTGGGGATTGAACCAGCAGATGGAAAACCTCTCTCTCTTTCCTCTCTCTAGCTAGCTCTCTCTCTCCATCCCTCTCTGCCTCTCCTTCTCTCCCTGTGTAACTCTGACTTTTAAATAAATAAATATTTTTTAAAAGTTCTCATAACTTTATCTCATAAAATTTAAAATGAACCTTAATTACTATTTTTAAAACTGATTTTATTTATTTGAAAATCAGAGTGACAGAGAGAGTAAGAGAGAGAGAGTCAGAGAAAGGAAGACAGAGAGAGAGATCTTCCATCCTCTGGTTCACTCCCCAAATGGCTGCAACAGCAAGGTTGAAGCCAGCAGCTCAGAACTAGATCTACCTCTCCCACGTGGGTGGCAGGGGCTCAAGTCTTGGTCATTAGTCTGCTGCCTTCCCAGGAGCATTAGCAGGGAGCATGAACAGATATAGAGAAGGCGAGACATGAACAAGCAATCTGAAATGAATGCCAAGCAGCAGTTTAACTTGCTGTGCCACAGCACCAGCCCTGAACCTTAATTTCTCACTGATAAAAAGAAAACTGAGGGTCGGTGCTGTGGCTCACTTGGTTAATCCTCTGCCTGTGGCACCAGCATCCCACATGGGCACCAGGTGCTAGTCCTGGTTGCTCCTCTTCTAGTCCAGCTCTCTGCTGTGGCCCAGGAAGGCAGCGGAGTATGGCTCAAGTGCTTGGGCACCTGCACCTGCATGGGACCAGGAGGAAAAACCTGGCTCCTGGCTTCAGATCAGTGTAGCTCCGGCTGTAGCAGCCATTTGGGGGGTGAACCAACGAAAGGAAGACCTTTCTTTCTGTCTCTCTCTCTCACTAACTCTATCTGTCAAATAAATAAATAAATAGAAAACTGAATTTTCAAGAGTTTTAAGTCTTATTCGAAGTTTTTTAAAAAAAGATTTATTTATTTTATTTGAAAGAGTTACACAGAGAGAGAAGGAGAGGCAGAGAGACAGACAGAGAGAGAGAGAGAGAGAGGTCTTCCATCTGCTGGTTCACTCCCCAGATGGCTGCAATGGCCAGAGCAGCGCTGATCTAAAGCCGGGAGCCAGGAACTTCTTCCGGGTTTCCTATGCAGGTGCAGGAGTCCAAGGACTTGGGCCATCTTCTACTACTTTCCCAGGCCATAACAGAGAGCTGGATGGGAAGTGGAACAGCGGGACTCAAACCGGCGCCCATATGGGATGCTGGCACTGCAGGCAGCAGATTTACCCACTATGCCACAGTGTCGGCCCCAACCATGTTTTTAAACAATATACTAGTATTTGTGTACAAAGTGGAATGATGAGGAACAGACTGAAGGATGGAAAACAATTGTGTAGCCCAAGTAATTGATAACAAAATCCTGAGCCTGGTGTTGGCAAGGAGGAGGATGGACGAGACATAATGAGTAATTCTTAAATCACTGATTGTTGATTCCTTTAATGCTTCGTGTTCAGTGTTTTCTTGTACATTTTTATGGGTACACTATGGAGCTTCAGGAATGCATACAATGTGTTACAGCCAAGTCAGGATAATTCACACTTCCATTTCCTTAATCTTTAAAAATAATTTTGATTGGCCGGCGCTGTGGCTCAATAGGCTAATCCTCCACCTAGTGGCGCCAGTACACCGGATTCTAGTCCCAGTGGGGCACCGGTTTCTGTCTCGGTTGCTCCTCTTCCAGGCCAGCTCTCTGCTGTGGCCCAGGAGTGCAGTGGAGGATGGCCCAAGTGCTTGGGCCCTGCACCAGCACTGGAGACCAGGATAAGTACCTGGCTCCTGCTTTCGGTTCAGCGTGGTGCACCGGCCGCAGCGCGCCGGCAGCGGCAGCCATTGGAGGGTGAACCAATGGCAAAGGAAAACCTTTATCTCTGTCTCTCTCTCTCTCTCTGTCCACTCTGCCTGTCAAAAAATAATAATAATTTTGATTAATATGTACTAATCATATGTATTTCTGGTATACAATGTGACGTTTCAAGATATTCACAACATGCAGTAATTAAATCAAGTAATTTCCATCTTTTATCATCACTTCACGTATGGAACTTTTGAGCGCCTCTCTTTTAGTTTTCATAAAATATTTACTAAGTTAGTGTGAACTACAGTTGCTCCCACTGTCTTGTGGAACCTCTGAACGTATTCCATTGTCGAACTGAGTTTGGGTCTCTGTTCTCTGCTTTCCCTCTTATCCCTTGCCCTTTCTCTTCCCAGTCTCTAGCCTACATTCAGATAAATTTTATTTTAGCTTCTATATATGAGTGAGACCATTCAGTATTTGTAATGTCCCCTAGTTCCATCCATTTTGCTACCAATGATAAGATAATATTTTTATGGCTGACTCTATTCTATTGTGTTTTATATACTATGTTTTCTTTATTCCTTCATCCATTCATGTGCACATAGGTTAATTCCATATTTTAGTTATTGTGAATTGTGTGGGAATTAACATGAGAGAACATGTATCTCTTTAATATAATCTCATTTTCTTTAAATATATATCCAGAAATGGGGTAGCTGGATCATATGGTAGAGCTATTTTTAGCTTTTTAAGGAATTTCAATGCTATTTTCCATAGCTGTATTAATTTACATTTCCATCAACAGTGTTTAAGTGTTCCCTTTTCTCTACATCCACACCCACATTTGTCATTTTTTGTCTTTTTGGTAATAGCTGCTCTGAGATAATATTGTGGTTTGTTTTTTCATTTTCCTGATGGTTAACGATGTTGTATATTTTCATAAATGTGTGGCCATTTGAATTTCTTTTGAGAAATGTCTGTCATATATTTTGCCCATTTTTTTTTTTTTTTTGACAAGCAGAGTGGACAGTGAGAGAGAGAGAGAGACAGAGAGAAAGGTCTTCCTTTGCCATTGGTTCACCCTCCAATGGCCGCCACGGCCGGTGCGCTGCAGCCAGCGCACCGCGCTGATCCGATGGCAGGAGCCAGGTACTTATCCTGGTCTCCCATGCTGGTGCAGGGCCCAAGTACTTGGGCCATCCTCCACTGCACTCCCTGGTCACAGCAGAGAGCTGGCTTGGAAGAGGGGCAACCGAGACAGAATCCGGCGCCCCGACCGGGACTAGAACCCGGTGTGCTGGTGCCGCAAGGCGGAGGATTAGCCTAGTGAGCTGCGGCGCCTGCCAATTTTTGCCCATTTTTACATTGGGGTTTGCTTTTGGTATTGAGTGTTTTCAGTTCCTTGTGTATTCTGGATAGTAATCCTTTTCCTAGTAAGACTCTTTTGTGTCTGTTTCTGGTGAGCCTCATTAAGATTGGTAGTTTACCTCCCAAACAACAGAAACAGATAATTCACACTAACAATAGTTAAACTACATGGCTTTTGGGGGGCAATTGAAGTTATAGAGAGATATAAAGAAAGAAGTGTGGTCAGGAGATGCTTTACAGTTTTAGATATTATGGTTGAAAAAATCCCATTTGAGAAAAGGCCAGAAGGCCCTTTAGAATGAGTCAAGCAAATGTCTTAAGAGAAGGCATTTTAGGCAGAGAGAAAAGCAAGAGTAAGAAAACCGTGAGCGAGGAACGTGTCTGGAGTGCTGTGTGAGAAGTGACCGTGTGAGCAAGTGCAGGCCGGAAGAAATGGCAGAAGGAAGTGGGAGGGATAGGCAGATCTTGCAGGGCAACATGAGCCATGGTTTGTATTTTGACTGTGCTTCAGAGTAAGCTGGAGAATCATTGCAGTCTTTAGCAGAATAAGGACACCACTTTCCTGCACTGGAGCCGGTGTTGTGGCATAGCAGGTACAGCCACAGCCTGTGATGCTGGTATCCCATATGGGCACCAGTTCAAGTCCTGGCTGCTTCTCTTCCCATCCAGTTCCCTGCTAAAGGACTGGGAAAAACAGCTGAAGATGGTCCAAGTCCTTGGGCTCCTGACACCCACCTGGGAGACCCAGATGAAGCTTCTGGCTCCTGGTTTCAGCCAGGCAAAGCTGTTGTGGCTCTCTATGGAGTGAATCAGCTGTTGGAGGATTTCTTTCCCTCTCTCTCTCCCCCTCAACTCTGACTTTAAAATAAATAAATAATCTTAAAAGCTCTCCTGTATTTTAAAAGAATCTGGCTACTACATTAAGAATAAACTCTAGGAGATCAATTCAATTATCATTACCTGGGTTGGCTTCATGGAACACACACAGGACACTGTGTTCAGAAGAATCACACATGTGTGGTTAATGATCTGTAATCATAATTTTGAGAATTTTAATAGATTCCCTTTGAATTTGGATTTTCTTTCTTTCTTTCTTTCTTTCTTTCTTTCTTTCTTTCTTTCTTTCTTTCTTTCTTTTTGACAGGCAGAGTTAGACAGAAAGAGAGAGAGAGAGAGAGAGAGAGAGAGAGAGAAAGGTCTTCCTTTTTCCTTTGGTTCACCCCCCAAGTGGCCACTATGGCCAGCGTGTTGAGGCTGGCGCACTGCTCCAATCCAAAGCCAGTAGCCAGGTGCTTCCTTCTGGTTTCCCAGGCGGATGCAGGGCCCAAGCACTTGGGCCATCCTCCACTGCCTTCCCGGGGCCACAGCAAAGAGCCGGCCTGGAAGAGGAGCAACCAGGACAGAATCCGGTGCCCCAACTGGGACTAGAACCCGGTTTGCCGGCGCCGCAGATGGAGGATTAGCCTAGTGAGCCGCAGCGCCGGCCTGAATTTGGATTTTGTAAGTGAAGTCCATGGGACTACAATACATGTAGTGGGGCTTGGTGTCTAGTCTGCCTTTTGTCTCCCTGTTGGGAACAGGTTCAGTACCGCCTGCACTACTTCCCCTGGCATCTGAGGCTTCTCAGCCTCCCCCAACCAACTTCCTGGTGACTATCTCTACCCTTCGCCATGGAGAATATTGGATGGCTTGTGGGGAGAGGTCTGTGTTTTGCTGGCAGCAGTCCTGTTGACATTTGGGCACAAAAGTTGCAATCAGGAACATGCACTCCAATCTGGCAGTGCTGAACAACTCTAACGAATCTGGCAAGTGAACAATTCTCTCCCGATCCAGGTATGTATAAATGCAGAGGTTGGAAGTCCTTGGGAAAGATATCACCTCTCCACCATTAACTGGAACAATAGGATCATGGGAAGGATGATTGAATTCCTTGATTCTAATGAGGGGCAGGTGGTTTCAATCTAGCAGCTGATAGGAAAGGGACCGTAACACCATGGAGGATTGCGGAAGGTGAAGACACAAGCTTCCCCTCTTAATCCAGAGCACCCATGGGAAAGTGCTTGTCCTGTAAGTATCAGGGCCCCTGCTCTAGGAAACTCAATATTAAATAGAAAATCAAAG
This sequence comes from Oryctolagus cuniculus, assembly GCF_964237555.1. Classification (NCBI taxonomy): domain Eukaryota; kingdom Metazoa; phylum Chordata; class Mammalia; order Lagomorpha; family Leporidae; genus Oryctolagus; species Oryctolagus cuniculus. Next base: position 76,154,461 of record NC_091434.1, on the reverse strand, counting down.
CATCTCATCAGCAGAGTGACAGTATAAATAAGACAGATTTTCTTGTCTTATTACTTCCTTTAATTTTTTGACTAACATGCAATAATTGTAGTGGGATACAGAGAGATATTTCATTAGAACATGCTGATAGGTCAGGCAATCACACTTCAATTTTCTTGTCATTATTTCATGTTTGGAGCTTTTGAACTCCTCTCTTCTAGTTCTTCATAAAATGTGGAATGTACTACTGTGAGCTATATTCACCTTACTGCACTATGGAACACTAGAAAATATTCCTTCCAACTCTGTCTTCATACCCATTATCTAACTTCATTCTATCCTCTCTCCTGTTATTTTCCTCCAGTAATCCATAATATGTATTCAAATCACTTTTTTTTCAGCTTCCACATATAAGATAGATCATTTGTTTTTTGTCTTTTTGTGGATTGGCTTATTTCACTCAACATGATGTCATCCATTTCCATCCATTTTGCTGTAGATGACAGGATTTCATTCCATTTTAGATCATTGAACAATATTCAATTATGCATAGGTACTAAATTTTCTTTATACATTAGTCTGTTGATGGACACTTTGGTTGAGTCCATATCTTGACTGTTGTCAATAGTTCTGCTATAAATATGAGGGTCCAAGTGTTTCTTTAATACAGTAATTTTATTTTTCTGGATATATATATCCAGCACTGGGATTGCTGTGTCATATTATAGATCTATTTCTTGTGTTTTTAAGGAGTCTCTGTATTGTTTTCCATAGTAGTTGTGCTAACTTATATTCACACCAACAGGTTGTCAATGTCTCCCATATGCTGCACCCATGTCAGCATTTGTTATTTCTGTCGATTTGGTAATAGCTATTCCAATTTGGACAGTGATATCTTATTGAGATGTTGTTGCCTTTTTATGTCACTCTTTTCCTGCCATTCGAATAAAAAATCCCACATTTTCGTGTTGTATTGGGCTCCCTAAATTATGTTAGTGGAGATGATAGTGACTTCAACCAGGGTTCTAGCAGTAAAGAAAGCAAGAGATGATAGTATTTAGAAATATTTTGATCCTAGAACCAGAATATTTGCTGATGGATATGATGTAGCATATGAGAAAGAGAAAGTACAAAGATGGCTGTAATATTTTTCACCTGAGGAGTTTGCCACTATGTTTTGGATGAATAAGTGGTGTGTCCTGTTATGCATCTATACCTGGAACACATTGGAGATTAATAAAGGAAAGTGGAAAACATGAATCTTCAAAGTGTTTCCTAAAGGTGGTTAATAGTAAGAGTTAGTGAGAGATCAAAAATTGAATGAAAGGGGGGGGAATAATTAAGGAAAAAATCTTATTTAGGAAAATAGAAGAAATTGATGCCATTGAAGGAACTGAAATACTTAAGAAATGACACCAATTTCTAGGGGAGATAGGCTCAGTTTTGGAAATGTTCACTTCAGAGTTAAGAACAGCCAAGAAGAGACTGTACATAGGTTGTTGGGAATATGTGGTGGGATTTTGACTAAGTGTTTAGAACTAAGAGTCTATATTGAGGGCATCATGATACAGGTGTAAATGGGGTCACAAGAATGGGCAAATAATCAATAAATGAATATGATGAGAGAGGTATATGGTTTGCAGAGGAAATGTTGCATGGTAGTCAAAATTAGGAAGCAGGAGGAAGAAGATAAACCCAAAAAAGAAGAAGAGAAAGCAAGGTCAGAAAGGCGATGATGAAGTGACGGAGGTGCCAAGGACTACACGTTCAAGTGTCATCAATCTTGTCAATATGCAAGTATCTTGTAGATGTCTAAGCTCTTCCTCTTCGCCTTGGGCCTGTGTAGTCATTATGGTGCATGTGAAGATATTGAGGAGACACTTTCTGCTTTCAAGCAGAAGCCAAGCTAATTCCCCAATAGCAAGACTATAAGAGAAAATTTAGTTACTCCCAGTGCTGCCAATTTGTCTTACAACAAGGGACCTGTGGAATTCTACAGATTTCTTGGATACAGATAGGGATCCAGTGACAGTTTATAAAGCAGATGTACTTCTCATCATTATTTTCAACTTATGTCTGCCTGATAGACTTCTCACTTTAGAAGGAAAAGTGAAACAATGAAATGTATTTGGGGTTTGAATCAGACACATGTGAGTTCAAACTCTGGCTCAATGAGAATATCATGTCAGTCAACATCCATAATCCCTGGTCACCACCACATTTGGAAAATGACGACTATACTATTTCCTTCACACATGTTGCAACGATCAAGGATTTAAGAGGGTGTCAGAATTTAGTTCATGTTGCATGACACAAAGAAACAAATCAAAAGTCTCCTACGCTCTCATTTGCTTTTTTTCTAGTTCTCTCTCTCTCTCTCTCTCTGTCTCACACACACACACACACACACACACACACAGTACACACACATAAGCACATATAAATTGTGTATCTAGGACACTTTAGAATGTAGCTATTTTTTGAACATTGTTTTTCATTTCAAAGATCTGCTCCTGGCTTTGTCTTCTTGTCTGACATGGGGATGATGCCCAGACACTCAGATCTATTCTCTCACTGGGGAGATTAGAAGCTGAAAGAGCATGAGACGTAAGGTGGAAATATAACATAGTCTTTGATGACAACAGAAAGAATGAGGAAAACTGAGATACACATGTTCAGGTGTATGAAGCAAAGGAACATGCTACACCCTTGTGGGAGGAACCACAATCTAAGAAATAAGAAATTTTCTTCCTTGCTTGAGGATTATGGTGTTCTGTGGTCTCAGCATTAGCAGTCATCAAAAACAAATATGTGATTTGATTAGAGGTGGCCTTCTGGCTGATGAGCCATTTAGAAAAGGTTGAATCAGTTTATGGAATCTCTAGCATGTATTTACTACATCTGAAGATTTCAAAAGGAGACAGAAATGTGTTGCTAGTCCACTGACAATGAAACAAAAATGCTTGTATAAAGATATATTTTATTTGATATGGTTAGCTAATTTTTCCCAGGAAAATTGGATGTAAAGGGGGTATTTGTAAATTAAATGTTATTTCCCAGAGATCATCACAATAAAATTAGTGTGCATTTCTGTTAAAAATAAAATGTACCATAAAACATATCATTTATACTTTTATAAAGAATATTACTTAATGTACATAACATGAAAGTAAAATATTCAAACTGAGTTTGTTTCATGATAGAACTAAACACAGGACTTCAGATAAAAAATGACAATTTTTCTGAGTGCTACATACTGAACTGAAGTCCTTAATATTCTATTATGCTTGGCTGGCGCCGCAGCTCAATAGGCTAATCCTCCGCCTGCGGCACCAGCACACCGGGTTCTAGTCCCGGCTGGGGTGCCGGATTCTGTCCCGGTTGCCCCTCTTCCAGGCCAGCTCTCTGCTGTGGCCTGGGAGTGCAGTGGAGGATGGCCCAAGTGCTTAGGCCCTGCACCCCATGGGAGACCAGGATAAGCGCCTGGTTCCTGCCTTCGGACCTTCGGATCGGCGTGGTGCGCCGACTGCAGCGCAGTGGACATTGGAGGGTGAACCAATGGCAAAGGAAGACCTTTCTCTCTGTCTCTCTCTCTCACTGTCCACTCTGCCTGTCAAAAGAATATATATTCTATTATGCTCTGCTCCTGGTATATGGCAGAAAATCATGTAACTGATTTTTCAGGACCTTCTCCCCTCTCTGAAAATTGTTAGTTGCTGAAATGAGCTAGTAGAATCAGACTAAAGAGTAAAGGTATAAAAAAGCACATCAGGTATCAGTCAAAAAATTCATGACAAAATAGACTCAGACCTATGGAACAAGCAGGCTAGAAAACTTGGAAAATAAATCTTCAAATCATTTTTAGGAATGGTTTTCTTAGTTTATTTTTCTAAGGTACAAAAGAAAACTAGAAATTACATTGTGAAACAGGATTAAAAATTCACTTGCAGTGTAAGACATGCCTTAGTCTTTCTGTTTTCTTACCTGTTGCATACAAAACTCTGCAAATTTTTGAATATGTATACACAATAATAATTATAATTTGAACTATTACACAAAAAAGTCCTTATCTATGATATTTAATGTCAATCATTTTTATTATAAATTTATCTTTAAACACTTACCATAAATGTTGAACTTTGTGGAGAGAAATTAGAATCAGATAATGTTCATGACCACACATCCTTGTTTTTATATATTGACATTTCATATAACCATAACTATTTTGAATATATCATCATATGTCATAACATGACAATTTTTTACATATTATTTTTGTAAAAATATTGTTCCTCTTTTACAAGTAAGAAAACTAATGGAAAAGAATATTGAAAAAAACACTAGAAATGACATCAGAATATATAAACTCAATTATTAATATTTTTTATTTATAATATTACTTATATTCCTCATTACTCATGGGTCTCACAAATGGTGTCTATCATTCAAAGTTGTCTGAAAATCAATATACGCAAATTTCAAAATCTTCAGGTAATACATATCATCTAAAATTCGCAGTAATTATCAGTATGATATAAACAAGTCAGAGCAAATGGAAGACAAATAATGTGCATGATATCTGAAAACCTCATTCTGATTTATTAGAAACAAGAGACTGTATTTTATTTCTAATCTATGCTACACAAAATCTCCTTGAGATGGAATAATGATTCAGGTATTAGAAAAATTATTAGGGTATTGTTCATTTTAGGTTTTGGTAAAACATTTTGTGTTCTGCCTTTTACGTATTCTAAGGCACACTCACTAGGTTGGGATCAATGAGAGATAAAGTGTTGATCTTCCAGTTCATATAATTTCAAAGAAACTACACATATCTTGGTGTGCTCCTGATAGTAAATGATTCCAGAAAAAGTCTTAAACATTGCATAATTATTAGAACCCGGGATTCTTTAACCAGCGAGCATGGTCTAAAATTCTGACTCTACTGTTTTCAGTTGCGAGAACTTATGTATGTCATATATTATCTAACCTCTCAGAGCCTCAGCTTCCTTGTGTCTTAAGTTAGGGTGCCCACAGTATTGGCTTTCTCAAGTGTTTATAAGGATTGGATGGTTTCATAGCTCTTAAAATAGTCCCTGACCAAGAGTAAAACACTCTGGTGTTTTATTGTGATCAATCTCCTCCCAATATATATATAGTATTTTGCAAATCACTTTGTAAAGCTTCATATTTATTTTTGATCCAGAATATTTTGCATAACAAATTTATCTATTGCTGAGAACATTTGATGAATGAATCTGATCCTCACCAAAGAGATTTGTGAAATATTTGTGTATTTGATTAAGATTTGTCAACTCACTTTGGGAAAGGAATTTTGTAAATATCTCGTCTGGTCTCTAAGTTGACAAATGTGGAAGATGATAGATAGATAGATACATACATACATACATACATACATAAACAGAGTCATTCTCCAGATACTGAGGTGTTGAAAAAAATGGCTAGTATTGACTATAATGCAAATTAATCTCTCCCTCCTTTCAGTAATAGTACCTCAACTCTACTTTTGAGAAATGCTTCTGTGCCACCGTGAGTGTTCATAGGTTTTAAGTGAGATTTACTCCACACTACAAGATGGGTCATCTGATTTCAGGAAGGCCAACGTGGGATAGCGTTACCCTAAATATAGTGATTACTTCAGGATGAACATATGGCCCAAATGAGCCATAAGACATAATGAGGTTTCTCTGGATTTTTGTTCCTATCGGATTTGAGTCTTGGTGGTTGGGAGGCTGGATCTATTCTTTTTTTAAAGATTGATTTATTTCTTTGAAAGTCAGAGTTACACAAGGAGAAAAGAGGCAGAGAGAGAGAGGGAGGAGGAGAGAGAGAGAGAGAGAGAGAGAGAGAGAGAGAGAGAGGTCTTCCATCCGATGGTTCACTCCCCAATTGGTCGCAAAGGTGGCCGCAATGGCCAGAGCTGCACTGATCTGAAGCCAGGAGCCAGGAGCTTCTTCTGGGTCTCCCACGCAGATGCAAGGGCCCAAGCTCTTGGGCCATCTTACTGCTTTCCCAGGCCATTAGCAGAGAGCTGGATTGGAAGAGGAGCATCCGGGACTAGAACAGGAGCCCATATGGGATGCTGGTGCTTCAGGCCAGGGCATTAACCCACTGTGCCACAGCGTCAGCCGCAGGAGGCTGGATCTGTTGTAGAAGCTTACTACAGTAAGAGAGAATCCCTAGAAAAGGCTTCACTGTGGAAGGCAGAGACAAAGGTTCAGCATGAGTTGAGTTCTTGAGCCATCCATTGCCTAAAGCTAGCTCCTGACAATAACCATGAACCCAACTTCCTTCTTTATTCCCTTTCTTTTCCCTGCCACAACAAATTTGTACACTGTTCTATGTCTTATAAGCAAAGCTTCCTGCTAGAGTGAATAAAATATTCTTTATGGCTGCATCTTCCCCTTGATCATTTCTAACAGCCGTATTTTCTAATGAAAATGGTGAAACCAGATAATGTGCAAAATATATTTATTTAATAGGTGGAACTGTTTCTGATTATAATTGGTGTCATGACAGCTTCTTATATAATCTTTCTTTTAGGCTTTCTTTGCATGAACAGGTGTTTCTTTCTATGGCTGAATAAAGATCACAGATTTTGGTTTCAGATGTTGAATTTGAATTCTGTTTGTATGATCTCAGGCAACTTTTCCTAATTTCAGTGTCAGTGTGCATCCTTTGTTCAGTTTTCAAATAAGGATCATGGGAGTGTTTATCCCATAGAGTTGTGGTGAGGGGACGGGGAATGGAAAGATATAGTACGTGAAGATACTGTAACCCAGCGACTGGTACTTAGTAAATATTTCAATTTTAACTGTGCTGTTAGATAAAAGGCTGGCACTTAAAATATCATTGGATTATTCATACTTTTCTCCTGATTCTTTTTGGTGACTTAAAGATAAAATAATAATATTGATGTATTATTAGGTGATTTTCCCCCCGAAGGAAAGTTGATTTGTATGGCAAAATGTCATTTCTGTTGAGTTAGCCAAGAACTTTACTGGGTTTCAAACACTGGATTGAAGTAAATTTTAAATCCCACTGTATATAAGGATTTCATTAATGTAATTGTTATTTTATATGCATTTTTATATTTTAATGCTTCACAATTTGCTTACTTTTACTGTCGCTTAAGTAATCATATTGATTGAATTTCTAGACTAGCAAATGAAAACATGAACAGAAGAATTACTGATTTACAAAATTAAAAGCTGAAACCAGCAAAGTTTTTGCGTCTAGTTCTAAAGAAAGGCCTGCACATCATCTGAGCTCCATCACTGACAGCCTGGGGCTGCTTCAGGCCTGTGTCTGTGTACACTGCGAAGGTGTTTCTCTTCACAGCTCCCCAGCCCTCTAGTGGTGGTTATAAAAATGCCACTTTGTAGTCCCCGCACAGGAAATGCTTGTTCTTACTTCAGTTACCAGAATCCTTTAACAGGAAGTTAGGTGTGGTCTTTGAAGGAGAATTAAAAAAAAAAAAAAATTTTTTTTAAAGCATGATGGAATTTTAGCTGCAGTCTTCTTGGTGCCAGCTTATCAACCCCAAACTCTGAATGTAAAAGATTCTGCAGGGGTAATGTTTTCATATTCTTATTATGCTTTTTCTCTGTGATGCTTCTCTACCTTTACAGTAGAATCCTTGGGGAAATCTGCTGGGGGACCACTTTCATTTCGAAGCTGCTAGCTGCATGTTTTAGCATGTCTCCTCTTCTATTAGAGCATCCAGGCCTGGCAGTTTCCTCCCCTGAGTATCCAAGGACCATCTTCGTGCCTATGCCTGTCGCTGGGCATGAGGGTCCCTGAGGATGCGTGAGGAAAAAGAGAGATGTCTTTAGAAATACTGTGATGCTGGGAGGGCAGTCTGCTGGCTAAAAGGTCCTGGTCTACTTCAAAGAATTTTTTAAATGGAAACTGTACTGTAGTTTATGTTATTTGGGGCTTCCCTCTTTTCTGGTATAAACTGCACAAATGAACTGGTTATTAATACATTTCACTCTTAGAAAATGCATTTCATGTATTTAAGTGGCAACTCTCACTCCTATATGGTAGGGGTTAAAATAGATTGATGCTTTTAAATGAAGAAAAATGTGAATTAAGTCATTTTTGTACAGATGGCATTTGAAAATCAAGCTCTTATCTGTATTGTTTCAAATAATATAGAAACTCCTGTCCCAGGTGTAGAAATAACATTTGGAATGACTGATGTTATCTGGTTTGGTCTAGTAAAATATGATTCCAATACTAGTGAAACACCGTTTATGTTATCACAAAGACCCATATAACAGAAGTGTGCTTTAAAGATAAACTGTCTTAAACTTATTATGCTTTTGAGTCCAAATTCTAAAACGGGCATTCAGACTGCTTTGCCAGGTTTTTGTGAAATGGGCAGTATTTGAGGAAATGGGGCTATTTCTGCAGTATTTCCCAACGTATTGAAAATATGTTAATTTAAGAAGCAATTCCACTACCTAACAGCAGGTTGCTGAGCCAGGGGGTCCGAGCTACAGACCTCTGACGTGGGTGACTTCCTGCCCAGTTTGGCAGGAACCAGGTTCCTTCCTGTGCAGCTTCTGAGCAGTTCCAAACAGAATCAGGCAGCTCCTGCTCTTTTCCATTCTCTTGCGTTCAAGCAGTATCTTCCTAGGATTCCAGAGCCTGGCATGTCAGCGTTTCCAGAGCCCTGTACCTGACGTATTGGCTTTGAATAAACTGTTTAAAGCTGATGAAGTGGGCCAAAGAGAAAGTGTGGGGAAACGCAGTTACTTGCAAGATCCTCGCAAAGCTGCGGTCCTACAATTTTGTGTCATCTTTCATCTCTTGTTTTGGATATCTGGTATTTTTTCAGAAAGAATGCTAAAAAGATGGCTGCCAAAATAGTCACACAAGTCAAACAGCAAGCACAAACCAGTATCTCTATTCTAGAGTTCTCTGAATTGGGTGTTTTCCTCCAAGTAGCCCAATCACTTAAAACATTTTGGGAGAGAGATTTAGATTACCTCATAGACACCTACTGAATGTAAAAGATAGATCTCCATGCAAGCAGATGAGTGTGTGCGTGAGATTCCCCGAATGCTATATTCAGCTTTCTATGTAAAACATTGCAGCCCTCTTAGTTTATATTCGTTATCTCAGTACTCAGTGTCATGTAACTACTACCTTCACCTTTAATCCTAATGGTCATTGCCTTTTTCTCCCCTGTTTCTGTAGCACTTTCTTATGCAAGGAGCTAAACAGTGATTAAAGGAGCAGGATGAAAAGATGGCACAATCAGTGCTGGTACCGCCAGGACCTGACAGCTTCCGCTTCTTTACCAGGGAATCCCTTGCTGCTATTGAACAACGCATTGCAGAAGAGAAAGCCAAGAGACCCAAGCAGGAGCGCAAGGATGAGGATGATGAAAATGGCCCAAAGCCAAATAGTGACTTGGAAGCAGGAAAATCTCTTCCATTTATTTATGGAGACATTCCTCCAGAGATGGTGTCAGAGCCCCTGGAGGACCTGGACCCCTACTATATTAATAAGAAAGTGAGTTCTTAGTCAAGTTGCCTTTGCTTTCCCCTATACACCAACTGGTTATGGGAGTCTCAGGGATGATGGTAAAGAATGTTGAGCTTCTGCTCCTCTGTGCAAAATATGACTAGGATGCTGGGTGGGCCTGGCCATGTAACAGACCAATTGTTCTAGAAGTTTTTTAGAAACCCTCATTTGAACCTGCAAACTTGGGACAGGCAGAGAACTGAAGGGACAATCTCAGTGGAGGAATTGAGGAAGGATAAAAACCTATTTAACTTGTTGAATACGAATTATTTTCTTATATAAAATGCAAAAGGTGGATGTACTTTTTGTATTCCCAAGCATATCTAAATTCCTCTTTACAATCTGTAGCTTGCTATGAAACACTTTGATCTGCAACAGATCTAACTTCTACATTTTATCACGTAGACTTTCTTCCTTCCATGCATCTCCACAGAAGCAATGAAAGCAGGTGATTTGTCAGTGCCAAAAGAGGGTTTGAGGAAAGACACACCTGGAAAACCTTGAAGTTTTCATGATAAAAGTGTCTAGCTAAAGAAGTAATCAAAGTTTCATTTTTATGTTTTTTTGTGAATTAAAAATGTAGTTTAAAATACTAATGTTAAAACGATAAAAATACTAAGAAATCTTTGACAAATTTTCTGTAGATCCTCATGTCATTTATCAAATTTAGAAGGATTTATAATGCTCAGAAAGAAAACAACCCTGTCATTGTGTCATGTTGGTAATCAGTACATTACTATATTATTTTATAGGACAGTATTTCGAAATAGTGGTCTCACATTTCTCTTAACATCTTAAATGCATGTTCTAAATTCTGTTTTATGTGTTGTGTTTTCTTTTTCAGACATTTATAGTATTGAATAAAGGGAAAGCAATCTCTCGGTTCAGTGCCACCCCTGCCCTGTACATTTTAACTCCCTTCAACCCTATTAGAAAATTAGCTATTAAGATTTTGGTACATTCATATCCTTTTTCCAATGGCACTCATGTGATTTTTCTTGTCTGTCCAACATACTGAGCCAGGTATTTTTCAAAATATATGTAGTTGGCAATGCTATGTGCTTTTCTCTTTCCTTGCTGTTTACAATTAGCATATTGTAAAATGGGATCCCAGGTAAGCAAATCACTTTTCCTCACCTTCCAAGTAGTTCTCTCCTTGACTCACTACTTCTTTATTCTTTTTCTGCCATTCTTTTCTGATTTGTTTGCTGCATCCATGATTTCTTCATTAATTTAGACCATTTACCATCTTATTAATTTGTAATATTTTACCTTCTTTATTAATTTGGACTGTTTTACCAGGCACCCCTTTCTATAAATCTTCCAATTTTATAGTGTTAAATAATGTAATAAATTCCATGTGCTACTTCTTTACTGCTTTTTATATTTGGAAAATATATACATAATTTAAATTTTATAATTTTGTGTCATTTTGCTCTGATTTGTATTACTTCTTGCTTTGAATTTCAGCGTTGGAAAGCTTTGAGTTAGTAAATATTTACAACTGAGTCTGTATACACACCAGACTTTAAAATATTTCCCCAGATTATTTTCCCCACAGTATTCCCATTTATTTTCTACTTTAAATTCTTCTTTTTTTGTTTCTTTTGTTTTATTCCAGTCACATATATTGCTACAATCATTTCTCCCCAAAGGTTTACTGTCTGCCTATTGATATACATCTTCACCTTAGATTTTACTGTCCTGTTTGAGATATCTGCTTCCTAGAAATGTGATTGATGACATCTTGGTGGAATAAGGTAATTTTATTTATGCTCTGAAGTTAAATAGAGTAGTTGGTAAATGAGATATTTTATTTCAGGCCAAGGACAGTGTTCTGCCTGACAGGCAGCCCTGGAAAAGCCAAAGAAGCAAAAGCTTGGAAGACTGGGGCTGTACTGGACAGGGGTGTTTCCAGGAAGAACACAGAAGTCTTGGAATACAGAATGATAAGCATCAGGAAGCAGAAGTAAGTCAGGGTAAACAAATTCAGCAAAGCTTCAGACAGGACAACTTTTAAAGTTCTGTCTTTTCTAAAGAAAGTCATTGCTTGAAGTCCCATGACATGATCAACCCAGGATCAGGTTTTTGGGCTGGCAGTGTAGAAGTTCATCACCACCAGCAGGCCCAGAAAATATTTTGAACTAGATGATGTATAGAATTCTGGACACTGAGCAACCTGAGACAGAATACTTGCTTCAGTTCTGGGGACCAGGCCTGTAGAGCCTACCTCCCAGCTTGCCCAGTGGAGTGGCAGAGGCAGTCTTCACGAATGATCTATCCTCCCAAGTTCAGCACTAACTTCCAGTGCAGAGCTCCCCTGAGATTATGTATGAACGTCAGCGCATTTGCAGTTGATATTTATGCTTTATGTTCTTAAGATTTAATAGTTTGTTTATTTATTTATTTATTTATTTATTTTTGACAGGCAGAGCTAGACAGTGAGAGAGAGACAGAGAGAAAGGTCTTCCTTTTTCCGTTGGTTCACCCCCCAAGTAGCAGCTACAGCCGGCGCATTGCGGCCGGCACACCGCGCCTATCCGAAGGCAGAAGCCAGGTGCTTCTCCTGGTCTCCCATGGGGTGCAGGGCCCAAGCACTTGGGCCATCCTCCACTGCACTCCCTGGCCACAGCAGAGAGCTGGCCTGGAAGAGGGGCAACCGGGACAGAATCCGGCGCCCCGACCGGAACTAGAACCCGGTGTGCCAGTGCCGCTAGGTGGAGGATTAGCCTAGTGAGTCGCGGCGCTGGCCTTTAAGCTTAGTTTTTAGTAGAGACTGAAACAGGATGTGCTAAATAAACAAGTGACTTACAGGTTAGAGAATCAGATTAAAAAAAAAAAAAAGGAGAAAATAGATTTGAATTGATCAGAAAAATGTTTTGTTCTGCATCTTACTGATGAGATGAAAATAAGAAAGTCCAATATCAAAGAAAAGGGCAGATTTTCTTTCTGCTAACTTTTGTAGGGGATCACATACTTCTTTTTAAGAAAAATGTCAAAAAAGCTATCATCTTGCTCCAATAAAATCCCAGGATGTTATGAATCCAGCTTTAAGACATGCTGGAAAAGAGATTTGTGGTGGTGGAGGGCCAGGGCAGGTTTAGAATTCCTGCTCAGACAAACTGGGGGATTGAGGACATAGTTATGAGAGGAGCTCTCTAGAAATCTTGGCAATACCTGTATTTGAGGGCTGTATCAGTTTTCCCAGAAGAAGTAAATCTCCAAGGGGCAACATTGTTAGGAGGCCTGCAGCAATGGAATTGGAGATGAGAAGTCAACTCGGTAAATGTGTTAATGTGTACCAAACTGAATTGTTGCCTCAGCTAGAAGCTTGTGGATTGTTCAGAGCCACAGATACGTTCCAGTGTAGGATTATAAGATTTTTTTAAAATCTCTAATTGCCTGAGAAAAAGCAATGTATTTCAGATGCCTCACCTTGGAGCAGAGGTAAGAAAAGAAAAGGCAGGTGGACTAACAGTCTAAGACAAATAATTCCTTCAGTGTTCCAAAAAAAATATTTACTTGAAAGCAGAGCCAGAGAAAGAGACAGAGAGACAGAGACAAAGAGACAAAGAGAGACGGAGAGAGTCACTGGTTCACTTTCCAAATGGACACAGCAAGCATGGGCCAGGCCAAAGCCAGCAACCCAGAAATCCATCAGGTCTCTTAATTGAGCCTTCTGCTGCCTTCCCAGATACATTTGCAGAAAGCTGGATTGGAAGCAGCGCTAGAACTGGCACTTTAATACGGGATGTTGGCATCGCATGTGGTGGCTTAACCTACTTTGTCATAGTACTGGCACTCAAATCCTTCAGGCTTTTGGTGATACTAGCACAACAGATCAGAGGTCCTAGTAAACTTAGATGTATATAATACTGTTGTTTATGATAGACTTCTGACAATGATTTTATCCATCATTCCTCAAATTCTGGTTCTCTGACTTTAAGCATAGTGCCCTTGCCATACAATAAAAATTCCTGAAGGTTGTCATGTGCATTTGGTCATAACTGGGAGGCCATTATGTCATTATTATCGTTAAGTTTAAAGCCACATAAAAGACCATCCACAATAAAAGTTGTATTTTAAACCTGGACTAATAGCTCTATGTCTGCAAAAATCCCGACTAGTTTCTAAAAGAGCTGTTATCATGGTTAGAAGCAGTTACATATCTAATTAGTATTGTTTCTTGATTTTGGCAAAGTGAGAAGTTTACTTTTCTTACTATATTTTTGCAGGGGCATATTTTGAAAACTGGAATTCTTCTGATCTGCCTATTATCTTGTTTGATACTTAAATAAAGCATGGTTACATTTTCTATATAGCAAACATGTTAAAAATTCTAAAATTCCTTACCAGAAATGTTTCATGTCAACTTTTATTATTTTAAGTTAGATATACGCACATTTTCCTTTATCTTCTATTAAGTTGCATTGCTTCATTTGCAAATACTTATCAAGTACCTACTGAGATATAGATATTCTTCTAAGCATCCGGATGCAACCTTGAACAAAACAAATCCTTGCTCTCATGTATGTGTGTGTTTCTGTGTGTGTGTGTGTTTGGGGGGGAGAAATATAATAGACAAATAAAACATCTGTGAGTTGGTGATAATACTATTAAGAAAAAATAAATCAGTGAAAAAGGGAAGAGTGATAAGGCACTCTTAAATCATAGAGTCATGGAAGTCATTTAAGGTACCATTTTTTTAAGATTTATTAATTTATTTGGAAAATGGAGTTATAGAGGTGAAAAGGCAGAGACAGGGAGAGAAATTTTCCATGTGTTGGTTTACCCCCTAAATGGCTGCAATGGCCAAGACTGGGCCAGAACAATACCAGAAGTTTCATTCAGGTCTCCCACTTGGGTGCAGGGGCCCAAGCACTTCCACTGCTTTCCTAGGTGCATTGTTAGGGAGCTGGATCCTAAATGGTGCAGCTGCAATTCAAACCGACAGCCTATGGGATGCCGGCACTGCTGGCAGCAGCTTAACCCACTACAACATAGCGTTGGCCCCAAATATATTTTTTAAAGATGTACTTATCTTTAAATACTTAAAATACTTTTAAATATTTAAAAATATATTTTTAAAAGATGTATTTATTTGAAAGTCATTGTTACAGAGAGAGAGAAAGCAAAAAAAGAAAAAAGAGAGAGATCTCTTTCCTGCTGGTTCACTCCCCAAATAGCTGCAATGGCCAGGGCTGGGCCAGGCCAAAACCATGAGGCTAGAGCTTCACCCAAGTCTCCCACATGGGTGGCAGGGACCCTAGCACTGGGGTCATTCCCTGTTGCTTTTCTCTAGACATTAGCAGAGAGCTGGATGGGATATGGAACAGTGAAAACATGAACCAGTACCCATATGGGATGCCTATATCCCAGGTGGTGGCTTTACCTGCTATGCCACAATCCTGGCCCCCAAATATTTTTAATATTGAAATATTTCTTATTAATAATAAGAAATAATTTTATGTATTTGAGATTTAAAAATATGATGTATAGGACATATGAGAGGTGATACATAGGAAAATAGATAATTGGAACAGAGATCCACAAAAAGTGAGGGAGAGAGAGAGAGAGACATGGACATATAGGAGAAAAGTGAGATAATGGGAACTGGAAGCATGAGATGGAGGGGTCAGTGAGACTGGAGGTCAGAGAACATCAAATTCATTCTGAATAAGGTGAAGGGAGATGACTAAAGAGTTCCCAGCAGAAGAGTGTCATGACTTGACTCACATTTTAAATGATCACTCTGGCTGCTTAATGGAGAGTAGACTGCATGGACAGAAAGACTGGAATCAAGAAAACAGACTGGGGTCTACCATAATTATGAAGGTAAAAGATGATGCGGATTTGCACTATGGTGGAAACAGCAAGGTTGATGAAAGGCCATCAAATTTAGATTCATTTTGCAGAAAAGCTAAAAGGATTTTCTAGACATTTAGATTGAGACATAAATGAGTGAGAACTGAGCACAACCCTAAATGTGTAATCTGGTCAAGAAACAAAAATAGAACTGTTGTTTACTGAGATTGAGATGACTCAGAATGAACCAATTTGGTGGGTAAAATCAAGAGTTTGATTTTGAGCATGTTACGTTTGAGATATAGGCATCCAGTGAGATTTGAAGTTGATGTGCCAACCTGGAGTTCTGGAAAGGATTGGACTGTAGCTAGCTATAACTTTGGGAACTATAAACGTATGACTAGTACTTAAAGTTATCAGAAAGTTTCTATCTACTTGTTCACTCCCCAAATACCCTCAACAGCCAGCAGGTGGGCACGTGAAGCTGAGAGCTGGGAACGCAATACAGTTCTTCAGCACAGGTGTCAGGGACTCAAATACTTGAACTGGTGCCTGTCAGAGTCTGCACTGGGAGCCAGAACCATGAAACAAACCAGGTACTCTGATGTGAAATGAGAGCATGCTTACTAGCATTTAGCTATCGGGCCAAATGCTCACCTCAAGAGTAAAATTTTGAAGGGTCCTAGAACCATGATTGAATGGATTATGTGACACAGATTTCATGAGGCTGTTAATTTCTACTATATATTTACCCTATGCCCTGTCTTTATAAAAGCATATGGAAACTTATGTACGCAATCTATGTAAAGACAAATTTCAAGTTGTATTGTGATTTTTTTCCTAAATCACTAAATTCGGCATCAAAATCATTAAAAAGGAAAATTTTCACTCCATTTTAGTTACAAATGAGTTGTAAAATTGGCTTAATTCAATAGTCAACTGACACTGCAAAATGGCAAGATTATCCTAGTGAGTAATATAAACACAGTCTCTGCTCTCAAGAAGTCATAGTCCAGTAAAAAGATTAACATTAAAATTTTTCATTGGAGCAAAAATGAAAGGAGCTATAGAGAACTATTGCTGGTAGATCAAAATGTGCCAATCTCGGTACTACAGAAAAAATATGAATTGGCTACAGTGAAGTAGAGTTTTTCTGGGGAAAAGAGGTGGAAATTTCAAGATCTTGGTTTGAAAAAGAGTACTTGAAACATTCATGGCACTCAACAACCTAAAATAATGATTGATATGGAGATAGTATAATGAAGAGAAAGATATAAAAGAAGAAGTGCAGGAGTCAGTTCTCCTAAAATCTTGATTCTGTTAAGACATTTATTCCTTATCCTAAGAGCAGGAGATAGCTATGAAATTGATCCAAATTACAATTACAAAGGTCGTTTTGGTGCAGTATGACAAATGGATTGAAAGGAGTCAAACATGGATTCAGAAAGTTCAGTTTAGAGGAAATTGCAGTGATCAAGTTGGACTACTTGTCTTGGTTGTTAGTCTTGAGGGAAACTTGGATCACAAAGTGATGTTGGATGAAAAGAAGTGAACTGGATCCAGAAATAGTAGGTAGAATTGACAGTAATTGGTGCTTTATTGAACATGCAGATTAGGGAGACATAAAAGAGAAAAAAAGTTCTCTCAAGAAATTCAGGTGTGAAATGGATGAGAGAGGTAGGGTCCTAAAAGTCAGAGGATTGTGGGTTCCAGGAGAGAATTCTTTTTCTTTTTCCTCTAGATAGGAGGGACTTAAACAAGTTTGTGTTAACAGGAAAAAAATCAATAAAGTTGGAGACTTACAGATAAGGAATAGACAAAAGATTGTTGAAGTATTCTGAAACGGTGGCAGGTGTCCATGGATTGAAAACTTCCCCATTGTAACAGTAAGGAGAGATGGATAGGTCCAGATGTGATCAGTTTGGGAATGGGATTTTGGGGATACTAATGCTATCTTTTCTCATTGTAAAGAAAGAAATGAGGTCATCAACTTGAAATAGGGAGAAGGAAGAAAAACAGATTGGAAGCTTAGGAAAGGGCAGAATATTTGAAATTTTCCTTACAAAGAGTAGGAGCCAGAGCCAAGTGGGAGAATACAAGACTGTGTTGATGACTGTTGAGGTTATGATCATGCATTAGAATGGTACCCATCAGCCAAGGAGTGTGATCTTTCCCAGTAGAACCTAGCAGACCAGCAAAAACAAAGAATCCTCTAATTCTATATGTCGATAACAAGCTATCTTTAATTTGCTTTTATCTTTGTTTTTAGCAATAAAGGGAAACAATGTGTTTCTTCTCTAAAATGGTGTTTTTATGTGTTCTCTGATGGTAGGGCACTCTGGTGGCTGATACACATCACTCACTTCTGACTGTTTTCATGCAGATTCATTTGAATAAGATGGGCCTTATTGCAGTGCAACTAAAAAGGAAAAATCAATGCTCTTTTGACTAAAACAGATTATAGATGCAAAGGAATTTCCATTATAGATTAACACAATGTAGGTTACTCACCATCCTGTTGTATTGTGGTTGAAATCAGGGTTATGGTTTGCTATATGCAAGTAATGTGATGATTTATAACAAAAATAAACAATGAGAAGGAATATAAATAGTATTTATTCCATCTTTGAAGTTTTTTAGATTGTCACATTGATAAAGGAGGCTTCTTTATATAATTGAACCTGAGTCCTTATTGTGTTTTTTTCTTAAATATGAAAGAAAATCATTTCAATTATCTAGCTACTGAATACTTTGGAAACAGTTTTTCATAATTTTTTTCTATGTAAAGGAAAGTATAAGACATTGGCTATACCTCTAATGGCAAAGTCTGATGGAATAAACCAAACCAGGTATTGTTACAGTGTTCTCTATGATTCAGGTCATAAGAAAAGCAATTGTTTGAGCATCTACCATGTACCATGTATGTTAAGTTATAGGAGATTTACTAATTTTTAATTAGATCTCCACAGCAATTCAATGGAATGGTTATTTTTTTCTTGCTTTTATAATCAGGTCAACTAAGTCCCTGGGAACTTAATAAATAATTTGACTCAATCATAAACCCAAGAAATGCCAGTGCTAACACTACCCTCTAGTCTCACACTTCAGAATTTTATGAGCAATTATAGTATATTATACACCCCAATTAGAAAGGAGCTTATTATAAGACCTCCCACTGACATGACTTTCAGAATCAAGTTATAATACATTAAATTAATTACTCAAATCCTCTTGATGAATTTTTGCCAGCGCTTATATGCATAGTAAACTTGTAGCTGTTCAACTGACTCTGTCACTAAGAAAACTTATGTTGATATATTATCAACAAATGAACTCTTTCTTTGCATTAAATCTTTATAATTACCAGAAGTACCTATAAAGCCTCTAAATAACCTCATAGTTTGACTTGAGATGTGTTTTAGATAAAGGGTCATTGAATTACAGAAACGGAAAAGCTCAATTATAAAAGAGTAGCATAAATTAATAATAAGCATGAATTGTTTTAAACTTCATGATTTCAGATGAAGGCACAGTAGTGCATGAAAGTAAGATTTCCATTAACCTTTGTCTTCCTTGACGATATTCTTCTACTTTATTCAATGTGCTCATTATGTGCACTATTCTAACCAACTGTGTGTTTATGACCATGAGTAACCCTCCAGACTGGACAAAGAATGTGGAGTAAGTAAAAATTTTAAAAATACCTTACAGTTTGGGCTTCCCTTTCTGTTTCAAATTGTGCTATTAACATCTGGAGACTTCATCTTTGTTTTCACCAAATCATGAAGCAGACATTAATTCAAATGCATTTAAAGTGCTAATTTGCTCTGTGATGGCTTGCAGTGGCACAGGCATTTGCTCTAACTATACCATTTTGACTGTCAGAATTTGTAACCCTTTGTCTTCCTTGTGAGTTTTGTACAGTGCTTATTAGTATCTTCTGATTAAAATTATACCTAATTTCAATGTTCTTATTATACCCAGTTTGTATTTTAGTAGTACGTATTTCATGGATCTCAATAGTGCATGTTTTATGAAGCACAAATGATTCATTCATTTTTATATTAGTGTCTATTTGCTTAAAACTGACCGAGTCAATATATTTTCAGATTTTATCTTCACTTAGAATTATATTATTTAAATTTTTTAAATTAATTTGTATGGAAAGCTTAGTGTTCATTTATTTACAGTGGGAATATCCTTCAGAGTTTAATGCACCTTTTTGTCTTAACCTCTACTTAAGTTCTGTATCACAGGAAGACCAATGTGGAATCCTCTAATTTTCATTTATTAAGTTACCTTTATGACATGTACATATAAATTATTATTTAATGTGAGCTTGGCTATTTTCTCTCAGGTACACCTTTACAGGAATTTATACTTTTGAATCACTTATTAAAATACTTGCAAGGGGCTTTTGTTTAGAAGATTTCACATTTCTACGGGATCCATGGAATTGGCTGGATTTCACAGTCATTACTTTTGCGTAAGTATCTTAATACATTTTCTACCTGGAAGAGTGAATCACTAGTGGGAGCCTACACCATATTTCTCCTTGGTGGCTTTCTTTGGGAGAGCAAGCAATTATTTTAGTTGTCAAATGAATTTAAGATATTTTTCTTTCAAATATTCAGTTTGGAGAAATTAGGAACTCTCAGTAAATTACATGGCTTTGGTTTCAATAAGCATTGTAAACTATTAAAATGAGGTTTCCCACATATTCAAGATTATGATAGATGAAAATGCCGTTTTTCTCTTAAATGGGAAATTGATGGCCATACTCATTGCAGTTGAAAAGGTCTTCATGAAAGACCAACGTAGACTTAGATTTCCCAAAATTCTGAATAACTCTGATTTAATTCTACAGGTATGTAACAGAATTTGTAAACCTAGGCAATGTTTCAGCTCTTCGAACTTTCAGAGTCTTGAGAGCTTTGAAAACTATTTCTGTAATCCCAGGTAAGAAGAAACTGGTATAAGGTGGTAGGCTCCTTATATCTCCAACTGTTTCTTGTGTTCTGTCATTGTGTTTGTGTGTGAACTCCCTATTACAGATATGTGACAGAGTTTGTGGACCTGGGCAATGTCTCAGCGTTGAGAACATTCAGAGTTCTCCGAGCATTGAAAACAATTTCAGTCATTCCAGGTGAGAGCTAGGTTAAACACCGAGGCTGACTTTAGCTGCATTGGTGCTACAATCACAGCTTTTGTGCAGAAGCCTTGTTGCTTGTTGTATATTGCAGATAAAATGCATTCAGAAGGCAAGAATCAGTACATCATATTTGGATAGATTTGATTCTTTGCTTTTTACTCGTTGCTTTCTTTACAGCTGTTCTAAATCAGCCTTTGAGTTTAACAACTTTTGCATGAGGCATTTGCAGTTAACAGGCTACATGGTTTGCATCCCGTAACATCAAGCTTTCCGCATAGAAGCTAAACTAAGAGACATTCAAACTGATGCAAATAAACATTTAGGCCTAAAACTGGTAATCTTTTTAACTGCAGATAAGTGAAACAGCAAGGGGTAGCATGAGTGCTGCATGGGGCTCAATTTTCAGATGTCTTCCTTTTGTTAACCCATTCCCAAGCTTGCAGAACCCGCAAATATATAAACTCATAATTCAGTGACTTCATGAATTCTTACTACTCTATTCATATAGACTTATTTAAATCCAATAAGGGGTTAGGGAGTAAGACATCTGCAAATAAAAGCAAAATATTTACACAAGGTTGATATTTAAGCATGAGTAACAAAATCATTTCTTTTGCTCTAAGGAGTGGTTGGAAATATGCATTTGATTCATTTCCATTCAGTTTTCTAATGAACGTACAGGTTTTGCTTTCATTCATTTTCACCAGCTAGCAGGCTTTTCATGAAATATTCGATCACAAACATTAAACTAATACTATTGTCATTCTGCATGACATTTTTATTTTCCAGGACAAGCTCATGATATGTTTTTCGTAAATTATTTGTTGTAAAGCATATTTAATTCCACCCTCTGATTTTCTCCGTAGGCCTGAAGACCATCGTGGGGGCCCTGATCCAGTCGGTGAAGAAGCTCTCGGATGTCATGATCCTGACTGTGTTCTGTCTGAGCGTGTTTGCTCTCATAGGGCTGCAGCTGTTCATGGGCAACCTGAGGAATAAGTGTTTGCAATGGCCCCCAGATAATTCTTCCTTTGAAATAAATGTCACTTCTTTCTTTAATAACTCACTGGATGGAAATGGTACCACTTTCAATAGGACAATGAGTATTTTTAACTGGGATGAATATATCGAGGATAAAAGTAAGATATGCTTTTTACCTATTAAATTTAATTCTTTAAATGCTAAGAGCTATATATAATGAAATGTATCTCAACCTTGATGTGAACCTAATGATATAAACAAATTTAAAATAGCTTAGTGCATGTATTAGGGAAATCAAGTGATACTTTACTCCTTTTCACTTTTCTGTCAGTTCACAATAAACATTACTGTAGGAAAACATGTCATCTTTCCCTAACCCAGGGTTGAAAGCAATTTTATATCATACTGTATACACAAAAATTGTTTGGTAGGCATTGATCAGGAGTTTTTAGTAGATTTAATAAAGAAGTTAGTAGTTTAAACTATGTAATGTATTATGCTGAAATGTGTTGTTAAGAATAATATGTAGTGGGGGAGTAGCAGATTTTGGTCTTATTTGATTGACTCAATATATGTATTGATTGCAATACATTGTGAAATCAGAAAGTTAAGTAACTCGACTCAGCTATTCATTTACTAATATTCCGATTTATCCCTTTGTTGTCAGTCTTTGTATTATACTGGTTTATCAGTGTGGTTTGATTTGATTTTAGGCATGGACATCCAAATAAACTTTATCACTGAAGCCAGCCCTTTTGCCATTTGGATGTATCTCTCTCTCCATGTACTCTTAGCTAGCTAGTATTGATTGGTCTCTTGATTATTAATACTCTACTGGGGTATTTTTCCATGCTCTACATGTTTTTAAGAACCATGTGAAATTACATCACTCTCACAGTATTTTCCTATTTAATGAGTTATGATGATTTATAATTGAGATAATAAGATTCATTGGATAAATGAGTAAAGGAAATAATTTGTTCCATTCATTATGGCATTGCCCATTGAATAATATTATAATAGCTGCATAATGACAATCTTTGTTTGTAAAACTTTTTCCTATTTGTGTTTCCTTCAGATGGATTTCTAAGTCCACATTTATGGCAGGGATTTGGCCTAGCATTTATGACACTGGTTTGGACATCCACAACCCATATCCGAGTGCTTGGGTTTGAGTCCTGACTCCACTCTTGATTATAGCTTCCTGTTAAGTACACCCTGGGAGGCAGCTGGTGATGATTCATGTACTTGGGTCACTGTCACCCATGTGGGAGACCTGGATTGAGTTTCCAGCTCTGGGCTCTGCCTTGACCCGTTCCTAGTTGCAGATTTTTGGAGAATGAACTATGAGATGTGAGCTCGCTATCTCTATCTCTCTCCCTCTCTCTCTCTCTCTCTCTCTCTCTGTCTCTTCCCCACCCTGCTTGCTCTCTGTGTCTGAAATGAAGATTATAATTCTTAAATATTTGTTTAAATCACCTGGTCTGATGTCTTTTTTTTCTATTTTTATGTTGGAAAGATAACTCATGATTTAGATGATAAAGGCAATCACCCAAATATTATATTTATTAAACGGTCACTTATATATTATTTTTTAAAGAAAAGATTGATTTATATACTTGAAAGTCAGAATTATAGAGAGGGATGGGGAGGGACAGAGAGATCTTCCATCTGTCAGTTCACTCACCAAATATCTGCAACAGATAGGGCCAGTTAAAAACCAGAAGCTAGGAGCCAGGAACTTCTTTCAGGTCTCCTATGTGGGTGGAGGAGTCCAAGCACTTGCCATCCTCCACTGAATTCCTAGGTGCATTAACAGGGAGCTGGATCAGAAGTAGAGCAGCTGGAACTCAAATTGGCACTCAAAAGGGATGTAGGGACTGCAGGCAGTGGCTTTACCAGCTGTGCCACAACATGGCTCCATATATTCTTTCTATCACAAAATAGACTGTATCTAAATCTTTTATCTTTCAATGTTTTTCAAAAGCCTAAGATTACTTGTGAAATGTTTCAAAGATTTTTTAAATGATTCTATCATTGCTCTTCAAATAGGTCACTTTTATTTTTTGGAAGGACAAAATGATGCTCTGCTTTGTGGCAACAGCTCAGATGCAGGGTAAGTTGTGCTTCCTGTTGAGGTTCAGTCCGTGTTGCTCTATCAGCCTAAATATTCTGCCACCTCCCACCTGTTCAACCCCCACTCCCTCTTCATTCAACGTCCTCCATAAATTCCCCTTCATGCTGACTCTCAGAATAGCCGGATAAGTGTGGATTCTCACCTCCTTCACACACTCTTATGCAGCAATTATTTTTCTATACTAGGTCACGTCTAATCTTCCAAATTAGTTCAGTGGAAAATAGAGAAAAGCAGTACATATACATAAGAAGCTTAAGTTAATAGAATTCATAAGCACATATTTCTGTAAGTGTGAAATTTAGCATTTGCTAATGTGTTCTCCATGGCTGAAAATGTATGAATGCTAAAGACAAGGTTGACTCATGATCAGTATATGCCCCGAACATTTTAGCAGAGTGGTTAAGAGCAAAGCCTGAAGAGTCCACATAGATTCAAACTTTGATTCCATCATGTGCAGTCACCTATCCTTTCTTAGTTTCCTCTTATGATAAATGATAATATTATAGGGTTGCCATGGGGATTCAGTGGGTTAAGGGACATATATTAACAGCTGCTTTTAATTATTACAATTGATATCATTCAAGCCTTTGTCATTAAGAAGCCTGGTACATGGAGCTAAATCCTAGGGAAATTCAGAGAAATGTTTACCTTTAGCTATTTGGCAAGGTTTTTGAAGCAAAGACAAAAGTTCTTTCTATAGAAGATGATATTGTATACATCAGTAACTAATACATACAACATAAAAATTGTACTACCTTTATATCCAGATGCCAGTGATAAGCAAAACTGACTGATTTTAATTTCTTATCTTCATGATATTAAATACTTTGTATAGATGTCCTATTCACTGCTTGAGAATTGGTGAGGCATGTCTGATATTAGCTCTTTCTTACATGTGAGGTACCTGAAGATCAGCAAGATTAGAAAACTTGCTCAAAATCATTTAGTCCAGCCATATAAGGCACCATGTTAAGGTCTGGTCTGCTTGATCTTTAAGGTCGTATAATGAAATCTTGACTATACCATTATTTTCTCCTCTTAATGTACTCCATCCAGTATTCAACTATTTAACTCTGAATTCTACCCCACACTCATACATATATCTGACTCAAGATATGTTCAGTGAAAATCAACTTTGTTCCTGTATACCTATTTGTGTGGTCATGTCCACGAGTTCCAGGAGATGCTAGTGAAGAAATGATTGTTTTTATATGAAAACATAATACAGTAATATGTCAATTACAATCACAGAACAATCCACAAAATACACTCAATAGATACTGTTATTACTTGGATTATTCTACACAGTGGTGTGTTAACTACGGGTAAGGAAAGAGAAATATGTTTCCATAGTGCTTGTATAAAATATATGGTTATCTATAAGAACACAAAAGCCAATGAGCAGATTTCCTGCTACTGAATTCCTCTTTTTCCTCCAATCCAATTATAGACAATGTCCAGAAGGATACATCTGTGTGAAGGCTGGTAGAAACCCCAACTATGGCTATACAAGCTTTGATACCTTTAGTTGGGCCTTCTTGTCCTTATTTCGTCTCATGACTCAAGACTTTTGGGAAAACCTTTATCAACTGGTGAGAAGAGACAAAATAATTCTGAAGTAATAAAATCATGAAGTAATAAGATGAAGAGATTTGCTGTATAATATTTTGTTATAGAATCTTTTATTAAACCTTTATCAATCAGTGAGAACATATTAAAAAAGTTTTTCTAGGAAGCGTGTAGTACTAAAATCATGAGAAGTACTATAGATTATTTTATTACTTAGAGTTTTAGTTTGTGACATCCTATATATTTGTTAAAATATCCTCTTAATTTTTACAGACATTACGTGCTGCTGGAAAAACATACATGATATTTTTTGTGCTGGTCATTTTCTTGGGCTCATTCTACCTGATAAACCTGATCCTGGCTGTGGTGGCCATGGCCTATGAGGAGCAGAATCAGGCAACACTGGAAGAGGCTGAGCAGAAAGAAGCTGAGTTTCAACAGATGCTTGAACAGTTGAAAAAGCAACAAGAAGAAGCTCAGGTATGGTTAGCAAGCAAAGAGCCCTTTTTCTTTCATTTCCTCAATGCTGTGACATTAATGTTGCAGTCAGTGACATTGTAGTTGACATTAGAAATGATGTGCTATGTGTTTGGTTAATTATGGGAGCCTGTTTGGTTCAAGAAATTATTACTTTATTTTGGTGATTACTGTCAGTAATATTGATATAAATATAAATATGTATCAAAACCACCAGCATCAAAACATGGAGAATTATAATTGTTTTATTGGCTTTGTTCCCCTCCCATGTGATCCCTTGAGGAACGTAACTATCAACACCTTCGTTTACTCACACTCACAAAGTAGGCAGACCTACATGTTCTTCATTAAATATTATTGTAAACTTTTGGGGAAGAAGAGTTTGGTTGCAATTGCTTCTTCATTACAGGGGTATTGCTAGAGATGGAAAGGTCAGAAAACCAGTGTTGAATAGAGAAGATTATTTCTTAAGTCTGGAAAGGCAAATACCTTATCAACATTTGCTCTCCTCTATATGAAGTATACAAATGCAAGTTTATGGGTTGTGTAGGATGCAAGTGTATGTAAACAGTGACAGAATTGCCTTGTATGCTATAGATCTTTTCATTTGGACTTGAGTTTTCAAAATAAGGCAAGAGTTTACTAATTTTGCTTGCTTGATTTAATGGCTTTAAGTAATCCAACAGACTACTTTTGACTTCCCTTGAATGTTGAGGGTTATTTCCTTTTGTCATTGAATTTGCTTAAATACATAATAATGGCCAGACCAATAAAGTATCTTAAGGCAATAGCAATGACATTGAACACTGTAGTGTTTCAAAGACTGTCCTATTATAACTTACAAATCCATGCAAATACTATGATCTGTAATTCCCCAATATATAATATGTAATATGCAGTCTTCAGAAACAGTCAATTTAAATCAAGGAGGGAAAAGCTCTTTAGAATAAAACACCGACTGAATTAAATTAAATAATGCAGACTGGAACTGACAGTCATTGCCAGTTGTAAGTGTGTTGGAAGGCACATGTCTATAAGGTTTAAATGGAAAACCTCTAATTCTTAAAATTCTTCCTTCTTAAATACTGATTAAGTCATATAAAAATTGTCAAGATATTTGCATTTATTATTCATCTTACTAGATATTAGGAAAATTTATATGAGCCCACAGGTTGATGCTTTTCATTAGAGTCATATGTAACATCGTTCACAGGCCTATTTGTGTTTACTTTGATTGGCCTAATGACAATACACTGTCTTTCAAATCATTAAACAACTGCTTTTTAAGATCATATTCATGATATTAAGTGTGAAATTTTAGCCTAGTATTAGACATCTGGGTCCTACATTGGAGTACCTGGGTTGAATTCCTGTTCCAGATTTCCACTTTCTACTGCTGCAAATCCTAAAGCAGTGACCATGACTCAAGTGATTGGGTTCCATGCCACCCTGGGATGTTGCAGGCATTTGGGGAAGACCAACAGATGTGAACTTTCTCTTTTTCTCTCTCTCTCTCTCTGTGTATTTCTTTAATAAAAATTCTTATAAAGATAAATTAAGCAAGAACATGGATTTTTTCAAAAAATGTATATTCAGTAACCATTTGTTTGGGCCCTTCTAGGCAGCAGCTGCTGCAGCTTCTGCTGAATCAAGGGAATTCAGTGGTGCCGGGGGCGTTGGCGTTTTCTCAGAGAGTTCTTCAGTAGCATCAAAGTTGAGCTCCAAAAGTGAGAAAGAGCTGAAAAACAGAAGAAAGAAAAAGAAGCAAAAAGAACAGTCTGGAGAAGAAGAGAAGGAAGATGGAGTCCGAAAATCTGAATCCGAAGACAGCATAAGAAGAAAAGGTTTCCGTTTTTCCTTAGAAGGAAGTAGGCTGACATATGAAAAGAGATTTTCTTCTCCACACCAGGTAAAAATACCAGATGATATAAACCATTACTATTTAATGATGTGCCAGAATTTGGTGGAGAGAAAGACGCCTTTCCCTTGCATGACACAATGCTCTCTGAGTGGTAACGACATCCGTGTTTCAGGTGTCACCTCAGAGAATTTGCAAATTTTACGGTATGGTGGAATCCCAGAAAGGAATTTTTAGATTGCATTGGGCTGGGGAAGGTTTGTGTTTTTCAGGTCTTGTTAAAGACTTGAGCTTCCCCAGGCAATATTTTATGTGAGAAATTATCGGTAAATGGCTCCCGTCTCTTATTACCTGCTGTGTCTTGACCCAGTGAGCTGTAGATTTTTCTGGATGACACAAGCACAGAAGTGGACCTGGAAGCCCTCAGTCCCCTCAGATCATGTGTGTGGTTGTTCCAACCTCAGGCAAACTTCATACGCAAAGTACATATGCCCTCCCCTTGCTTCAAAGGGAACTGAAGAAAAACATTTCCAAAAATGTCACCAAATTCTTGGGTGGACAGGCACTAAAAAAGATTCATAACATTAAATGAATAGTGGTGTTTAATCATCCTTGGTTATTTGTGTCTCCAGTTAAAAATTAGACTTGCATTCAAAGAATAGCTTGATTTATATACTACAAAAATTGGCCACCAGATGCCTCAGCTAAGGCAGGACATGTCTAGTGCGATTTGATGTTTGTTTCTTAAGCAGTTTCTGTGTAACAATACTGATAGACTTGTTTTGTACCTGAAAAAAAAAAATAGCGAAGCAAATGACTGGGTAGATGGAGAGGGAAAGAGAAAAGGAAGCATGGAAAGAGGGAGGGAGAGAGAGAAAAAGAGAAAGAGCGAGCGAGAGATATTATCCTGAAGTTGGACAACCCCACCCTACAAGCCTTGGAAGTGATACTGAAAAGGTCAAACCAAGTAGGGACATTTAACCTGGGTAATAGTGATGAAAGGCCCACAGCTTTTGTCAATTTTGCAAGGGCTTGTGCCCTTAAAATATTTTTAAAGCAGCTGTTTTGTAGTGACATGATGGAAAGCAGAGTGTTGAAAACCATTTATGCTTTCATATTGAAAAGATAAATGTAAAGTAGACATTTGCTGCAAGATTATGATTTTCTCATGTAAATAATATCCTTAAGAAGTTTTAGGCATGACTGGATCCCATATCTTAAAACATGTCACTGTGGCCAGTTCTCCCCTGTCCAAGTCTCTCCCATATAGTAGCAAGATGCTCACTGCAGCCCTAATATTTTCTATAACCACAAGAAGAAAGCAGATTTCTGAACAACTGTACAAACTCTCTTGATGAGAAGCAGAATCCTATGCCCAAGGTTAGACCATTCTCTACAGATGGATAAATGAAGTGCACCGACTGACTGGAAAGTAGGGCATTCTCCCACTGCTGGATCCATGGACTGGGTTTAGTGTCTCTCAAATGTCCTTGTCTGGGAGCTGAGGAGAATTCCTCAGGGTACTGTCAAAAGAAGAAAAATGAACATTGGATAAGCAAAAGCAAATGTTCAGTAGAGTGAGGTTGTAACAGTGGACTAGCAAGTCAGCAGTTTAGCCCAGCAATTCAGGCATCAAATAGTACACCCACGTACAATATCAACGTATGGGGGTTCAAATCCTAGTTCTGGATCCTGATTTGTTTCCTGCTAATTCAAGGTATATTGGGAAGCAGTGATGGCTCAAGTAATTAGGTTCCTGCCATCTGGACTGAGTTCCTGGTTCCAGCCTTTCACCAGTCTCAGTCTCAGTCATCAGGGACATTCGGGGACTGAACCAGCAAATGGTAGAGCACTCTGTCTCTCTCATAAATAAATAACTGCAGAGACGATGTCAAAAATTTAGAAAATTCTAAATGATTAGCATCAGATTCTTAGTGAAAAAGCCAGGTGTTTGTAAATATGGTGTTCTTCAGATTTCTTGAGATAGAGGAGTGAAAAGCAGGGAAAGAATGATGTAGATTTTTTCCATCTTGATTTGTTTAATTTCTTATTGAAGACTATTATAAATATGGAAAAGGAAGCGGAGAGGCTGTTTCCTGTAATATAATTAAACAGACCTACTAGCAAGATTCATTTTACTTTCTTCTATGGTGAAATCTACATCAGGGTGTGGATACCAAAGGGCTTTTACAGGGTGTATTCTAGGCTACAAAAGATGTAACTGTATTTAATTGTTTTGCTTTGAATTGCTAAGTGGAATTAACTTCTGGAGAAAGGTTCTAGCAAAAAGTTCAGTTCTAAGTGCTAATACTAGGACAGAACAATGTTATGAGCATACTTTTGACTATGTTACGGCATGAGAAAGTAGGAGAAAATGAGAGACAACCATTATAAAAATAAGAAAGGGATAAAAAGGAGAAGAAAAATAGAAGACAGTGAACCAATACAGGGTGCTGGAATGCCACCAGCAGTCACCACAGAAGCCCTCAGTTATACCTTTCCAATGACTTAGATAAATGTCCAACTATGAAACAATGAGTCATGTAATATTTTCCAGTATGCAAACACTTAATTTGTCTTATCTATGTTTTGTTTCTTTTCTTGTTATTCATAGTCTTTATTGAGCATCCGAGGCTCCCTTTTCTCTCCAAGACGCAACAGTAGGGCGAGCCTTTTCAGCTTCAGAGGTCGAACAAAGGATGTTGGCTCTGAGAATGACTTTGCGGATGATGAGCACAGCACTTTTGAGGACAATGACAGCCGAAGAGACTCTCTGTTTGTGCCACACAGGCATGGAGAACGACGTCACAGCAATGTCAGCCAAGCCAGCCGCACCTCCAGGGTGCTCCCCATTTTGCCCATGAATGGGAAGATGCACAGTGCTGTGGATTGCAATGGCGTGGTATCGTTGGTAGGGGGACCCTCTGCCCTCACATCTCCCACTGGGCAGCTCCTGCCAGAGGTGAGACTAAGTAAAACTGCAGCTGATGGGAGGGGAGCCGTAGGCTGATATAGGCAGGAGAATTTGGTCAAGCTATGAAATTATTTTGTCAAACTGTTCCATTTAGACTTTTCTACAAAGTAATTTAAAACATAGGTTGAGTCTCAATGTAATCAAAATGTTCTTTTATCATCATTACTACCATTGGAAATTTGTCACAAAACAAAATAATGTGTTAAACATGCTTAATATAATTGCATTGAGTGCAAGGAACTTAAGGTTAATAAATTGTATAAATATTCTGATAAAGAATTGCTATGTCAATGTTATTTTAAAAGAAGAATTTGATACTTCTACTTGAAGTATAATATTGGTCAATACATCTAAAGCCTATAAGGCAACATTCTCTCTCTTTGCAGATCAGAATACTCTAACATTTTTAGCATCCACTCAAATATCCAAGTTGTGATACTAAGTCCATTGCAAATTTGAATTGTAAAGACACCACTCAAAAAGTACCTGGTACAGAGTCAAGTGTGTTCATTTAGAACAGATGTCAATTTTTATGTTACTGTCATGAATTTCTTCTGTAAATAAATAGTCCCAAAACCATGCAGATGGAAAAGGATTTCAACTAAATACTAGACATTTATAGGGATATGTTATTAGCATTTCCATCATAAAACATTTGATGCCTTTAATGTTGGTATCAAATACAATTTCATTTGCCATTATAAAAATATTCCAACAATACTTTTTGATTATATTTTATAGTTTTATGAATCATATTGAAATTTCCTTTGTATAAATTTTTAACATAGCTCCATTGATTTTAACTGGATAAGCTCTTTAAGCCATATTAAAATGATATGGAATGAGTTTTCAGTCACCTAATAGAGGAGCTTCTTAATTTGGGGTTATAAAAATAGCCGTTGACACTTTTTTTTTCTTCATGTGGCCTCTCCCCTACCTCTTTCTCCCAGAGAACTGTCCAAGTGTCTTGGAACCAGATCAAGCCATGAATAAAGTAGGATTTCATAGTGGAAAAAAAAATCAGGAAAAATGAAAAATAATGCTAACTTTTCTTTAATGGTTCTCATAGCTTACTATGTACCAGATGCTGCCTAGTACCCCTTATATGTGTTAATTAATTTAACCACCACAATAAGCCTTTATGGTAGTTACTGATATTATCCAATTTTACAGAAGAGGAAAATGAGGCCCATGCATGGTGCAGCTAAGATCTAACAAGATGTATGCCGGATGTTGAACCTACATTCTGTCCATATTGAAAAATTACTTCCCATTGAAATTCTTAACTTTCTTAAATGGGAAAGAAGAGATGGCTAAGGAAACACACACGTTCATTGTAATCAATGTTTGTCAAAATGTTCTTCACCCTATGTTACACACACAAGAATCTCCTGGGATGATCCTTGGAAATGGAGATTCCTGGGCGACCCAGGCCTACTCAGACTGAGAATAATGTCTGGGACTCTCCCTCCCTCACATGTGTTCCACATGGCTCTTACAATAAAGTATGACCAAACTGAGCTTGACAAATATTAATTGGGGTAAACAAAAACAAATCCACCATTTCTTTGCATCCATACCAAGAGAACGTCAGTCTATCAGCCTACCAGAAACTGTTTAGCATTATTAGTGATCACCATAAGTCTTCTGTGTGATCTTTTTATTTCCTGCTTCCTCCGTCAGGTGCTTTGAGGCAGAGCACTTTGCTGTTGCACAGAATGAGCTGAAGGTGCAGACAAATGAGACCATCTCTGGGGACACCAGAGGGGAAATAAGAATGGAAAATAGATAGCTGTGGACAGATGATACCCTCCAAAACATACCGTTTCCTGTACTCCACAAAGAAATTAAATTGAGCAATTTAGCTTGAGAGAAAATTTTCTTGGTAGTACCATAAGTGGTTTTGGAAACTATCATTAAAAATTAGACAGATCCAGATTTGTACATATAGCCCTGTATAGAGCAGAAAAGGCTGATGAACTACACCTGACCATGTTTTTTTTTTTTTTTTAATTTGTTTATTAAAACTTTGCTCTGAGAACCACCCTTTTGATTTAAAGAACGTTATTTTTGGAAAGCGTTTAAAGTTTCTTCTCTCATTAATTTTCCTTCTCTTCTGCCTTAAAATTAATGTTACACTGACGCATATGGATATATATCATAATTAGTGATAATAAATCAACTGAGTGGAGGTTTTGGTTTTGAATATGTATGTATTTGAGGTATGCAGTTAGTAAAGATTAAAAATGTGGTAAAATTCTGCCCAATTTGAAATCCTGATGAATTTACTTTTAAATAAGAAAGTAGCAAATGATTGCATCATGGCTAAAACTCAAGTTCTCTCAACCATCTCCCAATTTGGTGTTATCTTCTCACATTAGAGTTTCAAAGTCAAGGGTAGGTCATTTGTACATGTAGTTATATTACAAGTGTAAGATAAAGTTATAGATAGGTTCTAAAATTTAGTTCTATTAAGAGGTATGTTGGGAAATATTATGTCTTTCATTAACAAAAACATTTTGCTACTGGCATTCATGTTTCGGGGAAAAATTATGAAAGGGGAAATGTAAATTATTTCATACATTGAACCAGATGAATGTATGTTTGTTATGCCCTAATAACTGAACGTGAGAGTCAATCAAGGAACAATATGTGTCAGTCTGACATCCCAGGTAGGATTGGTTGAAACTCTGAAAGATCACACAATAGCAGACATGATCCCTCTAGCCCAAACTCCAGGACAGAGGAATAGGAAAATCGATTTTGACAAACCCAGCCATTTACAAAATGTGAGAATCTGATAGACTTTCAAGCTTTGCCCAGGAATGATAATTCCTGCAGTATATAATGAGCTGTTTCCATATGAGAAAACAGGGTTAGCATTTAGTAAGTAACACCTATTATTGGAATGCTTTGTATTTTTGCTGTCCTGAAGAACAATGTTATTTAACCTGAAAATTTATTTCTAGGGCACAACTACTGAAACAGAAATAAGAAAGAGACGGTCCAGTTCTTACCATGTTTCCATGGATTTGTTGGAAGATCCCACATCAAGGCAAAGAGCAATGAGTATAGCGAGTATTTTGACCAACACCATGGAAGGTATGCCAAAGTCCCACATCATAGCTAATTTGCTTGTGCTTTGTTCATGATGAAAACAAATTTCCAATAAGTTCCAACTAAAAAAAACTTCCTGACAGCTCTTATAATCATCATTATATATTTTACTATATAATAACATGGATTCTACTGACTTGTCTAGATTTTTATATTTAGCTCCAGGAAGCTGCTGCAAGTTCAAGGTATATTTGGAATACTGCTTTCCTAGATAAACCTCTAAACTCTTGAAGCCTACTGTGTGCATGACATTGAAAATATTATAATGATAAATGCTTATCATTGTGACAGTGCTAACCCATTTGAACTGTATTAACTACTTGAAGCTCATGAAATAAGATTCCTTGATTTAACTAGAAATATGAATGAAAAATGTGAATTAGGATTTGATATTGAACTTGCTGAAGTAAAGTGTTCAAAATTTTTTAGTCGTATGTTTGCCTCTAACCAGAGTTTTACAATATTTCAACCATTTCTAGTTGCAGATTTTATCTGAGTAGTTAACATTGTGTTTAGAAGTGTGGATCTCGTAATGCCAAAATAAAGACTTTGGGGACAACTTGATCTTTGATAAAGTCCTGGCTCTGCCACATTAGCTGTGTTCATTTGTGACTCTGAATTTCAGTTCTCTCATCAGTAACATGTGAATAGATATTTAACCATAACGATGTTGTAATGATTAAGTAAGCTATCATATATAAAGCACTTATGTACTTGGCATGCAGAACACAATAAATAAATATTATTATTAGTTGCTCTATTGTTGTTATTTTTGTTAACATGTTTTTCCTTTCCATACTGAAAGTGAATGCAAACAACAACTATCAACTTCAGCTACCTGGAAAATACTTTCACATAAAATGTGTCCCATTCCCTCCTTTGCCCTCTTCTTTCCTTCCCTCTCTAGTTCCCCTTCATATTTTCATGTAAAGTGTATCCCATCCCTCTCTTTTTTCAACTCCCCCTTGTGCCTCCTCCCACATGTGTGAGTGTGTGTTGTGTGTATGTCAAAAGAGAAAGAGAAAAAACAATGAGGCCAAGAGAGACAATGTTGATGTTGCTTATAATTTCTCTTAAGATTGGGTAGATTCTTGAAGTAATTATTTTCTAATCTGAATGCAAAGATCCCATGATTCATACCAGTACCAAAGCTGAAAAGTCACAGCTAGAAAAAACTCACAGAATAGATGACTATATACATCACAAACAAGTCAGTATTATAAGACCCAATATTCATAATGTCCTGGTACAGTATCAGAAACCTTTACACTGAATTCAATGGAATATTAAACTCTAGTACGTTCTTCCCCAACCTCGCCTGCGTTAGCTTGCAATCCCTCTTCCCCCCCAGCTGCCAGTAGCTTGCTCCTCCCTGTCCCTCCAGGTAAATGTTTTGAAGATTCTCTGGTCTTCTGCTCCTTGCCATAGCAAAACCACTGAGAGGAAGCTGCCAGTGGTTCTGCTACCGATGTCAGCAGTATGTCTGCTCCCTAAAGCAGGAAGTAGAGAAGGAGACAGGGTAAGTCTAAATCAACAGTCGTACTTTGCACTTCTGATAGCGTTAAGTTTGAGCTAACATAAGAAGTTATTTAAACACATCAAATTACCACAAGATTGGACTTGTCCACTAACTACTATATAGAGTTCAAAATGAATTGCACCAACACTGTCCTCTGTAGAAATATATCTCATGGAGTTGCTTCTTTAGGATGGAAAGAATGTTCTAGGAAGCAGTAGGCTAAGAGTGTTTTGGTTTACATATCTACTGAGTTCTTTGTATTTTTGTGAGGGACAATGGCTGAGTTTTTGTTCTGTTTTATTGGTTAGGTAAAATGAGCAGTAGACTTTTCTTTCCAAACACTTCGAGTGTGGCATTGGTCAAGGTTGGTTATTAGGCATTGGTCAAGGTTGGTTATTAACAATACGTAACACATACATGTATACAGAGCTGACTTTAATTCAGTCCCTTTTATTTATTTTTTTTAAATTTCTGTTGTTCCTGATAATGGTGGAAAGTTTTCTTGTTTGATGTAAATTGTTTATTTGGGGATTGTTTCTTGTAAGTCTAATCATGGTTTAGTTCACTTTCCCTTTTTGTGGACCAGGCTTGTTGATCCGGCAGCAATATTTATTTTCCTCCTTTGTAACTACAGCCAAGTCTTCATTGTCCAGAGTACTGAATAGCCTCATACTTAATGAAGCAGTATGGATGAACAAAATGAATGGTTTGCTTTTCAAGTTTTTAAAAAACAAAAATAATAAATACTTTCTGGTCGTGCCCTTGAGATTGACATTAAGAGGGTGAGTTAGGATCACCTGAGGAGTCAAGTTGAGATAGCAAAAGGTATAAACTTAATTGCAAATAATTTACTGTGGATAACACACATAGGACTAATGGAGGAGTGGCTGTAGTTCTCAGAGCTTCATTTTGTTTCAAAGTGCACGATTCTCTTTTTTGGAATGAATGATCAAATGCTTTTATTTTAGAAATTAACTTTGCTCCAGTTTTTCCCGGTGTCAAGATGAGTACCACCTGCTGAATTTTCCTTTATGAACTCTTCTGATTTATTTTTTGTGCAATTGTTTTTTGCTTCTGTTTGTTTACAAATGGTAGCTAGCATTCAAAAAATTATTCTGACAGAATATAAAGTGAGATTTTGTAAAATTTTTGCTATCTGCTATGAATGGTTATATCTCCTGTTTATCATAAGAATAAATATGATGTTATCTAAAGTCTTAAAAGCATTTACAAAATAATTACAATATAAAATTATATTTATGCTATTCTCTGATTTACAATTCAAGTATTCTTTGTGTTTAAAAAATAATGGAAATAAATTTTGCACTTGAAGAATTTCAATATCCAAAGAAACAACTGAAGAATCTACCTTAAATGGAACTCTGTTGTAAAAAAAAAGGCAAATTAATTTGTTTTAGAGAATTGGTTAACTTGATGATGGCATTACTTTGTGTCACATGTTTACTAGCAAAGCAAAGAATTATAACCTGTGCTTGTGATCGTGAATTTCATATTCAGGTGTCTCCCTTAAAAATTTTAGTTTGTCATTATCTGTAGCAGGTATGGAGGAACATTCCAGTTTTTTAAATAGTTACAATAAAGTGGAATTATGCCATGGATGGAAAATGAAGAAATCTCCCTCTATTTCATTGCTAAAGAGTGGTGGTCTCATGTTTGGCAGGGCAGGTGCTAGGGTATGAAGCCATGCTATTAGCAGAAAACAACAAACTCTTCATTCTTTTCCAATCAAGGTTTGGTGAAGAGATCATCTTGCCAAAGGAAGAGGGTAGACAAATTTTCCACTTCCCAATTCACCAAAATTATTTATCATATCTACTGACTTTTGGTATTTTGGATATCACTTTAGAGATTTGTGCATTTGTATATCTTTAAATCCAGTTTATTTAGTTGCAATTCTCCTTGAAGCAATCATGTGCTTTCTTGTGAAAATGTACTTTAACACAAAAGTTTGTATCATAGGTTTGGTATGATATAGATTTCAGTATATTAAATTAAATGCATACCATGAGAATTTATGAGTTCTACATGTGTTCCAGCTA
Source organism: Oryctolagus cuniculus (assembly GCF_964237555.1). NCBI lineage: Eukaryota > Metazoa > Chordata > Mammalia > Lagomorpha > Leporidae > Oryctolagus > Oryctolagus cuniculus. Next base: position 76,117,275 of record NC_091434.1, on the reverse strand, counting down.
AAATCCTGTTGTGTTTTGCCAGTAGTACATGAATTCCTCTTTGTGAAACGTTGGTTTATGCTGACAGGAAGGACCTTACCTTCTCAGGTTGGCAACTTCCTCTTTTTTTTGCGCCCTCCAGTTAGAGAAAAGGAACCGTGTTGAGTATAACATACAAGCCTATAGCCTGTTGCTTCATGTGAGACTTTTGAGCCAAGACTTGTAACAACAAAATTATCTCATTAAAAGACTCCCCCCAAAAAAGAACCCATATTTAACCTAAGAAACTGAGATTAGCATGACGGATTAAGGCTTCTAGGATATTTTCTGTAAAGAAATCTTTGATGAGATGTATCATCTTGCTTTATTGGGATCATGTATGATTTCTAAGTATACTTAATGTAACATTTATTAAATACATTTAATTTCTTATGACCTTACAAATACTTATCAGTACAATTTTATCATAAAATCTTGGAAACTATCTTTGGCCAAAATAAATTTGGGAAGTTTACTAGTACCCACTTGTTCAATGACAGCAGACCAAATGTGAAATTTTGTTCTTGTACCACTATCAGCTTAATCCATAATGTATTTTAACAACTTTAGATTTTTTTTGAAGAAAATTACTTTAAAGCCAAAGACTACTTATAGAAATTTAACAGTTTTATTGAGAATTCCAACTTCTTTTCTTCCAGAACTTGAAGAATCTAGGCAGAAATGCCCACCTTGCTGGTATAAATTTGCTAACATGTGTTTGATTTGGGACTGCTGCAAACCATGGTTAAAAGTGAAACATCTTGTCAACCTGGTCGTGATGGACCCTTTCGTTGATCTGGCCATTACCATCTGCATTGTCTTAAATACTCTCTTCATGGCCATGGAGCACTACCCCATGACAGAACAGTTCAGCAGTGTATTGTCCGTTGGAAATCTGGTAAGGCTAAATAAGGGTTTCTCTTCCCATTGAAAGAGTCCATGGTTGCTTTTGTGAATTTCATATGTCATTCTAAAATTAAGTATCAACTAATTGGCAATATTCATCTGGCAGCAAAAGTGTAATACCGTTTTTTAAAATTAAGAATATATTGCTACTATTAAACACATGCATAAGACATATAAATTTTATTTTCAAATCATTTAGGATTGAATTTAAATTGCTCACTCTTGGAGAATATTCTTTTTTTTTTTTTTTTTTTGACAGGTAGAGTTAGACAGTGAGAGAGAAAGATGGAAAGGTCTTCCTTCTGTTGGTTCACCCCCCAATGGTTGGTTCACCCCTCCTGCTCTCTTATGCGGGTGCAGGGGCGCAAGCACTTGGGCCATCCTCCAGTGTCCTCCGGGGCCACAGCAGAGAGCTGGACTGGAAGAGGAGCAACTGGGACTAGAACCCGGTGACCAAGTGGAATGCTGGCGCTGCAGGTGGAGGATTAACCAAGTGAGCCACGGCGTCAGCCCCCTGGAGAATATTAATATATGACATATTTCCTAAGTATTTAGAAAAAAATCTTTAGGATAGATCTACATTTACCAAGCAAATTATAAAATATGAGAAGCTAGATAATTTTGAAATATTTGTAAATATTTTTAGATGGAGTCCTGGGGTAGGAAACCACATAAGAAGGATTATTATTATAATTTACATAATTCCTATAATATTGGTAATTTTTAAATATTAAGCTTTGCACATGTATTCATTTAAAATTAGTCTTACTGGCGCTGCAGCTCAGTAGGCTAATCCTCTGCCTTGGGGCGCTGGCACACCGGGTTCTAGTCCCAGTCGGGGCACCGGATTCTGTCCCGGTTGCCCCTATTCCAAGCCAGCTCTCTGCTGTGGCCAGGGAGTGCAGTGGAGGACGGCCCAAGTGCTTGGGCCCTGCACCCCATAGGAGACCAGGATAAACACCTGGCTCCTGCCTTCCGATAGGCGCGGTGTACAGGCCGCAGCGCACCGGCCGCAGAGGCCATTGGAAGGTGAATCAATGACAAAGGAAGACCTTTCTCTCTGTCTCGCTCTCTCACTGTCCACTCTGCCTGTCAAGAAATAAAAAAAATAAAAAAATAAAATTAGTCTTAGCATTCAGTAGATAAATGATACAGTATAGAAATAAAAGTAGAATAGTCTTAAACAAAGGAACCAAGTATGTAAAATTATGACTACTAATAGAAAATGCTTAAATTTGCTTGCACCTCCCAACTTGACGATTTAACATAGAAGCTGGATGCATGTACTTGCAATAATACACTCTAAAGTAAAATAGTCAATTACTTTAGCTAAGAATTAAAAACTACATTTTAAAATTATATTTCAAATATATCAACTAAATAAAATTATAAAATTAACATTCATTGGTCAATTACTTTATATTCAATACTAGAATAAATGGTTTATAGGAACTATCTCTCTCAGTTTCCACAAAGTCAATTCCAATCATAACTGAGGAAACTGCAGCCATGAGAAAGTTCAGAGAGCTATATCAGAGACTACTGTAAGCTGTGGTCACAAATTACAGAGTCTTAAAATAGGAAATGTTACCTATCCCAAATTTTCACCTCTATAAGTATCTCCTTAACTTTATCTTTAAATATCAGGTACTTTAAACATGAACACTTTATGTAGATGTATATTAGGAGACTAATCAAATGAGTATAAACAAAATTAAAGGGGATATATAACCTCTAGTATCCAAAGTCCATTTGGAACTAGCTCTAGGTTCCAACCTGGCAAGATTCAGGTTTCAACCAATGTCACTGAGAATTGGCTTCTTGCCCCACTTCTTTCCCATGTTTTCTTCATTTCTTCCTGGATAGTCTCATATTCTTGGCAAAGTTCTACCATTGTAGCTCCCTGAACAGAAACATCATGCTTCTTAAACTAGTAGTTTTCACTAAGCTTCAGGAATTGAATATGTTGACCTAGTTAAAGATAAATGATATTTCTAAACCAGTCAATCACTCTAGTTATAGGATTAGATTCCATAGAATTGTGTATTTGATCACATAAGAATCGTGTCTTTTCACTGAAGACAGAATAAATAAGTAGAATTATAAAAAAATATAGAATGTCATTACCAGGAGAAAAGAGACTAGATTATAGAAAGATAAAAACAATATATGGACAATTCAAAGTGAGATTTGTATTTTGTGTCAAGAAAGCTAAGATTTGCATTTAAAGTAAATCATGGAGTAGCCAAAGAGATAAATGAAGAGTACATGATCTCTTTAAAAACATACAGAAAATTTCCCAGGATAAGTGTGTATGGAAGTTCACAAAAGAAACCTCAACAAATTTAAAATGACTAAAATAATACAAAATGTTTTTCTGACAAAAATGAAATGAAATTAGTATCAATAGCATAAATAAATGTGGAAAATTCACAGATATGTGGAACTTAACACGTCTCTCAAAAAACTTATTGATTAAAGTAAAAATCATAACAGAAATTAGAAATTATTTTAAGATCAATGAAGATGAAAACACATCAAAACTATGGGGACAGTATTTATGGAAAAAATTAAACTGTAAATATCTGTCATTGTAAATTAAAGATCTCTGTGAGTGATATCCCAGTGGAAAGAACGGGCCATCAAAGAAGGAGGTACCTTTCTCTGAAGGGAGGAGAGAACTTCCACTGTGACTATGGCCTTGCCTAAATAAGATCAGAGTTGGCGAACTCAAGAGGCTTCCATAGCCTTGGCAGCTCATGACAAGAGCCTCGGGGGATTACTGACGTCATAAATAAGAGTGTCAATTGTTAAATCAACAACAGGAGTCACTGTGCACTTACTCCCCATGTAGGATCTCTGTCCTTAATGTTTTGTACTATGTGAATTAACAGTAAAACTAGTACTCAAACAGTACTTTATACATTGTGTTTCTGTGTGGGTGCAAACTGTTGAAATCTTTACTTAGTATATACTAAGTTGTATATAAAGATAATTTAAAATGAAAAAAAATCGTCAAAAAATGATTTTTCAACTGGATAATCCAGTGTTCTCTTAAGACAGTAGGACAAAAAGAGCAAACCAAACCCAAATTTAAGATGGAAAGAAATAACACAGAATAGAAAAAATTATAAAGAAATCAATAAACTCAATAATTTGTCCTTTGAAATGGCCTACCAAATTGACATTTAGCTATACTAAGAAAAAAAAAAAGAGAGAAGATCTGAATATCTGGAATGAAGAGATGCTGTCACCATAGACTTCACAGAAGTAAAAATGGGGCATAGAGCATGCTAATAATAAATGTATACCAACAAGTTAGCTAGGTAAAATAGGAAAAAAAAGTGAAATGGAAAAACTCTTAAAAAGTAACAAAGTAACAAACTACTGAAATTTACTTAAGTAGAAATGGAAAACCTGAATTGACCTGTAACAAAAAAAAACTGCTCATTCAGTAGTAAAAATGTTTCCCATAAAAAAAAAAAAAAAAAAAAAAAAAAAAAAGCTAAGCCCATGTAGTTTCACTGGTAAATTTTACCAAATGTTTAGTGAAGAGATAACATCAATTCCTAACGAAATGTTCCAAAATATGAACAGGAGATACTTACTGATTCATTTAATTAGGCTATAATTACTCTGATAGCAAAATCAAACACAGCCATTATAAGGAAAGAAAATTATAAACAATCAAATGAACAGACTTCAAAAATTCTCAACAAATTACTATTAAACCAAATCATACAACATATTTGTGTTCTTGGATTATATGCCCTTAAATAAATGGAATTTATCCTAGTAGTGCAAAATTGAAATAGCATAAGATATTAACTAATGCAGTATATCATGTTAATAAAAAGATACAATAATCTTAGTAGAAGCAGATCACATTTGGGAAAAAAAATGGATTTCTATGAGAAAGACACATATCAAACTTTAAATTGAGAGCAGTTTTTATCAGCCTGACAAAAGTTATCTAGAACATCCACACTCATATCAACACACTTTAAAAAAAAGATTTATTTTTTATTGGAAATCAGAGTTACATCTAGAGAAGAAGAAAAAGGTTTTCTGTCTGATGGTTCACTCCCAAGTTGCTGCAATGACCAGGTCTGAGCCAGGCCAAAGCCCATAGCTTCCATGGGTCTCCCATGTTGTTGGTAGGTCCCAACCACCTGGGTTATCTACTGCTGTTTTCCCAGGCCATTCACAGGGAGCTGGATGGGAAGTAGAACAAACGTGACAGAAACTGGAGCCCGTTTGGATGCCAGCATCACAGGCAGCAGCTTTACCCACTATGCCACAACTCTGGACCCCCCGCATCACACATTTAATGAAATTAGATGTTTACATTCTAAGAAAAGCACAAGACAAGGATGGATATTCTTGCCACTTCTCTTCAATATTGTAATGAAAGTTCTAAGCAAGGCAGTAAAAAAGGACTAAGTGACATCCAGAATGGAAAGAAGTAAAACCCTATCCACAGATGACGTGACTCCATATTTAGAAAATCCTATGGGCAGCGCTGTGGCGCCACCTGCAGTGCCAGCATCCCTTAGGGGCGCCAGTTCATGTCCGGGCGGCTCCACTTCTGCTCCAGCTCTCTGCTATGGCCTGGTAAAGCAGTAGAAGATGATCCAAGTCCTTGAGCCCCTGCACCCACTTGGGAGACCCAGAAGAAGCTCTGGCTCCTGGCTTTGGACGGGTGCAGCTCTGGCCGTTGCGGCCATCTGGGGAGTGAACCAGCAGATGGAAAACCTCTGTCTCTCTCTCTCTCTCTCTCTCTCTCTCTCCCTGCACTTCTGCCTCTCTGTAACTCTGCCTTTCAACTAAATAAATAAATATTTAGAAAAAAAAAGAAAAAAATGCTATGGAATACAGACACATGCACACACACACACACAAACACACATGCAACTATTAGAACTTGTGAAGAAGCCCACCAATGTTGAAAAGTACAAGATAAATATATACAAATGAATTATAATTCTTGTACACTATTAATGACAAAAAATTAAATTGGAAAAATTATATTTATAACAGCATCAAAAGAATAAGAAACAAATAAGTTTTTAAAAGTAAGGTAAGTACAAGGAAGTACAAAACATAGTGGAAAGAAATTAGGAAAGTATTAAATAAATAGAGAACATTGATTGTTCATGTATTGGAAGACAACATTATTGATAATACTCACCAAACTGATCTACATATTTAATGCAGTTCTTTTTAAAATCAGTGGCCTATTCTGCATAAATTGGTAAGAAAATTTTAAATTTCATATAGAAATACAAGTGACCATGTGCTAAAATGATTTTAATTGTTTCTCTAAGAATGTCAGAAAACTCACATTTCCAAATGTAAACACTTTGTACAAAATGAGAGTAAGACAGTTTGTTAGTGGCAAAAGGATTAACACATAAATCAATGAAACAAAATTGACCATGCCATGGTAAACACATTTATGTTCAACTGATTCTCAACAAAACTGTCAAGACAACTGAGGAAAGGAGCATTTTCCACAAATGGTATTAGGGTAAGTAGGTATGCACATACAAAGAATAGAATTGAACTCTTATCTAAAAAATACACAAAAATTAAATCAAAATAGACCGTAGACTAAATGTAAGAGTTAAGAGTACAAGCTATTAGAAGTAAATTGAGAAACAAATACTCATGTCCTAGAGTTAAGCAGCGATTTCTTAAATATGAGACCAAAAGAACAAGCAACATAAGAAAGGTAAATAAGTTGAAACTTCCTCAAAATTAAAACATTTGTGCTGTAAATGATATTATCAAGAAAGTGAAAAGGCAATTGTAGAGTAGAAGAAGGTAATTTCAGGCCGGCGCCCCGGCTCACTAGGTTAATCCTCCACCCTGTGGCGTTGGCACACCATGTTCTAGTCCCGGTCGGGGTGCCGGATTCTGTCCCGGTTGCCCCTCTTCCAGGCCAGCTCTCTGCTGTGGCCCGGGAGTGCAGTGGAGGATGGCCCAAGTCCTTGGGCGCTGCACCCCATGGGAGACCAGGAGAAGCACCTGGCTCCTGCCTTCGGATCAGCGCGGTGCGTCGGCTGCAGCTCGCCGGCTGCGGCGGCTTTTGGAGGGTGAACCAATGGCAAAGGAAGACCTTTCTCTCTGTCTCTCTCTCTCTCTCACTGTCCACTCTGCCTGTCAAAACAACAACAACAACAACAACAACAACAACAAAACACAAACAAAAAAACAAAAACGGTAGAGTTAGAAACATACCAGGGGATTCCAATAAAATCCCATCAAAGTGGCATGTACCAATGACATCTCACTAGTCCCAGTGATCAATTTCTGTTCACAATTGATCATAATGATAGGACTGAGAACCAAAGGGATCACATAAACAAGAATAGTGTCTGCAAATACTAGCTGATAGAATCAAAAAGGGAGAGAATGATCCAACATGGGAAGTGAGATACACAGCAGACCCATAGAATGGCAGATGTCCTAAACAGCACTCTGGCCTCAGAATCAGCCCTTAAGGCATGTGGATCCAGCTGAAAAACCCATGAGAGTATTTCAGGCATGGAAAGCCAAGACACTCTGGGGGAAAAAAAAAAAAAGACTAAATAAAAGATCTCCGCGAGTGAGATCCCAGTGGAAAGAACAGGTCATCAAAGAAGGAGGTACCTTTCTCTGAAGGGAGGAGAGAACTTCCACTTTGACCATGGCCTTGTCTAAATATGATCAGAGTGGGTGAACTCAGGGGGCTTCCATAGCCTTGGCAGCTCATGACAAGAGCCTAGGGTGATTACTGATGCCATAAACAAGAGTGTCAATTTGTTAAATCAACAACAGGAGTCACTGTGCACTTACTCCTCATGTAGGATCTCTGTCCTTAATGTGCGGTACATTGTGATTTAATGCTATAACTAGTACTCAAACAGTATTTTTCACTTTATGTTTCTGTGTGGGAGCAAACTGTTGAAATCTTTACTTAATGTATGCTAAACTGATCTTCTGTATATAAAGAGAATTTAAAATGAATCTTGATGTGAATGGAAGGGGAGAGGGAGTGGGAAAGGGGAGGGTTGCGGGTGAGAGGGACATTATGGGGGGGAAGCCATTGTAATCTATAAGCTGTACTTTGGAAATTTATATTCATTAAATAAAAGTTAAAAAAAAGAAGGTAATTTCAAATCACATACCTGATGGTGACTATTATCTAACTAAATAGCCTGAAAGATCACCAACAAAGAGGTAGATAATTCAATTTAAAAGTTGCAAAAGGATTTTAATAGATATTTTGACAAAGAAGCTATGCCCTTGCCAATGAGCACATAAAAGATGATCAAGCATTAGTCCTTAGAAAAAGGGAATCAAAACCAAATGTGATACCACTTTACCTTCACAAGCATGGTTAGAATCAGAAAGAAAGATAAGAACAATTTTTTGGCAAGTTTGTAGAGAAATTGAAATGTCTATGCATAAACATCACCTTGCAAAATAATTAACTGATCCTCAAAATGTTAGCGGTATGCCGGCACCATGGCTCAATAGGCTAATCCTCCGCCTGCGCGCCTGCACACCGGGTTCTAGTCCCGGTCAGGGCGCCAGATTCTGTCCCGGTTGCTCCTCTTCCAGTCCAGCTCTCTGCTGTGGCCCGGGAGTGCAGTGGAGGATGGCCCAAGTGCTTAGACCCTGCACCTGCATGGGAGACCAGGAGGAAGCACCTGGCTCCTGGCTTCAAATCAGTGTGGTGCGCCAGCTGCAGCGCTCCTGCTGCCATTGGAGGGTGCACCAATGGAAAAAGGAGGACCTTTCTTTCTCTCTCTCTCTTTTTTTTTCTCTCTCTCTCTCACTGTCCACTCTGCCTGTCAAAAAAAATAAAAATAAAAAATGTTAGCGGTATAATTATCACATGACTCAGCAGTTCTAGTTTGGGTTATATACCCAAGAGGATTAAAGACGTAGTTTCACATGAGTGCTCATAAGGGCTAGAGAGATAAGACGCAGAGCCCCAGGCAGTGTTCATAAGAAGTCAGATGCATCTTTCATTAGCAAATACAGCTGTTAAATTCTATTCTATTGATCCATGTATTTTTCATAACTCGATGAAACTTAAATATACTCAAATATTAAATTTTGAGTTGAATACAAAGCACTTGAGGGTACCAATTCATTGACTTCAAACCAATTTTTAAAATACAAAATTTAATTTTGATTTATTGGGAGTATATTAAATTACTCAATAATAATTTACCTTTCAAGATCATTCACTCATGTATAAAATACGTTTCTCATTTAGGTCTTCACTGGAATCTTCACAGCAGAAATGTTTCTCAAGATTATTGCCATGGATCCATATTACTACTTTCAAGAAGGCTGGAATATTTTTGATGGTTTTATTGTGAGCCTTAGTTTAATGGAACTTGGTTTAGCCAATGTTGAAGGATTGTCAGTTCTTCGATCATTTCGGCTGGTAAATTAACTGGAAGTGTCTGTAATATTTATTCTCATGAATAATTTTATAGTTTTCATTCTTATTTTATAACAATTATAAGATTTCACATAATTATAATATTATTTGAATCCATTTGTAAAACAAACCAATTGCTTCATGAGATAATAGCTGCATCTTCATTGTGCCTTTCTATTTTTGAAAGTCAGAGAGACAGAGAAGAGAGCAAGAGAGAGAAAGAGAGAGAGGGTGAGGGTGAGAGAGAGAGAGAGAGAGAGAGATCCCTCTACTGATTCACTGCCCCAATTCCTGAAACTTCTAGGATTGGAATCTAAAGCCAAGAGCCACAAATTCAATCTAAGTCAAACACATGGATTGCAGAGACCCAACCACTTGAGCCATCATTTGCTGTTTGCTAGGGTGCACATTTGTAGGAAACTAGAATTTGGGGCAAAGCTTGGACTCAACTCCAGGTACACGATAGGGGACACAGGTGTCCTAACTGGTGACTTAAGTGCTAGGACAAAACTCTTACCTACACCATAGTTTTCATGAATATATTAAACTTAGTCAAATAATAGTCAATATTTCTCTCCTGAGTAATTGAATGACAGGTACAATGGCGAGGAAGAATAGGGAAGTCACAAATAAAACTCAAATCACAATTAAGAATACCATAGGCACTTGTCAGTTATCTAAGGCTTGTGTTAACTATACAGTAGGAGGCATTGTCAGGAGGGAAGATGGAATCCATTTACTGTCAGGGGCTCAGGAATTATGGAGTTGTTCCTTGCCCATTTTGTCCCCATAGAAGCCATGGCTTAGAATAGGGCGCAGCTGAGGGGAGGATAAACAGAAAGAGCTCCCCACACATCTGCTCCTTCAGTCAAATCAGAAAGTTACCAAATCTACTCCCTGTGTAGAGCTGCCTGCAATACATTCTGTTAATGTTAAAGAAAGCATATTTCATTTGATCTTTGTATTTCATAAATTTTATGATATTTTAAAATTAAGAAGTAAAATTTAATTTCACACATATCCATTGAAACTTGATATCTTTTATTGTACAGTTTCCTTGATTTGGCTCTAAGCTTTTGTGATTTATTTTCAGAGAGATTGCTTATGATTACTAAACACAAATTCCTGTAGGTGATAAATTTCAATGCTGATATATCTCCAGACTTGGTTGTTAAATCTGTTCATAAAATTTCTCTTACAACTTTCAAATTTCAAATTTGAGTTACAATCCAACTATCCTTCCCTTACCTCATCCTCAAGGATAACTATGAACCTAACATGAAGCTATAAGGATGCAAGAAATGCAAAAAAAAATAAAACTGATTATATGATAAATATAAGCAACTATTTTTTTTTATTTTTTTTATTTTTTTATTTTTTATTTTTTTGACAGGCAGAGTGGACAGTGAGAGAGAGAGACAGAGAGAAAGGTCTTCCTTTGCCGTTGGTTCACCCTCCAATGGCCGCCGCAGCCGGCGCGCTGCGGCCGGCTCATCATGCTGATCTGAAGCCAGGAGCCAGGTGCTTCTCCTGGTCTCCCATGCGGGTGCAGGGCCCAAGCACCTGGGCCATCCTCCACTGCACTCCCTGGCCACAGCAGAGGGCTGGCCTGGAAGAGGGGCAACCGGGACAGAATCCGGCGCCCCGACCGGGACTAGAACCCGGTGTGCCGGCGCCGCTAGGCGGAGGATTAGCCTAGTGAGCTGCGGCGCCGGCCATAAGCAACTATTTTTAAGAAATATTTAGTAAATCTTCATGATAATGTTTTGTAGTTTTGGGAAATAGAAAGCATATCATTAGTTTTTTTGCTTAATGTTTCAGTTCTTTTGCATAAATTATTCTCTAGAATACATTAGGCATATTGCTTCTAATATTTGCTACTTTGGGTGACTTAGAGACCATTAAACAATGTGCTACTCTCAGCTTGACATTTACTGATACTCAGAAATAAAACACTGCTGTTGTTTAACTGCAAATGGTACTTACAAGGCCTCTCTGAGTTCATACAACCAACGTGTCAAGCACAGTGGCAGAAGTCTACTTACACACTACACTGAGTGGACTAATTAAGTCACTGAAGACATAATGTTGAAAAAGTGCAACTTTTTACTTAAGTCAAAATACTTCTTCTTCAAATATAATAAATCTTTAAAAAATAGTCTGATGTTACAGCAACCTAAAGATACAGTTAGATTAAAGCAATTTAAAGACTGGAGGAAATTAGTTTATTTTTTCTTCTAATTTAAATGTTAGTATTATATGTACGTGTGCACTTCAGTATGATATTTCTGGAACACTGAAAAAAATATCTAATTTTAGATTTTAAATAATGAGAGCATTTAGGCAGACCCTGGGAGGAAGCGGTGATAGTCTGAGTGATTGTGTTCCTGTCACATGTGTGAGAGACCTGGATTGCATTCTGTCTTCTGGACTTGACCTAACACAGGCCAGGCCAGCCCATTGAGGGTATTTGAGAGGTGATCTAGTGATAATAATTCTCCCTGTCTCTCAGATAAGTAAATAACAGTTTTATTCATTGATTTATTACAGGTGTATTTATTTATTTTAAAAGAGTTACAGAGAGAGAGGGAGAGACACAGAGAGAGAAAGATCATCTCTCCACTGGTTCACTCCCCAGATGGCCACAATGGCAGGGGTAGGCCAGGCTGAATCCAGGAGCCAGGAGCTTCATCTGGGTTTCCCATGTGGTTGACAGGGCTCCAAACAGCTTCAGTCATCTTCAATTGCTGTTTTCAGGCTATTAGCAGGGAGTTGGATTGGAAGTGGAACAGCTAGCCTAGAACCATTGCCCATATGGAATGGTGATATTGCAGGTGGTGGCTTCACCCACTATGTAACAATGCCAGCCCCATCAATAAAATTTTAAACAATGCATTAAATAAATGTGAATCCCAATTTCTGTGAAATATAATATCTTCTGATTAACTACCATTAATCTCAAGTATTTTAGGTTCTTTTGAAAAGGGGACAGGAAATATGCTTGTGTAGTGTTCTGGAAATTTTGGTGTTTCTTGTTAACATGCCAATTTAAAAACTGTAAAATTATTTTATTTACAGCATGAATCATTTATGGATTAAAAATGCCCTATAATATCAGATAACTGTTACATTTGCTACATAATTGTTTGACATGTAAATAAACCCCTAATTTTACACCTGAGACTATTATACTATAAATTATTCCTGTAAATAAAATTATGAATCTTTTGAAATGCAAAAAACTAATGTTCTTCTTGCTTTTGTTTCCAGCTCCGAGTTTTCAAGTTGGCAAAGTCCTGGCCCACACTAAACATGCTAATTAAAATCATTGGCAATTCCGTGGGGGCACTGGGTAACCTCACCTTGGTGTTGGCCATCATTGTCTTCATTTTTGCTGTGGTTGGCATGCAGCTCTTTGGTAAGAGCTACAAAGAATGTGTCTGCAAGATTTCCAATGATTGTGAACTTCCACGCTGGCACATGCATGACTTCTTCCACTCTTTCTTGATCGTGTTCCGTGTGCTGTGTGGAGAGTGGATAGAGACCATGTGGGACTGTATGGAGGTCGCTGGTCAAACCATGTGCCTTACTGTCTTCATGATGGTCATGGTGATTGGAAACCTAGTGGTATGTAGTAAAAATATTTCCCTCATTTTCAGTAATAGATAATGTAACCATGACAAAGGATATTTAACTGAAGAACGTTGTGTAAATTTTCTGTGGTTTTCTTTCCAGAGTATTTCTAATTCTTCATTATTCACGCTGTCAGAGGCAGGAATGGTTTAGATTTTTAATCAAGGCAAACCCTTAAAATATCTTCTGAATCCAAATTGTATTTTCTCAACATATAATTTATTAGTCCATGGAAAGTAAAATTTCTAGATTGTATCTTTTATTTCTTGGACTAAAGTATGGATGTGTAACTAAGAATAGATAAAATTTTGTGAATACTAGCAGTAGTATCGTTGAAAATATTTCAAATTTGCATTTGTTACATATTTAAGTAAAAATATAATTTTCTCAGTTAAAAGCAATGGAGTATTTGGTGCCTACAATCTGTTGTATGGGCTAGGAACAATGATTAAAGAAACATAGCTATTTCTGTGTAAAATTAGCCATGCCCGGCATCAGTGCACTGAGTCTTACAGGAAATGACAATGGGAAGATGAATATGACAGAGTGATGGGAGACATATTCAAACAGGAGTGAAAATTGGAAGCATCTAACCCATGTCAAAAAGTGTGAAAACAAAATTCTGCATGTCAAGTTTACAAAATGGAAACATTGGTTTATCATAGCAAAGTTGATTTAGAAAATCATGGCTGAAATGCTTGTACCTGTAATATCTTTAATGACAGGTAAGCTTCAGTTTGATAGGAAGAAAGGTAGACCCTCTCCAATCAGGGAACAACGGATCCAGCAGCACGGAAACAGGACAGCAGACTTAGTGAAAAGAATCAGGCTTCTGTACTTTAATTATAAAGTAATTAAACTAAGTAGATTGATTCGTGTTCAAGTCACTGAGATAGAAAAATAACGAATATTTTAAAGTATATATTACTTTAATTTATATAGTTAATTCCACCCCCCCCCCAAACACACACAATAAAGTAACCTCCAATTACTCCAAGGAAGAAATAGAGAAAGAATTCTTCCTATTCAATTCTGGGTTTCAGCCTCCTCAACATTAGCTTAGATAATTGAAGTAACAAGAAGTATGAACGGTGTATAACCAGAAATATATCGGTGACTTAAGCACACACTGATTGTCCCATAGTTCTGTGGGTCAGGAGTTTGGTAGCAGCGAAGCAGTTGGTTTTGGTGCAGGTTCCCTAATGAAGTCACTGTCAAGATGTTGGCTAGGGCTACAGTTACCTTGACCGAGGCTAGAGGAAGGAGGTTCATGACTGTTGGCAAGAGTTCTCAGTTCACTGTTGACTGTTAGTTGAAGGCATCAGCTCTTCTCTATAGGGGACTTCCCACGGGACTGTTGAACATCCTCATGATGCAGTGACTGTTCTTGCAGAACAACTGATGTAAGACAGAAGGGGAGAAGAAGTTCCTCCTCTCATTCCTGTCTTGAAAGTCACACTCCATTGCTTCTGCCATATTGTATTCATTAGCGTCTAAGAAATCACGTAAGAAGAAATGTGGCCCTGTATCAAATAACTTTTGCGTGGGTGTGCATATGTGTACAATATTTTATTAACAATAATTGTATGTATTTATGGGCTACAGTGCAACATTTTAATATATGTATATAATGCATTCTGATGAAATCAAGGGGATCAGCATTTCCCCTTCTTTGACAGTAGTTTATGACTGGAGTGCTTTCTTCTATTTCTGCATAGAACATATAATAGATTATTATGAACCATAGTCACCTATTATGCTGTGTAACCCTTCCATATAATTCCTTCCATATAATTCTGATTTGGTATCCATATCAGATTCCCTCTCCCTCCCCTTTCCCTCCCAGCCTCTAGTAATCACAGCTCTTTCTTCAGATTGAGATTTTTTAGCCTCCACATAAGAGGCAGAACATGTGGTATTCCTTTCTGTATCTGTCTTATTTAATTTAAAACAATGTCTTCCAGTTCTATCCTATTTTGATACAAATGACCAGATTTCATCATTTTATGGCTAAATATTATTTATATATATGTCACACTTTCTTTATCTGTTCATTTTATTGTGCAACCTTGGTTGACTCCATATCTTTTGCTGTTGTGAATAATGCTCCAATATAAATTAATTCAGCCACTATAGAAAAAAAAAAAAAAACTAAAAATACTGGCCACTATTGTGGCACAGTGAGTTGAACTACAGCTTGGGATGCCCATATCCCACCTTGGTTCAAGCCCCAGCTATTCTGCTTCCAATCCAGCTCCCTGCCAAAATAACTGGTAAGGCAGTAGATGATGGTCCAACTACTTGGATTCCTGCCAGCCGCATAAGAGACCCAGATAGAGTTCTGGGCTCCTTGCTTGGGGCTAGCCCAACCCCAGATGTTGTGACCAGCAGATTTGGGGAGTGAATCAGAAAATTGAAAATTTCGCTTTCTCTCCTCTCTCTAGTGAATAAAACTTTTAAAAAAATCTAGAAATAAAATTGCCATATGATCCAGCAATCCTACTGATTGATATATGTTGAAAATCCATGTCCATTCATTGCTGCATTTATAGATATCTTTAAAGCCAACACAACCCTCAATGCAACTTTAAAATAGTTGCTTTCAGAAAAGTACAAGATTGCATAGAACAGAAGCAAAGAAAATCATAAGCTTGTATTATAGATTTGGCTTCCTATATTATATGTATTTGAAACATATTTGAAGAAGAGAAGAAAAGGCAGAGAACAGTATCCTTTACATCCGTGAATGATCAGATTGCAATAGGGTGTTCTGTGGGAGTAGTAACATATTAAGTTTGGGGCCAGATTGTGAAGAGAGTAATTTATGAAAAGGCTGACTGTGCATAATTAAGCAAACTTTTCCCTAGGCAATTCAACGCTACAGATGGATTTTGATCAAGACTTGATAATAAGCAAGTGATATATTGGTACAATTTATGTAGCAGGAGAATGTGGAGCGATTTAAAGAGGAACAATCTCAGCTTATCCAATATCATCTGTTAGTTTAGTGAAATAAAATGCATCTCTCTGATATATAATAGTACACAAAGTTCAAATTTAAAGAGACTTTCAGGAGCTATTAGGTATATATATCAGAGAGAAAGAAAGAGAGAGAAAGAAATGTACTCCCATTCACTTATTTGCCTGCCAAATACCTGTAGGGGCTAAAACTGGGCCTGGCTGAATCTCTAGTCTAGAAACTCAATTCAGATCTCCCACATGAGTGGCAGGAACCCACTTAATTACTTGATCCATCACCTCTGCCATCCAAGGCATGCTGTAGAAGGAAGCTAGAGTTAGAGGCCAGAAGCAGGTATTGAACCAAGTTTCTCTGATAGGGAGCACAAATGGATATCCTAATCAGCATCTAACTGCTAGGCCAAACACCGGCCCTGAATGTGGATCTCTTAAATTGACATTGATCCCACCAATGCCTGATGGAGATACCCTTTGGCAGCAAAAGAAATCTAAACAAAGATTAGCTTAGTCTACCCAAATATGTCTAGGAAAATCAGATCAATGGAAAGATAGTGGTGCAGAAGGCAGGTTGGACAGAAACATGGATAATAACAGCTATGGTTAGCTCAATGGGTCACCATATTCCAGGAGCTGTGCTGAGAGCCACGTGGATTCTTTCACTGAATCCTTACAAAGCTGAACATGGGGGAAATCACCGTATTTATTTTACAGATGAAGAAACTGAGGCTCAGATTGGTTGTGTTGCTTATCTAGAGTCATGGGGTTAGTAAGTGACAGAAATTTCGTTCTTGCCCTGCACATTAACTTTAAAAGATATGTCTCTCTGTTTTTCAAAAAATGTGTAGAAATAAGAGAAATGGGCAGATAGAAAGTAGTCTCTAGCCAGTAGCAGGTATTTTTAGAAAATTTTTGTTTATTTATTTGGAGGGCAAAATGACAGAGAGAGAGAAAAAGAGAGAGAGAGAGATTTTCTATCCACTGATTTAGTCACTCCCTAAATGGCAACAACAGCCAGTTCTGGGCCCAGCTGATGCCAGAAGCTAGGAACTCCATTCTGGTCTCCTACAATAGTAACAGAGACCCAAGCATGTGTGCCATCTTCTGCTGTTTTCCAAGGACACTAGCAGTGTTATCTGAACAAGTTAAGCTTTACAGAAGTCCATTTTCTCATCTATAAAACAGCCATAGTAACTACTGCTTCATGGAACTGTTGTAAGTCATATGAACCTTGTAAAACACTTGCCGTAAGTCAGACGCTTATGAAGAGTTCAATAAAAAGCTACTTATGTTATTATCTAGTGTCAATGCTGCTGGCTCTTTAAATGACATGGCTCTTTAAAGCATGTTTTTGATCTAAAAGAACTCCCAGTCTGTCAGCAACACTGTACTTGTTTACAAAAGAATCTAATCCAAAGTGATAGATATGTGAGAAATTTCCAAGGACAAGACGAGAAAGGGGAGAAGGCCATACAGATATAACAGCAAATGACACGTACACGTAAAGTAGTTGCATTAAAGTGGTATAGACCAGATCTCATGCTAGGAGTTCTGACTGATGTACATCAAAAAAATTCATCTTATAGGCAATGATAGTACCATAATAAGCTTTAGCAAAATAAATCTAGAAAGTACTTATCACCAAAAATGTTAGTTTTATTATAGATAAAAACAATATTAGATTTCCTTCTTTTATCTATTTTCATCTATATAAGAATTTTAAAGGCAAATCATAATAAACCGCAATTTTACCATGTAAATAATAAATTCCAGAAGTGAATGAGCCTCCGGCATCAGCTGTCACGGCATAGGGGCTCTAGGATGGGTCACTATAGACACTCAAAAGTACATGCAGTCCTTATTGGATTTTACACACTTTTATCTTCTGTGAATATTAATTGATTTACTTTTATTTATTTGAAAAGTAAGGAGACAGAGATAGATGGAGCGATCTTCCAGCTACTGGTTCACTCCTTAAATGCCCACAACCACTGGGACTGGGCCGGGCTAAAGCCAGGAGTCTGGACCTCAGTCTCCATCTGTGATGTGGGTGACAGTGCCCCAGTTACCTGAGCAGGAAGCTGGAATCTGAGGCACAGCCAGGACAGTTCAGGGACTCTGATATGGAACGCAGGCATTTCAGACATCATCTAAATCACTCCACCAGGTCCCTGCCATCAGTTTTATATTTTTGAAAACCACGGTTTATTAGTGTTCCACAAAGGAACTCTAAGCTTTACTAGCTTGATAGCAACAGCAATGCAGCAAGAACGTAGCATCGTTTCCATCGGAGTTTTACTTAAAACCTTTCCCAGGATTCTTTTGTACTAGGGTAATGTTTATTTGCAGTTTTCCCCTTTCCTGTTAATATCCTTCTTTTGTTCTGTCTGCTTCAATAACCAGGAACTCAGGGACACTGTCTGTCAAGTCAGAATAAAGAATGCGTGACTCAGTCTTTGGCCCCTGGGAATGACTGATTTCTTAGGAAATTACCTCCTTCTGAATTTACACAATGAGTCCCTCCTCACTAATCTTTTCACTCATACCAGTAAGCTTATTTTTGAAAGCCCAATTTACAGACTAATTAGTGGTCTTATTCATGCAATGGTTCAACTCCACAATCTTTAATTATTTAAGTATTGATATAATTTCTATTACATAATTATTTCTTTATAGTATTTGCAACCATTGTGCAAATATTGCAGCTGTGATCTTTCTGATTCAAAAATTGGGGCTTTTGATGTAGCAATATATATTTTTTCTCTAATTTTGCATATTATCTGGGTAAAAAATGATTCAAATAAATAAAAATAAAAGTGTATTAATATATTATCATCTTTGGCTTTAGGGATAAATTGTGGTGAATTATCAGTATCCTAGGAATTACAGATCACATGGACAAAATATTTAATACGTCAAAGAAATTGTTTTTCTTTTTAACTCTGCAATTGTCAACATTTCACTTTGGAATTGAGACATATAGACATTCCATACAATGATGGCTTTAGGGAATTTGAAATGACTAGAAAATAAGTAGCACAAATAATTTTATTTCATATTGATCAGGTATTTTTAATTTTGTTAATTTTTTTCAGAACACTTTCTCATGGAACTAGAAGACATATCTAGCATAAAATAAGGTGTAGGAGCAATTTGGGACAATTTATAGTTAAAAGCAATTGGAACAACAGAAGGTTGTGATCACTTATTCCCTCTGTCTTTTAGGTTCTGAACCTCTTCCTGGCCTTGCTCTTGAGTTCTTTCAGTTCTGACAATCTTGCTGCCACTGACGATGATAATGAAATGAACAATCTCCAGATTGCTGTGGGAAGGATGCAGAAAGGAATCGATTTTGTTAAGAGAAAAATACGTGAATTTATTCAGAAAGCCTTTGTTAGAAAGCAGAAGGCTCTAGATGAAATTAAACCCCTTGAAGATCTAAATAACAAAAAAGACAGCTGTATTTCCAACCATACCACCATAGAAATAGGCAAAGACCTCAACTATCTCAAAGATGGGAATGGAACTACCAGTGGTATAGGCAGTAGTGTTGAAAAGTATGTTGTGGATGAAAGTGATTACATGTCATTTATAAACAACCCCAGCCTCACTGTGACTGTCCCAATTGCTGTTGGAGAATCTGACTTTGAAAACTTAAATACTGAAGAGTTCAGCAGCGAGTCAGATATGGAGGAAAGCAAAGAGGTAGGAATTTTAAAAAGGGGGATATTTTGGTATTCTATACTTCTATTGCTTTAAAATCATTAATTAAGTTGCATGATTTCTTCTTGGAAAAAAATAGGAAATATGTGTTGGTACATTTTTTATGGCAAAATTGGTAATAAATAAATTAGTGAAAGATTAGGATATAATTGGACAAGTGATATACTATCTTATTTTTTCAAATATTCAACACTTTGAATCTTTGGTAATATTAATGTGCAGATTAATGTGAAATTTCCTAAGTGCTCTAAAATGATTTTAGATATGTGAAAATGCCTCAGTATGTGCACTTTTTCCTTATATCTCACCATACAGTGGTCTTTCTATGTGCTAGAAAAATGCTTGATGGGGGTACTTCTAATTCTCATATTGTCACATTCTTGGCTTTTATGAAATACTTAATAAAACATTGTCTTACTTAGTTTGCACAGGCATATTTACTCATAGAAAACCTGACTGGAATCTTGGCTTGATATTTGCATATAGTTTTCTATTTCCTGAAGCAATTTTTTTTAAGGAGGAGAAGATAATGATGAGGAATCATGCTATAAATATTTTTAAACTAACAAGCATGATATTTAAACAAAAAACTTTAGTGCATTGCAAAACTCAAAATTCTGGATTTGCCAATTCAGTGGACATTTATTTTCTATTTTTTAGTAATGTAAAGTATCCTTTGGCTTACAAGAAGAGTGTGAGCACCAGAGAATGTTTTTGGTTTGTTTTGTTTGTATTAACCTATAGGTTAGTAATTGCAGAGTTAAAATTATACAGAAGGCTGAATTTAAATTCTTAATGTTTGTTTTTTTACCTGTACAAAAATGAAGGTAGGATTCCAAATAATGTAATCTTGCATAATCAATCAAAAATAGAAAAAAAAAGGTTGTTTGGCAGGGAGGATGAAGGTTTCATCATTGTTCTCATTCTAAGATAGATGATATGGGGGGCATTTGAAGCACTGTAGTACAAAATTTAAATAGCATAACATGATACTTAATCTGTAATCATGATAATTACAGATAAATTATAATTTTAAAGAAAAATAATTTGAAGAAGAGAATCTTAAATATTTTGGACAGTATGCTTTCATTTATTTCACAAAATTACTTAAGAGTAAGCTGTAATCTTTTCTTTTTGTTATGAGGTAGGTAGTCTTGCTAGTGCAGTTATTAGGTAGAAGTAGATATTAAACACGGAATTCAAAAAAGTTTTAAACATAGGTACTAAATATTAAGAAATAGGTAACAAGGTAACAATAGATATTAGTTTAACACTAATTGATGACATTCAGGGACAAAGTAGTAGACCATACAGCCTGGAGCAAAGAATTACTGAATTTAGTTGAACTCAAATTATCACTAACTAGACTACTATGTTTTAAGATGGAATAATATCTGGCAATCTTGGTAAAAAAATTTTAAAAGAGTGAAGTTAGTTGGGTTATGGTGAAAGAGTGGGGTCTAATTTTCTCTATCACAGCTGATGTCAGCATTCAGAAAATAGAGTTGGCCCATGAGAATTTTAATGTGTCTTGCTGTCTCATATTTTGGCATTAAAACTAATAATGAATATTTCCCATATAGAATGTTTAGTTTTAGAGTGTCACATAAACTAAGAATTACAATGGTAAATTTTGAGGTATGAATTCTTGATATCCAGTCTTCAGAAACTTTAAAACCTCATGCTCTCCAAAAGGGCATGTATTTTGCCTACCCTTAGACCATTATGTTTGGCATAAAAGTTTTTTTAGTAATATAGGGTTTATAATAATGAAATCCAAATTTTCTTCCTCATTTATCTTGGCATCATTAAGCTTTTTACTTTATTTTCAGTTTGAGTTCATTCTGAATGCACCAAAGTAACTTTTGTGAATTCAGTGTTTTGGAAGTGGAGGCAGAGAATGGATGGACAGAACTGTTTTATTGCTAGAATTATGGAGTTGTTTTACAACCTTCCTACCATCAATATATTACCTTAATGTTAAAGTAGTTGTTTGCAGAAATGCTTAATTTTATGGTGTTATAGCAAACTTTCTAGATATAAATTCAAAAACAAGGAAACGATTGTGTTCTCAGGCTAAAAGAAAATGTTTAGGTTTTAATCTTGCAGAATTTTACTTTGTATTTTTATACTAGAACAAAGGAGACTCAAAACAATTATTCAATAATTTCAAACACCCTCCCCTTGAAATATTTTTTCAGTGTCTGCCTTCTGTTAATTTTTGTCTGGATTTTTCTTTTTTTTTGAGTGGTGAGATGGGATTGTGCTAGAAGCTGTGTTGTGTTGCATATCACATTAATCAGGAGGAAATTGAAAGAGGCTTAGGGCTAGTCCTTTCTAAATGATTTTTACAATTAAAGGAAAATGAGATACTGAGCTTTGGAATATCCAAGTGTATGTCTTTTTATAGGGCATTCTAAGTGAAGGACTCAGAGATTTCCAGGTGTTTGAACTAAGCCTTCTCTTATGTCTGTCAAGTTGTGTGATTCCTTAGTAGCTTTCTGTAGATTGCCTAGAGTGTATCATTTAAGTTTCATACCATAATCATAATGCTATAACTCTTATTATGTTATTGTGACTACACTTAATAGAATTCTTTTTGTGATTTTAAATGACTGATTTTACTTTTAGAGTTTTTATTAATGTTGAAGCCATGCTTGAATAATTATTTTTCAAAGTAAAATTTAATAGTGCAATAATGGTGACCTTCACTGCTTACCATTCTTACTTCTCACAGGGGTAAAACCAAGCTGGAGCCATCAAGAACGCAGCTCTGGTGTTTTTTAACCAGGCAGAGGCTCGTGCCACCACTTTTACCCAGGTTACCCAAGCAAGTTGTGCTTATATCAATATAATCAGTTTCTAAATGACTTTTGACTGGCCTGCATGTTACTCAGCTATGTTCCTTGCCCATCCATTGGCAATAAAATAAAAACATGCACAGCTGCTATTATGCTGAGTCATAGAAAGCATGGTCAGGCAAGTTTGAAAACCTAAGTTTCTTTCTTTCTTTTTTTTTAATATTTAGTGGTTGATTTTCTTACATAGATTTCAATAGAAGTCATATTCAATGAAAAGAAAAAGTGCATGCCTTTATGAATTATTTAATTCCACATATTATTATAGAATTTTGAAAATGCTAAAGGCCTGAAGGAGAAACATTGGTACTCTTTTAAAAACTCTCACAGAAAAGTTTTCTCATTCCCAAAACTTTTTTTAATATAGCACAAATGTGTGTACTTATTGGTAATTTTGTGGTTCGTGCCATTTTATGATTTTCTGAAGAAAATTCCACCAATTAAAGCAATCCCTTATTCATGTGCAAACTTCTAAATGATGTTTTAATGTGATAGTAATGTAAATGAACTGAAATGTTTGTGTTTTGGCCGCTAGCAATGTGAGTATAATTTTTATCTGCTTCATTTTAGAGAAAATGGCATCGCTATGTCTAGCAATTGACCAAACACATTTTTTATTTAGAATATGGTTCCCTTGGAGATTCAGCTTATATTTATTCTAAAACTCCTAGGCTGAAAAAGGGGAAATAGTTGTCTTTTATGCACACACACAAAAAAAAAAAAAAAAGAGAAGAAGGAAAAAGACGTATAGGTGGTGTGCTAATTCTACAAGTAGATCTGGAGCCTGCCTTTTTCATCTAATTGACTCCTTTGTCCATTATGGGGTTTTACACTCAATTTC
The DNA here is from genome assembly GCF_964237555.1 of Oryctolagus cuniculus. NCBI lineage: Eukaryota > Metazoa > Chordata > Mammalia > Lagomorpha > Leporidae > Oryctolagus > Oryctolagus cuniculus. The sequence continues at coordinate 76,093,877 of NC_091434.1, read as the reverse complement.
ATCCAAACCTACTGGAATGCTTTCTCCTAAAGAATACTATTTAAATAGATCATGCCTTCACACGCCTTCAAGAGAATAGATTTGTGAGCTCTTGCTCTGTTTATGTTTTTCAAACAAAGAGCTCAGCCTTCTCCTATGATTTATAGCAATCAGTATAATACCGTTCTATGGACTCTAGTTACTGTTCCATTCATATACTGGTATTAAACTCACAGCTTTGTGCACAAATAACTTAATTAAATTGCTCAGGACAATTCAATCTTTTTTTTAAAGAAAATATTAAGTACACTGTCATTTAGATAAATCCCCCCTCTCTTCTTCTAATAAAACTGTAAAATAAATCATATATAAGCATTTTTGGCTCTTTGAAAGTAACAATCCTCATGCCATTCCTGGAGCTTTCTTTGATACTTTTTAACAAAATATTAAGTCACTGGCACCCGGATGCATGAAGCACAATGCTTTATATGTTGAAGGAATAGTCATCTTAAATGGAATTCAAAATAAGTCATTGCTCACTCTTAACCACAGATACACAAATATAAACAAAAGAGACAAAAAGGGACAAAAGAGAACTATGATTTCCAATTGTGTATTAACTTATCAAAAAAGTATGAAATTTTGGTTTCTTACCATTGTATCCTCTTTTCCAAGTTTCTTGGAAAGAGTGAAAGTTAGTTTTCTTTTTCTCTGAGCATATTATTTTCCAAGTTCATTTATAGAAAGATATTTGAGAAAACATGACAATCGCACATATCATCTACCAGTGTCTCCAGAGGATTTGACTGGAGTGAGATGAAATACAAACCGAACAGAAATCAGTTCTGCTTCATTTATTCTGAACTCTCATATTATTACAATTTCTAATTTCTAATTTCCTTGAGAATGTCTCTGGTTCTCTATCATGAAATGGCTGCTCTCCAAAAGAATATACTATATTCCAATACAAGGGGAGAAGGAGGGCCCAGGTACGGTTGGAAGGTTTGAGTAAGCAATGGTGGGATAGGTTCAGTAGCAGCCCTTCTAAGATTTTATCCTGGGGAATATGTGATGCTTGTGGTAAAGTTTTCCTGTGCGATAGTGATTAACGGGGGAGGGGACAGGTTCCAAATATCTTAAACATAAGAACAAAACGGGCCAAACACATGTGTCTACAAGTAATCTCCTGGTAATCTACTGAGGAGTGGGCCATCATGGCAGAGGGCTCCTTCTGCCATTCTGACAAAGATAGGTGAGATCTTTATGTGTTTAAAAAGTAATAGTGTATTAATTATACATGCTATTAAGATAATTTCCTTTTAATATAATTTAATAGGAATGATACTTAAAGTGATTTTGACATCTTTGTTGTTTAAAAAAAGGTAATACCAACAATTTCTTTCTAATCTTAATATGCCACTTTGGCCTTAAATCCACACAACTCAAGCAATACCATAGCATCCATTGTTCCCGTGCAAGATTTTTCATGTAAAATGACTGACACAGTCAAACAGGGAAGACTTGAGGTAATGTATGCTTGAAGTTATCTATTTTTCAAGTCCCAATTTTTTATTGTATCAGATTAGAATTTGCCTTTTTCCAAATTATGTACAACATTTACTAATTACATTTTATTTAAAATGGCTTAACATCACAATGAGAAACAAATGTGCCTAACAAAAAGTTAGCAGGACAGGATGTTTTCTCTCCATTTTTCTTTTGTGATTTTTTAACAAATATGTACTTTTGCATACCTACCTTTACTTTATGAAAGAAGTACTATTGATGTTTGATGGTAATTTATCAATAATGTGGAAAGTAAAAGTTTGAAGTATAATATTTAAAAATACAAATTGGCATATTTCATTTTGTTTACTTATTAGACTGTTAAGTAAAATATGATTCTTCCCTCCTTATCTCGTTTAACTGAGATTATCTCACACTGAGAAGAATCTCAGCAGAACTAGTGTTCTGCAATGTAAAGAAATTTCCACCAAATTATTTAACTAATATTTTCAATACATTTGTTTCCAGATAAATATGTACAGGTAATGAAAGAGAACAGAAACATCCAAATGTTACAAAGAGAAAGGTAGAATTTATTACACTAGGTCTACTTCTAGCGGATTTATATTTTGGTCTCCTACTTATGTAGCATTTTGTAGTTCATAATGCCCATATTGGAGGATTCACAGGTTACTTTTCCTTAAAAAATTCCTCATTAAGTATGTAAGTTGTTAACAGTTCCATATAATGGCATACATTTGACCATTCTAATTGTTGAATTTATTTATGGCCTTATCAGGAGTGAAAGATTTTTATATCCTTGACTTGTTGCACTAGCTTGTTATGGTCTTTTTACTTTTTACTTCTAACTGTTTTAATGACATGTTTTATAATGTGATATTTGCCTCTCAGATGTTTTTTAAGAAAATCATTGAGTTGATGTTATCAAGAAAGATTTCCTAAATCAGAACTTCTTACCTAGTTCTTAGGACTATTATTTAAACTACACTTTTGTTCATGCACTAGTCCAATATGTATTTACATCCACATTAACACACATAAGAATCATGAGTATAGCTTGAATTAATACTGAAGTTCATGATTATGAAACATGTCAATGAATAATATCACATGCATTGTGCTACTTATCAAGTCCCAATTAATAAATTAATAAAACTTGAGTTAACTTGTGAATAACCAAAGAAACTCTCTAGAGACTTCTAGCAGATATGGGGTATAGATCCAGAGTCCAACCACTGATTCACTATGATCTTTGATAAGAGGATTAAACCTGCATTTTTTTCTCTAAATAGATGCTGGTTGGGCTGACAGTACAGCTTAGGTTCTTTGTATTTGTACATACCAGAAATTTAAAAGTATTCAAGTAATATGAGGGTACATCAAAATGCTCATAGGACAATGGAATTAAAATATACACTTATTTTTGTGCAAAAAAAGTTGAAATCCATGCATACTTTCTTCATAGTATTCATTTTATATAAAAACTTTGAAGAGCTTTTATATATATACAGATCCTATTCAGATGGGGAACATGCAGAAGGATGAGACTTACGCTCCTTAAAGAGGCTCCATTTACCACTGGAACTATAGATCCATGTACACAAAGTAGAAAGAGGGAGAAATTGTCAGAATGATTCCAAATAGTCTTTCTGACTTAAGAGTTAAAGTTCACTTCATTTCATAGACTGATCTGAATAATCTACGGCCTGATTTAGATATAGGATTTCTAATTCTAAGAATTTCTTACAAAATCCAGGACCTTCAAGGATTTGTGTTGACCTGAAATTAAGAGAGAATATATTGTTTGTATTCCCTTGCATGTGAAAGTATCAGATAGGAGGTATTAGAAATAGTTAGTTGTTGAGCAAAGAGTCCATGCACTAGTCACTATCAGATAATCATATGTAAATAAACTTTAATGCTTCTGTGTACCTGTGTTACATTTCAATAACCTACAGATGACAAGATCAATACTGACAAGTCTCTAATGTGTAACAGCTTCATGTGAATTAGATGGATTGAAATGAAAGAATATTTCAGTCATTTTGTCACTTACATGTATGTAATTGTCTGAGAAAGAATCTTACCCAAAGACAAATGATAGGAAAGTGTAAAAAATTCTAAATATTGGAATATGTATAATAAATCTTCTCACTTTGATGCTTAACATTAGAGCAAAATATGTTAAAATTTTAATGACAAAGATAAGGTTTTTCTTTGGTATTATGACAAACATGATGAATAGAAAAAACATCAGCCACTTTCAAGAAAAATATAATATATAATATTTGAATTAATCCTTTGGGTAAATTACAAAATAATCCCCAAACTAAATTTAATAAAGTAGAAATATCTAAGGTTTATGTTTCTATCATTAGTATTACTAGGTTACATGAAACAAAAGCATTTTTCAATCTCATGTACACTGTACCTACTCATAAATGTTTCAACTATGCTAAGTAAATATTTTACATAGAGAAAATTATTTTCATAAAATAAAGAAACAATCTTCCAAGGGAAAAATTCATATGATCCATAGCCCAAATATGAATAGAATATTTCCAGTACTGGTTACAGCATCCATTTTATTCCAGTTTAACATACTTCAATGTGCATTTTTGCCATGTGCTTACCTCATTCCTGTTATAAACTAGCTCTTGTCAGCTCAACCATTTCCTAATGTTATGCACTACTGGTAATAACATTGTAACAGGTTCGAGAATGCTGTGGCCCAAACTACTCTGATTCCATGCGGCACTCACACCTGGCCCTACATCATTGCTACACCGTTTTAAGACCAAATTTAACCTTGGATACTTCCATTTGTGCTGATCCCAAGAATGGCCTGAACTGGCTAACTTTATGGGATTTCAAGACTTGAGACTTCTTTATAATACATGTTTGTTTTGGCCTAAAGGAAAACAAAACAAAAAGAGATTCATTTCTGTCTTACTAACAGGACAGGTAAGAGTGCCAGAGTAACAAGTAGTTTCCAAATGCACAATAAATCGCAGGAGTGCATTGGCCAAAGAGAATGCAAAGTATCAGCTCTTGCTACATAGCTAACAATGTGCTGCTGTTTCTGGAATTAGAAAATTCTAGCATATATTTAATAACAACCAGTGGTATATGTTTTCATGTCAATGAAAAGTGGATAAATTTAGATTGTTGCTGTTTATGTGCATTTGAATAAATCTTTTCTGCATTTGACATGAAAATACACTTGTGCAGCTTTTGTTGGTTGGGTCACAATTTTAGAATAAAACAAACAATACTGTTTGCAAACTGAATCACAAAAGCAAGGTCACAGACCTCACCAGATCATATGTTTCTGGCAGCTTACATAAGTTGTTCTGCGGTATCTTATTTTAGAATCTCTACATGGGCTTAAATAAAAATTATTTCAGTTGTTAGCATCATATTGTAGAGGAAAACTATATACTATTGTACTGTATCTAATCTTGTGACCCCCCACCTCTACCAAAGCAGACTGGCATTATGTTTAAGTTATTCTTAAATTACAGAACAAGAAAATTCATACTGAAGACAGGGGGCACACCTTAATACATTTTTATATTTAGATTAAGGAAGATATTGAAACGCTTTCCTGTGGGATTGATTTTCAGAAGCTAAATGCAACTAGTTCCTCTGAAGGCAGCACAGTTGATATAGGAGCGCCCGCTGAGGGGGAACAACCTGAGGCCGAACCTGAAGAATCTCTTGAACCTGAAGCTTGTTTTACAGAAGGTAAGCAGTGCAAAGGTGCATACGCTCATTATTTTCCTCTTATCTAGCCATCTGTGTTTCCTACCAAGCTAACATCTATCTATGTGTATCGACGATCCGTGTATAATCTTCTGTACCTATCCACTGTTCATGTACTTGCTAATTTTTGCTTTTTCTATAAAAAGCTAGGGAAAATTTTTAAAAGGTAAGGCATCATTTATGTAAATAGGAATTATTTTTGTGTATCTTGTTCAACTCTGAGAAATGGGAGTAAGAGGCTGTTCGCTAGTCTTCCAGAATTTATGTAACAGGAAAGAAAGTCTAACAAAATCACTCTTAATGTTTAAGAAATGAAAATATTTATATAATAAAGTGTTTACTATTTTTCATATTATAAGAAATGCTAAGTGCACATTTAATTCTGTCCTTGAGTAGCAATTCCTTTTATCAGCCAAGGTCAGATAGTAAGCAATGAAAATGCCAAAAATATACTATGGGTTGCTTTATATGGTGCAAAATGTCACTGGAGTAATTGCAAAATGATTTTCTAAAGAAAGATAAGATTGTATTATTTGAGGTATGGGTCAATTATCTAGTGTGATAATAATGTCATATATCAAACCATCTAAAACCATTGGCTATAAGCCATTTTTCTAGTCTTTACTCCTAATTCTTTCTGTCCAACTTGAGGAATTTTCAATCATTAATGTTTATATTGTATATATAATATATTGTATATATGGTATATGTACAATATATATATGTATATATACAATATATATGTATATTGTCATTTATATTGATTTATTTCTCTATTCTTACCATTTTATGTCCTTAATGTGATTATTTAACAAATAAAGAAATTAAAATTTATATATTTATTTATTTAGATTTCATTTAGTAGGGAGAGAGGGATCTTCAATCCACTGATTCACTACTCAGATGTCTACAATAGCTAGGGCTGGGCCAGGCCAAAAATAGAAACCCAGTATCCAATCTGAGTTTCCCATGCAGGTGACAGGGATCCAAGCATTTCTTTTTTTTGACAGGCAGAGTTAGACAGTGAGAGAGAGAGACAGAGAGAAAGGTCTTCCTTCTGTTGGTTCACCCCCAAAATGGCCGCTACGGCCGGAGCTACGCCGATCCAAAGCCAGAAGCCAGGTGCTTCCTCCTGGTCTCCCATGCGGGTGCAGGGACCCAAGGATTGGGCCAAGGGCTCCAAGCATTTTAACTATCACCTCCTGCCTCCCAGGCTGCACATTGGCAAGAAGCTGGAATTAGGAATGGAAATAGTACTTGAACATAGCCACCCTGATATGGGGTCGATGTCTTAAATGGAATCTTAATTGCTGTGCCAAATGTCTGCCTCCAGAATGTGCTCTTTCTACAACCTTCAATATCAGTCACCAAATACTCTCTTCTATAAAGCTCAAAAATTAAACTTAACCAATGCATTTTTATAATGCTTTGTGTGGTGATGATTTTTCTTTCATATTACTATAAAGTTTTTAGACAAATAATCTCTAATTAAAATGTACTTTCTTTTAGGACAAGGCCATATTTTGCACATTATAGATTTTATTTGTTATTTGTGCAGCACAATTCTTTGGGTATTCAGTAATATTTGTTGAAGAGTCTTTTATCTTGTAGTCCAAGAATTCCACAAAGGTGACCATTACATTGGCACTGCTAATGACCAGAATTTACAACCTAAATGTTCAAAATGGTAGTGGAATGGACTTTAGTAATCTTATTTACAGAAATATTATGAAACATGTCCTAAATTTATTTACCTGTAATAAGGTAGGAGATATTTATGTCATACCATTAATTGAACTAATCAGAATTCAAATATATATATATATATATATATATATATGTGTATAAATATATATAATGTCCAAATGTAGTGGAATTACAGGATGAATGCAAGATGACAATATCAACTTTGGGTAGTTTTTTTTAATATTTATTTTATTTATTTGAAAGACAGAGTTACAGAGAGAGGTAGAGACCAAACACAGAGGTCTCCCACCCGCTGGTTCACTCCCCAAATGGCCACAACTGCTGGAACTGAGCTGATCCGAAGCCAGGAGCCAGGAACTTCTTCTGGGTCTCCCACATTGGTGCAGGGACCCAAGGACTTGGGCCATCTTCTACTGCTTTTCCAGGCCATAGCAGAGAGCTATATTGGAAGTGAAGCAGCTGGGACACGAACTGGCACCCATATGGGATGCTGGCATTGCAGGCCAGGGCTTTAACCTGCTGTGCCCCAGCCCCAGCCCTTGTTGGCTTTGATGATATAACAGAATCCATTATAATAGTTCTATAAACGTAAAATGAATATTTACTAAATCCATACAGATGATTTTTATTTCTATCAGAATGTGTCGTAAGGTAATAATGTAGCTGAATCTCCCACCAACATACATAGATGCACACACAAAATGAGAGTAACTATTTTTTCTTCATTGATTCTCATGTATCATAGACTGTGTACGGAAGTTCAAGTGTTGTCAGATAAGCATAGAAGAAGGCAAAGGGAAACTCTGGTGGAACCTGAGAAAAACTTGCTACAAGATAGTGGAGCACAATTGGTTTGAAACCTTCATTGTCTTCATGATTCTGCTCAGCAGTGGGGCTCTGGTAGGTGATACATGATCTGCTCTTTCATCTTTTACACTAAAACCTGTTTTGAAATAAGGTATTTGTGAGAATGAGAGACAATGAGCATGATACGTTTAGCATAGTGTGAGAGGCTCGGTAAATAGCAAATTTTATTACTGTCTGGAGTAGTTCTCAGATGCAATCAAATGAGGACAGCACGGTTTCTTGTAATATTTAAAGAAGGAACTTCCTGACTTTTAGTCACCAGAGACACTTCTTAAAGAATGTCCATATAGATATGATGTGGGATTATTGGTTAAATATCAAATGGCTTAACGTAAGCCCCTTGCTGCAAGAAATTCATTTGTCTTGTTCACACGGATTTGCCATTGCCAACCACACTGAATGGCAGGGTTAGCCTGCCATTATAATGCCAAGTAGAGAGGGGACTCTGCCGGCTCATAAGTCACTAATGCCCTTGCTATACTAGCTCTGGTTTTGAATTGTATCCGATGAAAGCCCACAAAAGCACACAAACATGACTGCACAGTGGCTGGCTCTTGAGGAGAGTCTTCTAGCTTCAGCTATAAATCCCCTAAGGCTTTGTATTGAGCCCAGGTCACAAGCCTGGATAGCACTGTTCTCTTAAAAAAAATGATTTCCATTGTACTTGATTCTGGCCACCAGTCCTACCAGCTGATTTTTCTTTTATGAGGATTCAGTTAAGTATAAATGGTCTTTTCAGGCCCAAAGGTCTAGAGGTTCCTGTCAATGTGTTCCTTACCTTTTCCCAAGAGTTCTGCACAGTGACAGCAGGGAGAGCTTGCAGACTTAGACCCGCACATGCAGAGAGACAAAGAGAGAGAGAAAGAGAGAGAGAGAGAGAGAGTAAAGTGAGAAATGAGAATCCTTTCCATCTTCTCAAGCTGGGAGCCTCCTGACTTTATATTTGAGTACTGGGAAGAGGCACATTCTAGTGACTGCACTAGACAAAGCACTGACTCTCAGATGACTTTCCACCTCCTGCTTTAGGGAAAACTAGCTGGCAGGCTCTCAGAATTTTCTCATTCTTTTGGGGTATGTTGATAGCAAAATATAGAAACATTTAGAATTCCTTGGTTGGCAGAAATACCCAGGCAGTAGTTGATAGTGTGTAGATCACTATCAAGCAACACGCAGTCATGGGAAACATTAAGCTATCCAGACTGAGTCACCTGATCATCATTTTCTTTACTAAGAAGACATTCTAGAGACTGTTCATGACAATAAAATTCAATAGCATTTTTTCATTTACAGGCCTTTGAAGATATATACATTGAGCAGCGAAAAACCATTAAGACCATGTTAGAATATGCTGACAAAGTTTTCACTTATATATTCATCCTGGAAATGCTTCTAAAGTGGGTTGCATATGGTTTTCAAATGTATTTTACCAATGCCTGGTGCTGGTTAGACTTCCTGATTGTTGATGTGAGTACTGTGCACTTTCTTATTTCATCTATTGGCATGTGCTAGTGTTAGCAATAGTTCCTGGTATATAGTAGTCACTCAATAAATACTGCATCACCTAACATAAATGATATTTTCAATTTTCCCAGTGAGAGGATACTCCAAAACATTTTTGCTTATTTAAATACATCTAGTTTCAGAGAGACAAAATAGTGAAATGCTATCTTATTATTATAAGAGACAGCTTTAAAACTTCATAGAAAATGCATATTATGAAAGAACTATGCATTTATTTCAAATTTTGGGGACTAATTAGGTTTAATTATATTTGTATATATATGCACACACATATATGTGTATATATGTATATATATGTGTATATATATATATATTAGGTTTAATTATATTTGCCAGAAACTTGTTGAAATACCCAAATACTTACATATGTAGCGTCAAAGTTAAATTTGAAATCGCAAGTCATGCAAGATAATATATGAATTTAGAAATTTTACTGTTTTCATTCTCATGTTTCACAAAGTAACTCTATTTAAATTCTTCCCAGGCATCTTTGGCAGTGGTATCTTTCTCATTACAAAAGCCTGTTGAGAAGGGTTTGTCACACAGCTGGATTATTAATTATAAGGAAACTGAAAGTCCAAAACCGCGAGAGACACCATTTGATCTTTCTGCTGATAGAAATAGACTTGCCATTAGCCAATTATTTAAAGGTTTTATTAAATTTCATTAATACTGAAATAAAGATAGAGTATTACAACATAAGAGAGTTTTTAAATAATTGAATATCAATGAATCTATTAAATATAACACATAATGATTTATACATAAAATGTTAAAAGCTTTCTGGTGATAAAATATGAAAATATTTAAACTCATACATAAAAGTTTGGACATTCATTACAAACAATAGAAAAGTCACAAACCTTTTATTTGTATAAGTGATTATACATTATAATATAAGTACTCATTCTTTCCTCTGCACTCTATATGTGGTTATGATAGGTCGGCAAATATATAATATAAATCATCTGACATCTATGTAAAGATAGAAACAATAAGTCAACATTACTTGACTATAAAAAGGTTTCTAAGAGCAATATAGTTGTCTTGCAGCCAGAATTCACATTATCTAATGTGCATTGGTGTTTACCTTTTTTGGTTTAAGAAAATTATTGTAACATAATAAACTGATCAATACTTTGCTTTAATTCCAATATGTTTATTGTTTATCTGTTATGGAAGCTATAAATATGAGTAAGTGATTTTTCTAGTCCTGTGGGAGCTTTGTTGGCTAGTGAGAACAGATATGTATACTATGACAAGTTGACACCTGTAATAAGAGTGTCATTTGCTTCCCTTGAGAATGGTTTCCTGCGGGAAGTGAAGTGTGAGCTGGAGTTTGAAGGATGAGAATGTTAGTAGGTACTGATTAGGGAAGGACTCCGAAGGATTAAAACACTGATGCATGACATGCAGGGCTGATTCAAAGCAGAAGTTATTGAGGATAAGCACAGAGTGCCAGGAAGTGAAGGAAAAGGTTTGCAATTGGGTGATAAGGTAAGAAAGGTAAGTAGGAGAACAGTTGGAAGAAACTGAGATGCTGTCTAAAGAAATTTACAGTTTAGTAGTGAGGAAGCCATTGAAGAATTACCTGCAGGGAAGTCTCAAGACCAGCTTGCTACTTTAAAGAAAGATTTTGGGGGGAGTGTGAATGATGGAATATAAATGGGGTTATTAGAGACCAAAAGACCAATTATATGATTGCTGTAGTGTCCCAGGAAAAGCCTACATGTCACTCCTTTGCACACTTAGCTACACAGGGCACATAAAATTGGATATTTTACCATCCGTTTTAACAAGGTGATAAGTACTTCCCCTATTCAGAATGTCTTCATATGTCTAACTTTCTATCTTCCATCCTTTAACTTATGCCTGTCTCTTTTTGGTTCTTCTTCAGAGAAGGTAAAGTACTACAGGTCCTTAGATGTTATATACAGAAAATCTTTACAATTCTGGATAATTCAGTAGCTTCCAAAATCTTAGGTTTTAGGGAAATTACATTAACCATTGGAGATAAAATTTATAGCTTAATATTTTTTCTAAATTTATAAATAGCCACAAACTTTCATGTTGCATATATGAAATAAGTTTAAATAAGTCAAATTTTTAAAATACATTGCTATATACTTACATTCCATAAAATAAATTAAATACGTATTAAAGCTGTACTCTTAAAAGGCATAGTAAACATTATTTCCTTAGAATATATAGTTTTAATGAGTTTTCTGTATTTATTCCAAAAGAAATCAGGCATTTCTGTGTCATTTACGATAGTTATTCTTTTCCTTTTTATCTGAGACTTTACAATTTTTTGTTAACTATATTAGTCATCAGCATGAATAACTCAACAAAACATTCATCTTGCAATTTATAATTATAATAAAATCTTAACTTTTCACTTTTGAATTCACTAATTTTATTTGACTTACCGAATGATTTTGTGCCCTTCACATTGAAATTTGCAAAAAGACAAAGTTGCTGTTTAGAGACCTGGGCTTGTCTGAATGTGTTTATGTTCATTTACACAGTGATTTGTATAGTTTACTGGTGTAACAAGTTTTAATTTCCCTTTCAGGTCTGTGAAATAATATGACAAGTGACAGTTTTATAGATCTGTAGATGAAGATCACAGTTGTTCTTTTCTTTCTACTGTATTTTTTTTTTTTGGTTGAAATTTCTGTCAGGGCCAGTGTTACAACATACTTGGTAAAGCTGCCACCTGTACCACCAGCATCCCCTAAGGGTGTCAGTTTGAGTCTGCTTGCTCTACTTCCAATCCAGCTCCCTGGGAAAAGCAGCGAAAGATGGCCCAAGTGCTTGGGCCCCTGCATGCACATGGGAGACCTGTTGAAGCTCCTGGCTTCAGCCTGGTCTAGGCCTGGCTGTTACAGCCATCTGCAGGGGGGATGGTGGGGTGAGGTTGGGGGAGTGAAACAGAGGATGAAAGATGTCTTTATCTCTCTCTATATGTCTCTCCCTCTCTCTCTGTAACACTGACTTTCAAATAAATAAATCTTTTAAAAATATATTTTCTGTGAAGAATCTTGAAAAAAGAACAAGCATAGCTCCTTTTATTTTAATATTTATTATTTTGAAAGGCAGAATTACAGAGGGAGATGGAGTGACAGAGAGAGAGAGAGAGAGCTTCCATTCACTGGTTCACTCCTCAACAGCCTGGACTGGGCCAGGTGGAAGCCAACAGCCTGAACTCCATCCAGGTCTCCCATGTGGATGGTAGGGACTGCAGTACCTGGGTTATCTTCTGCATTGGTACAGAGCGGGATCAAAGTGGAGCAGCGGGGCTTGAACCAACTCCCATAAGGGATGCCAGCATTGCGGGTGCTAGCTTAATCTGTTGCTGTGCTACAATTCCTGTGTCCAACTTCTTTTCTTAAGTGTGGTTCACAGGCCTGCATTGTTAGCCTCTCCTGGGAACCTGTAGAAAGGCAAACACTCAGCTGCAAATCCCAAACCTGCTAAATGAGGTTTTGCTAGTTGTCAGTGTTTTTTTTTATTTTTTTTTTTTTATTTTTTGGACAGGCAGAGTTAGACAGTGAGAGAGATAGAGAGAGACGGACAGAGAGAAAGGTCTTCCTTTTCCGTTGGTTCACCCCCCAAGTAGCCGCTAAGGCCAGCATGTTGCAGCTGGCGCGCTGCGCCAATCCGAAGCCAGGTACCAGGTGCTTCCTCCTGGTCTCCCATGGGGTGCAGGGTCCAAGCACCTGGGCCATCCTCCACTGCACTCCCAGGCCACAGCAGAGAGCTGGCCTGGAAGAGGAGCAACTGGGACAGAATCTGGTGCCCTGACCGGGACTAGGACCTGGGGTGCCAGCGCCACAGGTGGAGGATTAGCATAGTGAGCCACAGTGCTGGCCAGTTGTCAGTGTTTTTAATAAGCATCCTGGGTGATTTTGAAAGTTTGAGAACCATTGGTGTATTGCACAAAGCAAAGTTGAAATGTGTAAACATTTTTGTTTGTAAATAAGAAAATTGTCTGCTTTTTCTGTATAGGTCTCATTGGTTAGCTTAACGGCAAATGCATTGGGTTACTCAGAACTTGGTGCCATCAAATCTCTCAGAACACTAAGAGCCCTGAGACCATTGAGAGCCTTATCCCGCTTTGAAGGAATGAGGGTAAGACAAAATGCTTTAGAATTCCTGTGAACTGTGAACGAGAACAGACTGACATTTTTTTTACCTTGAAAATGTCATTTGCAACAAAATGGAGGAATCTGGAAAACATGCTGAGTGAAATAAGCCAGTCCCAAAGGGACAAATATCATATGTTCTCCTTGATCAGTAACAACTAACCGAGCACCTAAAAGGAAACCAGTTGAACTGAAATGGACACTATGAGAAACAGTGACTTGATCAGCCCTTGTCCTGAATGTCGAGGAACAACTTACTACTTTATTCCTTTTAGTAATTTTTTGCTCTACTTAATACCATTGGTTGAACCCTTTAATTAACACACAATTATTCTTAGGTGTTTAAATTTAACTGAAAAGTGATCCCTGTTAAATATAAGAGTGGGAGTAAGAGAGGGAGGAGATGTACAGTTCGGCACATGCTCAATCGGACTTGCCCCTAATGGTAGAGTTAGAAACATGCCAGGGGATTCCAACTCAATCCCATCAAGGTGACATGTACCAATGCCATCTCATTAGTCAAAGTGATCACTTTCAGTTCATAATTGATCATAATGATAGGATTAAGTGTCAAAGAAATCACATAAACAAGACTAGTGTCTACTAATACTAACTGATAGAATTAAAAAGGAGAGAACAGTCCAACATGGGAAGTGGGATACACAGCAGATGTCCTAAACAGCACTCTGGCCTCAGAATCAGCCCTCAAGGCATTCAGATCTGGCTAAAAAGCCCATGAGAGTATTTCAGGCATGGAAAGCCAAGGCACTGTGGAAAAAAAAAAAAAAAAAACTAAATGAAAGATCTCTGTGAGTGAGATCCCAGTGGAAAGAACGGGCCATCAAAGAAGGAGGTACCTTTCTCTGGAGGAGGAGAGAACTTCTGCTTTGACTATGGCCTTGTCTAAATAAGATCAGAGCTGGCAAACTCAAGAGGCTTCCATAGCCTTGGCAGCTCATGACAAGAGCCTCAGAGGATTGTTGATGTCATAAATAAGAGTGTCAATTGTTAAATCAACAGCAGGAGTCACTGTGCACTTACTCCCCATGTAGGATCTCTGTTCTTAATGTTCTGTACTATTTGAATTAACAGTGTAACTAGTACTCAAACAGTACTTTATACATTGTGTTTCTGTGCGGGTGCAAACTGTTGAAATCATTACTTAGTCTATACTAAGTTGATCTTCTGTATATAAAGATAATTGAAAATGAATCTTGATGTGAATGGGATGGGAGAGGTAGTGGGACATGAGATGGTTGCAGGTGGGAGTGAGGTTATGGGGATAAAAGCCACTATAATCCAAAAGTTGTACTTTGGAAATTTATATTTATTAAATAAATGTTTAAAAATGGTAATTTCATGGATAATCTGCATTTTCTACATTTATACTGATGAGAAATCAAGTAAGCAAATATTGATCAGATATCCATACTACTTGCCACCATTGGAGACACTCATACAATGTGATACCTGAGTCTTTGTTTCTAGTTGACTGGATTTTTGCTTCGTGGGAAATCATTAACATTTTTTTGCAACTACTGATTTGAATCATGATTAGTTATGCCCATTCCATTTATGTAAGTAAAGGAAATCCTATTCACTGAAATTTAAAAATACCGAATCGTTACTCATCATTCTTCAATGTTCCACATGATGTACTTTAAGCTATTTGTAGTCTGAACGTGGTCTTTTAGTTTTTAAACACAGCCTGAGATGGCTAAAAAGTAGGTCAGCTGTGTAAAGTGAATATTCATTTAGAAAGGTGCTACCATGGAACTAGCTGACTTGTCATCCCCTGGGGCATACAACCTGAGACTGCAGACCACATGCCTTCACCCCTATTAACAATGATGCTCTGTCTCAGTGGTTTTAACTGTTTAAATACAATTTTTGGAAAATGATGCTTTCTGTGATATTTGAAAATGATTTCTTAGACTTCATCTTATTGTTGCAAACACACCTAGAAACAAATGGTATGCGTGTGGCTGTGTTCGTGTATGTGTGTGTGGTTACATAAAAAGAAATTGCTGTTCTTTTTACCAACTTGAAATAACTATTTTTGTAGTAAGTTTAATAAACAAAGGGTATTAAAATTTCAGTACTAACACAATTTTCTTATTTTCTATATAGAATTTGGCTTCAGGTGTTTTCCTTTACTCTCAAATTTTAGATTGCAAATTATGGAGTTGGCATGATTTTTTTCAATTACTTTTTTAAGATTTATTTTATCTTTTTGAAAGGCAGAGATAGATAGAGAGAGCCAGAGAGAGAGAGAGAGAGGGAGAGAGATCTTCCATCCACTGGTTCAGCTCCCAAATGGTCTTAATGACTGGGGCTAGGCCAGGCTGAAGCTAGGAACTTGGAGCTTCATCTGAGTCTCCCACATTGGTGGCAGGGACCCAAGTGCTTGGGCCCTTTTCTGCTGCTTTTCCAGGCCCATTTGCAGGGTACTGGATCAGAAATGGAACAGCTGAGACTCAAACAAGCAGCCATCTGGCATGCCGGCATTGTAAGTTGTGATTTAACACTGGCACTGGCTTGATTTTGTGTTTTTAAGAAAATTGTGAGATTCACATGATGACCTTGCTTCTTTACTCAGATCTCACTATTTGTACTTACTCTTCGCATTCACAATAGTACTCTTTCAGAAAAATTTATTACATGTGTACCTTTATGTCTTGAATAAACATTTTATCATATAAGATTTATCATATGCTCTTAAGAATTATAATTTTAAAATTCTTAGAGCTACCAGAGCCTAGTCCTATTCAACAGTTTAGAGAACAGATATACTTTCTAACATTTGACCAGTTCTTTTTATAATGTTTTAAAATAAGTGAAAAAAAATGTGGTGTTAGCCTCTCCCTTATTTTTCTTCTCATTTTGCACCAGGTGGTTGTGAATGCTCTTTTAGGAGCCATCCCATCCATCATGAATGTACTATTGGTCTGCTTGATCTTTTGGCTAATATTCAGTATCATGGGAGTGAATCTCTTTGCTGGCAAGTTTTACCATTGCATTAACTTCACCACGGGCGAGATGTTTGATGTCAGTGTAGTCAACAACTACAGCGAATGTAAAGCCCTCATAGAGAGCAATCAAACTGCCAGGTGGAAAAACGTGAAAGTGAACTTTGATAATGTGGGACTTGGATATCTTTCTCTGCTTCAAGTAGTAAGTAATCACTTTAGTAATCTCTGTGATACATAATTATAATGAGTCTAAAATTCTTCTCCAAAACAAGGAGATATTGCCTGACACATGTTAGAATGAATATTATCCAAAAAATGAAAGGCAAGCATTTGTGGGGATGTGGAGAACAGGGAACCCTTGCAAACTTGCTCGTTGAAGAGTAAATTAATACAACCATTGTTAAAAACAGTGTGGATGTTCCTCAAAAAGTTAATGATAAGAGTACCTATAATGCACTTTTGGGCATATATCCAAGGGAAATGAAACTGCTGCCTTCAAAACAGATATCTAAACTGCATGTTTATTACAGCACCATAACAATAGTCAAAATACAGAATCAGCATAAGTGTTCAGCAATGGATGGGTGAATAACAAAAAGGTGGTATGTATACACAGTTGAATTATATTCAGCCTTAATAAAGAAAAAACCACATCCTATGTGACAACATGAATGAACCTGGAGGTCATTGTGTTAAATAAAATAATCCAGGCACAGAAAGAAAAATACCATGTGATCTCATTTATATATAAATCTAAAAAAGTCCAGCTCATAGAAATAGAGGGTAGAATAGAATTTCCAGGGGCTGAAGATAGGGAGAAGGAGAGTTGTTCATCAAGAGATACAAAGTTCCAATTAGATAGGAGAAAACACTCCAGAAATCTATTGTATAGCATAGTGATTATACTTAATAATGTTTTGTATACGTGAAAATCATGAAAAGAGTAGAGTTTAAGTGTTCTCATCACAAAAAATGATATGTTAGGTAATGCATATCTTAATTAGATTGAGTGAACTCTTCCACGATGTATATATAATTGAAAATATCATGCTGTACAGCATCTATATAATTTTTTGCCAATGTAAAAATAAATGTAAAACAGAACAAAAATGCATATATATTCTACATAAATACAATAAACTACATAAAAGGATAAAAGATTTAATATAAATAAAAATCAGTTCTTCCCTAGCGTTTGCAAAATCCTTCTAAGGTTTATTTGCCTGAATTCTTCCTCAGTAATTGTTGAGCTATATTTTCTGTTCCATGTTGAAAACAAGACAGCTCCACGAAGTTTATAGTTTCTCAGACTGAGTTAGGGAGTCCAGTCCATGTCCCTTATTTGTGAAATTCTGTCTAGGTTTTCATTGTTTTCTCCCATTTCAACTCTGAGCAAAGTAGAGATGCTTGTCCCTGGGAGTAAGGAATAAATGTATTTTATTTTTCTGGGAGAGGAGTGAGAGGTAGATTCTGTGCTCCTTTTCAAGTGCAGACAGAATATAGCCTCCACTCACCCAAATATTATCAATACCGTAACCAAGTGTACTACTCTTATACCCATGCTCAAATTCTGTCCTCATTACCATCTTCCTGCCTGCTGGTTGAACACTTTAATCTCCTGAAAATAAAACCCCTACTTTCAAGACTATTCTGTCTGCTCTTTGTTTGTAAGAATTCTTTCAACTCATCAGCAGAGCATAATGTCTCACATCCACCTGCTCCCTGAGGTGATCTATCTTTACAACCCCAAACACTATAGCAATAATCAAGCAAAACACAGATCCTGTGGCACTAAGAGACTGAAAAAAAATGTGCAAGACTTGTTTTCAGGAATAGTCTGCACACACAACAGAAAATAAGTATTTAAAATATTAAATTGTCATTAAATATGTATTCTTTAATAGCAGGAGACTGCTTCTTACAGAATAATTACCTCAAAATGGTTAAAAATACCGTATTATTGATTAGTAACATCATTTAGAAAAAATAAGAAAAAACTTTATAATCAGATAATTCAGCATTCTTTTGGACTTATCTCATTCTGATATTATATCAGTGATATTCTTTCATCAAATTTTATGTTATATTCCAATAATCAGATAAGAATAAAAATGTAGATACTACTTTTATGATAGTATATAGTTAGTAAGTCAATTTAATTATAGATGTTAATGAACATATAAAAATATTATAAAAGAATGTAAATCTGAGATACTTTCAATTCCTATGTTTTAAAAATTTCCCAAAAGTTTAGATGTTAACATCAAACTTTTTTATATACCTGCATTTGAAGGAATATGGTCAACTTCTCAGATACTTACTATATTTTCTACAGTTCTAATTTATGAAAAAATTAAAGGATATGACTTTTACAGGCCACATTTAAAGGATGGATGGATATCATGTATGCAGCTGTCGACTCACGAAATGTAAGTTTGTTTAGAGGAAACATTGTTTAATTTGGTCAGGTGAACATTTCTACAGTGTTGTAATTTAGATATGGTTTCAACAAAGTAAAATCTATGGACCAATTCAGAGTACACCTATATTATAAAGAAAAACTACTTATACATTTCTTTCAAAATTCTATGAGAATGTTTTTCTTGATTCATCTTTCATATTTTAATATACCTTTGCTATTATTTAGCATGATAATTCATGCCTAAAATTTTTTTTATTGTATTTATAAAAATGAGGCAGTTTGGTTTTGGTGCTGATCATCCCAACCATTCATGCATTAAAAGCCCTCCTGGAAAATTTCCTTCCTTTGTCACACATTTCATTCAGCATTTTATCTTCCTTGTAATAGTAAAGATTTGACTAATGGCTGGAAAAAAGAACCAAAATAAATTTAGAAGTGTTTCTTTCTGGAGGTGAGATATTATGATAGAAGGCAGGAATTTTCAAATCTGTGTCATATGCATCAGTACTTTTCAAATTTTTTCTACAGTTTTCACTGATTTGTCACTGTTTAACAAGGGAGGAAATCACATGTTGGTTTGCAAGAGCTTGGTAATTAAGTTCAAAATGCTATTTCTCTAACACCAGCAATTAGCTTTTAAATTAAAAAAAAAAAAACACACAGATTTATTTGGTTGGTTGGTAGGTTAGAAGGCAGAATGTCAAGAGAGAGAGAAAGAGAGAGAGAGAGAGAGAGAGAAATCAAGTGCTTCTATCCACTGGTTCACTCCCCAAATGGCCGTAATAGTCAATATGGGCCAGGCCAATGCCAGGAGACAGAAATCCCATCCAGGTCTACCATGTGTGTAGCAGGGACCCAAGTATTGAGCCAGCATCTGCTGCCCTCCAAGCTGCATTTCTAATGAGTTGGATGGGAAGCAGAACAGCCAGTAGTGAACTAGGATTCTGGTGTCCCAAGCATTGGCTTACCCCACTGTGCCAAGACCTCAACCATGCAGCTGGCTTTGCAAATAAAGAATTCATAAAACCTTTTTCACTTTATAAAAGCCGGAGCCAGGGGGAGGGGGAGCAGTGGTGAGAGAGAACTAAAAACCCCATATTTTATCTCTGTCAGAGCTATCAGGGTTCTCAGCTATGGATGCTTTCTGAATAATAATTTGTTATTTATTATTGCTCATGGTGCTAAGGGATTTCTTGAATTAGCTCATTTAATCTTAATTAATTTTATCACACAGGTAATACCAATTCCATTTTACCGTTGAAGAATGTGGCTTACCACATTAAATGTAGAACATGTCTTTGAACTCTGACCACAAGCAATGAGCTCATAACCACTTTCCTCAATACTTTGATATGTCTTTGAATAATACATTCAAAATTCTCTTCATCTTCCTTATTAATAGCCTGCATTATATTCAACTTACTTTTTTAATGTTTGATTTCTTTTCATGCAATACATGCTTGAGGAGTTCAAAATTCACTGATGTGTTTTTTATGAAAGGAATATAAGATCTAATGATTATCATTCTTCGTATTTTGTAGGTAGAATTGCAACCCAAGTATGAAGACAATCTGTATATGTACCTTTATTTTGTCATCTTCATTATTTTTGGTTCATTCTTTACCTTGAATCTTTTCATTGGTGTCATCATAGATAACTTCAACCAACAGAAAAAAAAGATAAGTATATTAAAACTTCATCTTTGTTCTAAAATGTGAACTATACACACTGCACTATATCTTTGTATGCTCCAAAATGTAATCAGCAAAATAAAAGAATATAAAATTCATAAATTACTTTGAGATATTTGATAAAGTACAAATTTTAATTGATAATTCCTATAATATATTTTGGTATTTCTGGTATAGAAGTATGACTAATATAGCACAATTCATATATTTAATATATACATCTCCATAAATACAGATATTAACAACATTATATAGAACATGGGAGCCTATGGTCACAAGATTACTGAGGTGGATTATATGGTTAGAAAAGAATATGCTTTTAATAAGTTTTCATTCATTTCTTTACTTTGGAGGTCAAGACATTTTTATGACGGAAGAACAGAAGAAATACTACAATGCAATGAAAAAACTTGGTTCAAAGAAGCCACAAAAACCTATACCTCGACCTGCTGTAAGGATAGCATACTTTCATCACCAGTTAAAGTGATATTATCCAACATTTTCAAAACCAAAATTATTAGAAATTAGTATTTTTGTCAATTTGCAGCAAATTTTTAACCTTAATAGTGTGACTAGCTAAATGAATTGAATATTTGTGTTCTATATTACACAATATTATAAATTTTATAAGTAACATTTTATATCTAAATATATACAACATATAAATTGAAAAATTCAGACTTAAATGCCAGTAGTAGCACACAAAATGGATGTTATTGAGGAGTTTCTAATAATGTGGTTAAGAAAACACATACATATCTCTGCATAATATGGTAATATTAAATATTCTCTGCATGGGGAATGATTGAAACAATTAGTATCTCAGATAGGACTATTTTCTACTGCATATTGAATGGAATTATTAATGAAATGGGTCACAAGATTTGTTTTTTTCTGGTTAAAAATATAACCAAACCTCCTATTTTCTCCTAACATTCCCTAAATGGGATAATACCATGTTTTTTATGACTATGGCTCTTCCAATTGCATATTTAGTTGCTGATTCTATTTGGCCTACTGCAGGAAGTTGTCAAGAGAGCCCTTGGGTTCTGTCATCACTCTTGAAGGAACAGTTCAGATATTAAATCTCAGAAAGCTTCCTCCACATGTACACATGTACATAGTGTAAGCAATTCAATGTTCCCCAAAAATCTTGATGTAGTAAATGCATTGATGACAATAAAAAATTGACCATGATTATGTTTTCAGTTTGTAAGTCAGCTAATAGCTCAAGCTACATTTCATAAACCACACAGAACGTGCAATTGGAGCCAACTTTTTGAGAAATGATACTAAATTTGAATGGATGGAATGAAAAGAAGGGGATGATCTCTATGTGAGAAAACATATGTTCCAAACTCATGATAATGCAATATTTCAGTAGAGAATAGTGATATAGTTGTATTGAGGAGAAATAGACATGGGGTTTTCTGGGTTAAATGAGTAAAGGTTACCACGTGAGTCTGAAGAAATTGATCTTAGGTAAGCAATACAAATGTGATATAGTTAGGGGAACAGCATAGTAATGTGAAGAAATCAGATTTTTTTTTTTTTTGAGGATTTAACCCACAGACTGGGAAGTGAAGATGTTAGAGACAAGATATTTTTCCCCATAGGCAAGAAGTTGAACCCTTATGTACAGTAAGACAAATTCATAATCTGGGTTCATACAAACAAGACTGGAATCCAAAGGCTAAATGGGCCATTAAGAATACTCAGTGGAATGAGGCAGCTATGTAATGTAAGGAGAGATATACCAAATATTGGGGAGTTTAAAGTAGTGGGTGTTTTGTGGACCTATCAGTTCCACCAACATAAATTGAAATCCTGTGAAGATATTTGGAAATATAGATGTAGGACCTATCATACGTTCAGACTGAGATACGGATTTTAGAGCCATCAGAACAGAATTTGACTGAGCTGAGAAGTACAGACTTATTTTTGCAAAGTAGTTAGAATAGAAAGAAAAAAAAATCCTGAGCTGGCAGACACTGCTGGCACTTCACCAAATTATAGAGAGAAGTAAATCAATGAAGGGATGAGGTTGATCAGGAAGGCAGTAGATACATTTGATAATGAGGGTTTTTTAAGCAAAGAGATTGTCTAATTACAATAAATAACACATAGATGTACCTGGGTTGGGGCAGAGATTCATGGGAAAACATCAGTGCATTTAGCTAGAATATTAACAGTGACAGTTTGGCAAATTAGGAAGTTAACTGGTAAAATCCATTCATTCACTTCTTTGTTAACAATAAGTACCATGTGTCATGCTAGACATTTAAATTTAAATATCAGGGGTGCCCATAACAATTTATGGAAATGTTTATTGTGATTAAACTATGCATGAATTTAAAAACACATTTACACCATATAAATTTCTTTCAACTTCATTTTCCTACAAAGTTTTGAAGTGTCCTCATATTGACCAATGTTGAATCTAGTTAATGAAATGACTAGTAACCAGATAGTAACCATATCAACAAATGAAAATGCCAGGAAGGAACAGATAGCTTGGGCTGTAAGTGCTCATTCAGAGCAGGGGTCTGATTAATCAGAAAGTTAGGGAAGGATTTATTAAAGTGAGGTATCAGCTGGGGAGCCAAGAAGAATGAGAAAGTGCTGACAGGAAAACTGAGATGAAAAGAGTCTTCTGACAGAGAGCACATCTTTGAAGGCCCTGAGACAGAAAACTGGTGAGATTCTGCTGCAGATAATGGGGGTTCCTTTGGAGCGTTTTCAGGATGAAGAGGTCTCACTGGGCCAGCATTTTATGGGCCTCATAGTTCAGCTTCAGGAATTGTTTATCCTAAGAGCAGTAGGAAGCCATTGAAAGGGTTTGTGATTTTTTTGGTTTTTGTGATTATCTTTCAATTAGTTTGCTAGAAGCAGTGTGTATGCATTGTAGACCTGCTTTGAAGCAATTTCAGAGACAACAGGCAGCTTAAACCAGAGTGGTGTGGAAATAAAAGTGTATGGATGTCTGAACTACCCTCAGAGTGAAAGTTGAAAGTTTGTCTACTAATTGAATATGGGAAAAAGTAAGGAAGCAGCAAGAATGACTGATGAGGTTCTGCGTTGCACATTTGGACAGTGCCATGCAGTATGTGAGGGAGGGACAAGGGTGGGGAGAAACATCCGAAGTGCTGACTTCCTGAACAGGGCAACCAAAAGCAAAGAGGGAGGGAGGAAGAGAAATGATGGATATTTAGAGGAAGTAGTCCAACAAAGTTCTCTTAGAATTGAGAGGTAAGGTTTGAGGCACAGTGAAGGGAGTTCTGTAGGGATAGAGATTGAAGAGAGGAGTAAACCTACAATAAAGTCACACAGGATATGAATGAAGAACAAGGATGTTTAGGTCAGATTTAGAGAGGAAGAGGAACTGAGTATTCTAAAGAATTGTTAGCAATGTATGAAAATATGAAAATCGAGATAACCAGAAAATTGGGGCCGGCATGGTGGTATAACAGATGAAGCCACCTGCAATGCTGGCATCCCATATGGGTGTGGCTTCATATCCAGCTGCTCCACTTCTGATCTGGCTCCCTGCTAATGACCTGGAAAAAGCAGCAGAGGATGGCCAAAATGCTTGGGCCCTTGCCACCCATTGTGGGAGACCTGGACAAAGCTCTTGGCTCCTGGCTTTGGCCTGGCCCAGTCCTGGCTATTGCAACCACCTGGAGAGTGGACCAGCAAACCAGTGGATGGAAAATTTTAATTTTCTGATTTTCTCTATCTCTCTAAATAAATCAATCTTTAAAAAAAAAAAGATAACCGGAAATTCTAAAGAAGTAAAGGAATTTCCTTACACTAACTGACTTTCTCAGAAAACAAGAAAAAAAGGAAACATAATGGGAAATTTCTGAGAAGTTTGAAATTGTCCTGGGAGCAAATGAGGGACTCAGGATTTCTCATTGCTATTAAGGGCCAAGGTGAAGTTACAGAACATGTATCTTGGAAAGCAAGACCTTGAGAGTTGTTCTGCTTCTTCAGGCTTCTTTAGCATATCCAACACCCAGAATTTCAACTGGAGGCAGCAATGACTCATGACTGGAGAGGTTCACTGTTACTTAACTAAATGTGCAGCAAATCTTGGGAGCTTTCTATTGTGATGATATAAGATTTTAAGGCCAAATTTCTGCTTTCAATGCATTTTGAACTTAATGAATCCTAGGTGCTACATCTGTGAGAAAAATGACACTGCCCTGTTCTTGAGGAGCCTCCCAACAAGTGGAAGAAATAAAGTAAATAAAATGAATAAACAAACCATTTACAATACAAAGTCAAAAATGTTATGGTAAATGAAACAATCACGTTTTCCAAGAGCCCAGATCACTTCGCTTAAAATTGAGTTAGAATTCACCAGACAGACAAGAGGTGGGGAACTTTGTTTTAGGCAGTGTGATACAGTGTGATAGATAAACAGTTAAAATGATAGGGCAGAACCTTCAAATTTTAATAAGAGGTGTAGGTGGGTGCTAACAGAAAGGTAGAAGCATGGGGAACATACTAAACTAAGAAAGGTAAACTATAAGAAATGGTTGGGACTGGAATTTGACACATTTATTAAGTTAAAGGAGGCCTTGGGAGGGCAGACCCAGCTGCATGAATGTGAGAGGACTTCAAAAAGTTTGTGGAAAGTGAAGTTAAAAGATAAGTATATTTTGGTGCAAAGATTGAAATCTGTACATAGTTTTTTCATAATGTGTAATTTCTATGAACTTTTTGGAAACCCTTAATAAACATCGGTAAATTGTACCAAATCCATATCAAGAGAAAAGAAAATAGAGCAGGTGATGTTTGATGTCCAAGAATTTCAATTGGAAGTAATGGAAGCTCTCCAAGTAGAAGGGGCATAACTGTAATATTAAATATCAAGACCGGTGAAAATGTTAAGATCTGGGAAAGCAAAGGTTTAGTATAATTATGAGCTGTAGCTTTTTAAAATATGATTTTATTAATTCAGAAAAATTGCCCATATAATCTTCATACAGCTATTTTATTTTAACATCCTACATAACTTATTTTTACATCCTACATAACCATAAATTGGTTATTAAAATTAAAATGATAACCTTGGTAAAATACCATTAGATCACAGAAATTAATTGCAGTTTATCAGTTTTTTACTAATGTCCCTTTTCTTAAGCTATCTTTTTGATGTATTTGGAAGTCAGAGAGACAGATAGACAGGTGGAGACAGACAGAGATCTCCCATCTGCTGCTTCTCTCCGCACATGCTTACAATAGCCAGGGATGGGTCAGGCTGAAGTCACAATGGGAAACTCAGTCTTAAGATCTATCACAGGGATGTCAGGGACCCAACACTCGCTCCATAACGTGCTACCTCGCAGTGTGCTTAAGTTATAATTTTGAAAACAGCTCTCAGCTGACCTTTAAGATGAATTTAAGATCTTTGGCAGTGATGAGTGAATAAAAAGGAAAAAGAAAGAGAGAAAAATCTTCAGGAGTATTTATTACTTCTTAATTTTAATATTCACCATCAATATATTGAATAAAAAGATTTGTTATAGTGGCAAATATCTGCTGACAATCCATCTAAACGTGTTATGTTCTAGAAACTAAGAACATAATATGTAGATCTTAATATTTAGTCAACTTATAGGGTCTGGCATCATGAATAATATAAACAAACACATTTCAAAGAGTTGGATATTCTGAAAAACAAAATTATCTTCCAAGTATAAGTGTGATATGTTTTATAAAAGCCATGTTTTATAGTGTGATATTAAAATAAGATTTTAACTATCTAAATACACTCTTATGTATTATTTGTTCCAGAACAAATTCCAGGGCATGGTCTTTGATTTTGTAACCAAGCAAGTCTTTGATATCAGCATCATGATCCTCATCTGCCTCAACATGGTCACCATGATGGTGGAAACTGATGACCAGAGTCAAGAAATGACGAACATTTTGTACTGGATTAATTTAGTGTTTATTGTTCTGTTCACTGGAGAATGTGTGCTAAAGCTAATTTCTCTTCGCTATTATTATTTCACGATTGGATGGAATATTTTTGATTTTGTAGTGGTCATTCTCTCCATAGTAGGTAAGAGGTGCTTTCACTCAATTGAAGAATTTTGGAGTGAAAATTTGTATTTTAAAACTTTAGAAGTGTTTTCATTAGTCTTTCCTATTCATCTTGAACGTCCAAGTAAAATTCATGTTTATTGTTTAGTCACTTCTCTAATTGCATGCTGTGCATGAACTGATGTGTCAAAAGAATTTATATTTTCACCTGTCATTTATTGTTTTGCCTCATTCAGAAGACAATAATTAAACTTCGACATAATACTCTTATTTTCAGTCATATTCCTGTGGTATAGACAGGTATTGCTTTAAATGAATACTTCACATACACTTAAACACAAAAATCATTAGAAGCCATCCATATAAGTATCATTTCTTTGATAATTCAAATAGTGTTGTGTCAAATAATGACACAACAGACTTCATATTATCTTGGTGTTCAGATAATTATCTATGGAATGTAATATTCATTTTCAAAATAAGACATTGGATTCAAAAACGCAAAACAGATTCATTATCATCAATATATGTTAAGTGTTTATGTGTAGTATATTAGGTGATGGAAGTCAAGACAAGGTTCTGCCTATTGGAAGAAAAGGAACATCCAAGTGTATTTCCAAAAGTTCATGAAAATAATTCATTTAGAATATGTTTATTTTGGTGCAAACATTTTTTAAATTCATGCATAGTGTTTTATAATATTTATTTTCAATAAATTTATGGAAGAGCCCTCTGTACATAGATTTTAAATATTTGTAGCACCAAGATAAGTTGATCTTTTAGTATTCTCTGAGCTTTGTGAAGTACCTTTGTAGATATAGGGAGAAAAATGGTATATCATTGTTCTCACTGCTTCCTCTAATATAACAGGACATTTTATTCTTGTATCATTCCATTGGCTCCTCACAATAGGGCCAGGATGATGGTAACACAGTAATTAAGAGATGAGAATTGGGGATTCTACTGATCTCACCTGGGGGCTGCCTTATGCCACTGTTTACCAACTCTGTGACCTAGGACAAGTTACCTCAGCCTTCCAATCCTTCATTTTCCAAGGAGTGTTTCTGCAGAGTTGCTGTGAGGATTAGAACATTTAGGTTAATGTGCTTAGCATTGTGTCTAGTACAAAGACAGGACTCAGTAAATGTTAAGTTTAGTAATAACGACAACAAAATGTTGGCATTTTCACCATCTAGTAATGCACAAAATCAACAGCCAGGATTCGGTCCCAAGCGTGTCTGTCTGCAAAGCCTGTGTTTTTCACCTGTATGTCATTCTGCCTCCTCTCAAAGAAAACAAGATCGTAGGTATTTTAGAAGAATAAGAACTCTTGTATTCCTCATCCAAAATCGCATGCCTTATCCTTTAGCTCCTATGTAAATGCTGGGACTAGTATTTTGGAAGTATAAATCCATTTCTATGCTTGGCTGCCATGCATTTTGTGCTGTCTCTGGACTTCCAGTGACTGAGTCATTCTTTTGCAGGATGCTTATTTTGAAATAAGAAGACTGACCATTGCTATCTTTATTTAATATGACGATGCTAATGCTGTAATACCAAACATATCAGTTTTATATTGCTGAACAAATAGCTGCAAATTATAAATGCATATAAACAAATGGTTATATATGTAACTGTCAAGTCTAGATTTTTATAACTAGGTAGTGCTTACCTTATGGATTTTTGTTTGATACTATTAACACTGTTTTTTTGCTTGATGCTTTTCCATAGGTATGTTTCTGGCTGAGTTGATAGAAAAATATTTTGTGTCCCCTACCCTGTTCCGTGTGATCCGCCTGGCCAGGATTGGCCGAATCCTACGTCTGATCAAAGGAGCAAAGGGGATCCGCACATTGCTCTTTGCTTTGATGATGTCCCTTCCTGCATTGTTTAACATCGGCCTCCTGCTCTTCCTAGTCATGTTCATCTACGCCATTTTTGGGATGTCCAACTTTGCCTATGTTAAGCGGGAAGTTGGAATTGATGACATGTTCAACTTTGAGACTTTTGGCAATAGCATGATCTGCCTGTTCCAGATTACCACCTCTGCTGGGTGGGATGGATTGCTAGCACCTATTCTCAATAGTGGACCACCCGACTGTGACCCTGAGAAAGATCACCCCGGGAGCTCAGTTAAGGGAGACTGCGGGAATCCATCTGTTGGGATTTTCTTTTTCGTCAGTTACATCATCATATCCTTCCTGGTGGTGGTGAACATGTACATCGCTGTCATCCTGGAGAACTTCAGTGTTGCTACGGAGGAAAGTGCAGAGCCCCTGAGCGAGGATGACTTCGAGATGTTCTACGAGGTTTGGGAGAAGTTCGACCCGGATGCAACCCAGTTCATAGAGTTCTCCAAGCTCTCTGATTTTGCCGCTGCCCTGGACCCACCTCTTCTCATAGCAAAACCAAACAAAGTACAGCTTATTGCCATGGACCTGCCCATGGTCAGTGGTGACCGGATCCACTGCCTTGACATTTTGTTTGCTTTCACAAAGCGTGTTCTGGGTGAGAGTGGAGAGATGGATGCTCTTAGAATACAGATGGAGGAGCGGTTCATGGCATCAAACCCCTCCAAAGTCTCTTATGAGCCCATTACCACCACTTTGAAGCGCAAACAAGAGGAAGTGTCTGCTATTGTTATCCAGAGGGCTTACAGACGCTACCTCTTGAAGCAAAAGGTTAAAAAGGTTTCATCCATATATAAGAAAGACAAAGGCAAAGAAGGTGACGGGACACCTATTAAAGAAGACATACTCATCGACAAACTAAACGAGAATTCAACCCCAGAGAAAACCGACATGACACCTTCTACCACTTCTCCACCTTCATATGATAGTGTCACCAAACCAGAAAAAGAAAAATTTGAAAAAGACAAATCAGAAAAGGAGGACAAAGGGAAAGATAGCAGGGAAAGTAAAAAGTAGAAAGAAGAAAGAATATTCCATTTTTGTGATCAATTGTTTACAGCCTGTGATAGTGATGTATTTGTGTCAACAGGACTCCCACAGGAGGTCTATGCCAAACTGACTGTTTTCACAAATGTATACATAAGGTCAGTGCCTATAACAAGACAGCGACCTCTGGTCAGCAAACGGGGACTCAATAAACCCGGGAAACAGCGTCACAGGAGGTTTCTGTTTTCACAACCAGCTGACACTGCTGAAGAGCAGAGACCCAATGGCTACTCAGACTATAGGAACCAATTTCAAAGGGGGAGGGAAGTTAAATTTTTATGTAAATTCAACACGTGACACTTGATAACAGTAGTTGTCACCACTGTTTATGTTTCAACTGCCACACCTGCCATATTTTTACAAATTGTGTGCTGTGAATTTATCACTTTTTTTTTTTTAATTCACAGGTTGTTTACTATTACATGTGACTATTTTTGTAATTGGGTTTATGTTTGGGGAGAGGGATTCAAGGGAGGGAACTCTCCATTTCTCTATTGTATAACTGGATGCATTTTTCAATGAAGGCATGTTGCAATTCTCATTCACATATGAAAAAATATCACATCACTCAAGGAAAGAGTTTACTTCTTGTTTCAGGATGTTTTTAGATTTTTGAGGTGCTTAAAATAGCTATTCATATTTTTAAGATGTTTCATCCAGAAAAAAATTTTAATGTGCCTGTAAATGTTCCATAGAACACAGCATTTAAGAGTTGTTTTATTTTTACATAATCCATTATATGTACATGTATATATGTATATATGTATATGTGCGTGTATATACATATATATGTATACACACACGCGCACACTTACAGAGACACACGTACCATTACATAGTCATTCAGAGTTGAGTCCTAGCAGCATGACTACAACATTTTTATAAGTGTCCTTTA
Source organism: Oryctolagus cuniculus (assembly GCF_964237555.1). Lineage (NCBI taxonomy): Eukaryota > Metazoa > Chordata > Mammalia > Lagomorpha > Leporidae > Oryctolagus > Oryctolagus cuniculus. Next base: position 76,063,372 of record NC_091434.1, on the reverse strand, counting down.
ACATAAAGTTAAAACATGCTCTCAGTTCTTTCTAAGAAATCTGAATTGACCAAAAAGCATCCCCACCACCACTTTATAAAGTTGATTCTTCTTTTTCCTGCAGTATTGTTTAGCCATCTTCTGCTCTTGGTAAGGTTGACATAGTTTATGTCAATTTTAAAACAAAAGTCTGCTTTGTAAATAGTAATTTTACCCAGTGGTGCATGTTTGAGCAAACAAAAATGATGATTTAAGCACAGTATTTATTGCATCAAATATGTACCACAGTAAGTATAGTTTGCAAGCTTTTAACAGGTAATATGATGTAATTGGTTCCATTATAGTTTGAAGCTGTCACTGCTGCATGTTTATCTTGCCGATGCTGCTGTATCTTAATCCTTCCACTGTTCCGAAGTCTATTATGGGAAGCCATATGTCAGTGGTAAAGTGAAGCGTGTTGTTCTACCAAGACCTCATTCTTCATGTTGTTAAGCAATAGATTGCAGCAAACAATGAAGAGCTTCTTGCTTTTTACTCTTCCAATCTTGACTGAACCCTCTATGGTGAAAAGCCTGACTGTACAAACATGTTGCAAGCTGCTTAAATCTGTTGAAAATATATGGTTAGAGTTTTCTAAGAAAATATAAATACTGTACAAAGTTCATTTTATTTTATTTTTCAGCCTTTTGTACATAAAATTGAGAAATGAAAAGTATCTTCAGGTTGATGTCATAGTCACCATTGTTAGTTTCTGTTCTGAGCACTTTTAAATTAAAGCACTTCACTAAATAAGAAGTAAGCACTAAGATGCAGTATAGGTTTCTGCTTTTTTGAGTACTGTAAACTTGCACACATTTCATTGTGAAACAAATCTCAAGCTGAATCCATTGATTTGCTTTCAAATAGGAATGCCTTATCATTGAAAGAGGCTTAAGGAAAGATCAGCTGATTCTTAGCATTGCTTGAATTTTTTGTTTCCACCTAGTCTTTTTATTCAGTAATCATCAGTCTTTTCCAATGTTTGTTCACACAGATAGATCTAATCATACCAACTCACGTGGCACTAGAACTCGACCAGTTCTAGAATATTTGTGATATGGGATTCAAGCTTTTCTTTCCCCCAACAAAACCAGATAGTGAAATTATATTACCAGTTATAGCAAAACATTTTGTGTTTCACAAGCAACATTAAATGTAGATTCTTTATACTAAAGCTATTGACTTGTAGTGTGTTGGTGAAATGCATGCAGGAAAATGCTATTACCATAAAGAACGGTAAACCACATTACAATCAAGCCAAAAGAATAAAGATTTTGCTTTTGTTTTCGTATTTAATTGTTGTCTTTGTTTCTATCTTTGAAATGCCATTTAAAGTTAAATTTCTATCATGTAAAAATGATCTCTCAGAAAACGTAAATGTAAAGAGTACACGTTAAATATAATAATTCATCTTTAAATTTTTTCTTGGAATGGAAATTAATTAAGAAGAGTGTATTGGATATCTAGTTTTAATATTGGCCAAAACCCTAGAAATGGTATCAGATAGAGCAGTGGAAAGTTATAAAAATTAATAAAAAAAATTGACTAACATTTTAAGTTGTGTATCCTTTCTCCTTCCGTCTACCCAGTTTTGTTTGTTTTTCACTTTTTTGCTGTAGTTCCTTCTCTATATATTATTGTTCTACTTTTATGTATACTTTTCCATCCCTTCCTTGGACTCAGTCTTTTTCATTCAGGGTATTTCCTTCTTTCTTTTCTATTCATCAAATGTCTTATTTATTACAGTCTGTAGACAAAACTGTGTGCACTTGGGCCCCTAATAGTTTACTGTCACTCTGTTAAGTACATAGTGTCTCTATTTCATTTTTACAATTTCCTTGGCAAAATTCCAGGAAAGGTTAAGTATCAACTCTTAATAATAAATAAACACAAATAAATATAGGTCCTAAACGTCAAAGGGGTGGTTTTTCCAACTCTATTGTAAACATTTTGGGAAAAGATTTTCAACTCCAATCATAAGATAGAATTGACTAAGAAGTTTGTTTATTTATATCTATCTATCTATCTATCTACATATGTAGATGTATATACATATACACTGTGTGGATGAAGACCAGAAAAATTGGACTCCCATTTCTGGAGGCAAGGCAGAAGTATATAATATTTTAAGGCTTCTCATAGATATTCTGCTCATTCATAATAAAGACTGAGAAACAATGAGTAAGGGTCTTCTTGCCCCAGAAAAAAATATTGTACATAAAATGTATTTATTGCCACCGGAGGCTTATTACATAATTCGTGTTCAGACTTAGGCTCAGAATATGAAGGTATTTAAAGTATTTATCTCATAATGTGAGAAACTGACATTGGTAAGTTTATACCTGGAGTTGTTTGTTAGGACTATGGTGTAAAGGGATTCTATTAGAATAGTTTAGTGAGTTTTTTCATCTTATGCACACACACACACACAAACACACACACAGTATGGTACCCTCAGCATTCCTAGTATAAGCTAGATGGGATGAATATGGGGGTAGTCTGAGAAACAATATGAATTCATAAAACAACCCACAGGTGAATCCTACATCCCCTGTTGTGTGATAACAATTAATTTGGGCCCATCTCAAGGTAAGACGCATTTATTCCTAAAAGAATTTCTAAAAGTAGCATTCTCTCTCCCCTAAATATTGACAGAATTCATCAGTGAAACCATCAGGATCTTGAGTCTTCTTTGTGGAAGAGTTTTTAATTAAAGCTATCAATTTCTTCAACAGATATAGGTCTAAGGGTTGTGTGTGTGTATGTGTGTGTGTGTGTGTATGTGTGTGTCTTTTGACATGTTATATTTTTCTAAGAGTAATGAGAATTACACTTAACTCCAGAACCATTAACCTGGACCAAACAGAGGCAGCTTTCACTGGTCAGCCATAAAATATACAGAGAATTTTGTCATTAGCAACTCACAACTTTAGACAGAAGAGACTCCCAGTTTCCTCTTCTCCATTCCTGGGTCAGCCAACAAGATCAATTGTTTTTCTGAATTCTGTATAATACAGATCGATGTACAAAGAGAAGAGGACAAAGGAGGAAGTAAAAAAACAACAGGCTCACAGGGGAAGGGGGTCCTATATAGAATTATTTTTGACAAAGTCTGCTTTTAATAACTGCAGCAATGATGGGGGAAAGAAGGAAAAGGGTGTGAAGAAACGTTTTGTTTAGTTATCAATATGCTAGCTTTGCAATGTAAATGTTTCTCCTCTCATTTTTTTTAAAAAGCAAAATACCTCTGAAGAAGGTGAAGGGGCCATTATGCAATTATATGTTACATGAATATTTAGTATTTTCTTAATTTTCATTTCCATAAACTCTTTGAAGACTCCTCATATGCATGGATTCCATTTTTTGAGCACCAAAATAAGCATTACTGATTCTCATTTTCCACAAACTTTTCTCACATATCAACTTTGTGATAGAAACTGAGATCAAAGATGAACATAAGAATCCAAGGGAAGGTTGTGGCCACAGGAGGCCACCCTTGGAAGTCGTGCTAAAAAATGTGAGTGGTTGGGCAAAGAGGATGGATTATTTTTGAGAAACAAAATGAGTAGTGAAATCACATACATCTGTGTCTGTATAATTGATAGTAATATGACTACATGGCTCATGTTTTGCCAGTGGTTTACAGATATCTAATCTTTCCATATCTTTTTTGAAAAAATTTTAAGGATATGTTTATTTACTTAAAAGAGCTAGAGAGAGAGAGAGAGAGAGAGAGAGAGAGAGAGGTCTTCCATCCAATGGTTCACTCCCCAGATGGCTGCATCTGCTGGGGCTGGGCCAGGTCAAAGCCAAGAGCCAGGAGCTTCTTCCAGGTCTCCCATGTGGGTGGGAGGGGCTCAAGTACTTGGGCAATCTTCTGCTGCTTTTCTCAGGCCACTATAAGGAGCTGAATCAGAGGTGGAGCAGCCAGAGGTGGACACGAACCTGAGTCCAAATGGGATGCCGGCACTGCAGGCAGCAGCTTCATGCACTATGTACTGGCCCCTAAATTTTTAATAGTTTTTCTTTTTTGTTATTTTAAATTTTGTAATTTTTAATTTTTATTAATATAAAAAGAGCAAAGTTTATGTATTTCATAGGCACAATTCTTTTTTTAACTTTTATTTAATGCATATAAATTTCCAAAGTACAGCTTATGGATTACAATGGCTTTCCCCCCCATAACTTCCCTCCCACCCTCAACCCTCCCCTTTCCCGCTCCCTCTCCCCTTCCATTCACATCAAAATTCATTTTCAATTCTCTTTATATACAGAAGATCAGTTTAGCATACATTACGTAAAGATTTCAACAGTTTGCTCCCACACAGAAACATAAAGTGAAAAATACTGTTTGAGTACTGGTTATAGCATTAAATCACAACGTACAGCACAATAAGGACAGAGATCCTACATGAGGAGTAAGTGCACAGTGACTCCTGTTGTTGACTTAACAAATTGACACTCTTGTTTATGGCCTCAGTAATCACCCTAGGCTCTTGTCATGAGCTGCCAAAGCTATGGAAGCCCCCTGAGTTCACCGACTCTGATCATATTTAGACAAGGTCATAGTCAAAGTGGAAGTTCTCTCCTCCCTTCAGAGAAAGGTACCTCCTTCTTTGATGACCTGTTCTTTCCACTGGGATCTCACTCGTGGAGATCTTTCATTTAGGTCATTTTTTTTTCCCCAAGAGTGTCTTGGCTTTCCATGCCTGAAATACTCTCATGGGCTTTTCAGCTGGATCCACACGCCTTAAGGGCTGATTCTGAGGCCAGAGTGCTGTTTAGGACATCTGTCATTCTATGAGTCTGCTGTGTATCTCGCTTTCCATGTTGGATCGTTCTCTCCTTTTTTGTTCTGTCGGTTAGTATTTTCAGACACTAGTCTTGTTTATGTGATCCCTTTGATTCTTAGTCCTATCATTATGATCAATTGTGAACAGAAATTGATCACCGGGACTAGTGAGATGGCATTGGCACAATTCTAAGAAAGTAACCGTATTTTCTTCCCCCAACACTCCCTCACTCAGTCCTCCTTTTTTCCCTTCCCTTCTTTTTCTAATTTTTGCAAAAACATGACCTCAATCCTCTCCATAATCACAATCTTAATGCACCCATATCTTTTTGTATTGTACATATTTTTAAAGGATACAATCTGACATGTTCTGTTAGTAGTCTATTTTGACCTATTTACATTTACTCTATTTGCAGATGTATTTTATTTTTCTCACTTTATTTGGGGCTTTCTATTTTTCAAATCCACCTCCCCTCCATTTCTCCCCTCTCTCTTGACTTTTTTTTCCCACTGTTTTTTTCTTTATTTCTCTTTCCACCATGTCTACTGACTGGGAAGTTACACATGCTCTCCCTCTTTGCCTTTCTTCCATTCTTCTTTCTCCTTTTGTAAATGACCATGTACTTATCTCAGGTGAGATGCAATCAGTATTTGTCCCCTGATCTGGAATAGTGAAGCTTTCTAGACAAGCTATACATCATTTTACTCCTCTGAGACATTGCTTTTGTCTACTATTCTAACTCTGTCTTAATTTCCCAATGTTACTGGGAAATTAAATAATATTAACACTGGGAAATTAAATAATATTATTCTGGTGACTTTGTAAAGGCAATGCCTATTTAGACTTATGTGTGATAGTGCTTCCTTAAATTTACCTCTTTTATCAACTTATTCTTTTCTAAGTTCTTCTTGAAATACAACATTAGGGATTCTATTAGTAATGTTTATGGGTAGCAAACTAACTGACTTTTTCTTTTACTGAAATTAGATTTATTTCAGCCACATTTCAAAAGATTATCTTAGATTATAATTGTTTTTATGCTTCAAATTTTACAACTCCAGTATGAAATTATTTTTATTAATTTAACTCAGAATTTATTCTAATGAATTTGAAGAGTCACATATTTATTATTAAATTTAATTCACAATATTTCAGAAAAGCTATCTGCATTTAGCACTCCAAATATTTTCTCATTTGCTATTAAATATTGAAACTTAATTTTTATTCCATGCTTTAATATCTACTTGGTTTTTTTTAGTGCTCTTTCTGTATTTTATCTTCTGTATTCTGATATTGTGGTAAATAACAGTGATTGATTTTACAAAGCATGCATTAAAATCCAATTTAATCACTTGGATACCAATTTAAAATATTGTTATCCTTGGATTTCTAATGTTTTGTTTCCTGCCCCTATACTTTGTTAAAGAGTTTTCTTCCTTGTAATGTGCTGTTACAGAGGTTCTGATCTTACGATTATGATAACCTATTAAAACACATTGTGGGGGCTACTGTGTAGCACATTGGGTTAGCACATCACTTGGAATGACAATAACCCACGTCAGAGAGATGTGTTCAAGTCCTGGCTACTCTGTGTTTGATCCAGCTTCCTGATAAAACACCTGAGAAGCCAAGACCCTGTGTCTCTGTCCCCTACATGGGTGACCCCAACAGAATCCCAGGTTCATGGTTTCAGCCTGGCCCAGCTAGAGCAATTATGAGCATTTAGGAAACGAACCATCACATGAAAAATTTCTTTCAGCTTTTCCTTCTCTCTCTCTCTCTCTCTCTCTCTCTCTCTGTCACTCTGAAATTCAAATGAACGAATGAATCTTAAAAACAAATTGGAAAACATTTCAATTTAGTTTATTTTCAGATAGAGATTAGGATTGATCTTAAAGTTCCCTTACTTACTTAATAATTAACTAGTGAAAACCAAAACTGAACTGTTTCTGTGTACAATTTTTTAATTGTGAATTTATTTTCTTTGATGGAGAGAACTCTTCAGATTTAAATTCCATCTTGTTTCAGTTTCCATAACTTATTAATATTCCAAATTCACTCATGTAAAGTTGTTTAGAACTCTGTAATTATGTAAAACTGTATGATAACGACCCCTTTTCTGATTCCTGATGCTGACTTTTTGTGACAGTTTTTATTTTTCTAGTCTTTAAAGAACCAACTTTCAATTTTTATGTATTCTTTATTGCATGTTCTTTTCCTATTTCATTATTACATTTTCATTTTTATTTATCATTCCTTTTCTTCTATTTATTTGGTTTTAATGTAACATTATTTTTAATGATTATTAAATCCTTTATTTTTATTATTTTTTAAAATAAATGTACTTACAGCTTTAAATTTCTCTCTAAACATGGCTTTAATGGCACCCTACAAATGTTTGTTTACTTTTTACTACTCAGCTTAAAATATTGTCTAATTTCTATTTTGATGTCTCTCATCTTTTATAAATTTAGACGACTATTGTTTAATGGCGAAATACTTGAGTAACTTTCTAGACTTATTTTTTTCCATTGCTAGTTTAATTTCCTATTATTCAGACACTGTGCTCTGCATAGTTTTAATCATTTAACAATTGGAGGAATTGTTTTGCAGCTCAGCATGGATCAAATGTGGCATATGTTTTCTGTTTGGTTCAAAATAAATTGCATCGTTCAGTTTATGTTGGCTGTATTTCAGATATGTTAACCAGATCAAGCTCGTTCATCATGTCATTCAAAACTAGTTTATTTTTGTTATTTTTATCTATCAGTTACAAAATGATGAGTGAACATATCCCAACGTGATTGTGGATTTTCTTAATTTACTCTGTTACATTGTCAATGCTTGCTTTGCATTTTTATTTTTCTTTGATTATTTGGTAGCTATTGCATGACTACTATTAATAATAGCTACTTTGCCCTAGCCGACTAGCCCTGTTATCATTATGAAACAGACTTCGTTTGAAGCACTGATTGTCTTAAGTTGTTTGGTCTGATGTTATTAAACCTACCATGGCTTTCAATGGTGTTGCACAGCACACCTTCTTTAACCTTATAATCAACATTGAATATAGATGAGCATTGTTTTGTACCAGCCCTGGAAATCTTTCACACACAAATTCAACAACTGTATTTAAATTTATGATTTCTCTTGGGTTATTTGTGTTATGCAGTGTTACCTTTCTTTCCTACACTGTTTGCAGTTACCACAGAAATTGTCATGTGCTTCCATATCTTATGGAATTCCAAAATAAATTTGTGCTTTACCGTTTTGTGGACGTTTTTAGATTATGAGACTACTTTTAGTCCATCTCTTTGCATCTTTTATACTATGTATTTTTACTTTACCTATAATTTAAACTCTGGAAAACATTATTATTATTGTTGTTACTCTTCTACAGTCAATACCCACTTAAAACTCCAGAATATTTATCTTTTCATTCTTTCCTACACTTCTTTCCTTAACTGCGGACCATTTTTCTCCTAGCTGACAAAAAAAAAAAATCCTATCTGTAGTATTTGTTTTAGTGAATTTGCTCTTACTGAAATTTCAAAGTTTGCCAAAAAGTCTCTCTCTTCTCTTTAGTTCTGAAGGATATTTTTAGTAAATATGGAATACTAAGATTTTCTTTTTGATCTTACCATTTAGGGTGACTTTTATTGTCCTACATAAAATGATAATTTAAAAAAAGTACTACAGCCAAGGGGCTGGCGCTGTGGCACGGCTGGTTGACGCCCTGGCCTGAGGTGCCGGCATCCCATGTGGGTTCCAGTTCAAGACCGAGCTGCTCCACTTCCAATCCAGCTCTCTGCCATGGGCTGGGAGAGCAGTGGAGGATGGGCTAAGTCCTTGGGCTCCTGCACCCACGTGGAAGACCCACACGAAGTTCCTGGCTCCCAGCTTCGGATCGGCGCAGCTCTGGCTGTTGCAGCCAATTGGGGAGTGAACCAGTGGATGGAAGACGTTTCTCTCTCTGCCTGTCCTCGTTCTGTGTAACTCACTTTCAAATAAATAAATAAATCTTTCCAAAAAGTGCAGCCAATACTCCTTTACAAATAAAAAATGAAACATGTCAAAGAGTTTATTAGTTAATGAGGAACCCCATAGAATCAAGCTGTAGGACTGTGAGGGCATTTTCCCACATTTATGCCATGTTTTCCCCATGCTGGAACTCTAGAGGGATTCTGGATCATCTTACTTGCTGGAAGCTGACCATGTGTTACTGTAGTCATTCTCTCTGACTTCCCCATTACCTCCATGACAGATCCAAGGTGCTCCAGGACTTTCCTAAATAGGGGTCATCCCTTAATTCCTTATGCTTCTCTTGATTTCTGTCCCCAAAAGTGCTATTTTTGCCCTCTAGGAGTCCCTGAAGTCTATCTTTGACTGTTCACTCCTACCCTCCCAATCTGGTTCTGACTGTGGGGGAGGGTGTTTGAGTCATTCTTCTCTGATTTTTTTTCCCTTCATTGACAGGGCAGCAACAAGATGTGCTTGTCTTGTTCTGGGAGATAGGAACATCTCCTATATAAAGCATTCTTCTTCCAATTATGGGCTCTACACTATTTTCTGTTATTTGAACTTTAAGTCTTAATGCAAAAAGGCAGTGGCTTAATCCAGTATGCCACAATGCCATTCTTATATTTTCTCTTATTTGTGAAAATTAATATATAGAAAAAAGCCCATGAGAGTATTTCAGGCATGGAAAGCCAAGACACTCTGGCAAAAGATCTCTGCGAGTGAGATCCCAGTGGAAAGAACAGGTCTTCAAAGAAGGAGGTACCTTTCTCTGAAGGGAGGAGAGAACCTCCACTTTGACTATGACCTTGTCTAAACAAGATAAGAATCGGAGAACTCAGAGGGCTTCCATAGCCTTGGAAACTCATGACTGGAGCATAGGGAGATTACTGATGCCATAGACAGGAGTGTCAATTGGTAAAGTCAACAACAGGAGTCACTGTGCACTTACTCCTCGTGTAGGATCTCTGTCCTTAATGTGCTGTGTATTGAGATTTAATGCTATAACGAGTACTCAAACAATATATTTCACTTTGTGTTTCTATGGGGGTGCAAACTGTTGAAATCTTTACTTAATGTATACTAAACTGATCCTCTGTAAAAAAAAAAAAAAAAAAGAAATTATCAACTCCCAACTTGACTCTCACTGGGATTAAACATGACAATAGGTCTGATCTGATTTCATCATCATTTAAAAAAAAAATCATCTATTATTTTTCACTTTATGTTTCTGTGTGGGAGCAAACTGTTGAAATCCTTACTTAATGTATACTAAGCTGATCTTCTGTATATTAAGATAATCGAAAATGAATCTTGATGTGAATGGAAGGGGAGAGGGAGTGGGAAAGGGGAGGGTTGTGGGTGGGAGGGACGGTATGTGGGGGAAGCCATTGTAATCCATAAATCGTACTTTGGAAATTTATATTCATTAAATAAAAGTTAAAAAAAAGAAAATTAATATATAGAGTATACAAATTGTGTGGATATCAAATCATTTGGTACATAAATATTGCTTCACTGAATAATAATATATGTACATGATAATATACCCTTCTTTCCCCACAATATGATCATTGTCATGAATCCCTCATTTTGTGATAGTGGTATCTTTATTTTCAATAAAAAGTAGTAATATGTGGAGGTATAAAATATCTACATTTGAAATCAAAGTGGTAAATGTTTAAAAATTATTGAGTTCTAAAATAAAAGAAACAAGAAAAATCTACATTTTGTCAATTGTTTTGCTTCTTTCACCTATCATAATGCTTTTGAGGTTTATCCATGTTGTATTGTCAGTACTTCACTCTTTTCTTAGGCTGAATAATACCCCATTGTATGGATATATAAAATGTATTTATCTGTTCTTCTATAGATAAGAATTTGGATTGTTTCCACCTTTAAATTAATTAATTTATAAAAGTTGACTTACATTGTTTATTTGAGAAGCAGAAACACACACATACACACACACACACACACACACAGAGACCACATTCACATTTATTAGTTCACTCCCCATAAGCCTGCAAGAGCCAGCGCAGGGCCAGGTTGAAGTCAATAGCCAGGAGGGGACCCAACTACTTGAGCCATTGTCTGCTCTCTTCTAGGGTACTCTCTAACTGGATGCTGAAATAGAAAGCAGAGCTGGTGAATGAACTGAGGCCCTCTGATATAGGACATAAATTTCCAGGCAGGGTTTTAACTGATATAGTAAATATGTATCACACAATCTTTTTAAAATCCTGACAAATTTCCTTCTGAACATTTGTGTACAAGTTTTTGCATGGATATATTTTTCTGCTTCTCATGGATATATACCTAGAAGTGGAGTTGTTGAGTCATAGAGTAATTTTATCTTTAAATCTTTGAGAATTTGACAAAATGTCTAGCCAAGATATAGCAGAGTACATTTTTCTAATATAATGATATATTTTCCAAGAGACTGCTTACTAGTATAGAACAAGAATGGTGGTGTTTACAAAACTCATATTTCCTTCTAGTAATGTCACCATTTTATAGAAAATCTCTCCGGATTTGGGCATAGGATGATAATACTTCTTAGCATCCTAAAAACTGGTTGCATAAGATTTAGCAAATTTAAAACAAATGCATACATTTTGTAGACCAAGACAATGTTTGAATTGTCCCCTATTATGAGTTGCTTTCTGAGTAAATCTCTCTCCATGATGAAGATCATGAGATCTTTTATTTCAAAAAATAGGAATGTATATACCAATGATATCAACAATGGAAAAAAAATCACACACCTTCAAATTTGACATTTACAACTTCATAGTGATAGCACCCTTATGGGATGCTGGCACTGTAAGCCGGGGCTTTAACCCACTGTGCCACAGTGCTGGCATTTGCTATTTTTTTTTCTGAGATTTGGATAACAACCATTCTAACTAGAGTGAGAAGATGCCTGATTGTGGGTTTATTTTTTTAGTAGTTTCATAATGTGCATTTTCTTGATTGTGGTTTTTATTTGCATTTCCCAGAAGGCTAGTGATCCTGAGCCTTTTTTATAGGGTCTATTGGTCATTTGTATTTCATCCTTTGAAAAATGTTCACATCCTTTGTCCCTTTCTTAATTGTTTGTTCTGTTACTGGTGAGTTTCATGAACTACTCAAATGCTCTGAATATGAATCCTTTACCAGATGCATTGTTTGCAAATATTTTCTCTTATTCTGTCATTTATCTCGTCACTTTGTTAATTGCTTCCTTTGCTGTGAAGAAGCTTCTTAGCTTAATGTAATCACAGACAGAATATTATCAGAACAGGAACAGAATCTATGATAATTTCATTGTTGTGAGATGTTTTAGAGAGGTGATCAAAAAATTGAAACTAATGAGAGTTGGTGGTTGCACAAAATTGTGAATATACAAAAGGTCACTGCATTCTAGACTTCAGCATGGTTATAAGTAAGTTTTACCTCAGTGAAAGTTTATGAGAAAAGTTAGGAGACATTTTGGGACTTTCCCCACTAGGGAGCGCTGCGTCCATGAAGAAACATAATTAGTATTTTTTCCTGATAGGCAAGGAGGGGGTGCTATCCTTGCAAATTCATTTTTCTGATTATTTTGCAACCATTTTAAATGTAAAGCAGTGGAAGCAAATGTATATTTCAGAAGTATTATTGTAAAACAATATTTTATACTTGAATGCCTCTCTTCAAGAGAAAATGGTATGAAGCATTTCTATTTAAAAAAAAAAAACTCTTTCCTTGAACATTAACAAACTTGAACAAATTATAAACTAAGGAAATTGCTAATGGAATGTACTTTAAAGACATATGTAAATCTGAATGTGCAAGATACCCAAAGATTTCTGTCAATAAGGAGGTAATGCTTCATTACCATTGAGGAAATCTTGAAACTATTTGGGAGCCAGCATAGCATACCATACAGGAGTGCCAGTTTGAATCTTCATTGCTCTGTTTTCCAACTAGCTCTCTGCAAATATGCCTTGGGAAGGCAGCAGAAGATGACCCAAGTGCTTGGACCCATGAAACCCATGTGGGAGACAAGGATGGAATTCTGGGCTCCTGACTTCAGTCTGTTGCATCCCTGGCTACTGTTGCCATTTTGTGAGTGAATCAGTGAATGGAAGATCACTTTCTCTCTATCTCTCCCTCTTCCTGCCACTCTGCCTTTCAAATGAAAACAAAAATAAATAAAAAGATAAGAAAAGAAAATAGAAAGTAGTTATTTATAGTACTCAAACAGTATTTTACACTTTCTGTTTCTGTGTGGGCACAACCTGTTGAAAGCTTTACTTAATATAAGCTAAATTGATCTTCTGTATATAAATATAATTGAAAATGAATCTTGATGTGAATGGAAGGGGAGAGGGAGCGGGAGGGGGAGGGTTGCGGGTGGGAGGGAAGATATGGGGGGAAAAGCCACTGTAATCCATAAGCTGTACTTTGGAAATTTATATTCATTAAATAAAAGTTAAAAAAAGAAAGTAGTTATTTATATTTTCATGAGTACAATAAAATTTATGCATTCAACTTAGACATATATTCTTTTTCTGATTCACACAAGCAAGAAGCATAACCCATCGTCACACTTCATTTTTCAACACCAGCATACCTACTTATTTGTGTTACTAATAAACTTATTTCCCCATTAGACAGTGTCCTAATTATTGACAATTACTTGTTTGTGTCTGTACACAAGACTTTTTTCTAAAAAAGTATTCAGTCTGGGGCCGGCACTGTGGCATAGCATGTAAAGCTGCAGCCTGCAGTGCCAGCATCCCATATGGGTGCCGGGTTGAACCCTGGCTGCTCCACTTCCAACCCAGTTCTCTGCTATGGCCTGGGAAAGCAGTAGAAGATCGCCCAAGTCCTTCGGCCACTGCACCCATGTGGGAGACCCCAAGAAGCTCCTGGTTCCTGGCTTTGGATCAGTGCAGCTCTGGCTGTTGTGACCAACTGGGGAGTGAACCAGTGGATAGAAGACCTCTCTCTCTCTCTCTCTCTCTCTCTTAGCCTCTCCTTCTCTCTCTGTATAACTGTGACTTTCAAATAAATAAATAAATCTTTTTTTAAAAAGTATTCAACCTGAATTTTAAAAATCGAAACTAAATTTCTACCAGTACTCTAGTATGAAAATCAAGTGGAGTTTATCTAATCATACTTTTGACTTGGCTTTTTTATTGAGGATATGAGGAATCCCTGTGGAGTATTGTGCTTGTGCAGTTTTGCCTACTTAGAAAAGTGTGTAATGAGTTCATTCTTATATTGCTTAGCTTGGCACCCGTTTCCTTTTCCTTAAAATGATACAGGATTGGCCGGCGCCGCAGCTCAATAGGCTAATCCTCCACCTAGCGGCGCCGGCACACCAGGTTCTAGTCCCGGTCAGGGCGCCCGATTCTGTCCCGGCTGACCCCCTTCCAGGCCAGCTCTCTGCTATGGCCCGGGAGTGCAGTGGAGGATGGCCCAAGTGCTTGGGCCCTGCACCTGCATGGGAGACCAGGAGAAGCACCTGGCTCCTGCCTTTGGATCAGCGCGGTGCACCGGCTGCAGCACGGCGGCCGTTGGAGGGTGAACCAACGGCAAAGGAAGACCTTTCTCTCTGTCTCTCTCTCACTGTCCACTCTGCCTGCCAAAAAAAAAAAAGTGATACAGGAATGAACTAGTAGCCACATATTGATTACTGCATTTGTAAAGAGAAATGATTATTCCATTCAACCCCATGCAGGAAGACACACACACACAAACACACACACACTCAAACATATCATTTCTTAAACTGAAGGCACAAAGTAACAGGAAAAAATGATAAATAAAAGAATGTTCAAAAATAATGTTGAGCTTGTAAAGTGTTCTGTGAGGCAGTAAAGAACCTGGAGATACAGATTCTGGAGAAAGTTTCCAGAGTAGTAGAGCTGCAGGTAGATTTTAAATCCCGCTGCCACTGCCGTTTTCTGGCAAAATTTGTTCGTTTTGAGGATGATGTATGTCATTGAGGACAACTACCTACAACTAATTCTAACTCTTATTTGAGAGCCATTTGATTAAGTCATGATTTGATCAGTTACCAGTAATAATAAAATAATCTGATCCGACTCCCTGCTAATGTGCCTGGGAAAGCAGCAGGAGATGGCTGAAGTGCTTGGGACCCTGTTCAAACACGGGAGAAAAGGATAAAACTCTGAGCTCCTGGTTTTGTTCTATCCCAGCCGCAGCCAATCAGGGAGTGAGCCATCCTATAGAAATCTCTTTCTCTGCCTCTTCCTCTCCCTCTCTGTAACTCTACCTTTCAAATAAATAAATAAATATGTAAATAAATATTTTTAAAAGTCAGGTATTATTTAGTTATCCTATGGCATAATGACTCGTCCCAAACATCTTGTCAAAAATTGGAACCTATATTTATGAAAGTGAGAGCATCAGGAATTCAAATTGGTCACCTTTGGGATGATCCCGAACCATAGACATTTCAGTGCATCTTGGCCTCTTGAAAACTTTAGCACCAGTTGCTTAAGAACAGTCATTTGTGTCAAAATTAAGGACTATGTCGGAGTCCACACATGCATAAAATAGGTCCAGGCATTTAGAGGGCATTGTCAGTCATCCGTATTCAGTATTCGCAGGTACTGAGTCAAGTAACCCCACTGTTATCAGAACCCATGAGTGTTCAAGTTCCTTATATAAAATGACAGAATTTTCATACAGTATTAAATAATCTCTAGATTACTTCTAATATTTAATATAATGTAAATATTATGCAAATAGTTGTGATATTGTGTTTTTATAGGAATAGTAACAAGAAAACAGTTGGTTCATGCTCAATTCAGATACAATTCTTTTTCCAAGTGGTTTCCATCTGTATTGGGTTAAATCTTCAGATAGAAATTATGACATGGAGAGCTGACTGTATTCACTAAATATCACTGCAGAGTTGAGCAGCCCTGGGTTTGCAGATTTTCTGAAGGGTTTGGGGCACCTTGGGTGTTGTAGCCTCCTGTCAAGTTCTAACACCTTTTGTTAGGAATACCCCCACTCCACCCAGGTATATGCACCACATCTGATAGAGCAGGCAATCAGCACACATTCTTCCATTGTGTGACTTTACTTTGCTAATCACAGTTAATTGAACTGGAGATAAAGACTTGACACAAGCTCTACTGGTCACATCCTGTCTGAAAAAAAAAAAAAAAAAACACTAACAACAACAACAAAAAACCTGAACTGAAGCACAGATCCTTGGAATTGTCTGTGAAACTTTAATGGTAGAGCTCATGTGTTGTGGTTCTTCAACATTTCGTTGAATTATATGAAATACCCATTCAACAAATTCCCTTTTCACTTATTTATTTTGTTTACTTGGTCTACTCTGAAAATTATATTATCTTGACCCCAAGATGCCTTTATGTAAGGCCATCAAGGTGTATTTGGAATGTGCTGGAGACTAAGGAAGAAATGAAAGAAATCTGTGGGTGAATCCCCTTACTTTCTATATCTTATTATCTCAAGTATGAGATGCATTTAACTTAAAGATTTGGAGAGTATATAATTACTTCTTTCCACACTTTCACATTGCTGTTTCTCAGGAATGCAGCAAGTTTAACCCCAGATAAAATCATTTTCTGATCAATGTTTTCGTATAAACTCATTGGATCCACCCACAATAGCTCCCCATCTAAAAATAAGAGACAGGGAGCACAAGTAAATGTATAATTCTCAGCATAAATAATTTATCATAAAGAAAGGGATGGGTGCAGTATGTAGATCAGGGAGAGACCCAACAACACTGAGTGTACTGTTGAATATTTAATATCAGTTTTCTATTAATAAGCCATAGTTTATAAATTAACTTGCTCTGTTCTAAACATGACATCAAGTGAATATATTCATAGATTTAATGAAGCATAAGTGAGTTTTCCTCTTAACATTATATCTTTTGGGACCTGTGCTGTGGCATAATAGGTTAAGCCTCCACCTGCTGCACCTGCATTCAATATGGGTGTCAAGCTGCATCCCGGCTGCTCCGCTTCTGATCCACCTCTATGCTAATAGTCCAAGTGCTAGGGATCCTGCACCCAAATGGGAGACCTGGAAGAAGCCCCTGGCTTCAGCCCAGCTCCAGGCAAATGGTGGCCATTTGAAGAGTGAACCAGCAGATGGAAGATGTTTCTTTCTGTCTCTCCCTCTCTATATATATACACCTCTGCTTCTAAATTAAATAAAGAAATCTTCCTTTTAAAAAAAGTACCATTATCAATAGTAAAAAATAAAAATCATATAAAAATATTCACTGATTTTTCACAAACAAAGAACCCTGAAGACCATGAGAAAACAGGATTATACATTTTTAGGCCTCTGTTAAATAGCATTAGTTTAAATTTCTGTAACACTAAAAAATATCTCACATTCTTTTTTTCTTGACATTTTCATTATATTTTCTGATATAATAAAAATATCTAACAGATGACATTTTTAAAAAATTATTTATTTATTAATTTAAAGACTAAGAAAGAAAAACAGAAACAGGCATAGAGGGATCTTCCATCTACTGTTTTACTCTTCAAATGCCTAAAAGAGCCACAACTAGTCCAAGTGGATATCATGAGCCCAGAACCCCATCCAGGTCTCTCACATTAGTTTTAGGCACCAGTAACCTGAACCATCACCTGCTGCTTTCCATGGTGCTCATTAGCAAGAGACTGGAACTGGGAACAGAGCCAGGATTCGAGCCCATGCACTCCAATACGGGAGGCAGGCATTCCAAGAGGCATCTTAACTGACACACCAAATGTCCCCTCTAAGACACATACCATAAAGTATAACCTATGGTGGGATTCACCTGCTTTAGAGAGTATACAACTGATGGTACAGTGCTGATGTTTCTCTCCCATGATAAAAATTCCAATAATGATCATTAACAACTCAGAATTAAGTGTACTAGTGTTTTGAGTATGGTACATACTCACTGAAGTAGCAATTCCTAATATAATGGAATCACATCACTCTGCTGTCTTCTGTATTGCTCTGGGCTCAACCTGCTACTACATTGTCATTGGTGTTAGCATAGCACTTCCTAGATGATGGCTCAGTCCAGTTCTACAACTCCTTTTCTGACCACGCTTTAGCTTAACACAGAGAAGTGATTCAAATCTCTTGTTGTCACTCCTCTCTTATGTCAAACTCAGCAGTGAAAGGTGGCAGCATATACATCCGTGGACGCACATTGGCAATGAGCCCACACTTCAGAGTCTGAGTTCTTGTCACTGTTAATCATCTGGGGCCACAGATGGTGCTCACTAGCAGCTTAAAGGCTGAGTGGGCAGAATCCTGTGGCGAAACTTGACTTCCTGCTATGAATAGGTGAGGGTAACTCTTCCAATTAAGTAACGCAAAGCATGATGGAAATTCACTGTTGCTTGAACAATCTGGATCTGACATGGGATAGCCTTTGTAGTGGCTCATTTCCTAAAACATCAATCCTTGCTGTGCATTCCTTGAATTCCCTAGCTGTGTGCCTTTCCAAGAGTTAGCCCTTCCAATGCTGATGTCCTTATGTTAGGACTTTGAGGCCACATGGTCTTCCTGCCAAAAATATTTCACTTGTGATGTTTGTGGAAATCTTGGCAGACTCTGCATGTTTCTAGCTTAAAAGTTGAGTAACAGCAAGAAGGAGAGGCATGGGCTTGTGATAGGTAATGGCATAAGCTGGTAACACAGGAGTTGGAGAAGAGAGAGAAGTATAGTGACTTTTACCACCAATGTAAAAGTCAAAACAATCACTAGTTACCACAGTAAGGTATCATAAAAATTCTCTATGATCAACATCTATACCATTCTCTTTGAGATTTTTCTTTCACAAAATTTACATCCTGCACATAGGAAGAGTGATAATGAAAATAATATTATTATATATTATTGAATTTTATTATGAAATATAATAGAATAATACTTTTGTTATATTTATTATTATTACTACTAACCTTAGTTTTGTCTTACTACCAGATACTCCAAAGCAATTTACATGAATTTTCTCATTTTTCTCTTTCATCAGAATATAAGCACAATGGGGGCTGGCATAGTGGCACGGCAACTTAAAGCCACCACCTGCTGTGCCAGCATCCCCTATGAGTGTAGGTTCAAGTCCAGGCTGCTCCATTTATAATCCAGCTCCTTGCTAATGTGGGAGATGACCCAAGTACTCAGGACCCCGACACTCACATGGGAGATCCAGATGGAGTTCCAGGCCATGTGGCCGTTTGGGGATTAACCAACAAATGGAATACAGACCCCTTTCTCTGTAACTGCCTTTAAAATAAAGAAATACATATTTAAAATATAAATAAGTATAATGTTTTTGAAATTTCACATGAAGAAACTGAGGCACATGAAACTGGATAACTTGCCTAACATCACAGAAATGAGGAGCAAAGGCAAAATTTGAACCTATGTAATGTGATCCAAATTATTCTCTAAAATGATTTGATTCAGTTCCCTTTGATCCAAGTGATTTCTTAACTCAATGGCCTCATCCAAGCAGCAAGTCAAAATACTCCTAAAACATTTTTCACTCTTTAACAATGTTAACAACCAGCATTCCCCTTTAGTTAGTTCAACTATATCGGGGAAGGGGTGTTTTTTTTTGGGGGGGGGCTGTCATTTTATCAAGTGTCTGTGTAAAGATTTGAGCTCTTAAGCACTTGGGAATAAGAAGGTGATTTGAAAGGATGTGACAGCAGAGGCTTGCTTCTAGGTTTATTAACTGAGTCATTCAACAAATATTTGAATGAGCACTTGCTTTGTACCCTGGGGAATGGAGAGCATCAGTGAATCAGTTCCTCCTTCACTTGGGCATGTCTGTGCTTCCTAGAGACTATCTAGCACAGGTGACTTTGGAGGCAAGTATAAAATATGCGGTCGCATAAGGATGTGGACAGAAGAAATATTTTATAAGGTACAGGACTGATGGTATTTAATAAAGTTCATAACACCAAAGGTGAAAAGAACACCCAATCAATGCAGACAACCAGCAAGCTGGGGGTACATAGCTTCAAAATCTCATGTCAACTAACCAAGAGAAGACTGTGTAAGTTCTGAAATTTAATTTCTTTTCAGGAAGTAGATGTCTCTGGTCATGCTTGTATACTGAGTAGGCGGGTCACAGAGTAATCTAATCACAAGGGGTGTGAGATATCACTTCAGGCACAATTATGGGATCAAAGCCATTAGGATTAGCTTGACCCTCAATAAAGTTTCAGAGCCAGCAACAGAGAGAAATACCTCCTTTATTGGCATCAGTGACTGTCCTAAAATAGATAGTGGGTGGAGTCCTCTGAAGATGTTTTTGTATACCAGGAAAGAGGAAATTGAAATATATACTGAAATTTGCATTTCTCAGCATTCTGTGAATATGAGATATAAGAAATCTTGTGTTTGGATTCCTCTGTTATATAATATCCCCACTATACAGATGCCTTCTGTTGCTGTGCCTAACTTTGGTTCTATGAAAAATCTTTGGTACCACATGGAGGGGCATGCTCATGGGAGCAACCATGCAGTTACATTCCCTGCAAGAGCAGAATGGAGGGATCACAGTGCCTGCAGTACCACCCAAGACCAGGGCATGACCATCAAGTATGTTGTACTTGACTCTCAATTCCCCAGATGCCATCCTGTCCTGATCTTACCTTTGCCACTAATAAAAAGCATATGCAATTAGGAAGGGAATTATAACCCTATAAATATTTGGAGATTGTATATATAAGAAGGTGGTAAAGTATAAATGATATAATGGTCTTTATCTGATGTAACGTGCACATTTCCTACACAGAGGCATGGATTGTGTGAGTGGGGCTGAATGTATTTTAGAAATTTTTCTGAAATGAGGTTATAGAATTCATGAATAGAATTTCATCAGCCTTTTTCCCTTTGGACCCTATGATATATGAATAGAATAAGTGTGAAACCTCAGAAATAAGATGATAGGAAAGAGAAAGTTGCTAAAGGGAATATGCATAGACATTAAAGAAAAATTGTCCAAAGCAATCTGGAAAGGATTCCAAAAGTAAGGAGGGTGGGGGGAGAAAGAATGCAAAAAGCAGTAAGTCAGAGATCATCAGGAGTTCCATGAAGATTATACGGAGGGCTTGATTTGAAGATGGAGTGTGGTATAGAGAAAAAAACACAGATACCAAGATTTAAAAGGGAACTATAAAGTCATTGGGTGCTGGAGAGGCCCAGGGTCTACAGGGTCTCTTTTACCCAGAAGGAATGTAACTCAGAGTTTTGGAGGCCATGATGATTAGCTGCTGGGTCCACATTCATATGTGACCAAAGTCTCAAGAGTACACTGGATGTATCAAAAATCAGTGATGCTGCAAGACATTGGCTTCTTGAATAAGACCCTAGAAGTACAGGCAATAAAAGCAAAAGAGAGAGAGAGAGAGAGAGAGAGAGAGAGAGAGAGAAATGGGATTATATCAAGCTAAGAAGCTTCTGCTCAGTGAAGGAAAATCAATAAAGAGGCAACATAAAGATTGAGAGAAAATATTTGCAAGCTATACAATTGATGAAGGATTAAAACCAGAAATATACAAGGAGCACAAGAAACTAAACAACAATAAAATGAACCATCTAGTTAAGAAATGGACTAAGGATATGAACAAACGTTTTTCAAAGGATGAAATACAAATGGCCAACAGACACATTAAAAGGTGCTCAGGATCACTAGCCATCAGGAAAATGCTAACAAAAACCACAATAAAGTTTCACTTAACAATAGTTAGAATAGCTATCATTCAAAAATCAAAAAGTAATAAATGTTCAGAAAGATATGGAGAAAAAGGTACCCTAATACAATTGGTGGAAATGTAAACCAGTACAACCTTTATTGAAGACAGTATGAAGATTCCTCAGAAATCTGAAAATGAATCTACCATATAACCTAGCCATCCCATTCCTGAGAATTTACCCAAAAGAAATGAAATAAGCATATGGAAGAGTTATCTGTGTCCCCATGCTTTTGGTAATTCAATTAACAATAGCTAAGATATAGAATCAACCCAGCTGTCCAGCAACCGAGGCTTGGATAATGAAAATGTGGTATATGTACAAAACGGAATACTACTCAGCCATAAAAAAGGATGAACTCCTGTCTTTCATAACAAAATGAATCCAACTTTAGACCATTATGCTTTATGAAATAAGCCAGTCCCCAAAGACAAATATCATATATTTCCCTGACTTGCTGTAACTATTATATAGAGTACAAAAAATGTAGTGTGTATGAATGAAATTTGACATTTTTGAGATTTGATTATTGTTTATAGCCCTTGTCTATAGTCTTGAGAAACACTGCTATTTCTACTTACTACTTATTGAATTCTTTATTTCATGGAGGATTAAGCATGTGATTATAAACAAAGTAAATTGAAAGTATGTCTTATAAAAATTAAAAGAAAAATAAGAAAGGAAGGAAGAGGGAGGTTGGGAACAGATAAGAGCAGGAAGTTAGGGTGAGAAGTATTGTTGTGTTCTTAAAACTGTATATATGAGATACATGAGATCTGTAGCCTCTATACAAGTAAGTCTAAAATCTCCTCTTCCAATCCAGCTCTCTGCTATGGCCTGGGAAAGCAGTAGAAGATGGCCCAAGTGCTTTGGCCCCTGTACCCAAGTGAGGGAGACCCTTAAGAAGTTGCTGGCTCCTGGCTTTGGATCAGCGCAGCTCCAGCCACTGCGGTCATCTGGGGAGTGAGCCAGTGGATGGAACATCTTTCTCTTTGTCTCTACCTCTCTCTGTAACTCTGTAACTCTTGCAAATAAATGAAATAAATCTTTACAAAAATTAAAAATCAGTGATGATAACTATACACACACACATGCATGCACACACATCCCCAAACATCATAGGTGGGAATTGGGGTCTTTGTGGCATTCACTGGAAAATAGTCTTGCTTCAGATGCTCTCAACTGTCAGCTTCCATGCAAGCATGGAGGAGAAGGAAAGGAATGATAATGGAAATCCTTTTAATAACATTCTCTAAAGGTTTAATCAAAAGGAAAAGTATGATGTATACAATATTGAAAGTTATAAAAACCAGGTATCTATTCTTGTTGCATTTAAAGTGTTAATAAGCATTTCTATTTGCAACAGCATTGACATTAATTTTCTTTCCTTATACAGTGATGATAAAACAATGCAAGTGACAAACAGAAAAAAGCTGTCAGTAACACTGAGATTCTGACTTTGTACAAAAGAAATTAAGGCTTTGGAATTAAAGTTAAAATTTAGTATCCAGAATTCTCAGAATGAAAAGCTAATAGAGTACCTAAAATACAATGTACTGGAGTGAAATGGACATTTTGAGATTTGATGATTGTTTATAGCCCTTGTCTCTACTGTTGAGGAATGGTTTCTTTTTTTTCTCTTCACACTATTTGTTGAACTGCTTTACTTAGTGTAAGGTTAACTTTATGAACATTAAGTAAACTGAAAGTAGATATTTGTAAAAATTAAGAGTGCGAACAGGAGAGAAAGGGGTAAGAAGGATTGGAGGGTGGGCGGGAGGGAGAGTAGGGTAGGTAATATCCTTATATTCTTAAATCTGTATATGAAATCATATATGAAATACATGAAATTGTATAACAAATAAACTTTTTTAAAAAGAATTAAAAACAATAACATTTGCTCTTTTTGTAAAGGCATTTTCTTAGGTAATTGCTCAAACTACAAAGTGGAAACAGGAAACTCCATCCCTCTAATTGCAGGAGACTCCCCTTTTATGACTTTTAAATGTCAATGTTTATGACCATCGTGTGTATATGTTCGGTCAGGCTATGTAACTTTTGATAACGAGCTGGAGCTATCAATTCACCATTTAATATTTACAAATTCCAACATAATGCTCATGTCAACGGATCCCTTGGGACCACATTTACTTGTGTTATATTTAACTAAACCAAGATGGTGAAATCAATTAACTTTTAGATAATAATGAATCAATTTTTCTGTTTCAGCCGAAGTGTTCATATTAGGGAACATGTTCTCCATGCCCTGTCCTCATTCTAGTTCTTTATATAATTTTTTCCTTTTTCAGATGGAATATTTTAAAAATTTTTTCAGAATACATCCCTCTGTGGAGAAGAAATGTTGTGAAAGACTGACTTTATTAACTGTGCTACAAGGGAAACTAAACTGAAAGAAGCAGACAACAGCATGCAAATGGAAGTGTTTCAGCAATTAGTTTGGGTAAGACTTTATAGCTGCTAGAATGTTGCCCTGAGGCCAGAGCCTTTCCAACCCAACTTAACAGCTCCAGGCTCAGCTTTTAGTGAAAGTTGCAAACAGGAAAGCTTGAAAGTTCTTTTTTTAAGCTAAAAATAAAAGGTAGCAAGACAAATATTGTAACAGAACTAAGACTCCAAGGATTCTTTGGGAATTTATTTCAGGGATTTTTCTTACCTAATTATCTTAATTGATATTGTTAAACATAGTGTTTAGTTTATATGTGGTAATAATATTTTTGAAGAGCCAATCTTTAATCTTTGATAATAATATAACACAGTAATAGTTGAAGACCATATCTCTGTATTGTAATTCACTACTTTAAAATGCAAAACCAGAGGAGCCCTCATGACCCATTTCAATCCCTGTGTTGATCTACACTAATTGTCTCTTGGTATTCAAAATCACAATAAGTATTCTGAAGTAAAAAAAAAAATGTATTCATAATATTGCACTTGCTGACAGAATTGTAACTCAAAAGTGCTACAATGAAATTATCTTTCTAATAACTCAAGCTTCATTAATCCTATAAAAGTTCATAGGGACATTCTAATATTGTTATATTGCAATTTCATATACATATTCAAATGGTTCTTATTTGTTATTTGAGCATATACATTGAGTGTACTAAGACCTCTTATAATTGATATTTAGTGAGGTGGGTCAAAAATCTTTCAAATCCTATATTCCTTTGTCAATGGCTTGGTTATAAAGGCTTACCTGTCACTGAAAACAAACGGTGCCAGGGCCCATTGTCTTTGTGCAAATTACACTTGGGCCTCTAGTGCTTCTGAATAGCATTCTCTTAATGCTTCCTTGATCCACCACATCATTAAATGATTTCTTACTTGAGGGGGTAAATTACTATAGCTAGGGATGGAGTGTCCAGATGCCACCTGAGAAATCCTGATGTTCACACCTATGGCTACAATGGAGGACAAAGGGAAGGAGTTTTTGGATAAGGACAATGGCAAATAACACAAATTTTAAAAATTAACTACAATCTACTGTCTCAGTTGAAAAATAAAACAGAAGTGGGTGATCATCTAAGCAGTTAAGACATCTACTTCCCACATCAAATTATCTGGGTTTAGCTCCACCTCTCACTCCTGACTCAAGCTTCCTGCTAATGCAGACCCTGTGAGGCAGCAGTGATAGCTCAAAGAGATGGGTTCCTGCCACTCACAATGGGACACCAAGATTGGGCGCCCAGCTCCCCACTTTGCTATAGACTCTTCCCGGGGGCCACTGAAGGCATTAGAAGAGTAGATGGGAATCTCTCTCTCTCTCTCTCTCTCTCTCTCTCCATATATATATACACACACATATTTTTTTCTCTCTCTCTGCCTCTCAATTGCCTCTAAATTAGTGTTAGTACCTGCTAACACTAACCGATAGAATAAATAAAGGGGAGAGTGATCCAACATGGGAAGTGAGATACTCGGCAGACTCATAGAATGGCAGATGTCCTAAATAGCACTCTGGCCTCAGAATCAGCCCTAAAGGCATTCGGATCTGGCTGAAAAGCCCATGAGAGTATTTCAGGCATGGAAAGCCAAGACACTCTGGCAAAAGATCTCTGCGAGTGAGATCCCAGTGGAAAGAACAGGTCTTCAAAGAAGGAGGTACCTTTCTCTGAAGGGAGGAGAGAACCTCCACTTTGACTATGACCTTGTCTAAACAAGATAAGAATCGGAGAACTCAGAGGGCTTCCATAGCCTTGGAAACTCATGACTGGAGCATAGGGAGACTACTGATGCCATAGACAGGAGTGTCAATTGGTAAAGTCAACAACAGGAGTCACTGTGCACTTACTCCTCATGTAGGATCTCTGTCCTTAATGTGCTGTGTATTGAGATTTAATGCTATAACGAGTACTCAAACAATATATTTCACTTTGTGTTTCTATGGGTGTGCAAACTGTTGAAATCTTTACTTAATGTATACTAAACTGATCCTCTGTAAAAAAAAAAAAAAAAAATTATCAACTCCCAACTTGACTCTCACTGGGATTAAAGATGACAATAGGTCTGAACTGATTTCATCATCATTTAAAAAAAATCATCTATTATTTTTCACTTTATGTTTCTGTGTGGGAGCAAACTGTTGAAATCCTTACTTAATGTATACTAAGCTGATCTTCTGTATATTAAGATAATCGAAAATGAATCTTGATGTGAATGGAAGGGGAGAGGGAGTGGGAAAGGGGAGGGTAGTGGGTGGGAGGGACGGTATGTGGGGGAAGACATTGTAATCCATAAATCGTACTTTGGAAATTTATATTCATTAAATAAAAGTTAAAAAAAATAAAAAAAGAAAGCTGTATTCTTCCTTTCAAAAAAAAAAAAAAAAAACAGCAATGAGCAATTGGCTAGCATTGAGGTATAGTAGGTAAAGCCACCACCTGCAACACTAGCATCCCATATGGGTACCTGTTGGAGTCTCAGCCGCTCCACTTCCAATCCTCCAATCCAGCTCTCTGTTATTATGCCTGGGAAAGCAGCAGAGGAGGCCCAAGGGCTTGGCCCGCTGCACCTGCATGGGAGACTTGGAAGAAGCTCCTGGCTCCTGGCTTCAGCCTGCCCCAGCTCCAGCCATGGCAACCACTTGAGGAAGAAACCAGCAGCTTGGAAGATCTCTTTCTATCTCTCTTTCTCGCTATATATAACTCTGCTTCCGAGAAATAAATAAATAAATAAATAAATAAATAGCAAGACTTTTTTAAAAAAGCAGACAACAAGAAAACATTATAAGGCTGGCGCCGCGGCTCACTTGGCTAATCCTCTGCCTAAGGCGCCGGCACCCTAGGTTCTAGTCCCAGTTGGGGTGCCAGGTTTTGTCCCGGTTGCTCCTCTTCCAGTCCAGCTCTCTGCTGTGGCCTGGGAAGGCAGTGGAGGATGGCCCAAGTGTCTGGGCCCTGCACCCCATGGGAGACCAGGAGGAAGCGTCTGATTCCTAGCTTTGATCGGCGCAAGCTGCAGTATACTGGCCGTAGCGGCATTTGGGGGGTGAACCAACAGAAGGAAGACCTTTATCTCTGTCTCCCTCTCTCACTGTCTAACTCTGCCTGTCAAAAAAAAAAAAAAAAAAAGAAAACATTATAGCAAAAATTCCATCGAACTGGAATAATGAACAAATATGCCTTATTAGTGACCATAGTTGGAGAGAATTTGAGCCCCAAATGTGTAATATCTTGGAAATTGAAACATCCTGCTTTAGACATACAAATATTTTTTTCAGGTGATACTAGACAAGAAGATCACCGTAAGTAATAAAAATGTAGTTGATTCCAGATGGCATGAAATGCATATGAACTAATAGGAAGAAGGAATAAAAAGAAAAGCAGAGAAGCATAACCACCACGCTGTTTAATATAAGCCATGTTCAAACTCTCTTGTGAGCTGGATCAGATACTATTTCCTTAGTGTATCTCACAGTTCCAAAGATCTATGTTTTTCCAAGTGAGATAAACTGGAAACTTAAGCAGAAGTGGTAGGTATGGATTAGTGTGACAGAAGATTACATAGCCCATCCTGGACTGTGTATCATGCCATATCTGAGCAATGTACAGGGCAGAAATCACAGAATGTAATTGGGAACGGAAAGTTGTAATAGAATGAAGGAGTACCTATGCATGGAAAATTCAATTAGGGAATTCCATAGGGAATTTCACCTAGTATGACCAACCTGGTAATTGGGCATCTGGCTAATATGAATTTGTGGGAGAAAACATGTAGGAATGGTGAGAGGTGAGTATGGACATTGATAAGTAGAGGTACAAGAAATTACTTCAGAGAAGAGCCACAAATCTGAAATTCCAGGGAGAAAAATCTGTCAGGAAGCAAAATGGGTAGCTGACTGAGACAAGGACTTACCCAGGATCCAGGCATGGGCTCAGCAGATCATCAGAACTGGGAAATCAGAGGCTGATTTGTTTGGGAGCACAAAGGAGCATCACTACTTCTGTTAAATTGCTGGTCTGCAGGAAAAAAAAATGTGCACAAATAGGAACAGTGTGTTTTTAACAGTGAGTGAAAAAACATGCATTCACACGTGAATGTGGGCCCATCGTGAGTGGGCAAGAGGGCAGCCTGTGAAAGAGAGAGAGAAAACGAGAGGGTACCTCCAAGCGTGGTTCACGCTAAAAGAGCATTTATTCAAACAATTTGTAAGTATGAGGTAGATTTTTAGAAATGTGGTCTAAGTCCATTGTCCTTGCTATAATCTTTTGAAATGCTACAATAGATGTAATTCAGGTAAGAAAAATTAATGGAAAGAAAAGCATAGCTATGGAAAGATTTATTATTGTTAAAAAGATAAAGTGCACAGGCCATTATCAAAGATATCTCATAAAATATTCCAAAGTTGTTTTTCCAGGTTTATCATTTATTTTATATTCAAAATATCTTAAAGTCAAGGCACACACCTTACTCACCCAGAACACACATATTTAGGTCTGTATTTTAGTGCCAATGTGCTTGGTCTCTGTAGTATAATAAAGAATTGGCTGGTGGTTTGCCCCAGTTTCTGGGAAATAGCTTCTAAGTCCTTGGAATTTCCTTTTTGAGAGGAATACTTTGGTATTCCTGGTGAACCCCAAGAGTTTACACTACTGAGATGACTTAGCCTGAGTGCTAAGACTACAAAGACCAGCCATGTGATTAGAGGTTTGAGGCTT
This sequence comes from Oryctolagus cuniculus, assembly GCF_964237555.1. Classification (NCBI taxonomy): domain Eukaryota; kingdom Metazoa; phylum Chordata; class Mammalia; order Lagomorpha; family Leporidae; genus Oryctolagus; species Oryctolagus cuniculus. The sequence continues at coordinate 76,034,601 of NC_091434.1, read as the reverse complement.
TGGGCACAAGATACCAGCTCAGCATCTCTAGAGTGATAAGTGCTGAAGATGTAGTTTGGTTGTATGGCCAATGATTAAAGCAATCATGCTTGTGTACTGATACTGCAATAAGATCCTGTACACAAAACATCCTGAGGAATCCCCTGTACTTTGTGTGTTGTCCCACATTGATATGCTAACAGGGTGGCTGCCCTGAGTCCATAGCTGGAGAGAAATGGAAGCTGCACATTTGGGTTTCTCCCAGACCTCACCCTGTGTGTCACTCCCTTTGGCTAGTTCCATTTGCATCCTTTTACTGTAATAAAATTACAATTGTTAAGTCTAGTACTTTTCTGAGTTCTGTGAGTTGCTCTAATAAATAATTGAAGGACTAGTGGGGCCCTCCTCTCCCCCGCCATAGATTGTAGACAGCTTGTCAAAAGTATAAATGATCTGGGAACCTCCAAATTTACAGCTAGTATTTAAAGTGAGAGCAGTCTAAAAGAGGGAAGAGATGTGCAGTTCGGGACATGTTCAAGCTGACTTACCTCAAACGGTAGAGTTAGAAACATACCAGGGGATTCCAATTCAATCCCATCAAAGTGGCATGTACCAATGCCATCTCACTAGTCCCAGTGATCAATTTTTGTTCACAACTGATCATAATGATAGGACTAAGAACCAAAGGGATCATATAAACAAGAATAGTGTCTGCAAATACTAGCTGATAGAAGAAAAAAAGGAGAGAATGATCCAACATGGGAAGTGAGATACACAGCAGACCCATAGAATGGCAGATGTCCTAAACAGCACTCTGGCCTCAGAATCAGCCCTTTAAGGCATGCGGATCTGGCTGAAAACCCCATGAGAGTATTTCAGGCATGGAAAGCCAAGACACTCTGGGGAAAAAAAAAAAACCTAAATGAAAGATCTCCGCGAGTGAGATCCCAGCGGAAAGAACGGGTCATCAAAGGAGGTACCTTTCTCTGAAGGGAGAACTTCTACTTTGACCATGGCCTTGTCTAAATATGATCAGAATGGGTGAACTCAGGGGGCTTCCATAGCCTTGGCAGCTCATGACAAGAGCCTAGGGTGATTACTGATGCCATAAACAAGAGTGTCAATTTGTTAAGTCAACAACAGGAGTCACTGTGCACTTACTCCTCATGTAGGATCTCTGTCCTTAGTGTGCTGTACACTGTGATTTAATGCTATAACTAGTACTCAAACAGTATTTTTCACTTTATGGTTCTGTGTGGGAGCAAACTGTTGAAATCTTTACGTAATGTATGCTAAACTGATCTTCTGTATATAAAGAGAATCGAAAATGAATCTTGATGTGAATGGAAGGGGAGAGGGAGTGGGAAAGGGGAGGGTTGTCGGTGGGAGGGCCGTTATGGGGGGGGAAGCCATTGTAATCTATAAGCTGTACTTTGGAAATTTATATTCATTAAATAAAAGTTTAAAAAAAATTAAAAAAAAATAAAGTGAGAGCAGTCTTGTGAAGGCAGTGGCCTCATCTATAAAATTTGGCTCAACCATGACGAGTTGTATCAGGAGTCATTGTGGTCTCTTTGTTTCAACAGCACTTCCCTCAGTCCCCACGCCTGGTTGCTGAGCCAAGAGCATCAGCATTTTCTGAGATCTTACTAGATCAGAAACACAGGGAGAGAACAGAAATCTATTTCATCAGGCCCTCTTGGTAAATCTGATGCACACTTGTATTTGAGAACCATTAAGCTAAAGAAACTTTATTCACCTTTCCGTGCGCAATCACATTTCACTTAATTGCAGGAAGACTTCTTAGACTTACAAAATCCATACCCCTTCCATGAATGGCATCTGTTGATCATTTTAGCAACCATTTTCCAACAAAATAACTCCAATTTTTTTTTTTTGTTACAGGATCATGTTAAAATATTGGAGGACCCCCAAGAGCTTATGTATACATGGAATATATTCATGTGTTAGAATTTAAAACAAATAATAAATTTTTATTTTAAAATCTATTTTAAGTAACAATAAATTGAATATGCTACAACGTGAAGGATTTATTTACCTGAAAAGTTACCATTTTCAAAACAAATGAGAAAAATGACAATAGTTTATGTTTTGCAAATTTCTATTTTATTAGAAGACAACTGAATTCTCACATCTGTTTCTATGTTTAAAGTGTTGGAGTATTTTACTTTATGGAAGCATATGAAAAAAACAAAAACGGCCTCACACAGATGTACAGTTATAAAAGGAAGCAATATGTTAATAGTCTTTACAGATTATTGTGGACACTCATCTTTTTGCTATTCCAAAAATTGACATGGGTACATTTTTAAAGATTAGCTGCAATGTGAAATTTGAAATGGTGCTGATAAGTCTTCATACTTTGCTACAATAAAGTCTGTTGAGCTCTCTTGCATCTTGAATGCATATTTTATAATTCATTGTTTTGTTACATCATTTCATTGGTCATTTAGAAAATGATCATTCATGGAATTATGTAGACTTCCCAGATACTGGTATATTTCAATGGACAATATAAAAAGTCACATTTTTTTAATGTCACTATCTATCTTAAAAAGATCTTTGTGTTGGGTAGTTCTCAAGTTAATGGGACTGCAGACAAATTTCTGAAATTCTAATTTTTGCTTGAAAGCTCAAATTTATCACTGCAACAAGCCCTGTCAGTTTTCTTTGAACTGACAGTCTCACTTCCTTCATGTTCAGGGAGCTGCCTGCCAAATATTCAAATCTGAAAAACCACAGTTTGCCTGCCAGTCATTCTTTCAAGTGAAAATGGCTTTCCATGAAAAAAAGCAGCTTGTTTAGCTCTTGGCTCAGACACTCATCATATATGTGTGTTTCCTTGAGATAACCAATATACTCTGGTAAGAAGCAGATATGGTTTATTCATACTTACCAGTTAGCCACAAAGAATATCTAAAAGACTTTCTCCATGGTTGATTTAAAATATCTTTACTACTTCATCAAGGACTTACTTAAACAAAACTTTTGTTTTTATTTCTTTCTTTTTCCTACAGGCATGTGACTGTAAGAGTACAATGATCAAAAATGTAGAACAATTTAGTACCATTGACTGGTTTCATGCTAAAACATCAGTCATTTCACCCACCATGATTCTGCATCATCTATGTAAATGCTAACACAGTGAAAAGCACAAGCAGCATCCTAGTGTAATAATAGACAGCATTTTGATCTCATGGGCCCTCTGAAAGGGGCTCAGGGACCCCAGGGTCTGTGGACAACCAACAATCAAATAGAACTGCCTATGCTTAGTGGTACTGATATTAGAATGAGGCTTTTGGGTCATGGATCCTACTTGTCTTGTCACTTTAATTTCAGAGCCTAGAAAAGTGCTTAGCACAAAATTGTGCAAAATAAATATGTATGTAACTAACCAAGGAATCAAACGCTAGCTTTATGTGAATCTGCTACTACAGTTTGTAGTTTGGCTTTTAATGTTCCTAATAAATGTCAATCCACCACTGTGGCTGATAGGAAAAACAGGGGGAAAAAAAAACAACAAAAAAAACCAGACCATATAAAACTTGCCTCTTAGAAGTTTTCCCCTTGCATGTGGCGATATTCTAACAAATACATGTTTATAAGAGAATGTCTCTAATACCATGGGGTAACTAGTCACGTGCCTGAATGCAGAAGATACTTTGAGGCATGCTCTAATAACTTGCCCATAAGTGAGCTCTGCATTGAGGTTCAGCTTTTCCATGGCAACCTCCTTAGCAAATGATGCAAAACACATTCTTTCCTTTTTTTCTTTCTTTTACAAAAGCCTCCTTTAAAAAGGCAGCAGAAAGAGTAATTATAAAACATTTAATGTCCATTTACATTTTCAAGGGTTTTTTTCTTTTTTCAAAAATACCTGATTCTTAGTTTGCCTAGAATAACATCATAACTCTATTACTTTTTTTTTTTTTTTTTTGACAGGCAGAGTGGACAGTGAGAGAGAGAGACAGAGAGAAAGGTCTTCCTTTGCCATTGGTTCACCCTCCAATGGCCACCACAGCCAGCGCGCTGTGGCCAGCGCACCGCGCTGATCCGAAGCCAGGAGCCAGGTGCTTCTCCTGGTCTCCCATGGGGTGCAGGGCCCAAGTACTTGGGCCATCCTCCACTGCACTCCCTGGCCACAGCAGAGAGCTGGCCTGGAAGAGGGGCAACTGGGACAGAATCCGGCGCCCCGACTGGGACCAGACGGAGGATTAGCCTAGTGAGCCGCGGCGCCGGCACCTCTATTTCTTTTTCTCATAATGAACTTGTCAAATGGAGAACAACACACACACACATACATGAAAGGCAACCGAGAAAGAGCTGTTGCCTCCATACCTTTGTGCACGCTGTTTCCTCTGCATGGAATGTTTTCTCTCTCCCTCTCCTGACAGCAAAAACCTTACCTGTAATTCAACACAGGTAATGAAAGCCCGGACCAGAGTCTTGAGTAAGTGAACTGCACACTAGGCTGGGTAGAGCATTGAAAGCCTGGGCCAGAACCATAAGCAAGGGGGATGGTGTACTGGGATGGGTTTGGAAGCTTCCTGTGGGAGAGGCAAGAGACCAGAGTGATGCTGAGTGTGGTCGGGATGTAGAAACCCAGCAACTGTCAGCTGGAGGAGCTGAAGCCAAGCAGTGTCAAGGTCAGTCTGCAGACCCTGCTCTGTGTCAGCGTTGGGAGTGGGCTAGGAATGCTGTCCAAAGCAAAAACACTCTCTTGAGCATGCTTATCCTCACAAATAGGCACACGGTGCAGAATAGGGGTGTACTCACCATTGCACACTCACGCCCTACTGCTAGGACCATCCCTAGTGCACAGGCAGCTCTGAACCTTGATGGGCAGACTGGGTGGGAGCATAGGAACTTGACTGAGTCCTAGCGCACCTCGATTCCAGCAGAAAAGAGTGATGCTTCGGAGATCAGGGTCAGGGAGGCAATGGGGAGGAGGACTATCCCCAAGTTTGAGGAGGCAGGCACCCTTACTTCTTGGGTCTATTGGGACAAAATCGGTAAAATAATTGGCCTATGCAGGTGACCAAGTATACAGGCATGTAGCAAACATTTTACAGCATCACCACTATCTCTAGAATAGAAACAGGGATTTATCATTTTTTAGATGTTTATTTATTTTAATTTATTTAATAGAGCAAGAAAGGGGAGGGGGGGGATCTTTCAGGTGCTGATTCACTTCCCGAATTCCCACTGATAGCTAAGCAGGGAGGTGCCAGGTGGAAGGATCCTGAAACTCCATCGGGGTCACCCAAAATCCATATGAGTGGCAGGGGCTCAGCCTCCCAGGATGTCAGGAGGCTGAAATGGAAAAGGAGGCAACTCAGATTCCGGCTCCTTTACAGGATATGGGCATCCAAAAAAAGCATCTTAACCACTGCATCAAACTCCTCCCCCCAGCAAAACACTTTAAGGTTTCTGATCTTTAAGGAGTAGAATGATTTACTCTTGATTTACCATAATTGTTTTATTTCGATTCAGTTCTTTATGATATGATTTAGCAGTTCAGAAAAGTCCTTTTTTTCTCTAAGCTTATTAAGATGTTTACTTGTGATTCCAACTAAGTTTGCTTAATAAAAGTGTGAAATTGAGTAACAGCCAAATATGGATAATTTAAGAGACTTCAGGTGTTGGTCACAGTGGAAGCAGTTTTTGTTTTTAAATATAGATTCATAGCTTGATGTTTCATATTTAATCTTATCAAATTAAAGCAGCAAAATTGGTATTAAAATGGATGATATACCTCGAAAATAATTAGCATGGTTTATCAATTATACACTTATCTACTAAAAAAATTTTCAACAAATGTGGGGTGAAATCACTCTACAAAATCAGAAAAACCATATAAACCTTGTATTGATGTCAAGGACCCTGTGTTAAGTTAGTTCAGGCTACCATAACAGAAAACCACAGACTGGGTGGTTTAAATATAGAAATTGCTGTCACACCATTCTGGTGACTGGCTAATCCAAAATCAAGATACAGGCAGTGGCCAGCACTGTGGTATAGTAGGTTAAGCATCCACCTGCAGCACTGGCATCCCATGTGGGCACCAGTTCGAGTCCCAGCTGTTCCACCTCAGATCCAGCTCACTGTTGGCCTGGGAAGACAGTGGAGGATGGCCCAAGAGTTTGGAATCCTGCACCCACTTGGGAGACCCTGAAGAGGCTCCTGGTTCCTGGTTTCAGATCCACCCAAATGTCAGCCATTGCAGCCATTTGGAGAGTGAACCAGTGGATGGAGAACCTCTCTCTGTCTCTCCCTCTCTCTGTCTGTAACTCTGCCTCAAGTAGATAAAGCAAAAAAAAAAAGAAAGAAAGAAAGAAAAGAAAAAAAGATGCAGCCAGATCCAGTGTCTGGTTTTAATGTCATTATCTTCAAACTATTTAGAACATACTGAAACTCTTTTGGAGGTTTTTCAATAAGCAGAAAATCTGGTTCCCATGTTTTCAGTTGTACAGACATTTAGCAAGAGAGTTTATAATAATGGAAACATCCATTTTCCAAGGAGTCTTTCATAGCCTATGTTTCCTTCAAAAACAATGGTCATTTTTAATTAATCAAGATCATAGATTATTCTTAATTAAGTCAAGAAAGAGCAATTTGCACCAGCAATAGGGAATGTCTCTGTTCTCAGTTTTCAGGTGACTTATTTGTGGTTGCATTATTTGTAATGTTTTCAATCGATGGCCATTCTCTTTAAGCCACTAGTTAATTTTTTTTAAGTTTATGCCAATGAAAATTATAAACATTCCATAAATTCTCCTACATGCATCTGAATGAACTGTTCTCTGTTGTAATTACACTGGAATGAAAATATTGCTGTCAACCTTTCCACATGGAAGGATTTCCCTTCCTTCTCCTAGGAAGTGGCACCTAACCGTGCATGAATATTGAGAGGCAGGTATGCATAAGGCTGAATGCCTTTCTTAGTTTTTAGATAAAAAAAATAGTTCTAACATTTTCTTCTCCATTTTCAATAGACGTCTTGAGCACTTCACTTTAAAGACTGATGATTGTGGTGACTGTGACTAAGCCCTGGTGACGCTTGATGAAATTCCAGTTTTCTGGGTCCCATCTCGACCTGCTGAATTTTTCTGGGCAAAAAAATTAATATTTTAAACATTTATTTATTTGAGAAGCGGGGCATGGGAGAGACAGAGACACACAGAGAGAAATAGAGTGCTCCCATCCTCCAGTTCACTCCCAAATGCCTACTATGGCCATGGGCCAGGCATGAGGCCAGAGCCAGGAGCTAAAAACTCAATCTGGATCATCCCTATGTTCTACAGGAATGCAGCTACTTGAGCCATCACCTCCTCCTCCCAGGGTCTACATTAGCAGGGAGCTGGAGTCAAGAGTTAGAGTCAGGAACCAGAGCTGATTTTAAATCCAGGCATTTCAGAACCCAGGCAATCTGATTTGGAATACAGGTTCTTTGGTGGCATCTTAACTATGAGGCTAAATTCCTGCCTTTTATCAGAGTTTTAAAGCAAACTTCCCAGCTGATTACTGTACACTACAAAGGGGCAACATGCTTCAAATCTGTGGATCCCAAAAAAGAGGAAAAGGTTTACGTTGGAATCAACTTGGACTGTTTATTAAGAATATCCACTGAGTTCCTTCCAAGACTCAAGTAAAACCAAATCTGTAGGAGTAGGACCTGGAGTTTTAATGTGATTTCTCATGCAGTTTTTATCATTGAGGTAAGCTTTGTAATCATTCACATTTTCCTGATTCCTGTCAAGATTCTACTGTGAGCAAACTTTTAGAATTCTTTGAGGTTCTTGGCTTAGATCTGTGGTTCTCAAAATATGGATTCCAGGCCAGCAACGGCAGCATCATAAAAGAACATTAACAACCCATATTCTCTGACTGTTCCTCCCACTCCTTTGACCTACCAAATCAGGAACTTTGAGGTGGGGCCCAACAATCTGTTTTAACATGTTCTGCATGTTATTTTGGTGCAAGCTTGAACCATTCGTTTGAGTCAAATAATGAAAATTATCTCACTACTCTTCTATTTGTGACTTTAGGAGATATTCAATTATAAAAGTATTATTTCAAAAAAAACACCCAGCCCTTAATTCCATAAAAAATGTATTAGTAGCAATGGCTAAAACAGTACATTTTCTCCATTTCCTTTTATACTGTGTGCTGCAGATGTTAGCTAGAATAGCAACATTTTAAACGCTTATAGTGCAAGAGTCTGAGATGAGAACTGAGGAAACCTTTGAAGGTTAAATTCTGACAAACACTTCCTCTCAAAGACCTTGTGCCGGTTTGTGATTTCCAGGCAGATGTTTTCCATTATACTGCTACTGGGTCATGACAGAATCACCACGGCTTGCAGTTGCCATGACAACCACATTTTTTGGTCTGCAGAGAATAGTATACAGCTCAGAGGTGCATGTTTTCCCTTAGTAACGGAAATGTTGATCCATCAAAGGAATTGATTAGGTTGACAACTGTACATTTGATAAATCAGCAACAAATTTGAAAGATCATGTATGTTATACAGGCTGTATCCAGTGAACAGTAATTCTTTCTCCAGTAAATTTTCTAGACAAATAAAGATCCTGTTGGTAAGCATGCCAGTTTTTACAAAGAGTATAAGAAAATTTTTATTATTATAATCCATATTTTTCATGTAGGAGAAAAAGATTCTAAGGAAAAAACAGCCACAAATTTTAGTGACTCATATTTACTGTTTTATTTTCATTTTGAGCCTATTTTCCCCTTGGTCACTACTACAGAAATGAAAGCAAGTATTAATTTGCAAGTCAATGCTAATTTGATAACACTGTAGACTTGAAAATGGTATATGTAACATCTAATTGTTGGTAATTTCATTTGGGAACTTGTTATCTAGGGTATCATTAGGTTTTATTTATACAAAAAGGATATGGCAAAACATTTTCAGAATTAAGTACTGTTGAAAAATGAATTAATTACTTTAAAATTAAATCAGGAGAAAGTTTTTGTTGTTTTTTTTACTACCAGTATATGTTTGAACACAGTAATTATTTTTTCCCCAATATTATCTATAACACTTAAATCACATTCTGGTTGGTTTATGACCTACGTGAGAAGGAACATTTTTCATACAGAGGGAACTTAAACTATGGTGATTACTTTCAGAACTATGCCCCATGAAATCTGGGTCAAAGCAATGTCCACCCAGTAAACTAAGAAGTTTGTTTAATTTTAATTTCTTTAGTTGAGAAGCAAAGAGCCTTGAGAGTGAGGAAGACAAACCAAAAAAGAGACACAGACAGATAGAAAAACAGACAGGTAGTGTTCCCACCTACTGGTGCACTCCCCAAATGCCCACAAAGGCTGAGGCTGGCCAGGGTCCAGGTCAGAGCCAGGAGGTGGGAACTTAATCCATGTCTCCCATGGGGGTGACAGAGACCTGATTACTTGAACAATCATTGCTGCCTCCCAATGCCTGCATTAGTGGAAAGCTGGAGTCAGGAGTCAGGAGCCAGGAGCCAGGACGAGGACTCAAATCCATGAACTCTGATACGTGATGCATTTTAAGCACTAAGCAAAATGCCCAAACTCCTAAATTGTGAAATTTTCTACTGTTTCTTTTTCTACAATTGTGATCAGGAAGGCTCCATTCTCTGATTATTTTCATGATACTTTAACATTTTTTAACTTAGAATAAATTGATTCACTATGATTCTGCACATGCACTTCACTTAAAGGCAATTTTTTCATTTTAGACAATCCTTTATTTTTGTATTGTATTATTTGTTATAACTCAGTGAAAACTTGAAAAAATGTTGTTGTACTGTGTTGAGAAATATAAAATTCTTACTATTCTTTTGTTGTCAAGCTTCTCTAAATTACAACCTTGAAACTATTGTATTTGGTACTTTTCTTTTATCAGTTGTATACTTTTTTTTTTTTGACAGGCAGAGTGGACAGTGAGAGAGAGAGACAGAGAGAAAGGTCTTCCTTTACTGTTGGTTCACCCTCCAATGGCCACCATGGCCGGCACGCTGCGCCAGCGCACCGCGCTGATCCGAAGCCAGGAGCCAGGTGCTTCTCCTGGTCTCCCATGCAGGTGCAGGGCCCAAGCACTTGGGCCATCCTCCACTGCACTCCCGGGCCACAGCAGAGAGCTGGACTGGAAGAGGGGCAACCAGAACAGAATCCGGGGCCCCCAGCGGGACTAGAACTTGGTGTGCCGATGCCGCAGGCGGAGGATTAGCCTAGTGAGCGGCGGCCGGCCATCAGTTGTATACTTTTGCCTTGTATTAGTGATGTGTGTACTTCTATTATTTCAAAATCAAAGATTAGATGCTTCCTGAAGCTCAATATTTTTTCTTTGTGACCCTTCTAGCAACTAGTATATACATATGTTTTCAATAAATGCTTGTTGAAATCAATTAAAATAAATAATGCTATTTTTCTGTAAATTCAAACTGCCTTACTGCAAAGTATGTGTCTTAGTAGTTAAACCTACCTTGCAGGATTAGAAAAATAAGAGATTTCATATATATATATATATATATATATATATATAAAGTATATATATACATAAATGTGTTATATTTTTGAGCCATGAATTCAATTAAGGTTTCTCTCATACTCTATACATTTCTGAATATATCAAAAATTCAAAAATGAATGTGGGTTGTTTTTCTTAATCTGAAAGAAACAAATCTCTTACACCCCTACAGCCCCTAGGGCCAAGCAATGTTGCAGTAAGTGAAACGGGCTTGTTTGGAACTGTGTTGGTTCGAGAACACAGTTTTTGTCTAAAGAGGGCAGTGACAATTGAACTTCCAGTATTTATTGTCAAGGAGGATGTAGGTTAGCTTTATTGTTTGTTTTTCAAATAACTCAAAAATTAATTTTATGCAAAAAATCCAATTTTAAATAGCCATATATTGTGATACCTTCTGATGATTTCAGACTGGACTAACCATCAAAATAATACTTGAACCCAAAGATCAGACCCAAAGAGATAGGAAGAATCTTTTAGTATTACCACTGCCACAGGCCTTGAAGTGATACTTTTGGGAAAAGCACCAGACTTCTAAACCACATGTCCTTGCTCCCTACATGGACTTGGTGCTGGGGAGCGGTTGCAGGTTTAGTATTCAGCCCTTTAAGTTCACCAATGCAATTAAACCTCATGGTGTTGACTTAGTATTGGTTCCAGAAAGTGTCACCTCATGCACCCAAAATTCTCATCATTTATTTGCACTCATTGTCCAGTCTGATAACTACATTTTTGACTTCCCAAACATCAAAATTCTTACTGTTCTTACCTATGGGATAACATGCAGCACTGTTCCTCCAAGGGAGGTAATGTCAGGGATTCCGTGATAATTTTCTGTCCTATCTTTTAATGAGTTTTATCTTTATTACTTTAGGGAAAAAAGAATCTGGATATGGAAATTCATTTACATTTGAGCTCTAAGCAATTCCTTAGCTTACATTTAATCTGAGTACCTTCAGATAGAAGTTTATATAACAGAGATGACTTTTATGAATGTGCATATTTTAGTACTTAACCTCAAAAGAATATGTCTAGTGAGCACAAACTTTAAATCAGTATTTCCCAAATTGGTTTCTGCAGAATAGTAGTTATATGATTTGCTGACAGTGGCCATATACACATATGCATTTGTATAAATGTGTGCACACATACAAATATACAGTATTACTGGTTTGAGAAATGCAGCCTAAAACAATTATGAATTGGCTTATTTACTCTAAGACTGCAAAAGTTTATGCAAATTATATTTTAATATAGATATTTAAGATTTATTTATTTGAAAACCAGAGTTACACAGAAAGAGAAGGAGAGGCAAAGAGAGAGAGAGAGAGGTCTTCCATCTGCTGGTTCACTCCCCAATTGGCCGCAATGGCCAGAGCTGTGCCAATCAGAAGCCAGGAGCCAGGAGATTCTTCCGGATCTCCCATGCGGGTACAGCGGCCCAAGGACTTGGGCCATCTTTGACTGCTTTCTCAGGCCATAGCAGAGAGCTGGGTCAGAAGTGGAGCAGCCGAGACTCAAACCAGTGCCTTTATGGGATGCCAGCATTGCAGGCGGCGGCTTTACCCACTATACCACAGCACCGCTCCCTATTTTAATATATTTTAAACTAATTAACCAACCAATACATTTTGGAGGATTATATGATGAAACTAGTATATTCAAAAAGAACTTCAGAAAATGAATTCAACATAATTAACTGGGAAAACATGGATTTTATAATTTCATATTGAATTCAAATTCCAGCTCTGTCACTTACCTAGGTAGTTGATCATGGGCAAGCTACTTGATATCCTAAGTAGAAACTGGATAAGTAAGATCTGTTTCATAAGATTGCCCTGAAATTAAAATAAATGAATTAGGTAAAGACCTTGTGTGTCATCTGTTTCTTCTACTCCTTTGATATTTATTGACTAGGATCTGAATTTCTAGGTTATAAGATCTCTAGCTAACTTCATGGTGTAGGGCAGGAATTCTGATATATAACAACTGCTTCTTCCTACATGGGAAGCAGGATACACGGCAGACTCATAGAATGGCAGATGTCCTAAATAGCACTCTGGCCTCATAATCAGCCCTCAAGGCATTCAGATCTGGCTAAAAAGCCCATGAGAGTATTTCAGGCATGGAAAGCCAAGACACCGTGGAAAAAAAAAAAAAAAAAGACCTAAATGAAAGATCTCTGTGAGTGAGATCCCAGCGGAAAGAATGGGCCATCAAAGAAGTAGATACCTTTCTCCAAAGGGAGGAGAGAACTACCACTTTGACTATGGCCTTGTCTAAATAAGATTAGAGTTGGTGAACTCAAGAGGCTTCCATAGCCTTGGCAGCTCATGACAAGAGCCTCAGGTGATTACTGACATCATAAATAAGAGTGTCAATTGTTAAATCAACAATAGGAGTCACTGTGCACCTACTCCCCATGTAAGATCTCTGTCCTTAATGTGTTGTAGTATGTGAATTAACAGTAAAACACATACTCAAACAGTACTTTATACTTTGTGTATCTGTGTGGGTGCAGTCTGTTGAAATCTTTACTCAGTATTTACTAAGTTGATCTTCTGTATATAATGATGATTGAAAATGAATCTTGATGAAGAATGGGATGGGAGAGAGAGTGGGAGACGGGATGGTTGCAGGTGGGAGTGAGGTTATGGGGAGAAAAGCCACTATAATCCAAAAGTTGTACTTTGGAAATTTATATTTATTAAATAAAAGTTGAAAAAAATAGCTAGCCTGTTTTGTCATGTGACTCTTGCCTGTTCTTTAGGAGTAATTTTAACTTTAAACAAAGATTCTATCTCAGGAGTTATGGCTTAGCATTATGCTACTGCTCCAGGCTTGATCTACACTTCAGTACTGAAAACTAACTTAGGCTTCTAGAGTTTCTCCTTGCATCTGAAAGGATAATTGTATGCTTCCTAGTACTGAAGCTTGTTGGTAAGGTGTGGTGGAATGAGGTGAAAAGGTCATGCCAAGATGGTCACTAAGGTGAAAAGGTCATGCCAAGATGGCCACTGACAACAGAAGCTGCCTGGCAATAGTCCGTAACTGGATGGCTTCGGAAACCACATGAAAACAGAGCCTGACTGACAGCAGGCCGTGATTGGATGGTTTCAGAAACTGCCTGGTAACAGAGCCTGATTGGCAACAGGCTGTGATTGGATGGCTTTGGAGCCTGCCTGGCAACAGGCTGTGATTGATTAGGGCATAGACCACCCCTTGACCGGATTGGCTGCCTTGGCTATATAAGCAGCTGCAGCAACTGAAATAAATGAGTCTGCAGGCTGCTCGCCTCAGGCCTGCTTTCTTTTTTTTTTTTTTTTTAACTTTTATTTAATGAATATAAATTTCCAAAGTACGATTTATGGATTACAATGGCTTCCCCCACATACCGTCCCTCCCACCCACTACCCTCCCCTTTCCCACTCCCTCTCCCTTTCCATTCACATCAAGATTCATTTTCGATTATCTTAATATACAGAAGATCAGCTTACTATACATTAAGTAAGGATTTCAACAGTTTGCTCCCACACAGAAACATAAAGTGAAAAATAATAGATGATTTTTTTTAAATGATGATGAAATCAGATCAGACCTATTGTCATGTTTAATCCCAGTGAGAGTCAAGTTGGGAGTTGATAATTTCTTTTTTTTTTTTTTTTTTACAGAAGATCAGTTTAGTATACATTAAGTAATGATTTCAACAGTTTGCACCCCCATAGAAACACAAAGTGAAATATATTGTTTGAGTACTCGTTATAGCATTAAATCTCAATACACAGCACATTAAGGACAGAGATCCTACATGAGGAGTAAGTGCACAGTGACTCCTGTTGTTGACTTTACCAATTGACACTCCTGTCTATGGCATCAGTAGTCTCCCTATGCTCCAGTCATGAGTTTCCAAGGCTATGGAAGCCCTCTGAGTTCTCCGATTCTTATCTTGTTTAGACAAGGTCATAGTCAAAGTGGAGGTTCTCTCCTCCCTTCAGAGAAAGGTACCTCCTTCTTTGAAGACCTGTTCTTTCCACTGGGATCTCACTCACAGAGATCTTTTGCCAGAGTGTCTTGGCTTTCCATGTCAGGCCTGCTTTCACCCGACTCCTGGGGTCTGTAAGGTGACTCCACGCCTCTTGCCCCCACCACGCTCCTCCTCTCAGAACAAATCCTCTCCGAATAAATCAACTGCAACAGTAAGGGAAAGCTTCACTGTTGGCTGACTATAGACACTGAATTTCTGCATGTCCTAAACCTGAACAACTATCACCTTATCAGTGACTAACAAGTGAAAAGCCAGGTGAAAACAGGTGAATCATAATCCAAATTCTGAGACTCTGCCATTGATTCCTAGAGAAAAGAGGAGATATTGTTTACATGGCAAACTGAAAATCTCGCTCTTATTAAAACGCATGCAAAAAGGACTCCCTTTGAGGTATACACATGGCTCAAATACAGCATTCTCTGTTGGAGAAACGTGCATGCTTCATTACAGAACAGACATATTGAGGACTGTGTACTTAGACAAGAGGCAAGAGAGGGCACCTTGGAGGAGATCAACAGTGATTGTCTGCAGAAATGGTTCACTAGATGTCACTCCACACTTGAGTCAGGATTAATGTTTTTCTAACAGAACATGCTAGCAAGAAAAGAGGCTTCTGGCTCCTGCCACAGACTCTTATTTTTCCTCAAGCCTAAATTGGTAGACTATCTGTATGTATAAATGGTTCCAAGTCATAAACTAACTTTTGGCATTAAATAAAGAATTTTGATGCCCATGAAGTTTTGACATTTGAGCAATGGTGTATTTTGCTAAACTATTACATAATTTTTTATAATGCATACTTTTTATATAAAAATTTGAAAATGCAAATACGCAGAAGAAAAGAAAAATGCTATATAATCTTACTTCCAGAAATAAAATTATAGACATTTGAGAATTCTTCTAGAATTCTTCCCATATATATATATACACACACACTAAAAATTGGCACATAAAGTATATATTATGAGCTCATTTCACATCAATAAAAACATTTTTACAGCGAATATATAATATAATTTAAATGGCATAATAGTGTTTATTAAGCAGTTCCCTAGAATCAGACACTGAGGCTTAAAAAAAGATGCTTGGAAAAAATATGTGATACTTAAAGCACTGCTCTCAAATGTTTTATACTAATACTTGTGACATTATCAAATCCTACTGAAACTGTTTTACATTTTATTTAAAAATAATTCTAAAAATACTTAGTAAGTCATCTTTACTCAAGTATTTTTTATGAAAATCTGGTTTACTGCTAACATTTCAATATAGTAATACCTATCACTTGCCTATGTTCATTTAATAATTCTCCATTTTCTATAAGTTAAAATAAACTTATAGGAATAAACCTGTATGTTTAACCTTTGTTCACAATATATATTGACTGGGAGTAGTGTCATATATTCAGTTATATTGTAGACCACTTTTTTATACATCTGGCACATTTCTAAACAGCAGGCATCCAATGATGCATAAGAATTCCTCTAGGAGCTTTTAGAGCAAGACAACACACTGTGCTGTTTCCGTCCATTTTGCAGGAATGATAGAAGTACCATGGGCACTCTATTTATCCACACTCAACAGACAAATGACAAACAAAATACAACTTGCTGAGGTGTAACATTCCACTTTTTGTTGCTTTAACTCAAACAGCCAAGAAGAACTTCTTGAGATGAAAAGTATTTATTTCAATTGATAGTTTGTATGCTACAGTTCAGGATTAGATGGCCCCAGAGTCTGGCATCTGATGGTGGCTGGTCATGGTGGGTGTGGAGGTACTGGTGTGGGCGTGCTGGTGCCCATGGGAAAGCAGTGGAAGATGGCCCAACTTCTTGGGCCCCTGCACCCATGTAGGAGATCCAAAGGAAGCTCCTGGCTCCAGGCTTCGTCCTGACCCCTTGCAGTTGTTCTAGCCATTTAGGGAATGAACCACTGGATGGAAGACCTCTCTCTCTCTCTCTCTCTCTCTCTCTCTCTCTCTTCCTCTTCCTCTTTCTCTGTAACTCTGCCTTTCAACTGAATCTTTAAATAAAAAGTTTATGGTCCAGGGGCTAGCATGGTGGCACATTGCATTAAGCTGCTGCTGATGATATTGGCATCCCATATGAGTGCCAGTACAAGTCTGGGCTGCTCCACTTCCCATGAAGCTTCCTGCTAATTCTCCTGGGAAAGCAGAAGATGGCTCAAGTGCATGAGCCCCTGCCACCCATGTGTGAGACCTAGATGAAGTTCCAGGCTCTTGGATTTGGCCTGGCCAACCCAAGCTGTTGTGGTCATTTGGGTATTAAACCAGCAAATAGAAGATATCTATCTATCTATCTATCTGTCTGTCTATCTATCTCTATCTCTCTGTGTATGTAACTGCTTTTCAAATGAGTAAATAAATAAATCCTTTAAATATATATATATGAAAGTCCATGGTCTGTGGGCACATCTAAGACTCAAAGAAAACTCTCATATATGTGAATCTGTATAATAAAACACAAGCTATGTACTTCCAAGATAGAATGGTTAGTCAAGGAAATGGCATAAATTTCCATTCCAAATAGGGGAGACAAGCAAATAGAAAGAATTTGGTGAAAGCAAGACCAAAAAAACAGAAGGGCAAATATTACCCCAAGTCCCAAAGTTCTTTCTGGCAGCTTCACATTCTTTGCTAGTCATAACCCACGTTTCAGTTCCCAGATGGGAGTCTCATCACTGCATGTCCACTAGGCGTTGCCCTGCTGGTTGCTTTTTGTACTGACTGTCCCTGGAACCAATCTCTATATGAGACCCCAGTTTGTCTGAAAAACCCTTTGAAAGTCAGGTGGAAGCCTTCATGACTCTGTAGCTCTGAGGCTGCACGCTAATGTCTGTGGTTTTCCCAGGCCAGCCTGTCTCACTGTTAGTATCATTTCTCCATGTGTGTCTTACATCATGGCCATCTACCTCTGCAGCTGTACTCTCACAGCTTCACTATGTAGGGTTCCAGCCCCACAGCACCACTGTGCCTGACCTCTTAGGCTTCCTTTGGAATCTTGGTGTAAGTTTCCATAGCCCCATGAACATAAGGGTTCCTGAAAGTATTCATACACTAAAATTAGCAAATTTCAAATTTTGACTGAATAATCTATCAGATAATTTATGTTTCTGGCAAATGTTCATTTTTAAAATATGTATTTAGTTAAAATTATTACATGCAGGTATTGAACTAAATATTTGTATGTATATGAGTACAATGTAGATAGTATCTCTCTAAAATTAACCCTACAAAGAAAGTATTATTACTGATCTCATTATACGAAAGAAGAAACTGAAGCTTAGAGAACCTTCATGATGTAGCCAGGACTGGAATCAAATCTCTGGATCTGAAGCCAATGTTTTCAGTTACTGCATCTTACTAGATCTTGGGAACTGAATGATAAGCAAATTATAAACTTTCTCTGGGGTGGGTGTTTGGCCAAAACATTAAGACACCAGTTATGATGCCAGCATCTCATATGAGAATACCTAGTCTCGGTACCAATTTCTTGCTCCTGACTCCAGACACTAATGCAAACCCTTGGAGGCAGCAGTGATGGCTCAAGTAGGAGACTTTTGACTGTGTTCTGGCTTTCTTCTGATTGTAGCCCAACTCAGCTCCAGCCATTGTGGGGATTTGTGAAGTGAACCTTCAGATGAGAGCTCTGTGTGTTGTGTCTTTCTGTTTATTTCTCTGGACTTCTCTCTCTGGCTCTCTGGCTCTCTCTGTCTCTGTCTCTCTTTCTCTGTGTGTGTGTGTTTGTGTGTGTGTCTGCCTCTAAAATATAATTATAAAGAATTAGAGAAATGAAAAAACTTCCCGATATTTTTGGAGATTACAATTTATTTCTGGAGATAGATGTTAACTAAATCATTACACAAGTATGTAAATACAAATAGTAATATGTTCCTTAAAGTACAAATAAAGGCTATCAGGACAAAATTAAAATAAGGAAGGTTCTATGTGTAGGAGGATGCTTTAGTGTTTTTGGATACTACAAAAAAAGTCACATAAACTGGATTGTCTATAACAACAGAAATTTGTTTTTGTAGTTCTGAAGGCTACGAAGTAAAAGATCAAGGCCACAAGCATATTTGGTGTGAGTTGAGGCATCATACAAGTTGTCATTTTCTAGTGTTCTTATCTAGTGGAAGAAAGGTGTGAACAAGCTGCCTCTAGGGTCTCTCTTATGAAGTAACTAATCCTATAAGGCTGAACCTTCATGACCCAATCATCTCAAAGGTTCCACCTCCTAATACCATCACCTTGGAAGTTAGGATTTCAACATATAAATTTAGAGGAGTGAGATACCTTCAAACTATATCAGAAGGCAAAAACAAATACTTCCCTAAAAAAATTAGATTTGAGTTGCATTCTGTACCATAAGCAAGCATTAAGTTGGTGAATGTAATAGAGAAAGAGTTGGATGTCAAGTAAAGTTTTTATAAACAGAAAGAAAAGCTCAGAGGAAAGAGAGTGCATTATGGAATTAAAGGAAACCCAGAGTGGCGAGCCATCTCTAGCAAGGAGATGACTCACATGAAAATGGTAAAGTATTAGGGGCCAGATCATGCAGGACCTCATTGGGAACGTTTGAAATGTTTGTCCTTTACCCAAGAGCTTTGAGATTCTCAGTGATTTTAAGATTACACATGTTCTTTCGACCTCAAAATCTGGCAACTGCATAAATCCACTGCACAAAAACACAATGTTTGTGAAGAATGTTTTTTTAAAAAATATGTCCTGAGTTGTCTGAAATTTTAATCTGAAGTTACTTAATACAGCAGGTACTAAGGCAGGATAGGCATTCAGTTTTTGAGGCACCCAGACAGAAGTGTCTGATGTACTGACTTCTGAAAAAAATTTAATGTTTTGATAGTATTTGTTGAACTCTTTACTTAGTGTAGGATTAATCTTATGAGTGCAAAGTAAACTGAAAGTAGATCACTGTAAAAATTAAGAGAGGGAATAGGAGAGAAAGGAAGAAGAAGGATGGGAGTGTGGGCAGGAGGGAGGATAGGGTAAGTATCACTATGTTCCTAAATCTATATATATGAAATACATGAAATTTGTATACCTTAAATAAAAAAATGATGTTCACAGATGGCCCATAAAACCAACAGAAGAACCACAGTATGGGTAAAATTATGAAACTATTTTTTGAGAATAGTGACTTATTTGATTTTCATGTAAGAAATTATGTGAAAATTTTGCAATTGATATTGTTAAAAGGGAATACATAGTGAGACCACTCAAAAATTCTATTTTTATGGATATTAGTAGTCAGGAAAAACACAAAAAAAGCAGATGATTAATATGCATGTACAGAGATTTGGCTCCTGTAAACACTCATATGATAACATCGGGTCTACTCAGCACATTACTGAAATTTGGCAAGATGTATGATTTGTCTTAGCAACCTCCCCAGGAAATGAAGTTTGGCTGACGCAATGCCATCTTAGGAAAAGGCCAGATCTGAATATTATTAACATTTGTGTTGGTGGATTCCCAAAAATGGATGTAGCTTGACCCAAAATGAGTGTTAAAATAAAAACCTCTACTTGCTATAGGAGTGTGAAACCATCTGAGGGAACAAAAAAAAAAAATTAGACATTTCTTCAAGCGCAAATGGTTGGTGTCAAAACTAGTTTCAACAGCGCTATGTTCAGCAGCTGCACCTGCATGGTAACTAGGGAGCTATCTGGCTATGAATGTTTGTTTCACACATCAGAATTTAAAGTAGATGGTGGAACACACTGGGCAACACCTCATGAAAATGAGGTGGGGTTTTCTTCCTCCCTCTGTAACTTGAGCCTGAGCCTTAAAGCAGAAATAAACCATGATGTAACAGTGTTTTTATCTGCAAAAATAAACATTTTTTTCTATGCTATTAATTGCGTTTTAAAGGAAAACATGCTTATTTGGTCATTGACCACCACTCCCACATAATATCTAACCTTATATTCTCTTTTTTTTCTGAAAGCCATCTTTCCTAGAGACTCAGTATTGGCCTGAGACCAATTTATTCACTCTTTGCCAAAAAGTTATTTCTCAAGCCCAATTATCTTGAAAGCTCCTGAAATGTGTACTTTGGCAAGCTCAAGAAAAAAGATTTTTTAAATTGGATTTTCCAGAGGAACTCTCACTTTCCAATCCAAGAAACGTTTTTATTGGAAAGAGGTTATGCAGATAGAATTATTAATAAAGAAAAATGGGAATATTGGATGTTTTACAATGCTTGACAGATTTGTTTAATAAAGTCCCTCCTAGTAAAAGTGAAGTGAGTGCTAAAAGGAAGTGTTCTGGAAACAATGGTTTCCTGTATTTCCCATACGTGACATGACCACAACTCTTTGGGCAAATGGAAGGAAAGACTTAGAAGTTAGAGGTATAGCAAAGTCTCCTTTTGCAGCTGTTTGGGCTTAATCAATATGTAAGAAGTTGATCAGTCTGGGATCCACTTTAGGTGGAGGCTCAGAAAATGATTATCACTAGACTTAGCTTATATATATTCTTAGCTGTCAGATACAAAACAGAACTGCTAACCTTCTTTATGACTTCTATTCTCTCACATCTTTACTGAGTCCTTTCTATTTGTAGACATTTTCAAGTGACCTGGATTTAAGTTAGGTTTTGTGGAAATATTACACAAGATTCTTCAGCAGTTAGGAAATACTTCACATTGCCAAACTTGCCATCTGTATTCCAAAAAGAAGTTTTGGAGATGGGATAAAAATACAAATTTATATTTGAATCCAATAAATGTGATCTGTACATTAACCATATAAATAGTGGTTACTTAAAAATAGTAAAAGAAGATAAAAATAACAAACTGGAGAAAAAAATACAATAAAGAAAATGTTTCAATAATACAAAAAGTGCAAGAAAGAAGAGAAAGTCGAACACAAATCAGTGAAAAATTTAAACAAATAAGATACTAGACATAAAATCATATATATCAGTAATTACATTAAATGTAAATGGTCTAAAATAAAAAAGGAAAGATAAAATCATGTGTAGCACCAGTCTCATTTGTAGAGTCCTAGACTTCGCATGTTAATGGTCATTTTAAATAAAGGAATTTGTTTATTTGTATTTGAACGGTACAATTATATACAGAGGAAAAGACAGAGAGAAAGATCTTCCATCTGCTGGTTCATCCCTCAAATGGCTTTACAGCCAGGTCTGGTTCAGGCAAAGCCAGGAGCCAGGAACTCCATTCTGGTATCCCACTTAGTCTGCAGGAGCCCAAGTACTTGGGTCATCTTCTAATTCCCTCCCAAGTGCATTATCAGAGAGTTGCATCACAAGTGGAGCGGCTGGAACTTGAACCAGTGCTCCAAGATGAGATACCCACATTGTAGGTGAAGATTTAACATGCTTTGCCACAATATTGGCCCTTTGGCCCCTCACTTTAAGGTTTTTTTGTTCATATAAAGAACTATTTTCCCAAGGCCATTTGTAGCAGCAGCTGTATGAGTCCAGAGACACTCTAAACAGGTGCTAGAAACTACCCTGTTTTCCTTGATCTCTGCTCACTTATTCCTGTATCCTGGGAAAAATTTCCTTCCACTGCCGAACTCAGGATTCATTCTGCCTCCACTCTTTCTTCCTAAGGAATCATATTCCTGCTAGAAGAAAACCCAAGATTACCTCAAAAGTAATTTTGGTGTTTAGATTTTGACAAGCTTATCTCTTCTCATTTTTTATAATTTGTGACTTCTACTTTCTGAATTTGAACATATCTCTGGAACTCTGTGATAGAAACCAAAACTATCTTCTACTCCATTCTATTTAAAATCATAGCACATATCTCACTTCTTTAAGGAAAATAGCCACAATTTACTAGCTATAATTCTATATTGTGAATTCCATATTCAAACTTTCTATATTTTATGTCTCCTCATGACAAAAATTTAAATGTTTTACAACATACTCTGCTGACAAGGCTACAGCCAAACATTCTCAATCATAGCTGCTGTTGTCATACATGGTTTCATAACCTCCAAAATAAAGAAATTGGTATGTTTTGATGAAACTGTACCTGCATAGATATATTATCCTATTATATCTCATTATATTAAAATGAGAATAGATTTAGTCTACATTTCTTATATAAAATGTTTTGTAAAAAATATTCATTTGTTTGAAAGGCAGAGAGAGAGAGAGAGAAACACACACACATACACATACAGAGAGTTAGAGAGAGAGAGAAATCTCCTACCTGCTGGTTCATTCCTTAATGGCCACAAAAGCCTGGGCCAGGCCAGGCTGAAGGCTGGAGCCAGGAATTCAAACCTGGTCTCCCACATGGGTGGCAGGGACTTGTTTATCATCTGCTGCTTCCTAGGCACTTTAGAAGGGAGCTGGTTTGGAAGTGGAGTAGTCAGGATTGGAACTCTTGTGCCAATAGGCATATGGGCATTCAATGCCTCAGTTTAAACCACTATGACACATTGACCACCCCTTCTATGAATTGATAGCTCAGAAAAAAAACTGAAGAAAATGTGTTTCTCTTTTATTAAATATACAAGGAAGGATAGAATTTCATTATCACTAATTTGCAGCCTCAAATAAAATAATAGGTTTGTGTCATGAGTACATAGATTACAAAAATTAAATATATAAAAAATTGAATCAATTCAATTTTATCCTGTTTGTTAGAAGTATGAGTATATACCAAACCTAAGAATAAATGCTTGAAAATGATCAGATCTCTGTTTAAGAACCAAGCAAACTATCAAATAACACCTTTAAGAAGCAATCAACAAAACTGAGATCATGAAACATTCAACTGAACAAAGTATCTGGCTTTAGTAATAGATAAATGTCAACAGGGAAGAGAGAGAACAGAGACAATAGATGTGTTAGGGCATTCTATAGAGCAAAAGAGACTGCTCACATTGTACAATGTATGAAATGTATTTGAACACTGACTTCAACGAATCCTAGAAAAAACTTATGAGACCTTTGGAGAAATGTGAACACTGTATTTTAATATTTTGTCAATAATAATAGTATTTTAAGTTTTCTTATTTTTTAGATAAGAAATATTTACAAATAATAAGGTGCCATAGTGAGCTTTCATATGAAGGGGATCTGAATGAAACAATATTCGCAAGTTGATTGCTATTGAATACATGAAGGACACATGGGAGTCATTTTATCTATTTTTTCAAGTGTGTATCAGTTGGAAATTATCATTGTTAAATAAACAAAGTAATATAATTGATCATATGAAAATGAAGATTTGTGAGGTAAAAATCTGTGATTTTGAGTCTTTCCTTCAGAGTCAAGAACCAGTAATTTGCTTTTTGGCTGGGATCCCAATGTTCCTTATGTAGAATTCAAACATGTGTACTTTTGTGTCTCCCCAGATCTTAAATTATGAAACATGATAGTATTATAATGATTAGCATGCAGTTTTCCCATGATTTAGAGGTACATTTGTATCTGCAAAACTAGGTAACAAATGATCTTATACTACTGTTGTGCTCCCATAACCATATGGAAAATGATAGACCTTCAAACATCTGAACTCCTTTCATTCCTCTTGAAGGGGATGTATATGTCTTAGTGCAGAATTTTTTCCTGGAATCCACAAAAGCAAAGGTGGGATGATAAGGCATTTAAAACTAATCATATATACCGCTCATCAATTTATTTCATTAATTGCTACTTTGCTTCAAACATTTATATGAGGAAAACATCACAAAACATACCATAATCATTTGTATCCATTTGCAAAGTTAAGAGTGCATCCTCAAGCTTTAAAATTTTTTTTATCTATTTGTGAGACAGAGAGAAATACAGAAAGAGAGTGAGGGAGCGCCCAATTGCAAGTTCTATCCCAAATGCCTATGATATCCCCCAACACTTAGCTCCAGTCCAAAACCAAGCTTCATCTTCCACATAAGGCAGGGCAAGGAGCAGAACCAGAATGAGGCTGGGCTCTCCAATATGGGACATGGGTGGGTAGCTCAACCACTAGACCAAATGCCTGCCCCAATTGTAATATTTTACTTCAAGCAAGTTTACAACTGCAAACTGATCTTTATTGGAAATTAATTAACAATAACAATAACAGAAATGATAGGCACCTCATAGCATCTGCTTTGGCAAGATCAGGACTTAGAATATTGTTACTTTTGTTCCTTTTAATGAAGACAGGGAGAAAAACTGAAAGGGCAAAAGGTTTCTAAATATGTGTATATGAATAGTATTGGAGAGACAAAAAAATTAACCTACCCATTCCATTACCAATATATCAGTGGCTTTCAGGTATCAATTTGGGGTCTACTAAGTGTCAGGGGTGCACCATGAACCAGATGCTGCTTTCTTCACCATGAAAATGAAAAAGAAGAAAACTTAAAGGTATTCTTTGAAATTAAATACACACACACACACACACACACAAAACCCTTAAAACTGATCAAGGACACTTTTAAAAATTGTATTAGAAGTCTTAGATTTTAAGGCTGCTTTTGTAGTTGTAAAAGAAAATCCACCTGGCATGTTTCTAATTGCCCAAGTCTGTTATGGCACCTGCTATCCTTTCCCTAATAAACTGAGGTCAAATCTCACACTATTGTATGGCCATGCTGTGATTTTCCCTGTTCTTCTTGCTTTTGTGCAAATAGATCTATTCTATTTGCTATGTGTAACTGTACAAACCACTCATCTTCTTCCTCTACAAATAAGACAAAATAAATTAAATATTTTATTTATTAAAACAGAATTCTTAATGGAGTTGCTGCTTGTTTTCCTTTACACAGAGAAAATTTGTATACAAAAAAAGTATACTTAAAAGTAGTGTATTTACCCTCATTTTTGTCTATAAGTGGACTGGCATAGTTTTAATTTCTTGCTGTGATCATTTCAAATTTGTAATAATTATACATTTACTGAAAAGGAAAGAATGCCTGCCCACAATACAGTCTGGAAGAAATGCCTCCCTTGGGGTTACAACAGAAGTCAAATTGGAAGCAATAAAATGATAAAGCATCTTTCACTTTTGTCTTTCCCTCTGGGTTGACCTCAGAAGAACAGGATGGATAGTCCTGTAGTACCCATCATAAAGATTTACACAAATTGTTTCTTTCTTTCAGATTGCTGCTACTTTCTTCGGTGTTACATACTGTCATTAAATTCTCCACCCTCACTATTACAGCTTCCATTACCACCCACATGGCACTACGGCTTTATCCATGGGTGGCAGATGTTATCACCATATGTCATCTGATCAATTTTCCATTCAAGGGTAATGTAATGTTTGGGGGAAAGCCAACTCACACTTTAGTAAAGGCTGTCTCTGTAGTCTTCACCAGCAGTAAATGCAAGCATCCTTTCAACTTCTTGGCTCTGATATCTAACCAAAAAGTCAGCAGGGATCTTAGAGGTGTTTGCATGCTTCCCTGTTAGTTGGGCTCTCTCTCAATGTCACCTGCCAAATTGCTTCCCATTAAGGAGGTTGTTTTCCTGCACTTTTTTTCATCTCAGAATATTCAGGCCAGAGAATCATTAGATAGATGTTACCAAAGGAAAGTAGTGGTCTCAGGTGTGGTTCAGGAGGCTGTTATTTCTTGTTTATTTCTAAAATCTATACTTTATCTCTCTCTTCCAAAAATTGGAATTACTCAGAGAGGTTAGTATTCTTCCTTTATATAATTCTAAGGGGCAGAGAACCTTAAGAGAAACTCAATCAATTTGTATCGTTTTGATTTGTGTGCTTTCTCTCTCAATCCTTCTTGTTTTCTTTTTGTTAAATAAATTTTCGTTTATATTATACGCAGAATTTTCCCCAGTTCCAAGTTAACCAAATCTTTGGATCAAACTCATTTGAAATGCCTTAATTCCAATAATCACTTGCCTGGCTTTTCTTCAGATACTTTTCTGTTATTGCATAGAGAGACTTCAAAATTTCATAGAAGTCAACGAGTATTTTCATGAATTTTTTGAAGACCCCACATTATGTCTCTCTTGACATGTCATAACCAATAATTTTGTGGAATATAAGTTTAGACAAACTGAACTTTTTAAAATATATATATATATAAATATTTATTTATTTATTTGAGTGGCAGAGAGACAGAAAGAATCTAGTAACTCACTCCCTAAATGCCCATATGGCCTTGGCCAGTCCAGGTATTTTGAAGCTGGGAGCCAGGAACCTGATCCAAATCTCTCATGTAGTTGGCAAGAACTCAATCACTTGAGCCATCACCACTGCCTCCCAGGATTTTGCAGTAGCAAGAAGCTAGAGTCAGGAGCTTGAGCCTGGCATCCAACCCAGACACTGCAACATGGACAAAGCCAAATGCATGTCCCTGAATTTCATAAAAACTAAATTCATTTTTTATTTTAAAATTCTCATTTAATATTTTTCCAGAAGACAACTAGGGAAGGAGGGATATTTTTTGCAGCTTAATGCTCTTTTTTTAATTTTTTGCCAGGCAGTTAGTGAGAGAGACAGAGAGAGAGAGAGAGAAAGGTCTTCCTTCCATTGGTTCACTCCCCTAATGGCCGCTACAGTCGGCACCAAGCCAGGAGCTATGGATACTTCCTCCTGGTCTTCCATGTGGGTGCAGGGACCCAAGCACCTGGGCCATCCTCCGCTGCCCAACTGGGCCACAGCAGAGAGCTGGACTGGAAGAGGAGCAACCGGGACTAGTACCCGGCGCCCCAACCGGGACTAGAACCCAGGGTGCTGGTGCCGCAGGCGGGAGATTAGCGAAGTGAGCTGTGGCGCCGGCCGCAGTTTAATGCTCTTAAGAACCAGTCTAAAAAGACATCAATCTTTTCTTGAGATATAATTGATGTCAAGATGTCATCATATTTTAAAGTTAAAATAAACTAGTCTTAATGTATAACTTTATATCCCTAATGAAATTCACCTACCATTTTATTGTTTATTAATGCTAACTTACAAACTTACCTATTATTTATTTTTGCTTATTTCCTGAGGAATCAGAAAATTTAAACATTTTATTATCCCTCAAGGACATTACAATCATTTTGCTTAATTTTGGAACCTAATGACCCCGTTTGAAGCTATTTTTAGATTCCAATATTGCTGTTCTCTAGTCCAGGATCCTCTCTTTCTCATGCATTCTGCTGGGATGTATCTCCACAGCAAGAAATATACCTGTTGTTTAACCTGGATCTCTTCACATTGACTAACTTAGCACTCCAATTTTTTTTTTTTTGTAAAATTACCCAGAAAGCTTCTTTTTAAAGATTTATTTATTTATTTGAAAGACAGAATGACAGAGAAGAGGGAAAAGGAGGTCTACCATTTTCTGGTTTACTTCCCAAATAGCTGTACCAGTCTGAAACCAGGAGTCTGGAACTTCATGCTGGTCTCCTGCATGGTGGCAGGAACACATGTCCTTGGGCCATCTTCTGCTGTCTTGCTCATTGCGTTAGCAGGGAGCTGGATTAGAAGAGGAGTAGCCAATACTCGAACTGGCACTCTGATTCCAGATGCTGATGTTGCAAGTGGCAGCTGAATTTGCTGCACTACCACATATATAATTTAAAATACAATTTGCCTCCATTAGAGTGGGAGCTTCATAACTGGGATTTGTTTTTTTTTTTTTTTTACTGTAATATTTTAGTACGAAGAACAGGATCTTCATATAAAAATGTTCAATAAGTATTTGTGAATTTGCTTTAGGAAGTACATCGTTATTTTTTCTAGGCAACTAATAAACAGATTTGTATGAATTTTCATCAAGACCTACCTGCTGTTGGGAAACATCTTTGAGCATCTCCTACTGTCTGATGATCACCATGATATTCTCAGGTGCACAGAGACCACACAACAGGTTTACTAATCACTTTGTATTGCTGGCATTTTAGAATAATAGACACA
The DNA here is from genome assembly GCF_964237555.1 of Oryctolagus cuniculus. Taxonomy (NCBI): domain Eukaryota; kingdom Metazoa; phylum Chordata; class Mammalia; order Lagomorpha; family Leporidae; genus Oryctolagus; species Oryctolagus cuniculus. The sequence goes on along the minus strand of NC_091434.1, from coordinate 76,006,148 downwards.
GTATTTTGGTCAGTTGCTCCAAAAGTTATCTTTGAATTCTTCCAAGCATTTGAGTGGTTTCTCTCAGGCCTTCCTGAACTTACTCCTCTGTAGTGATTGGGACAAGAGCAGTCTTAGTTCTCCTAATTTCATCTGGACTGGTTACTACTGAATCTCAATTGTTTTTTAATGACTTCTGTGGTGAAGACTAGAATGAAAAACGGCTTTCTCTATTTTGATTTTCTCTCTTGATATGTCAAAGTGACCAGAGACATTAAGTAGCTTCATTGACCCCCTCAGCTTCCTCTAACATATTTCAAGGTCTTTTGCCTTTAATACCTTGGTTACTTGAAAGAATCTTCTTGCTTTTCAATTGCATACTTTTGGGAACTTTTGGACTAAGACATCTCAAGATCATCCTAATTCTATACACTTAGCGAGTATTTGATTTCAAAAATATGGTTTTTTTAACTTTTATTTAATGAATATAAATTTCCAAAGTACAGCTTATGGATTACAATGGCTTCCCCCCCATAACGGCCCTCCCACATGCAACCCTCCCCTTTCCCACTCCCTCTCCCCTTCCATTCACATCAAGATTCATTTTCAATTCTCTTTATATACAGAAGATCAGTTTAGCATATATTAAGTAAAGATTTCAAAAGTTTGCTCCCACACAGAAACATAAAGTGAAAAATACTGTTTGAGTACTAGTTATAGCATTAAATCACAATGTACAGCACACTAAGGACAGAGATCCTACATGAGGAGGAAGTGCACAGTGACTCCTGTTGTTGACTTAACAAATTGACACTCTTGTTTATGGCCTCAGTAATCACCCTAGGCTCTTGTCATGAGCTGCCAAGGCTATGGAAGCCCCCTGAGTTCACTAACTCTGATTATATTTAGACAAGGCCATGGTCAAAGTGGAAGTTCTCTCCTCCCTTCAGAGAAAGGTACCTCCTTCTTTGATGACCCGTTCTTTCCACTGGGATCTCACTCGCAGAGATCTTTCATTTAGGTTTTTTTTTTTCCCCCAGAGTGTCTTGGCTTTCCATGCCTGAAATACTCTCATGGGCTTTTCAGCCGGATCCGCATGCCTTAAGGGCTGATTCTGAGGCCAGAGTGCTGTTTAGGACATCTGCCATTCTATGGGTCTGCTGTGTATCTCACTTCCCATGTTGGATCGTTTTCTCCCTTTTTTATTCTATCAGCTGGTATTTGCAGACACTAGTCTTGTTTATGTGATCCCTTTGGTTCTTAGTCCTATCATTATGATCAATTGTGAACTGAAATTGATCACTGGGACTAGTGAGATGGCATTGGTACATGCCACCTCGATGGGATTGAATTCGAATCCCCTGGTATGTTTCTAACTCTACCGTTTGAGGTAAGACAGCTTGAGCATGTCCCGAATTGCACATCTCTTCCCTCTCTTATTCCCACTTTTATATTTAAAAGCAATCACTTTTCAGTTAAGTTTCAGCACTTAAGAATAACTGTGTATTGATTACAGTATTCAACCAAAAGTATTAAGTAGAACAAATAAACAAAAAATACTAAGAGGGATAACATATTAAGTTGTTCATCAACAGTCAGGGCAAGGGCTGATCAAGTGTTCATTTCACTTTAACAGGTTTCCTTTTTGGTGCTCAGTTAGTTGTCACCTATCAGGGAGAACATATGGTATTTGTCCCTTTGGGATTGGCTTATTTCACTCAGCATAATGCTTTCCAAATTCCTAACAGGGATCACTTTTCAGTTAAAATTTAAATATGGGTTTTTGTTAAGATACTTTCTTTGGCCAATTAGGCACAAAAAAGAATCTTTATTTAACCATTTGGTTTGTATCAAGCCTCATCTATTTCTTCAGTGGTCAGTTCTATTATCCTAAAACTTTACCTCTTGCTTTCTAACAGAGAAAACTTCATCCAGTAAAATACACAACAAACATGAAATCCCTCATACTTACAACCCACTAATTTCAGATTTCTTTAAAAATTGGCAATTATTTTAATTTTGGGCAGTTTTTGTTTTCCAGATTATTATTATTTAATCATGGTACTAGACCTGAAAAGATATTTTTATTATTTTTATTTAGTATCTTGTCATGAAAGATTTTTAGTCAGTGAGGTATACTCTCAGGTCTGTCACTCTTGTTTCTGGCAAACATGGCAATATGCGTTCCCATGGTCATCCAGGATCCAACTGCCACCACGCCATAGGAAAGCATCTCCCACTATCAGCATCAGTCTCTGCTGTTCCTGTCATAGCACATCTCTCAGATGAGACGTCTGAGGTCCAGATCTACAGCCACAAGTCTCACTTTCTGCTTCTCTTCTTATTCAGTTCTTTGAATGGAAGTTCAAGAATGGACTTGGTGATCAATGTGTTAGAAGAACCTTGTTCTGTGTATATGTAAGGCCCTGTCCTTGCCTCCATTCTTTATCTTCACTTGATTTTTACAACCACTGCAGTTCACATGCAGTATCCCAAGAACTCCACTGAAACTGCTCATTTCACATCACGAAGAACTGAAAATCCAATTCAATGGGTGACAAAGGTACTTCTTTTTTTTTTTTAATTTTATTTATTTATTTGACAGATAGAGTTAGACAGTGAGAGACAGAGAGACAGAGAGAAAGGTTTTCCTTCCGTTGGTTCACCCCAAAAAATGGCTGCTTCCGCCAGAGCTATGCCAATCCGAAGCCAGGAGCCAGGTGCTTCCTCCTGGTCTCCCATGTGGGTGCAGGGCCCAAGCACTTGGGCCATCCTCCACTGCCCTCCCATGCCACAACAGAGAGCTGGACTGGAAGAGGAGCAGCCCGGACTAGAACCGGCGCCCATATGGGATGCCAGCACTGCAGGCGGAGGATTAACCAAGTGAGCCACAGCGCCCATCCCAAAGATGCTTTTAAAACTGAAACATGCATTTGACTCACATGGACATCTTGTTCATCTTCAATTTGTCATTCAGTGTATGGAGGTGGGGCCAGATTCTGCACTGGAACCAGCTCCCAGATATACTCTAGTTCTGTCACTGAGCTGCATTCTGAATAGCCAAGGCACTAACACTCATCACACCCCTTGATAAGAAACCTTCCCTGGATTCTCTACTCTGCTGAGATTTGTTAACCACAGTCTCCTGGCTTCCACTTTGCTAACTGTTCCAGCAGAGAGTTTTCATTCTACTTTATGTTTGTTATTTTGTGTGTTCTTTAAAGGTACATAAATTCCCACACTTTTGTTCTCAATTTCCTCCTCTTCTTCATAGACTGATGATTCTCAAGCTTCAGTGTACAAGGAAAGTTAGCTGATAAATTTATTTAAAAGGAGACCCACAAAATACCATTAAAGAGATTCTGTTTCAGTAGATATGGGTGGAACCCATCAGTCTGAATTTAAATTCTGATAAAGATATCTATTTATTAAGTATACTCATGGTGTACAATATGACGTTCAGAATGTAGGCAATGTGTTGGTCAGCTTTTTGTGGCTTTTAAGATACTTGCGAAGAGCTTCTTGGGAAGGAAGTTTGTTTTGGCTGACAGTTTTGGGGGTTCACAGTCTAATATTAGTGAGGCATCTGGTGAGGCCAAATGATGACGGGGGCATGATCACACGGAAAACCAGCCAATCACGGGCTTGCCATGTGATTGTTTTTTCACACATGCTCTGCTATTGTCAGTTTTCACTAGATCCCAGACCAATGCAGCTGCACAGTATTGAACTATGATCCTGCAAACTGTGAGCCCAAATGACCCTTCCATCCTAAGTAGGTTCCTCTTGAGTGTTTTCTTTCCAACAATGAAAAGCTAACACAGTAAAATGTGCGGCCAATTAACGTGTCCTTCACATCACAGCTCACCACCTCTTCTTTCTGTTGCAAGAGCAGCTAAAATATATCATTAGCATGAATTTATATACTGCACAATTTTGTTCCCTGTTGTCCTCATGTTGTACTAGATCTCTAGGCAGATACATCATATTTCTCTGCTATTTTGTTTATGCTTATCTACATCTCCTCCATTCTAACTCCTGGTGACCATTCTGTTATTCTTTATCTATATGTTTGATTTTTTTTGTTAGATTCATGTAAGTGAGATCATGCAATATTTTTCCTTCTATGTCTGATTTATTTTACTTAACATGTCCTCCAGACCCATCTATCTTGGCAAATGATAGCATCTCACTCTTTTTTGTGACTAAATAATATCCCATTTGTGGGGAGCAATCCGGACTGGACTAAGTTACTGAAATTAAGACTTATTCTATGCATCTGCTCTCCCACAATATGGCGCTGGGAGAGAAGTAAACAGCTTCCGCACAGCTGCCTCCAGTTCAGCTAATAAACTGTAGGACTTGCTCCTGATTGGAGAGCAGCGTACTCGGCGTGTGGGCAGCTGAGTTAGGATTGGCGGAGGAGGACTATAAAGGAGGAGAGAGACGGCATGCACCGGAAACATCTATGGGGAACATCTATGGGGAACATCTAAGGGAACCCGTGCAGCCCCCGAGAAAGCCGGCCGGCGGTGTGCCGCTCCCCTGCGGAAGTGGGGAATGTGGCCAGGGGGAACTGCCCTTCCACGGAGGTGGAAGGGATAGTAGCCAACCCGGGAAGAACCAGCAGCAAACCCGGGGAGGGCCGAGCAGACAGAAAGAACAGCGCAGGGTCCTGTGTTGCTCCTCCACGAAGAGGGGGAGCGACACCATTGTATAAATGTACCACTTTATTTCCTCATTCGTCCAGCCTCAGACACTTAGGTTGTTACCCTATCTTCATTACTGTGAACAAAGTTGCACTGAACATGGAACTGATATCTTTAAAAGATAGTGATTTTATTTCCTTTGGATATAGGATTAGAAAAGGGATTGCTGGGTTCTATGGTAGTTCTATTTTTAGTTTCTGTAGCAATCTCAACATTTTTTTCCATGGTGATTATACCAATCTACATTCCCACCAACACTGTTCAAGAGTTCTCTTTTGGGACCGGCGTTGTGGGGCAGCAGGTTAAGCAACACCCACATCCCAAATGAGCACCAATTTGAGTCTTGGCTATGCCACTTCTGATCCAGCTCCCTGCTAATGTGCCTAGAAAAGCAGCAAAAGATGGCCTACCTTCTTGGGCCCCTGCCACCCACAGGCTCAGATGGAATGCCAGGCTCCTGGTTTTGGCTTCTCAGTTTTCTTTGGAGAAATATCTATTTAGGTATCTTGCCCAAAGTTTGTATGGATTTATTATATATATATTTTTAATTTTAACCTCTTAGGGCACTCATCCACTCTCCTTGCTTTAACTGTACTCTAGATGCTGTCAATTTTCAAATTAGAGCAATTGGCCAGACTGACTCATGAGCTCAAGTGACCACTGAAATTTGCAATTTGCATACCCCAAACCTTCAAATCATATCAAGTGCTTATCTTGCGACCCCAACTGTCTTTTTCTTCCTCTGCTTGAAATAATGGCAACATCATCAAACCAGAAGAAATCTAGTTTAAGTCTATGCCCAGGAAACACTTGTCTATGAGTCTCTGTCTACAACATAGTTGGCATAAAAATTACTTGGGAGAGCTTGCTAAAATTTCAGCCACAAACTATTTAAATGCTGATTTGTTAAATGAGGCTCAGGGATCTGCATTTTTTTTTCCATTTGTTTCCAGCACTTTTATTAGTTTTTTGTTTTGTTTTTATATAAGGTGAGCAAATTTCATGTATTTCAATATGCAGTTTTAGGAGCATAGCGATACTTTCCATTCCACCTCCTTCTGGCCCACACTCCCACCTCTTCCCCCAGTGATTCTGATGCAGATGGCTCCCACTCCCCACTTCAAAAAATACACCCTTCCTAGGGATTCTTCCAGCTGTTGTTAACAATAGGAGTAGTATCTTTGACAGCATTTTTGCTAATAGAGTGTATAGCATATGGGGTCTAAAAGATCTTAATTTCATAATCTCTAACAGAGTCTCCCAAAGCTATTTCAAATAATGCGAAAAACCAAGTAAAAATCAGCGCATTTCTGACTGTAGTCAGTTTCAAGTTAGGTCACCAGCTACTCCTCTCCTAACAATATTGACACCTCTAGGCACTTTCTGAAGGCTATTTCTGGACTATCAAAATTTGCCTTCATGCTAGTGTAGTGACTGGCATAGTAGTTGCCACCTTTTTCTTCTTTTCTTCCTTCATTCTTATTCTTATGGGACACAGTACTACTTTAAGAAATTAAGTAGCAAATTCTATAAATACCTCAAGTAGACAGTATGTGCCTCTATGGTGAAAATAACCTGCATTGTTTAATTTACATCTCCCTAAGGAAACTTTTCTCTGACCACCTTCACTAGAGGAAGCTCAATTAATTGCATTTTCACCATAAGGAACCCGAGTTTGTATTATAGTTTTTTTTTTTTTTAATTAACCTCCTTGAAGCTACAGAGGAATTTGCTTTGTTGCTTTAAATAATTTTAATTTGATGTTTTCCTCAATTGTTCTCTTATTTGTGTTATACTTTTTAGTTCAGAAGTGAGATGATTTTGCCCAAGGTTATTAGAATAAAATTGGCATTCAATTAGTCACTTTGAGACATGGCAGCCAAGTGGCTGATTCCTTTTTAATCTTGTTAATGATTAAAAGCACCATTATTCACAAATTGGTGCTAGCATTTAAGGAATCTGAAGTAATACAAACCATATAATCATATAACTTTGGAATACTTGAATATTCTAGTATTCAGGATTAAATATATTTTTGTGCTGATTCAGTCCTGAAACTGGTTTTGAATGGGGGCATCAAAACTACTACAGAGGTAGTAACACAGATAATATGTAAGAAATAAATCTAAAGTGCTTGAAAATTTAAAATTTATCTCTTTGCAAACTGAATATGCATAATATGATTGTGATGTTCAGTCTCCTTCCTCTGTCTACATATCAAAATATACAACGAAGAATTAATTTCTTTTTCAATGAGAAAAATCAGTAGAAGCTGAGGAAAGACAATTTGCTTGCGTTTTTAGTATGAGTGTACTGCTTTGATTTCAGGTGGTTGAGGCATTTATTAGCCGTTTTCCTTAGATTCACAGCAAGCCCTTCTACTTCAGCTGAGGTCACTTGCACACGTGTCCCTTAGTTGGGAGCTATTCTTCGAAATATCTTTCATCTCTGCTTTCCTCTCCATCTTTTTTTTTCCCCACTCCCTTCCTCTCGCCCAGCTGCAGGGATTTGTCCTCTAAAAGAGTGGGGGTGGGAGGGAACAGGGAATGGAAGCAAAGCAGGGAGCATGAGCCAGAGAATGCCAGGATCTGGCTTTTGTTATTGGTTGGCTGCTGCCTGATGGATAGACGAGGGAGGAGTGAACTCTCTTCAGTGTGTTCTGCCGGAGCCGAAGTACAGAAACCATATTTACAGGTAAGAGCAAAAAAATAAATAAATAAGAAAAAGGAAAAGGAAGAAAAGGAAATGATCTTTTCTTTCAAAGAGAATCTTCTCCATTCTGATTGAAAAAATTTTATGATATGGAAATTATTCCGAAGACATCTCCCGAAAGTGTGCCCCTTTCATTACTTGGGGAAGCTTTGCAGTGAGCTGTTCTTTCTCTCTGCAGAACCTTTGGCTGATTAAAACAAAACAAAACAAAACCAACAAAACCAAACGCAAGTCTCAGCCTCGATAGCATTGTAAGCAAGTGATATTAAAGCAGAATTAACAGATAATATGAATCATCATTGGTCTTGCTTTTGTTTTTATTCAAGCTTGTGGTATTGAGAATCAAAGGGAGAATGAGAAAAGCTCAGTAAATTCCACAGGTCCTGAGAATATGGAGCCTTCTCTGTATATAAAATATAATGTTCATTGTGTGTTTTCAATATTTACAATGCAGTAAATGGCTTGGGATAATTATTTTGCAGACTGTAGACTTTTTAAATCACTAATTTAGAATGAATATTTGTGTGTATTTAAGTACACCTTCTGTTTAACTTACTCCTCTTAATAAATGTTATAATATTGAGTAGTTGTATAATTTTATTCAGTTAATTTTAAGCTTGTGTGATAATCAACCTTCTACTGTTATTTATCACCATGTACAGGGCTGTTTTCATTTTAAAAGCTCAAAAACCTTATTGAGAAAGATTAAACAATGCTGTGAAAGATAGCAAGCCTCATTAGCAGTTGCATTTTATCAATCAACTGTATCTAGATAAGAATTCCATCACAACATTTATATTGTTGGTAATACCCCCAAGAGAACACTTGTAACAGCTCTCAAGTTAAGATTTTGCTTTACTAGTGTCTTACCTCTCCTAACATCACCTTTTATTTTCCCTTAGAGAAAATACGGGAGAGTCCTAAACATGTAGAATAAATGACAAGTTTGTCATAAAGACATATGGAAAATAATTTTACTGTAAATCATTTAATTCTGTAGTTGTTTAACTCATAAATATAGGTCATTTACAGGTAGAAAAATCTCATTAACATTGGATTTGAAAGAAATATTGTTACTGACTTGGATACTTTGGAAATCAATAAATACCTGTTGAATACAATAATCAAAGTCTTTCAGTAATATAAATAATGTGTTCATAAATATTTTTAATATCTTTAATGAAGCATAAATTAGTAGGAGATGAGTATAAAATTTCTGAAATGTTTTTGGTCTTGTTTTCACATTTTTTGTTGAATAGGTATTGTCTTTGAATAGAATAACACAAACATAATAGTTCTGGCAAAATTAAAAAATATGGGGAAGAAATAAAGTACTGACTACTGAGTCAAGATTATCTAAATGCATGGATAATTACATCAAATTTCCTAAATGCACTAAATATAGTTAATAACATGTTTACATACTTTAGTGTCTTGTTGGTCCAAGCAAATACTGGTGCATAGTATATTTTGAGCTATTTGTCCATTTCAAAAAAAAGTCATTACCTAATACTGACATTTTGCCAAGTATCAAATTATTGATGAATTTTTTATCTTTGATATTTCAAACAAAATGTGGTTTAAATTGATCTACCATTTATATTGGAATTGAAGGAGATGTAGAAGACCAGATATTCACCTCTTGAATGTGTTAGAGGGACTAAGTCGATGCAGTTATAATTTTTGGAAATTATAAATTCTGAGTAGTGCTACCTCGAGGAATGAAGGGGAATTGATGAAAATTAGAGAGTAGAGTTCCACATGGTTTTAAATTATTCTGTTTCCTTGGAAACCAGCTGCTGCAGATGCATTTTGCTTTCTTTGGCTAAAAATATCATCCCTTTAATAATCACTAAGGGAAAGGTTCTGAATAAAACCAGAGTATATTGTTGCTGCTTTTTATAATTTGCTTAATGGTTCACATGTTTCGGATGAAAAGTATATAAACCCTTTCTCAATCAGCAATTCCTATCAGCCACTGGCAGGTGATTGGAAGTCTCATAAAAATGAGACAACTGTGGTAGCTTCTACTGCAGATCCTACAGAAACAGAGTGTGTGTGTGTGTATGTGTGTGTGTGTGCTGGAGGGGAGGCGGGAGAGAGAGAGAAGGAGAGAGAGAGAAGCATGAAAGAAAACAGTTAAGAGGTTCCTGTCCAAGTGAAGGATGAAACAAGGCAAATGAAAACCATGTAAGGCTGCTCGGTGAGAGATGGCAAGGCAAGAGCATTTGTTTTTCCTTTGGTACCAGTGTTTCTACAATTTAACTGTAGGTTTTTAATACAGATTACTATATACAACAATGTCTTTTGTAAAATGCTTTATTTTCTTTTTCTATTTGCAGTGATTAGTAATATAGAAAGTAAGATAATACATGATAAAACATTTTAAGTGTAGCAATCATTTTAATCACAAAAAGAAAAGCTTATGATGTATGAGCAGGCATTGCATAGTGAAGAAGATTAAATACTTATTTTGACTTATTAGGATAAAAATTCTTTAAGTTTCATGTCCAGATCACCTTTCATGAATGCAAATATTTCTTTACCTTTGTAATCTAATCCATAAAAATGACACATCACAACAACTGAAAATTGTTTATCTTAATATTAATCCATGTTAAAACTGAATAAGAAAAATAAATGTACACATATAATTTCTGATTTATTTGAAATAATTTTCTTTATTTGAAAAAAATGTTATTTTAATGTAGTTATTCTCTATGCTAATCACAATTACCATCATATGACTCTAGGCAGTTTCTTAAGTTAAAACATTTTCATTATAAAATCAAATGCTTTAAAGACAGCACCATCATCCCTTTTTTTCTCCCAGCTATTTCTTGAGAGGAAAAATCTTCATAAAGCTGTTACAGCTTTGCTAGTATTTTTATTAGAATTCAGATGATATCCTTGACTCTATTTTCTCTTTACTACTCATTTAAATCTTTTTTGACACATGATATTTTATTTTCATAATATTAACCTTAGTCTATTTGATTTAGTGTTAGCAATGTAGCAAATAAAGTCTGTACATTTAAACCATGTGTTAAAATATTTAATATCTAGCCAATACATTATTTAAAGTTAAATTAATTTGGTGTGTCAGTACTTTATTTGTCAAAAGGAGTTAGGATAGTGGGAAGTATTTGGTTTTTATTAATTAACATGAGCAAAGCACTTCAGTGGCAGCACTTCCAGCATAAACATAGATGACACTCAAGGGCACACTAACAACAAATCAGAGGGACCAGGAAATGGATTATGTGAAGAGTGAATGACCCCTATCTCAGGGACAAAATCATCAAGTGTTTCTTAAGTTCCTAAAAGTGGTGTATTGCATAGATTTATTCTTAACTATAGATAGTTTGACAGTTTGTTGTTAGTGTCTATTTACTCATGGTGATTTCTTTGCTAAAAGTTGTTTGTTAGAATTTAGTTTGTATGAGCCTATTACATCCTAGAAAATGTACTAAGAACAAAAAATAGTTGATAGCTTCCACTATAATATACATAAGACAACTTTTTATATAGCAGAAATATGCTAGCTAGCCAAATAATTTCATGTTTTTGGAAACGGAGGATTTGGATTTACAAGAAATGGAAACACCAGAGTAAGAAGGCTTTGATCTGATTTCACTATGTTCCATTGCACTATATGGGTAAGGTAATCCAGGCAAATGCAAAATCACACTAACCTGTGTAGTGAAGAACACCTTAGTTCAGATATATTGATCAGATGGTATTTTTGAGAATATGTTTTATATCTCAGAGTTTAATGTAGGGCTTAATGTAGGATAGAAATGGATTTGATTTAAAGTAATGATATTTCCTATTACCTTTCAGATTTGATTCAAGGTAATGATATTTCCTATTACCTTTTAGAAAAAGATTAAGGATCAGGGAATGTACTCAACCAGCAAGCTAATGATCAAGTTTGTATGTTTCACAGCTATCAATGAATCTGGTTGAGCTTTACATTATTTGATTTCTCAGCCAGTTGTTTAGGTCTGTTATTGCAATGACCTAAACAGTTTAACTCAAAAATTGTTGAATGTGTAATTTTTAGGTGTTTAGTTCTTGATTATGATGATCTTGACAAATGGTAGTGCTAATTCTAAGCATTACATATAAGCAAGGAATCTACTTTCATGATTGATTTCAGATTCCTGACAAAAAAGGTAGATATTAGAGATGTGACTCATTTCTAAAGTGCCCTGACACTTTAGTTAGATCAAAATACTTCTTTGAATACAACATCTTTAATACATATTTGAATACTACAAAAAAGGGTGATGCATACACACACACATTTCTGTATTTCTCCTCCTGACTCATGCGCACATTCATAAAAAGCCATAGTTTCAAGAAAAGCTACCAACAAAAGTAGTTTCATGAAAACTTTTCCATCTTTCAAAAATATTTTCAGTAATATTTAATATATACCCCTTTGGCAAATACTCATTTAATTTTCATCTACTATCTGTAAATATTTTAATTTTCTGTTATCCTAGAAGTTCTGTTTACAGAACTGGTCTGTAAACATAATTCACTCTAAATTCATCAGTTTACCTAGGAAGAAACTAAGGCACAGAGTATGATATTTTTAGTAGGAAAATAAACATTTACATCTGCAAAATCACAATAACGAAACACTATGTGTTTGGCTTAAATACTGGATATGTTGAACTAAATACAAGATGAAAGAAAAGTTGAATTCAGGAGGGCTTTATAAGAAAGTATAAAAGCATTGTGCAAACTAATGACTTCTGATGAATAACAACACAGGGATTTTGGAGTTGCACATAATTCTTGACCTTATTGTTTTTTATTGCATAATTTTGAGGGGTACAGTGTAATACTTCAATATACATATGCAGTGTATATTGATCAAATGAAAATAGTCAGCATTTTCATTTCCTTTAACATTTAGAAAGAATTTTTGATTAATGTTATAATTGTACATATCCCTGGAGCACAGTGTTCAATAAATGTAGACAAATGTACTGATGAAGTCAGGGTAATTAACATTTGTATTTCCCTACCATCAACATTACTTTATGTTTGCAAGCTTTGAGCTCCTGCTCCTATCTTCTATTTTTCATAAAATATATAATAGGTTATTATGGATTATATCAACTCATTGTACTATGGAACACCAGGATTTACTCCTCCCAACTAACTGTAGTATCCTGTGAACCTGATGTTGTAACTAATGTTACAGTTAAAAAATATTGATCATATGTTATTTTGAGGTCATATATTTAATATTTCATAATTCAATATAGAGCTTATAGTAGGATAGAAATGGTAAATTCACTTTACATGAATTTACTGTTAGATCAAAAAGACAAATCAGATTTTTTTTTCTAGTAAATGTTGATACAGTTGTTGCCTGTTGTGGATACATGACAATATATTCAATAAAAGAAATAAGTAATTTCCTAATCAGAACTCCTGGATGTCTTTACAAAGATTTTCATTTTCTTTCCCATCCTTAGGTTAGGCTAGTCATGGAAAATCAATATGTGTCATCAATCGTTACCCAGGTAATACTTATTGTGATGGTGTCAGCATACTGAGGCAGAAAGATTCTGAGAAAGGCTTTCCAAAATCATAAAAAAATCATTGTTTTGCTTAATCAAAATTCTCTTTTTATATTCTCATAAGACTCAATTTTCCAATTTTAGTCTTTAAACAGTGTTTTATTATTTATATTTATTCATTTTATTTGAAAGTCAGAGAGAGAGAGAGGAGAGAGAGAGATCTTCCACCACTGATACACTCCCTAAATGCCATCGAAAGCTAGGGCTGAACCAAGGCCAAAGCCAAGGAGCCTGAAACTCAATCCAGGTCTCCCATGTGGATAGCAGAGACCAAGTTACTGCTGCCTCCAAGGATACTCATCAGCAGGAATTTAGACGGAACCCAGGCAATCCTATATGGAATGTAGGCATCTCAGGTGGCATCTTAACCACTGCACCAAATGCCTACCCCTACATTTTGGGTTTTTTACCAAATATGACATCCAAGTAAAGGGCCCCAAGTCAGCCATCCCATCTGCCCAGTGAAATCACCTATAGCTAAGTGTCAAATGGGAATTTGAACTTGGAGACTCCATTATAATCTGCTGTCTTCAGAGATCTACACAACACACAAGTAAGGCCAATGAGAGAAGCCCAGGTCAGTTCTGTGCTTCCTAGGATGGCTTCTTGGTGTGATCCTTACAAGCACTTCTTTGACCACTCTGTAGTATTTTACTTAACTACCTAAATTATAATTCTTGGTGACAAGGATTTTCCTTTGTCTCTGTATCTATGCCTAATACAATGACTGGTGAATAACATGTGCCCCAAATGATTTTTCTGACTGAATAATTAAAAGAATAATTGCAGGCCAGCGCCGCGGCTCACTAGGTTAATCCTCCACCTTGTGGCGCCGGCACACCAGGTTCTAGTCCCGGTCGGGGCGCCGGATTCTGTCCCGGTTGCCCCTCTTCCAGGCCAGCTCTCTGCTGTGGCCAGGGAGTGCAGCGGAGGATGGCCCAAGTCCTTGGGCTCTGCACCCCATGGGAGACCAGGAGAAGTACCTGGCTCCTGCCTTCTGATCAGCACGGTTCACCAGCCACAGCGCGCCGGCCGCAGCGGCCATTGGAGGGTGAACCAACGGCAAAGGAAGACCTTTCTCTCTGTCTCTGTCTCTGTCTCTCTCACTGTCCACTCTGCCTGTCAAAAACAAAAACAACAACAACAATAAAAAAGAATAATTGCATCGAATAGTCAAGTTGCCTGTTCCAGCCTCACAGTAACAGCTATTCATTACATTCTAGGACAGCCACTTCCACGTTCTTCTCTGTTAATACTGTTCAGTGTTACAAGGTTCGTGCAAGCCACACAAAATATTGTACTGCAGAGTTTTTATTGTACAAATTCCACTTGGCCTCTCCCTCATTGACAGGAAACTTCATCCGCATACACTGCACATTTTGTTTCATTTTATTCCATTTTAATACCATGGTCAGCCTTCTGGATCTATGGGCTACTGATCCATGGGTCCTGTATTTGTGATTCAACCAACTGAGAATTGAAAATATTCGGGAAAAATAGTTGCATCTGTGCTGAACAAATCTAGACTTTTTCTTGCTATTATCCCATACATAATTTAATAGAACAACTAATTAAATATACTTTGCATTGAATTAGGTATTATAACTAGAGGTGATTTAAATTATAAAGCAGGATGTACACAAGTTATATGCAAATACTATGCCATATTACATAAGGAACTTCAGCATCTGTGGTGTGGGTAGCCACGAGAGACCCTGGGAACCAATGCCCTGTGGATACTGAGAGACAGCTGTATTATATTTCTTTTACAAAAAATATTTATTTATGTACTTATTTATTTGTGTGGAAGACATAGAGACTCAGACAAGCAGACATCTTTCATCCACTGATTTACTACTTAAATACCCAAAACAAAACAACTGCAGCTGAACCAGCCAAAGCTATGAGCCTGGACTCAACCTGGGTCTCCCAGATAGGTGGCAGGGAAGCAATTACATGGGCTATCACCTTCTGATTCTCAGGGTGTTTATCAGCAGAAAACTGGAATTGAAAGTAGCACATGGACTTGAACTGATATGATATACCAGCATCCAAAGCAGTGTCTTAGCCAGTGTGCCAAATGCCTGCCTATTATCCTATTTTTGAAAGACACTAATTATTAAATATTAAATTAATTATAAATTAATGTAATCTTGATTGTTATATTAGTATATAATATAAATGTGAAATAATATTTCTGTAACAAAATACAGTAATATATTTAATCTCTGAGCATTCTCATACATACACTCTTGTTCAATGAATCCCCACTCTTTTAAGCCAAAATTTTTCAGCAACATTTTATTCTGTTCTGGAAACACTTTATCCCATTTACATTGTTTTCTGGTGAAGAATCTGAAGCCAAAATGCATGGTAACTGACAATGCTACATCAGCTACAAAGAAGACAAGAGTGTGTGATTACATGCTGAGAATCAATATGCCCATTTTACTGTGCTTAATATTTCTTAAGGTGAAGGTGAGCTGATAATGTGCAACTGGTGAAGTTTCCTTATAGAAATATCTCCATAACCAGGCAGGCAGAACTGAGCCGGTGACTGGAAGTCTAAGAGGAAGAGTGATTGCCAATGTGCCACGACAGTGTTCGTTGATGCAGGGGCTGTGCTATGGTATACACACACCCTTTATGTGAGGGTTCATTCAGGCAGCCATCCTTGTTTACTTTTTTAAAGATTTTTAAGATTTATCTATTTGGAAGGCAATGAGAGAGAAAGAAAGAGGAGAGAGACTCTTCCATCCATTAGTTCACTCCCCAAATGGCCACAATGTCCAGGACTGTGTTAGGCGAGCCAGTAGCCAGGAACTCTGTCCAGGTCTCCCACATGGGTGGCAGGGCTCCAGCACAAGGGCCACCCTCTGCTCCATTCCCAGACACATTAACAGGGCGCTGGGTCCGAAGCAGAACAACCAGCCCTTCACTCAGCATTCCTGTGGGATGCGGGTGTTGCAGGTGCCACAGTCAGCCCCAGCTTGCCTGTTTCTAGAAACCTGTCTACTGAGGTAAAGGTTCTTATGACTGTCCTACCTATTGGTTCTTTAGGCAGTGCAGAGTAATGACTGATAGGCTGCATAATTGGCTTTTGCAATCAGACAGATGTACCATTTTACTTCCTGTGTAAATTTGGTTCAGTTACTTCTGAGTTTCAATTTCCTTATCCACAAAATTCAGTTATCCACCTGGGCAATACAAATGTACTTCAAAAATTTCATATCAGAATGGAATTAAAGACATGAATTTACTTCTATACAAAATCAATTTTGAAATCCATGCAATTTTTCAATAATGTGCATTTTCCACATATTATTAAAATAATTTTGCACCAGAAATTTTTTGCATCAAAAATAACTCATGATTTTATTTTCACTTTTCTGGAAACATTTTCAAATACTCTTATATTGTGATATTGGAAGATGTTGGTAGAACATTTTTCACTGTAGAATTTGGGACATAGTAAGCCAAGTGTACCATTTTAATAGTTATTGTTAATCATCCTTCTCTGTGTATAAGCCAAGAATGGAAGCAGCACAATAATCCCTGGGGTTTTTAAAATGACTTCACAAGTATTTTTCTTCATTAATGGATGAAAGACAACAAAATTCTTTTTCATGGGCTAATTTTTCTGTTTTTTTTCTTGTTTACCGCAGTGAAATCATTTGGTGTCGGCCGTAAATTTAGTATTATGTAATGTAGTGGTATTGTGAAAACAAACCTTTGAGCCTTAAAGAGCAAAAAGAATAGGACTTTCAAAATATAAAACTGGAGAGAATTTTCAAAATATGAGCATAGTTTTGAGAAATATAATTGAATATTTCATGGAAAATTGAATATTTCATGGAAATATCCTACAGTCAAACAAGTTTGGGAGAATATGGACAAGAGTTAACTAAAGCCCATTCCTGTCAAGCAATTACTATAGCAAAGCACATAGACACTGACTGAGAAGAATACATAATATTTTTTTTTATTTTTTGACAGGCAGAGTGGACAGTGAGAGAGAGAGAGAGAGAGACAGAGAGAAAGGTCTTCCTTTGCTGTTGGTTCACCCTCCAATGGCCGCCATGGCCTGCGCACCGCACTGACCTGAAGGCAGGAGCCAGGTGCTTCTCCTGGTCTCCCATGGGGTGCAGGGCCCAAGCACATGGGCCATCCTCCATTGCACTCCCTGGCCACAGCAGAGAGCTGACCTGGAAGAGGGGCAACTGGGACAGAATCCGGCACCCCGACCAGGACTAGAACCCGGTGTGCCGGCGCCGCTAGGCGGAGGATTAGCCTAGTGAGCTGCGGCGCCAGCCCAAAATATATAATATTAACAACCTTCAGACTTACTTAAAAATATACCCCCCCTTCCCAACATCTAAAAATCTTGGGTATCATGTCTGTATGTTACATTACACTAAACTTAAGACAGATAAGGGCTGGCATCCAGTGTTTAACCCATGATTTGCCACAACAGCATCTTCTACAGAGTGTCACCTTGTGTCTCCACACAACTGCTTGCTAATATGCTGAGGAAGGCAATGAATAGCCAAAGGACTTGGGTTTCTCCCACCCGTGTAGGAGACCCAGATGGAGTTCCTGACTTCTGACTTCAGCCAGGCCCAGCCTTGGCTGTTGCAGGCATTTGTGGAGTGAGCCACTGAAAAGAAGGTATTTATTGCTCTGTCCCTCCCAAACCCCTGTCTGCCTGTCACTCTGCCTTTCAGCTGAAGAAATTAATAATCTTTAGTAGCTCCAGTGTTTCCAACATAAGACCATTTCCAAGATTATTCCATTAATTACATATACATTCTTCATTAGAGTATTCAGATTTTCTTTTTTTAACTTTTATTTAGTAAATATAAATTTCCAAAGTAAAGCTTATGAATTACAAGCTTTCCCCCCTATAACTTCCCTCCCACCTGCAACCCTCCCAACTCCCGCTCCCTCTCCCATTCCATTCACATCAAGATTCATTTTCAATTCTCTTTATATACAGAAGATCAATTTAGTATATATTAAGTAAAGATTTCAACAGTTAGCACCCACATAACATAATATGTAAAATACTGTTTGAGTACTAGTTATAGCATTAATTCACATTGGACAACACATTGACAGAAATCCTACATGAGGAGTAAGTGCACAGTGACTCCTGTTGTTGACTTAACAAATTGACACTCTTTTTTTTTTTTTTTTTTTTTGACAAGCAGAGTGGACAGTGAGAGAGAGAGACAGAGAGAAAGGTCTTCCTTTGCCGTTGGTTCACCCTCTAATGGCCGCCATGGCCTGCGCACCGCACTGACCTGAAGGCAGGAGCCAGGTGCTTCTCCTGGTCTCCCATGGGGTGCAGGGCCCAAGCACTTGGGCCATCCTCCACTGCACTCCCTGGCCACAGCAGAGAGCTGGCCTGGAAGAGGGGCAACCGGGACAGAATCCGGCGCCCCGACCAGGACTAGAACCCGGTGTGCTGGCGCCGCAAGGCGGAGGATTAGCCTAGTTGTCGCTCCCCCTCTTCGTGGAGGAACGACACAGGACCCTGCGCTGTTCTTTCGTCTGCTCGGCCTTCCCCGGGTTTGCTGCTGGTTCTTCCCGGGTTGGCTACTATCCCTTCCACCTCCGTGGAAGGGCAGTTCCCCCTAGCCACATTCCCCACTTCCGCAGGGGAGCGGCACACCGCCGGCCAGCTCTTCTCGGGGGCTGCACAGGTGTTCCCCTTAGATGTTCCCCATAGATGTTCCTGGTGCATGCCGTCTCTCTCCTCCTTTATAGTCCTCCTCCGCCAATCCCAACTCGGCTGCCCACACGCCGAGTACGCTGCTCTCCAATCAGGAGCAAGTCCTACAGTTTATTGGTTGAACTGGAGGCAGCTGTGTGGAAGCTGTTTACTTCTCTCCCAGCGCCATATTGTGGGAGAGCAGATGTATAGAATAAGTCTTAATTCCAGTAACTTAGTCCAGTCCGGATTGCTCCCCACACTAGTGAGCTGCGGTGCCGGCCAACAAATTGACACTCTTGTTTATGGCGTCAGTAATCTCCCTAGGCTCTTGTCATGAGATGCCAAGGCTATGAAAGCCTTTTGAGTTCGTAAGCTCCTATCTTATTTAGACAAGGTCATAGTCAAAGTGGAAGTTCACTCCTTCCTTCAGAGAAAGGTACCTCCTTCTTTGATGGCTCATTCTTTCTACTGGGATATCACGCGCAGAGATCTTTCATTTAGGTTTTTTTGTTTTGTTTTGTATTGTTTTTTGTTTTTTTGCCAGAGTGTCTTGGCTTTCCATGCCTGAAATACTCTCATGGGCTCTTCAGCCAGATCTGAATGCCTTAAGGGCTGATTATGAGGCCAGAGTGCTGTTTAGGACATCTGCCATTCTATGAGTCTGCTGTGTATCCCGCTTCCCATGTTGGATGGTTCTCTCCCTTTTTTGTTCTATCGGTTAGTATTTTCAGACACTAGTCTTGTTTATGTGATCCCTTGGACTCTTAGACCTATCAGTATGATCAATTGTGAACTGAAATTGATATCTTTGACAAGTGAGATGATATTGGTACATGCCACCTTGATGGGATTGAATTGGAATCCCCTGGCACATTTCTAACTCTACCATTTGTGGCAAGCCAGCTTGAGCATTTCCCAAATTGTACATCTCCTCCCTCTCTTACTCCCATTCTTAAATTTAACATAGATCACTTTTCAGTTAAATTTAAACACCTAAGAATAATTGTGTGTTAATTAAAGAGTTCAACCAATGTTATTAAGTAGAATAAAAAAAATACTAAAAGGGATAAAGTATCAAGTTTTTCTTTATTTCTTTTAATTTTCTCCACTTTTTATTTTGTATTTATTTATATATGTACGGTGAGCAAATTTCATGTATTTCCTATAGACATATAGATTTAGGAGCATATGATACTTCCCTCCCTGCTGCTCATGCTCCCACCTTTCCTCCTACTTCCTTTCTGATTTTTTAATTTTCTTTTTTGACAGGCAGAGTTAGACAGTGAGAGAGGGAGACAGAGAGAAAGGTCTTCCTTCCGTTGGTTCACTCCCCTAATGGCCGCCACGGCCAGCGCTGCGCCAATCCAAAGCCAGAAGCCAGATACTTCTTCCTGGTTTCCCATGCCGGTGCAGGGACCCAAGCATTTGGGCCATCCTCCACTGCCCTACCGGGCCACAGCAGAGATCTGGACTGGAAGAAGAGCAACTGGGACTAGAACCCGAGGTGCCAGCACCACAGGTGGAGGATTAGCCAAGTGAGCCACGGCGCTGGCCAAATTATTTCTTATTTCTACTTCTTTTACAAAACTACTGCCAATAGTAAAGGAAAATAAATGAGTTAAATACTGTTCTACTTATGACATTAAAAGACAAAGCAAACAAGCCTTCTGGGAAGTAGCATAGGTTGAACTGAAGACACAGGGTCAGGTTGTCATGGTCCATTCCAACTTTTCTTCTGTTTTTTTTTCCTAGTAGAAAGATTTAGAAGCCATATTTGGACTGAGTGGTTTGATCTGTTGAGGATCTTTTTTTTTTTTTTTTAATTTTATTTGTGTTATACAAGTTTCATGTATTTCACATATACAGGTTTAGGAACATAGTGATACTTCCCACCCTACCCTCCCTCCCACCCACATTCCAACACTTTTTTTTTTTTTAATTTCATAGGTGGAGTTAGACAGTGAGAGAGAGAGACAGAGAGAAAGTCTTCCTTGCGTTGGTTCACTCCCCAAATGGCCACTATGGCCAGCATGCCATGCTGATGTGAAGCCAGGAGCCATGTGCTTCCTCCTGGTATCCCATGTGGGTGCAGGCTGCCCAAGCACCAGGGCCATCCTCCACTGCCTTCCTGGGCCACAGCACAGAGCTGGACTGGAAGAGGAGCAACTGGAACTAGAACCCAGCATCCATATGGGATGCCTGCACTGCAGGTGGAGGATTAACCAAGTGAGCCATGGTGCCTGCCCCCTAACATTTCTTACTCCTCCCTCTCCCATTCTCACTCTTAATTTTTATGAAGATCAATTTTAGTTTACTTAATGATTGTAAGGTTAACCCTACACTAAGTAAAGACTTCAACAAATATTATGAAGAGAAAAAACCACTGTTCCTCAACAGAAGAAACAAGGGCTGTAAACAATTATTGAATCTCAGAATGTCCATTTGACTCCAAAACATTACATTTTAGATACTCTATTAGTTACCTTGGATCAGAGAAAACATATAATATCTGAGTTTCGGGAACTGGCTTATTTCCCTGACTATAATGATTTCTAATTTGATCCATTTTGTTGCAAAAGACAGTATTTTTTTTTTTACAGCTGAACAGTACTCCATAGTGTATATCTATCATAATTTCTTTATCAAGTCTTCAGTTGAGGGACATCTGGCTTGATTCCATGTCTTAGCTATTGTGAATTGAGCTGCAATGAACGTGGAGGTATGGATAACTCTTTCATATGCTGATGTCTTTTTGTATGGGTAAATTCCAAAGAGTGAGATGTCTGGATCATGTGGTAGGTCTATATTCAGATTTCTGAGATATCTCCATACTGTCTTCCACAATGGCTGGACCAGTTTACATTCCCACCAACAGCAGATTAGGGTACCTTTTTCCCCCACATCCTCACCAGCATTTGTTTGATTTTTATGTGAGAACCATTCTAACTGGGGTGAGATGAAACCTCATTGTGGTTTTGATTTGAATTTCCCTGATGGCTAGTGATCCTGAGTATTTTTTCAAGTGTCTGTAGGTCATTTGCATTTCCTCTCTCAAAAAAATACCTGTTCAAGTTTTACCCATTTCCTAAAATTTTTTTTTTGACAGGCAGAGTGGACAGTGAGAGAGAGAGACAGAGAGAAAGGTCTTCCTTTGCTGTTGGTTCACCCTCCAATGGCTGCTGTGGCCAGCACGCTGCGGCCGGCGCACTGCGCTGATCCGATGGCAGGAGCCAAGTACTTATCCTGGTCTCCCATGCGGGTGCAGGGCCCAAGTACTTGGGGCATCCTCCACTGCACTCCCTGGCCACAGCAGAGAGCTGGCCTGGAAGAGGGGCAACCGGGACAGAATCCGGTGCCCTGACCGGGCCTAGAACCCGGTGTGCCGGCGCCGCGAGGCAGAGGATTAGCCTAGTGAGCTGCGGCGCTGGCCTTAAATGGTTTGTTTCGTTGTTGAATCTCTTGAGCTCTATATAGGTACTGAATAGTCATCCTTTATCAGTTGTGAAGTTTGCATGTATTTTTCCCATTCTGTTGGTTATCTCTTTACTTTGCTGAGTGCTTCTTTTACAGTGCAGAAGGTTCTCAGCTTGTTATAATCCCATTTGTCAATTTTGATTTTGATTGCCTGTGCTTCCGGTGTATTTTCCAAGAAGTCATTGCTTATGCCAATATCTTACAAATTTTCTCCAATGTTCTCTAGTAAATTGATGGTATCGAGTCCTAGATTTAGGTCTTTGATTCATTTTGATTGGATTTTTGTGTAAGTGGCAAGGTAAGAGATATAGTTTCATACTTCTTCATGTGGAGATCCAGTTTTCCCAGTATCGTTTGTGAAGACAGTCCTTGCTCCAGGGATTGATTTTAGTTCCTTTTTTTTCCTCAAAAATAAGTTGGTTGTATATGCATGGATTGATTTCTGGAGTTTCTACACTGTTCCATTGGTCTACAAGTCTGTTTTTGTGCCAGTACCAGGCTGTTTTGATTATAACTGCTCTGTAGTATATCTTGAAATTTGGTATTGTGATGCCTCTGGATTTGTTTTCATTGTATAAGACTGCTTTAAATATTCAGGATCTCTTGTGTTGCCATGTGAATTTTAGCACCTATTTTTCTAGATCTGATA
Source organism: Oryctolagus cuniculus (assembly GCF_964237555.1). Lineage (NCBI taxonomy): Eukaryota > Metazoa > Chordata > Mammalia > Lagomorpha > Leporidae > Oryctolagus > Oryctolagus cuniculus. Next base: position 75,983,306 of record NC_091434.1, on the reverse strand, counting down.
AGATTTTTGTTGGTATATTGATTGGGATTGCACTAGTTCTGTAAATTGCTTTCAGTAGTATGGACTTCTTTTTGATGATATTGACTCCAATCTGTGAAAATGGAAGATTTTTCCATTTTTAAATGTCTTCTATATCTTTCTTTAATATTTGTAATTTTCATGGTAGAGATCTTTGACATCCTTGGTTAAATATATTTCATAGCTATTGTGAATGGGATTGATCTTAGAAGTTCTTTCTCTGCCATGGCATTTCTGTGTATACAGGGACTGTTGGCTTTTGTATATTAATTTTATATCCTGCCACTTTACCAAACTCTTCTATGAGTTCCAATAGTCTCTCAATGGAATCTTTTAGATACCCTATAATAGAATCATTTCAGGCCTAGTTCTGTGGCACAGCAGGCTAAAGCCCCAGCCTGCAGCACTGGCTTCTCATATGGGTGCCAGCTTGAGTCTCAGCTGCTCTATTTCTGATCCAGCTTCCTGCTAATGTGTCTGGAAAAGCAGTGGAAGAAGGCCCAAGTCCTTGGTCCCCTGCACCCACATGGAGACCTGGAAGAAGCTCTTGGCTCCTGGTTTTGGGTCAACTCAGCTCCAGCCATTGCGGCCATTTGGAGAGTGAACCAGGGGATGAAAGACTTCTTTCTCTCTCTGTCTCCCTCTCCCTCTCCTTCTCCCTCCTTCTCTCCTTCTCTTCTTCTCTCCCTCCCTCCCTCCTTCTCTCTGTAACTCTTTTCAAATAACTAAAATAAATATTGAAAAAAAAAGAACCATGTCAACTGCAAATAGGGATAATTTGGCTTCCTCCTTCCCAATTTTTTCCCTTTGATTTATTTTCCTTGCCTAAGGACTCTAGCTAAAACATTGAGGACAATATTGAATAGCAATGGTGAGAGTGGGCATCCTTGTCTGTCTCTGGATCTTAGGGGGAATGCTTCCAACTTTTCCACATTCAATAAGATACTGGCCATGCATTTGTCATAAATTGTCTTGAATGTGTTGAGGAATGTTCCTTCTATACCAAATTTGAGTAAGGTTTTCGTCATGAAAGATTGTTGTGCATTATCAAATACTTTCTCTGCATCTATTGAGATAATCATATGGTTCTTGTTCTTGTTCTTCAGTTTGTTAATATGATGTATCACATTTATTGATTTGCAAATGTTGAACCATCCCTGCATACCAAGGACAAATCTGACTTGATCCAAGTGAATGATCTTTCTGATGTGTTGTTGGGTTCCGTTCACTAATATTTTGTTGAGGATGTTTAGATTTATGTTCATCAGTGTATTGGTCCATAGTTCTCTTTCTCTGTTGTATCTTTTTTTGGATTAGGAATTAAGGTGATGTAGGCTTCATAAAAGGAGTTTGGGAGGTTTCCCTCCTTTTCAATTGTTTTGAATTGCTTGAGAAGAATTGGAATTAGTTCTTCTTTAGATGTCTGGTAGAATTCAGCAGTGAAGCCATCAGGTCCTGGGCTTTTATTTGTTGGCAGGGTGATTATTACTGATTCAGTCTCTGTCTTGTTTATTGGTTGGTTTCAGTTTTCTATTTCTTCATGACTTAATTTTGGTAGATTGTATGTCGCCAGAAATCTATCCATTTATTCTAGGTTTTCCAATTTGTTGGCATATAGCTCTTTGTAGTAATTCCTGATGATTCTTTTTATTTCTGTGGTATGTGTTGATACGTTGCCTTTTTCATCTATGACTGTATTGATTTGGGTCTTCTCCTTTTTATTGGTTAGTTGGACAAATGGTGTATCCTTTTTTTTCAATAAAACCAGCTTGTCCTTTCACTGATCCTTTGTGTTGTTTTGCTCTTATACTTCTCAAAAGTATCATGTATACTTGTGAAAAATATTTGCTGTCCAAAGAATTATTACATCCTGCTATAACTAGTACTCAAACAGTACTTTACACTTTGTGTTTCTGTGTGGGTGCAAACTGCTGAAATCTTTACTTAATATATACTAAATTGATCTTCTGTATATAAAGGTAATTGAAAATGAATCTTGATGTGAATGGAATGGGAGAGGGTGCAGGAGATGGGAGGGTTGCGGGTGGGAGGGAAGTTATAGGGTAAAAAAGCCATTGTAATCCATAAGTTTCCATACTTTGGAAATTTATATTTATTAAATAAAAGTTTAAAAAAAGAATTACTACATCTAAAATTATGATTCCATTTTGTTTAAACTTATTCTATAAAAAGAAATTTGAAAACTAATTCTTTGATGTCTTATCTTGCCCTCCATTTACCTTAGTTTCTATTTCAAAAGTTTTGATTATTTACCAAACATCTCTTAAAACTCTGAATAAGAAGAAACCCCATTTTTGAAATGCTCACAATCTGTTAAGGAATTAGCTAGGAAACCAACACAAAGTTGTGTTAGAAAGAAGACACAGTCTATGGAGTGAGACAAGCTGGGTTTTAATTCCAGCTAAGTTACTTATTACCTTTATCAATGCATATAAGTTACTTGCCTCCTAAGCTTCATGTTGCTCAATGATGAAAAGCAAGTCATAATTCAGAATCATTGTAAGTACAGATGAGATAATGTATTCAAATAATTGGGTTTCTAGCACAAAGAACAAGCTCAGCAACATTATTATTGTCTTTATTTTTTAAAAAGAAAGACATTTTATTCACTAAGCAAAAAACATAGAATGTTATGAATGGTTAGAAAGTCCAATAAATTATCAAACTTTGTGAAGACACCTAGGCATAGAATGTCCATACCCTCTTTCTTTTGCAAACTTAATGTAAAATACAATATTTATATATGTTTTACCAATAAAAATAAAATTTAATAACCTAGGTAATCACACAATGCATACACACAACAAAAAATATAAGAAGAAAGTACATAGGGAAAAGTCTTAAGCCCAAGTACTGTGTTCAAGGAAAGGCAATTTCAAACAGTGAGGAAGAATGTGATTATAGTCTAGATTCAAGTGCTCCAGTGCCTAAATTTGAATTCTGACTCTAGAACTAATCAACTCTATGATCTTGGCTTCCTCACCTAACTCCTGTGTGTTTCAATTTCTATCCATAAATGATAGTAATAATGGCCACATGCTGTGATTATGATGAAAATTAAATGAGTTAATATTATGTTCGTTTTCTGTATCGGTGTAACAAGTTACTACAGAGTTAACAACTTAAGTTTATTATCATTTATTTACTCATAATCTTAACCATCTGAAGTCTTTTTCCCAAAGAAACCTTTTATTTAAGAAATACTAACTTCATGCATTTCATCAATACAACTTTAAGAACATAGTGATTCTTCCCAACATACCCACGCTCACACCCACATTCCCACCCCTCTTCCTCCTCACTCTCCTATTCCCAGTCTTATTTTTAACTAAGATCTATTTTGAATTAACTTTATACAAGAAGATTAACTCTATACTAAGAAAGAGTTCAACAAATTGTATGAAAAAAAATCTGTTTCTCAACAGTTGAGACAGGGCTTTTACAATTCATTGCATCTTGAAGTTGATTTCACTTTTTTTTAACTTTTATTTAATGAATATAAATTTCCAAAGTACAGCTTATGGATTACAATGGCTTCCCCCCCATAACGGCCCTCCCACCCACAACCCTCCCCTTTCCCACTCCCTCTCCCCTTCCATTCACATCAAGATTCATTTTCAATTCTCTTTATATACAGAAGATCAGTTTAGCATATATTAAGTAAAGATTTCAACAGTTTGCTGCCACACAGAAACATAAAGTGAAAAATACTGTTTGAGTACTAGTTATAGCATTAAATCTCAATGTACAGCACACTAAGGACAGAGATCCTACATGAGGAGTAAGTGCACACTGACTCCTGTTGTTGACTTAACAAATTGACACTCTTGTTTATGGCATCAGTAATCACCCTAGGCTCTTGTCATGAGCTGCCAAGGCTATGGAAGCCCCCTGAGTTCACTGACTCTGATCATATTTAGACAAGGCCATGGTCAAAGTGGAAGTTCTCTCCTCCCTTCAGAGAAAGTACCTCCTTCTTTGATGACCTGCTCTTTCCACTGGGATCTCACTCACAGAGATCTTTCATTTAGGTTTTTTTTTTCCCCCAGAGTGTCTTGGCTTTCCATGCCTGAAATAGTCTCATGGGCTTTTAAGGGATCACATAAACAAGAATAGTGTCTGCAAATACTAGCTGATAGAATAAAAAAAAATAAAAAAGAAAAAGAAAAGGGAGAGAATGATCCAACATGGGAAGTGAGATACACAGCAGACCCATAGAATGGCAGATGTCCTAAGCAGCACTCTGGCCTCAGAATCAGCCCTTAAGGCATGCAGATCCGGCTGATTTCACTTTTTTTTAAGCATTCATCTTTTTTTGAGAAACTTAATTAACTTTAAAGAAGACGTCAAGAATGATACATCTTTTGTGAGCACTTAGACATAACTATAACTTATGGGACATAAGAATATCCTTCACTTAATACACTAAAACAAAGTAAACCTTTGAGAACAAGTTTTACTATTCACAACTCTTTGAGGACAGAGGTCCTGTATGGGAAGTTAGTGCACAGTGACTTCTGATGTTAATGTAATAATTAACACTTATGTATGACGTCAGTGATCACTGAGGCTCTTGACATGAAGTGCCAAGGCTATGGAAGCCTTTTGAATCCACAGACTCTGTCAGTATTTAGACAAGGTCATAAGCAAAGTGGAAGTTCTCTCCTCCCTTCAGAGAAAAATACTTCCTTCTTTGATCACCACTTCTTTCCACAGGGTCTCACTCAAAGAGGTCCTTCATGTAGGACACTTTTTTGCCATCTAGAGTCTTGACCAGTATAGCAAGTTTTTGTTTTTTTGTTTTTGCTCAGTATCTGCCTACTTGGCTGATCGTTTGTCTATTTTATCTCAAGGATAATCTACTCATAAGCTAATTTTGGTTGTTGGCTGAATGCAGACTGTTCTGACCATAGAACTGAGGTGGCTGTTTCCTCCTTGTTGTTGGCTGGGGGCTGCTGTCATTTACTGGAAGTTGTGTACATTTCTTGTCACATGGTCCTCTTCTGACCTCACACACAGAAAATCTATCTTCGAATTCTTCATCATGAAGAGCTGACTTCTGGACCCTGATGTAAAGGGTTCATGCAATTAGGTCAGCCTATATTGATAATCTCCCTATCAGGCCACTGGTTTGGGACCCTAACTGATATGTGAAATCCCTTTGTGTTATACAATGTGAATGTAATCATGGGAATGATATTTGAACAGTCTTTGGGTTATAGAGGGCACAGGGCATATATATATCAGAAGCAGATGATCTTAGGAGCCAGTTTACAATTCTGACTGCTACAGGTGAAGTTACTTCAAAAAGACAATTGAAAAATGAAGTTGAATAATAAGTTTATCTTGGTCCAAAAATAATTTGAAGTCAATGTATAATTTTTAGTTCAAAATACTTATATTCTGTGAACTTTTTGAATACTCTTTGTTTTATGGATTTAAACATATTTTGCCCAAAAATAAACTTCTATTTTAATTCCACTTTCTATGAACCTTTGAAGTATTCTCGTATGTAAAGTGCAAGAGTAGTTCCTGGCATATGGTAGCACTATCCATATATTTACAATAATTATTAACTTTTAAGTAGCTGAAAAACTCAGAAAAATATTTAAAAAATGGCGGTGTCACAATATTGTCAAGAATGGGGTAAAATATCCTGGTGTTCAATTAAAGAGATACGTTTAAATTCCCAGAACCATCTTGGCAGTCAATTTGGCAACGGATATAGAAAGCTCAGCACTTCTAGGAATTTATCCTAAAGATATAATCAGAGGTAAACAAATATACATGAAAGAAAATGTTGATTTTACTTGATATATAATAATGAATATCTAAAAATAAGCCAAGCATATCCATTTAGAGGTTTGGTTATATATGTGGCATAGCTACTCAATGAAATAATGGATAACATTAAAAACAAATACAAAAACATAAGACAAAACACATGGTTTTAGAAAATATTGATGAAAATGTGATATGTCATGTTACAAGTAGAGGTATTATACATAAATATTACATCATAAATATATTGGTAGGCATTTGATGCAGGAATGAAGATGCCCACTTCTCAAGTTGGTGTACCTGGGTTTGAGTTCCAACTCCATTCCCAGTTTTGGCTTCTTCCTAATGTGTACCCTGGGAATCAGCAGGTGATGGCTCAAAGAGTTGGATCCCTGCCACACACATAGGAAACCCAGATTTTCATTCCTGACTTCTGTTCTCAGCATGGTTCAGCTTTAGCTACTGCGGAACTTGGGGAATGAATCAGTGGATGGGAGATCTCTCTCTTTCTCTCTCTCTCTAGCTGAAAGAAATAAGAACAAAAACTACATATATGAGGATAATTCAATTAGCTTATGGGAAATTGAATCAGAAGCTAAGTTTATTTTTGGTGTAAAAGTTTTTGAAATCCATCATAGTTTTTTCCAAATATTCATTTCTTTAAAAATATTTATGTATTCATTTATTTGAAACTCAGAGTTACAGAGAGAGAGAGAGAGATTCTCCCAGATGTTTCCAATGTCCAGGGCTGGGGGCAAGGCCAAAGCCAGGAACTGAGAGCTTATTCGGGTCTCCCACCTAGATGCAGAGGGCCAAGCACCTGGGCCACCTTCTACTGCTTTTCTCAGGACGTTAGCAGAGAGCGGGATCAGAAGTGGAGCATCTTGAACTCCATCTACAGTCCAAATGGGATGCCAGCATCCCAGGCAGTGGCTTTATCTGCTCTGCCACAATGCCAGCCCCATAATAAGTATTTTCACATGAACATTCTGAAGACTCCTTGTATGGTGTTAATCAACTCACATTCCATCTTGGAGTGTTTGGTAGGCTTTTGGCAGAACATGGTCACTGGATAAGGGAGGGAACATACCCTGGAAATCAACCTCAAGGTGCTGTAAATCAAACCAGACCTCTGGAGATTTCCTACATAGCCCCAGCATCCTTCTTTGAAAAATTAAATTAACTTGCTCAAGCAATCCTATTGAGGAAATCACGGAACCAGGTTTTTGGGAGTTACCAGTCTTTTATCACACCAGTAATTCCTGCTGGGTCCTGGGATTTTGTATATATTTTAAGCCCTTTCCCCAGGGTATTTTTATGATTATCTTACATTGATTTGACTGCAGTGCACATTACTACTTCCCTATACATAAAAGAAAATTAGTAGTAATAGTGCTGGTTGGTTTTTTTGCTTCCACAGTTTTTCCTGTTGTAGCCTCACATGTTAAATTTCAATTAACAGATGTTTTGGGGCACCGGTTCTGTCCTGGTTGCTCCTCTTCCAGTCCAACCCTCTGCTGTGGCCCGGGAAGGCAGTGGAGGATGGCCCAAGTGCTTGGGCCCTGCACCCACACGGGAGACCAGGAGGAAGCTCCTGGCTCCTGGCTTCAGATTGGTGCAGCACACTGGCCATAGCAGCCATTTCAGGGGTAAGCCAAGGGAAGGAAGACCTTTCTCTCTGTCTCTCTCTCTCTCTCACTGTCTAACTCTGCCTGTAAAAAAAAAGGAAAGAAAGAAAATTTCCATTAACAGAAATTAACAGATGTTTTTTAGTTGGGTGGGAGTGGGGTATCCAGATAGCACCACAGGTTCAGATTTAATCACTTATTCCCATTTACCTTTTAACCCAAAGGGAAATGTACCAAACTTCATTGTCTTCTGAATTAGCATCTTTCTAGACTCTTTAACCCAAACAAGTTTCTTATACTTTTTGATCACCTATGATTAAATTCTTGATTAAAATATAGTTAGTGCCTAGACCTCTCAAATTGCCAAATTGTCCTTTTTCCATTGAGGGGTTTCCTTCCATCCATTTATCAAAATCTTTTTCCTATTGTTCTACTTTCCACCCATTTCCCCGAATTGGTCAATCTACATTCATCTTTCTTATATTTATTCTTCATCTGTCTCTAGCTCTAATGCTTGCTCCCATTCTTGTTCTAGTTTTTGCCAGTTAATCTCTGATAGTCCACCCAATCCCATGGTTATATCTCACCTAAATGACAAGTGTGTTTGCATTGAGTGGTGGGATGAGGAATATAAAAATATTTATCTAGTGGTAAAGGGTAACTATTCAGTATATTTGGACTCTGGTATGGCATTCAGGTGTCCCAGAATCATAAAATTCTGAACCAGTGAATATTTTATTCTGTAAAACTTAACCTGGTGACACTTAAGGTTCTTGGAGAGAGATATCTAAGCTCTACATTCTGTTATTTTTAGAAAAACAACTTCCACTTGCACAAAGATCAATGTACCCAACAGTTAAAATAGTTCTTCCATCAAATTGGTGAATTTGATTTTTGTATTTATAGGTTTAAGTGATATGCTCTGAGTAAGTAACTAATCCAGCTACTTCTCATTATAACATCATAAATTGAGCATAAAAATTAATAACTTAGAATTTGTATGGCTACTTTTAAATGCTAACAATCTCCAACCTCTTTTGAGTGTCTAGGTTTATATTAAAATTACTAAATCATCATTTTGAATATTTTAATTCAAATTCTGATGACTTTTTGTCTTGGTCCATTCAGGCTGCTAAAACACAATACCATGGATTATATTACTTATAAACCACAGAAATTTATTGCTCACAATTCAAGATGATGTCAGAGATCCAAGTGCTGACCAATTCAGTGCCTGCCTAGTCAGTGCCAGCCTTCAAGACAGCTATCCTCCTCTTAGCATCATTTGGCAGTTGGGTGCGCACTCTCAGTAAGCAGCCCTCATGACTTAATCATCTCTCCAAAGACTTCCAACAAATATACAACAAACACTATAATTGTATGCTAGAAAAATGTGAATTAAGTCATCTGTATCTATATCTGCTTATAAACAATTTCTCTCAGTCATGTACTCTCAAAAAAGGCATATTTCTGTATTCCAGGATGATTTTAATGTTTTTAGGATAGTTTTCACTTGAATACATGAATGAGACAAACTCAATAAAGAACATTCATAAGAATTGTCTGGTCCTTTAGCTACGTGCCCTTCCCTTTCATTAATGGAGACATCTGAATGAGAATAGGCTCTTAATCTCTCTCACAACTTAGCTGCTCCTGTGTGAGCTTGTTTCTGTTGCCATGGAAATAATTACAACATTGCAATGGTGGTAATATAAGGAGAGTGCACTAAAATGGAATCAGACGGGTGAAAACAAAGTAGTATAAAAAAATCAAGAAAATTTCTCTCTTCCCTCCTGTCCCTCTGAGTCTGCTAGACTTTGGAATATTCTTCTCTGCCCTATTTTTGTATTTCCACAGATGTCTAATCACATAGTTCAACCTTTCACTAATGACTGGGCAAGAATCTTCAGAGTTTTCAGGGTGCAGAAGAATAAATGTGAACAAATACAACAAATCGACAAAAGTATTGACATTGAAAAAAGAATCAATTAAATATTTTATTAAATATTTTTCATTCAATGATTTCCATAGTTTCCTATAACTGATAAACATGATACAACAACATTTAAAAAATAAACAACAGTATTCAGTCTGAATATTTCTACAATACTTTTAGAACCTCCACAAGTTGCTTGAAGACCAAACCATCTCTAACTAAATCAAGCTTCCACTAAGTCTCCGAGTAAGCTTTTAAGTTGGACACTACTCAACTTTCAAATAAGGTCACACCAGAGTCAATCTATAATCTCTACAGTAGCAAGTAGTCATGTTGTATTTGACTTTTTAAAAATATTGAATAAGTAATCTGGAGAAGATGGTGGATAAGTTAGATATTAGTACTGTAGCTCCATTTTCCCATGAATAAATAAATCCTTGATAATAACCTTTATTTGTATATTGCTTTTCTCTACTAAATTTAAAAAAAAAGTATTACTTTAAAGTAAAGAAAGTTTAATTTTTTGGGCCGGCGTTGTGGCTCAATAGGCTAATCCTCCACCTTGCAGCGCCGGCACACTGGGTTCTAGTCCCAGTTGGGGTGCCAGATTCTGTCCCGGTTACTCCTCTTCCAGTCCAGATCTCTGCTGTGGCCCGGGAAGGCAGTGGAGGATGGCCCAAGTCCTTGGGCCCTGCACCCCATGGGAGACCAGGAGAAGTACCTGGCTCCTGGCTTCGGATCAACGTGGTGCACTAGCCACAGCGCGGCAGCCACAGCGGCCACTGGAGGGTGAACCAACGGCAAGGGAAGACCCTTCTTTCTGTCTCTCTCTCTCACTGTCCACTCTGCCTGTCAAAAAAAAAAGTTTAATTTTTCATTGTGAATGTTTTTTTGCCAAAGGAGCTACACAACGATACATAGTCCCAAAATTGGTCCTATTTGAAATCAGGCAGATGATGCTTATACCTTCATCAAATATAGTAACTCTGGGGCTGGAGATGCTCTTCTCACTCCCCAAAGACACTGTTGACCTTGAACTCTTTAGCCCTCTTACTGATCAGGTTTTTTTTAAAGTTTTTATTTAATGAATGCATTTTTCATAGGTACAACTTCATGAATATAGTGGTTCTTTCCCTCATTCCCACCCTCCCACCTCCTTTTCTCCCTCCCATCCCCTTCTTCATTATGGTTCATTTTTAGTTTGATTTTATATACAGAGGACCAACCATGTTAAGCACAGATTTCAACAGTTTGCAAACACACACACATACACACACACACAAACACACAACATATAGAGTACAGTTTGAGAACAAGATTTGCAGTCAATTCTCATAGCACAACTCACTAAGGATGGAGGTAAGTGCACAGTGACTACTGTTGTTCCTTTAACAATTAACACTCTTATTTATGATGTCAGTGACCATCCAAGGCTCTTGCCATGGGCTGCCAAGACTATTAGAAGCCTTCTGTGACTCTAGACTCCATCAGTATTTGGACATGGCTATAAGCAAAGTGGATGTTCTCTCCTCCCTTCAGAGAAAAGTACATCCTTCTTTGATGGCCCTTTCTTTCCACTGAGGTCCATAGAGATCCTCCGTGTAGGATATTTTTTGCCACAGTCTTAGCTTTCCATGCCTGAAATGCTCTCACAGGCCTTTCAGCCAGTCTGGTCAAGTTTTCTGATTTCAACTGCATATGTGAACCACCAAATCCTCTTGGTATTTTCCAAAATTTTATACTTTTCTCCTCTCCCATCAAATCCTCCTTTTCTTTATTAGATGCCATTTGTTTCCTTTGGAAACATCAAGCTAGTGATCATCCTTTGACAACACAGCAGTGTCTTCTCATTACACCACTAAAGCCCTGCAGTGGTTTCCATCTCAGAGAAATAGCCAAAGTCCTTCAAGCCTTCACCCAATCTAGCCCTGGACAGCTATTGGTTTATCACCCACTGTGCCACTCTGAGAGCCCTGGTACACACCAGCCTTTTGTCCTGAGCTGCTTTTCCCTCACAAACCTAAAATGCCAGCCACTTACATCTTTGATGTCTTTGCAACCTCACTGTGGCTTTTGCTCACCAGTCAATTTAAAGTTTAATGTTCTTTCTTCATCAACCATATAGTCACTACATCACATAACCAATTATTTTTCTTCATAGAATTTACATCCATTTGAAATATTATGTATTTTATTTATTTTTATTTATTTAGTAGTTTATTGTTTACCTATTCCTTTTACCAGTGAGCTAAGTAGCACCATTAGAGTAAGGAATTGTTTCTCTAAGTTGATTCTTTTTTTTTTTTTTTTTTTTGACAGAGTAAACAGAGAGAAAGGTCTTCCTTTTCCATTGGTTCACCCCCCAATGGCTGCTGTGGCCGACGCATTTTGCCAATCTGAAGCCAGGAGCCAGGTGCTTCCTCCTAGTCTCCCATGCGGGTGCAGGGCCCAAGGACTTGGGCCATCCTCCTCGGCACTCTTGGGCCATAGCAGAGAGCTGGCCTGGAAGAGGAGCAACTGGGACAGAATCTGGCGCCCCGACTGGGACTAGAACCCAGTGTGCCGGCACCGCAGGCGGAGGATTAGCCTAGTGAGCAGCATCACTGGCCTCTAAGTTGACTCTTTATCTTTCCCTGGAACTACCATAGTCACTGGGATGTGATGTAATCTCAGTAGATGTTTACTGAATAAATAATAACTGACCCTCAGATAAAGAGTAGGCAAATAGACCTCTTTTCCAAGGAATGGCCTAAATGACCAACAAGGATATTCAAAATCTCTGAAAAAAAAGTCCAAATCATTCTGTTCAGGGGTGAGGCTGACAGGATACAACAAAGTAGAGGCAGATCTGTTGGAAGCCAAAACCGTGTACCAGCTAGGGACATGAGTACGCAAAAATTAAAAAAAAAATACAGATAACACTCTATTTTTATTTGGCTTACCTGATGCTTCATTTCTAATATTTCTTTTTTAAATGTCTCTAACTCTTTGAAGAATTTCTCATCTATGAATTGTATCAACTTCTGTATTTCATTTAACTGTTTCTCTGTTTTTTTTGAGTAACCTTATGATCATTCTTTTGAATTAATTTTCAGGCACTTTTTGTTAATCTCCCCTTCTTCTCAGTCCAATATTAGCGTATCATTGTTTTCTTTTTGAGGAGAGATATTGTCTTCCTTGCTCATGTTTCTTGTGTTTCTACATTATTTTTTGTGCATCTGTGGAATCTCTTATTATCATATTCTCTAGAAGATATCCTTTTCTGTCTTTTCTCTGTTTTTTTTTTTTTAATTTTATTTTTGTTCTTTATGGAAGGTTTTATTCCTGGGAATGTGGCTTGGGCTCAGTAAAGTACAGAGGGTTTACCCTTGAGTAACAGAGGTATGTGTTAGGTGGGGCCAGGGAGGTGTGGCCACCGTATGTGTGTGTAGCATGAGGCCAGTGTGACATCCAAGTTGGACATGGTGGAGTACTTCTGTACAGTGAGTGGGAGGACAGGCTGTTGGAGCCAGCTATCCTATTCATAGTCCCAGCCCTTTTCTGTGCATTGTGAACAAGATGATTCTTAGCCTAGAGTGAGTTTGCAATGCCAGTGCACCCCACCTACTAGACATTAACACCATTCAGATCAACAACCCACTCCTCAGTGTGTCCCCCGATCCCTCTGCAAGACCTGTCCCCAGTATTTAGGGAGCTTTGAGTATTGTAGCCAGATTGGGTGGATGCATAGGAATCCATCCACAACCTGTGACCCTCTCTACTCCTTGGCGTATGCCTGGAACTCCTACAGTCACAGGGTGCAGGGAGTCCACTCTCCACCCTGTAAGCTGCCCCACCACTGGTGGCCTCCAGCAAAAGCAGAACTGCCCGCTGTTCCCAGAATTGGGAGAGAATTCAGCTGCAGCTCCACCACAGCAGGCTGAGTTGGCGCTTTCATGGGAGAAGAGAGAGGTGCCTGGTTCCCTTCACTGAGCAAATAGTTGTCCAGAACCCTGCCAGCTCCCAGACCAGACTTGAGGCCTGTGAGGAACATGGAATCCTCCCTCAGTCAAAGCCCCCAGTGATGGTGGTCATGGCAGCCTCCTCTCAGCTTGCCCTGTGAAAATGACACTTCCCAGTCAGGAGCCAGCCATGTCCTTTCTTCTCACTGCTACGTGGAGTCTCTTGTCTGTTTTATCCATCCTCCACTGGAAATTTCTCTCAATCACTTCCCTGGGAATATAGTTTTTCCTTTGTTTTTCTGGCATCATTCTGTGGCTGAGGTCAGCACAGTTTCTCCCTATTCAGTCCTCTTGGATCTCACAAAAAATATGAAAACAGAGATAGCCGGTCAGTAGAAGGACCTGGAACAAATATGCCACCAGTGAAATATAACTACCAAAATCAAAGAGAAGTATGAGGTCTATGAGGAGTGCAATCAGGAATGGTAGTCCCAAGGTTGCTACCATCTTCAAAAATGTCACTCTGGTTAGATTTGATCCTTGCTACTGGAAAGGTATAAATGGGACTGCCATGCTGGAGTTCAAAGGCTTAATGCTTTACTTCTTTTTGGTAGCATATATTATAAAAGTGTCTTGTGAAATAAGATTCACTCTCTCTCATTGCCCTTCCCCCCAAACTGATGCAGCTCTAGTGAAAAGCATTTCGTGTGCAGAGCAAAGAATGTTTTGATACCTTGGTCTGTTAACTCCTCCAAGCTACAAATCTTAATCATTCTCTTTCTATCTTAGAGGGTCAGTCCAAGTGGAATTTAAGTTACAATCCTATAATCTAAAATTTGCTCCTTTAACTTTATAAACGAAATTACTAAGGGAAAGAATATGAAATCTAATGGTGTAGAGGCCATTCTGTATATGAATGGAGCACTGATCAGATTCAGAGTAGACTGAATTGGAAAGCATGGGGCCAAAATGACCTGAACCTATGTAGCAGTTTCACTCTTTGGCCTGGGCACCACAGTTCACACTACTTTCTCCTAGATTCTGAGGCCTTTTATCATTGTGTTTATACTTTCAAGTAATTCTTAGATCCTTTATTACAAATAGCAGTAGACAACTAGGATTGACTTCGTGATTTTATTTGTCTGACCCTATTTACTCACAAAGACTTCTTGGTGCTGTAGGAATTTGTGTTTGCAATGTCTGATCACTGTAACTATTGTTTTATAGCTATGAAGAAATTATTATCCTCAGAAGTTTATTGATTCACCTAAATTAACATTAATAATTTTTAAATATATGAAACTACATCAGACTGGCTTTCACTAACCAGGTTGATACAGATAGTGAAGAGAGTTAAATTAATATTTTTTCCGGGAAAAGGCTTAGGGACTGTGGTTTGCTATGTATAAAATCTGTTCAGCCAATATCCTTGGCATAGGACTTGAGTATTCCCTGTAGCTCTGATGAATTGACTAGAAACATGATAATGCATCTAAATTCTGCAGGTATAGCCATTCCTAGCAGCCAATTTGATTTTTGATGGACAAAGAGCCTCAGGAAAGTAGTTGCTTTTGTACCTGAGTAAAAAGAAATCCCAGGCAAGATAGACATACCCTAATCAGTATGCTCTCGGTATGACAGCATGCAAGTGAGTGATCTATTTTATTCTGAACTCTGGCTCTGTCAATGACAGTACACGATTTACTAGAACAAATCAAATAAATGAAATAAATGTATTTGGCTCCTGTTTTGACATTTCAAAACACTGCAGCATATTTTTTGTTCAGCATGCTTATTCCACATTCTTAATTTTTTTCATATAAGATACATTTTAAGAGTAAGAATGAAAGTAACAGTGAACCAGGGTAGAGTGTTTTCAGTGCTTTTTAACATTATGGAAAGAATAATTTCTGCATGGATATGATAGTGTAGTGTGTGTGGCTCAAAACAACAACAACAAAAATACAGCCCTTAAAAAGACTCTGAGACCTTGGCTACACAATCAGAGGTCAAATATTTCAACGCTCCATTGCTCCTGTTCCTGTTACAGGTACATGTGACAGTGCTGCAGCTATGAGTGGAATTTTAAAGGGGAAGTTTGAAGAAGTTCGCGGCTCCTCACTCTGCTCCTCTGTGCAGGGATCAGATGATGAAGGTTTTAGCTGTGACAGTGCTGAGTGTGTTGATAGTGTCACTCCATCCAATTCTAATCACTTTACCCGTGAGTATTTGAAGGTGTGCTCTAAATTCTGTTGTATGACTGGTTCTTGGGGATTTTAACTTTACCCACTGGCTTAAATTTGCTTCCAAGTTCTTCATCATACTAGACATATTTACAAAGTATCATTTTGGTTAATTAAACCCGGGCAGTATATTTCTGTTTTCTCTATGGAATGAGTATATTGGAGGCAGAAATCTGTCTAATAAGAGGTAAGTTAATAACAACTGAAAATAATTTAATATGTGTCTTCAGCTTTCTGAAATAGATCCATATTTTGGAAATCCAATCAGTTGAGTTACTTTAGACTTCTAACATTGGTCAATGAGTGGTAGAATATTTTCAACACCGAGTAGAAAATTGCTAAGTAACAAAATCACTAAGTGAGATTTTTGTTTTAAAAATAATATTGCTCTAAAACAAAGGTCTTGAAACCCATGAGGTTTTATAGTGGTTGGGACACAGGTAAAACTCAGACTCAAGGTCAGTTCCATGACCTAATATAAGGGCAGCTTTCATTGTGTGTGTGTGTACATACATACACATACATATATGTGTATATATATGTATATATACACATATACATGCATTTCCTAAATACTTACCAAGAAGATAATTTTATTTAGTAGGATAATATCCCACTTCAAATTCTACACATTTTCAATTGCATTCCATGTAATGGACACATATATGGTTTAGAAAGAGATGAACATTTTCCTACAATTCTATGTCCCTTCAACTCAAATCATTAATTGAAAAGGATTCTCAAAATTACTTCTTGGAAGATATAACATTCAAAGTATAACTAAACAAAGTAAGAAGCCTCAAAACTTCCTCAAAACCTCATAAGATGATAGGTCTAAATTTCATTCTAAAGTGACATTCCATAAGCAAAAGTAAATATCATAGACTAAAATTTAATTTGTGTCACACAAGGGGTGTGATTTGCACATTTTTTCTAGCATTATCTGGGCTTTTGCATTTGGTGATTTAAAATCACCAGGTCTTTTACAACTGATACTAAAGTTTATAAAGTGTGGTTCATTGACCCCTAAAATTCCACTTTTGACCCTATCTCATCAGAATCCAGTTTTACTTGATATTCATGATTCTACTTTGTCGTTCTTTGAAGAATTTAGAACTAAAAATAGATAAAATTTTTAAAAGATTTACTTTATTTATTTTGAAAGACAGAGTTACAGAGAGAGGTAAAGACAAAAGAGGTCTTCCATCTGCTAGTTAACTCCCCAGATGGCAGCAATGGCCGGAGTTGAGTCGATCTGAATCCAGGAGTCAGAGCTTCTTCCCCAAGGGTGCAGGGGTCCAACCACTTCGGCCATCCTCCACTGCTTTCCCAGGCGCATTAGCAGGGAGCTGGATTGGAAGTGGAGCAGCTGGGGCATGGGCCATCACCCAAATGGGATGCCAGCACTTCACGTGGGGCTTTAACCTGCTGCACCACAGCACAAGTCCCCCCAAAATAAAATTTTACAGGACATTTTAATGTTTGTATTATTTATCTTTTGACTAAAGTAGAACTTTTTTATGAACTTGCACAAAGTATAAAAGTAATCAGGTGGAAATAAAGGAATATTTCAGATAAAGGGTAAACAGTACCATTTTAAAGGCAAGATTGTCCAGTAACACAGAAAAGTTACTGTCAGAGAGTGGGTTATAGGAGAGATTAGTTGTGTTTGAGATGTGTCCATAGCCTCTTCCCACTTTACTTTGATGTAACCTTGTGGAGGGCACATATTGTCTTTTACATCATACTGTCATTGCACCTTATAAGAGTACCCAGCCTTTGATAATACTCAGAGAGCTTACTGAATAACTGGTTTAATTTGACATTTCTTGCAAGGTGGAAATAATGACTCTGCTGCATATTCTTATCCTCAGAAAAATAATGGAACATATTTAAGTGCAAAATCCTCAGAAACACTTTATTAATCCCCTTTCAGTGTACTTTGGAGAGAGGTCTCCTTTTCCAAGCCCAGAGCACTGTAGGAGCTGCCTAGTATTTCTCAATTGCTTTTCCCTTTAACCACTCCTGAAAGCGTCATCGATCTAAGACCCTATTTGTTTAAGGTACCACATCATCTAGAAGTGCAGTGCAGCATTTTCCATGCTCCTGTGATTTCCTTTTTAAAATCTCCAGCATGTTTATGACCTCCTTGGTGTCTATGCCTCTCCTGAAGTTACAAATTGACTCTCTCCTGGAAAAATCAATTGCAGGACTCCTCTATGCTGGACACTTATTGATTTCTATAGCTTGTGAGTTCACAAAGTACCTATCATGTTCATTTAGACACCATCAGGTCTCATAATGGTGGCTTAAGATGCTTTCCAGATGATAGTGATGTTCTTGTGGTTTGGAGGAAGGAGGTGAAAATTATCTGTTCCACAGTCTGTCTGAACAATGAAATAGTTCCTTGGAAGTAGAAAAGTTCCATCAGAGACAGGGTTTATTTTGTAATGACTATTTTGATATGTGGTCATAACTGTTCTGTGTCACCATTGCTTCAGTTTTTAGAGCAGAAAACACATCTGTGTGGTCAGAGGAGAAGTCTTGGGCTATTAAACTGGAAGGCCATTGCAAAGTTTGATGAATGTTCTTCAGCAGTGCTCTTAATTAATGTACTTTTCTTTGTGACTTTCCAAGGGATTTTAAGGAAACATTTGCTGTAAGGGAGTGGTAATAGGCATCAGTGAGCAACTGTTAACAGAGTATGTGATCAGGACCATGACTGGGGAGAACAGCGAGGCAGAAGAGTAAACAGGAAGAGATCGCAAAGGTGATCTACAGGGGACTTTCTGTTACTGTAGGATATTCTTAGCCTGATTGCAAATACAGGATCATATTAATTATTTCATAAAGTTGAGAAAATTGAAAAAGAAAACCCATGTCAGTTTCTTTAAGAGTATATCATAGTCTGTAATTATCAGAATAAGACAAAACATCAGCAAAGAGTGAAACCTCAACCATGGTTAAAAAAAATGATACAGCTAATAGGACCTTTATCAGCATCCATGCAGAGTCCCCTGTTTTACAGATGTAGAAACAAAGGCCCAAGGTAAGTAACCTAACAAAAATCAAAATATAGGTTGGTAGCTGCCGACCTCAATATAGATCTCTAAAATCTGTCTTTCTACTAGACAGTGCAACTGCTTGATGGTTCAGTTACAGAAATAACTGCTAAATAGAGGAACCCAAGTCATTAGGTAAAAGTAAGACATGGATGTATCTTTTATGTCAGCTCCTCTTAGAAACAGAATGGTTTTATCCTTTGCTGAAGAGAATTGGTGTATCATCTCTCGCTACCGTTTTAGGTTCTTTTCAGTTGGTTTCTAATGAAAGAGCTGGCATGTACTGCCTGTAGAATAGTGTCAATGATGAGTTTATGAGCAAATTCAACAAGCTAAATGAAACAGTGGGCAGAGTATTCAATTGGATTCTGAAAGAACATTTCATTTCACTTTTCTATAAGTAAATGACAAGGCAGACTGGTGAGACTTCCCTTGTATGTCCCTGACATTGATGGAAATATCTTACAGCAAACATGTTGTTTTACATTTACATGAAGGGAATTGGTTTGTCTTGGTGACATAATGCTACTTGTGATAACGTGAAAGTGTTACAATGAAAAGTAGGTAAGGTGAAGTATGCAATGGGAATCTTTAATGGCAGGCAACACATCAAGGGTTATTTTATTCACTTTGAAAGTAAACCCTTTGTACATTCACTTTGCCATATGAATGAACGAATGGCCATCTCAGAATCCATGAAAAAAGATAATATCATTCTACCCCCTTGACTCTAGGGCCTTGAATTACTTGTTCAATAATTCAATACTACAGAAACCCACTTACCTTGCATTTCACTTAGTCACAGCTTCTGAAGGAGTAATCCTATTCCATTTTGTTGACTAGTTACAGATTGTGTTTAACTCCTCCAAAGTCATTTAAATTTTACTTTAAACTTAAAAACACAATTGGACTGTATCTCAACTAAAATTTTATTTATCTATATAAATATAGGTATATTTATATATCTATTTCTATATAGATAATAATGGATCTAGAAAAATAATCATTGTGATGTAATTTCTTGCTAGCTATGATGACAAACTAAAAGTGAGTTTAGTGGTTATAATAGCACTGTCTCTCACAGCATTTGAAGGATGAGATCTTATAGCATGAGATTCGAATGTATCATAGAAAAACCTCCTAAATTCCCAATCTATTTTTTACTCAGGATGCATCTAGGTAAAATTAATATTGTAGTTATGGTTCACAAAGAACACAATAATTAAAGTTGCTATTAAATACCAAAGATAGCATCTTCACATTAGTGATAAAAATATTTTGATCAAACTGTATAATTTATTTAGAAATAAATCTTAGAACGTTTGTATTTTATAAACCTCTTGATAGATAATCATATCCTTTTTGGTATCACTTAGGTGTGGTCACAGTAAAAAATAATTGATTTTCCCAACTGCAAAATATTTTGGCTTGAAAAATGAACACAAGTGAAACTAGATAAATAAAACTCTTTTAGCCATCTTCAAAGTATCATGATCTTCTCTCTTTGATTTTAATACCATAGGTTGGCTTTATCCTTGTTGTTTATGAAGGTGATGATGAAGTCAGTGCCTGGAGCAAATGTCTTTCTGTTTCTCAAAAGATTTTAAAATGCATTGTGTAGATCAGGCAATCTGATGCTTTTTGACAGCTTGGGGGATGTATATGTGTGTGCATATGAACACAAAAGGAAAAATAAAAATAAAAGTTAAACTTTTTAACAAAAAAAATCAATTGTGATTTATTTCCAAATAGGCAGCAGTATTTGACCCTTTTACTCTGAGAAGGACATCTTTGTATGTCAGAAGTATTCTTTATTTTTTGTTTGTGGTATTGGAGAATGAACAGAGTATTTTAGGGCCACAGAGTTATTGTACCATATTTTTTTTTAATTTGACAGGCGGAGTTAGACAGTGAGAGAGAGAGACAGAGAGAAAGGTCTTCCTTCTGTTGGTTCACCCCGCAAATGGCTGCTACGGCCAGCACGCTGCGCCGATCCAAAGCCAGGAGCCAGGTGCTTCCTCCTGGTCTCCCACGTGGGTGCAGGGCCCAAGCACATGGGCCATCCTCCACTGCCTTCCCAGGGTACAGCAGAGAGCTGGACTGGAAGAGGAGCAACCAGGACTAGTACCTGGCGCCCCAACCAGGACTAGAACCTGGTGTGCTGGCGCCACAGGCGGAGGATTAGCCTAGTGAGCCGCAGTGCGGCCCATACCATATGTTTTAAACATTCAGCTACAGT
Organism: Oryctolagus cuniculus; assembly: GCF_964237555.1. Classification (NCBI taxonomy): domain Eukaryota; kingdom Metazoa; phylum Chordata; class Mammalia; order Lagomorpha; family Leporidae; genus Oryctolagus; species Oryctolagus cuniculus. The sequence continues at coordinate 75,962,437 of NC_091434.1, read as the reverse complement.
CATCTGGCACAAACTAGAAGAGTTAAATTTCAAATTTACTCTATTCCACTGTGGGTTGGATTAGGGTTGAAAGTATAATTTTTAAGGATAATTAAGAAAGAACTAGTGATAAGAAAGGTAAATATTTGCCTATCTATCAAAACGAATACATAAAAATTTGGAAAGGCAATTTCTTTTAATGATCCTTAAGTTTCAGGTATGAAGGTATTTGCAGCCAGCTCCGTGGCTCACTAGGCTAATCCTCTGCCTTGCAGCGCCAGCACACCGGGTTCTAGTCCCGGTCGGGGCGCCGGATTCTGTTCCGGTTGCCCCTCTTCCAGGCCAGCCCTCTGCTGTGGCCAGGGAGTGCAGTGGAGGATGGCCCAAGTGCTTGGGCCCTGCACCCCATGGGAGACCAGGAGAAGTACCTGGCTCCTGCCATCGGCAGCGCAGTGCACTGGCCGCGGCGGCCATTGGAAGGTGAACCAACAGCAAAAGAAGACCTTTCTCTCTGTCTCTCTCCTCACTGTCCACTCTGCCTGTCCAAAAAAAAAAAAAAAAGGTATTTGCAGTGAACTAAAATTTAAATGAACTCTCTGTTGCATTTACTTTTATCTTACAAATGTCATAATAATGGGGTAGCAATAAAGATTGATTTATATTACTATAATTCTTGATTTTTATTTTTAGGAAACTTGATGAATATAAAGTAGTACTAAGTCACTTTAAGATCCTTAATGGATATCTGCAACAGTCTTTTTTTAAAATTTTTATTTATTTATTATTTTATTTGACAGGTAGAGTCATAGACAGTGAGAGAGAGAGACAGAGAGAAAAGTCTTCCTTCCGTTGGTTCACTCCCCAAATGGCCGCTATGGCCGGTGCTGCACCAATCCAAAGCCAGGAATCCTTCTTCTGGTCTCCCACATGGGTGCAGAGCCCAAGCACTTGGGCCATCCTCCACTACCCTCCCAGGCCACAGCAGAGAGCTGGAGTGGAAGAGGAGCAACAGGGACTAGCACCCGGCGCCCATATGGGATGCCAGTGCCACAGGCGGAATAGCGCTGGCCTGCAACAGTCTTAATTACAATCACCACGAAAGCAAAAATAAGAAACCCAAAATATGAAATTCAAAACAATTTCCAATGCATTTGGAAAACTAGTGAAGATTGAGAAACAGACTGCTAAAAGCACTGGACATTTCTGCAGTGAGTTCCATTATTGGTGATGGCACTAGATGATTCTGTGATAGGTCTCATTAATTGTGACATATTGAGACCTGAAACGCATGAAATGGTTTGTATTCTTACTCCATTAAACAATCAATGGAAATACCATCTGATAAAAGACACGTACTTTAGTTTTAAACTAAATTGTTTTCTAAACATTCACAATTAAACAATACCTATTTATATTCCATCTTATCACTGGCTCCAAAGCCAACAACTACGTTTTTGAAAGTATAGTTTGGGGGGGCTGGCGCCATGTCTCACTTGGTTAGTCCTCTGCCTACGGCACCAGCATCACATATGGGTGCCGGGTTCTAGTCCCAGTTGTTCCTCTTCCAGTCCAGCTCTCTGCTATGTCCCAGGAGGGCAGTGGAGGATGGCCCAAGTACTTGGGCCCCTGCACCCACATGGGAGACCAGGAAGAAGCTCCTGGCTCCTGACTTCAGATTGGCGCAGTGCCGGCCGTAGCGGCCATTTGGGGAGTGAACCAACGGAAGGAAGACCTTTCTCTCTGTTTCTCTCACTGTCTATAACTCTACCTGTCAAATAAAAATATATATATATAAAAATCTTAATCCCAGAGTTTGGGGTGTTCAGTTCCATCTTCGAGTACAATCTGACAAAATGGTATAATTTACTATATAGTTAAATTTAAAATATAATTATTTGACTGTTAATGAACAACTTAATACATTATCCCTCTTAGTAGTTTTTTTTTGTCTGTTCTACTTAATATGACTGGTTTAATTCTGTAATTTATACACAGTTATTCTTAAGTGTTGAAATTTAACTGAAATGTGATCCCTGTTTAACATAAGAGTGGGGATAAGAGAGGGAAGAGATGTACAATTTGGGACATGCTCAAGCTCACTTGCCCCAAATGGTAGAGTTAGAAACATACCAGGGGACTCCAATTTAATCCCATCAAGGTGGCATGTACCAATGCCATCTCACTAGTCCAAGTGATCAATTTCAGTTCACAATTGATCATAATGAAAGGACTAAGAGTCAAAGGGAGCACATAAACAAGTTTAGTACCTGCTAATACTAACCGATAGAATAAATAAAGGGGAGAGTGATCCAACATGGGAAGCGAGATACTCAGTAGACTCATAGAATGGCAGATGTCCTAAACAGCACTCTGGCCTCAGAATCAGCCCTAAAGGCATTCGGATCTGGCTGAAATGCCCATGAGAGTATTTCAGGCATGGAAAGCCAAGACACTCTGGCAAAAAAAAAAAAAACTAAATGAAAGATCTCTGTGAGTGAGATCCCAGTGGAAAGAACAGGTCTTCAAAGAAGACCTTTCTCTGAAGGGAGGAGAGAACCTCCACTTTGACTATGACCTTGCCTAAACAAGATAAGAGTCGGAGAACTCAAGGGGCTTCCATAGCCTTGGAAACTCAAGACTGGTGCATAGGGAGATTACTGATGCCATAAACAAGAGTATCAATTTGTTAAGTCAACAACAGGAGTCACTGTGCTCCTCATGTATGTTCTCTGTCCTTAATGTACTGTACATTGAGGCTTAATGCTATAACAAGTACTCAAACAGTATATTTCACTTTGTGTTTCTATGGGGGTGCAAACTGTTGAAATCTTTACTTAATGTATACTAAACTGATCTTCTGTTAAAAAAAAAAAAAAGAAGAAATTAGCAATTCCCAACTTGACTCTCACTGGGATTAAACATGACAATAGGTCTGATCTGATTTCATCATCATTTAAAAACTCATCTATTATTTTTCACTTTATGTTTCTGTGTGGGAGCAAACTGTTGAAATCTTTACTTAATGTATGCTAAACTGATCTTCTGTATATAAAGAGAATCGAAAATGAATCTTGATGTGAATGGAAGGGGAGAGGGAGTGGGAAAGGGGAGGGTTGCGGGTGGGAGGGACGTTTTGGGGGGGAAGCCATTGTAACACATGAGTCGTACTTTGGAAATTTATATTCATTAAATAAAAGTAAAAAAAACACACACACAAAAAATAAATTTAATTTTAAATATAATTTAAATTTAAAATATAGTTATTTTAATTAAAATATAGTTATTTAAGGTATTTAAAATATAGTTATTTTATTCCCACATAGCCAGTCCTATTTCATGACATTTCCAAAGATGGTGTCTGGTGTTTTTTTTTTTTTTTCCACTTTGTCAGATTTGACTCTTCATTTGCTGTTTCTATGACAACCTTCATTTTAGCTTGGAGCCAGTAGTACATATTTTATATATGTATAGATATGTATTCCAAGAACTCTCACCCAAAAATTGATGATTAGGTTGACCATTGTGGTCACTAATCGATGTTAGAATTTAATGCTGTGTTGGCTGGCGCTGTGGCTCACTTGGCTAATTCTCCGCCTGCGGCGCTGGCTCCCCAGGTTCTAATCCCAGTTGGGGCAGCGGGTACTAGTCCCCCTTGCTCCTCTTCCAGTCTAGCTCTCTGCTGTGGCCCGGGAAGGCAGTGGAGGATGGTACCCTGCACCCGCATGGGAGACCAGGAAGAAGTACCCGGCTCCTGGCTTCGGATCAGCGCAGTGCCGGCTGTAGCGGCCATTAGGGTAGTGAACCAACTGAAGGAAGACCTTTCTCTCTGTCTCTCTTTCACTGTCTATAACTCTCTGTCTCTCTCTCTCACTGTCTAACTCCGCCTAGAAAAAAAAAAATTAAAAAAAAATTAATTAATTAATTAAAAGAAATAAAAAAAGAATTTAATGCTGTGCTAAGATCCTACTTGCATATAACATAGATATCACACATTTGGCTCAGAACTTTTAAAAATAGGCATGAAGCTAAACAGGCTGCAAAAGAAAATATAAGGAGTAAATTGGCTGAGTTATCTATCACTAATAAGAAGGTTACATATTCAAATAGCCTGAAATATGTGATAGACAAATGTTTGATGAAAAATTAAAGAATAAGTGGAATCCAAAAAGTATAAATGCAGCCTACAAATATATTACTGTTTTCAACAGAATAGCTCTTACTTGTTTAGCATTCACTAACTTTGTGGTAAGAATATGGAAATTAGTGTGGCTGGCACTGTGGTGTACTGGGCTAAGCCTCTGCCTATGGTGCTGGCATCCTATATAGGCTCTGGTTCTAGTCCCAGCTGCTCCTCTTCCAATCCAGCTCTCTGCTTATGGCCTGGGGAAGCAATAGAAGGTGGTCCAAATGCTGGGGCCCCTGCACCCACATGGGAGACCCAGAAGAAGGTCCTGGCTCCTGGCTTCAGATCAGCTCAGCTCTGATCACTGTGGCCTTTTGAGGTGTGAACCAATGGATGAAAGACCTTTCTCTGTCTCTCTCTGTCTGTAAAAATAAATAAATAAATCTTTTTTAAAAATACAAAAGAATATTGAAATTATTGAGATTTATAATTACAATTATTTTAAGTTCCTTGATGTCAGGGCTGTAGTCTGTTTCTTCCACGTTACTTAATGGAAATAATCATAATAACAAGTTGTATTGAGCACTTGATCATTTTCCAGGCATTGTGCTAGATTCCTTAAAAAAGCTGATTTAGGGCCAGCATTGTGGCCTAGCAAGTAAAGCTGCCACCTCACGCCAGCATCCCATATGGGTACTGGTTCGAGTCCTGGCCACTCCACTTCTGATCCAACTTGCAGCTAATTTGAAGGGGATGCAATAGAGGATTGCTTGGGCCCATGCATTCAAAGGGGAGACCAGGAAGAATCTCTTGGCTCCTGGCATTGGACCAGCCCAGCTCTGGCTGTTCTGGCCATTTGGAGAGTGTACCAGTAGATGAAAGACCTCTTTCTCTGTCTCTCCCTCTCTCTCTTTGTAACTCTGCCTTTCAAATAAATAAATAATTTTTTTTCCAAAAAAAGCTATTTAATTTAATTCTCCTGATTTGGGGCCCTAAATGCATTCATTTTTGATTGACATGCATATGAAATTTTCTAAAAAAGGTATTTGATTGAATGTTTTCTCTCATCTTACAAACAACATTAGCCAATTGATTTAGGCAAATTGTGTAGAAATGAACTCAGATTGTTGAATACAACTAGGGCTTCCTTCAATAGGTACAAGCGAAAAGAAAATACACCACATATTGCTGAAGTGTTCCATTTATGCATACAATATTGCCAATAAGGACTACGGTACTTCCCCAAACTGTTTATGTAGTTTCTTACCAAACTTCAAGTTCATTGCTAAATGATAATTTGCTGTTTCAATATTACTACATTGAGATGTTTTTGATTCAATGTATTTGATATTTATTTTAAGATCTGAAATGTATAAAAGTTTTAGCTATAAGACTCATTTTTCCAGTAATTTATCTTATGGTGAAAACTTGCATAGAACTTATCTGCTATATAATTGGTTAATAATCTCTGGAATATCTACATAATGTATCATCATCATGTAGTTAAATAAAAAAGTTAATAAGTATACCTATTGACATAAAAATACATTGGCATTAGCAAGGAAATTGATAAAAATTGTTAGTTCTACCATATTTTTGGTAGGTATTGAGCTTTTTTTCTTTATTTTTACTATTTTTTACTTATATATAGGGAACAAATTTCATGGTCTTTAATATATTCAGTTTTAAAAGCACTAACTCAATCACTTCTACCCCTCCTCCTTTTCTTATTTTTCTTTACAATTTATTTTATATTCACAAACTTAACCCTCTACCAAATAAAGAATTCAACAAGTAGTAAGTAGAAAAAACACTGTTCCTCAGAGTATAGATAAGGACTGTAAATAATAATCAAATCTCAAAATGTCAATTTCATTCACATATATTACTTTTTTGTACTCTGTATATTAGTTACCACAAATCAGGGAAAACATATATTTGTCTTTTGGGGACTGGCTTATTTCACTAAGCATAATGGTCTCCAGTTGCAATTATGTTTTTAATTTTATTTTTATTATTTTTTTGCAAAAGATAGGATTTCATTCTTTTTTATGGCTGAGTGGTATTCCATTGTGTATATATACCACATTTGCTTTATCCAATCACCAGTTGATGGACATCTGGATTGATTCCATATCTTAGCTATTTTGAGTTGAGCTACTAAAAGCATGTAATACATATAACTGTTTCATATGCTGATTTCATTTCCTTTTGTTATATTCCCAGGAGTGAGATGGCTGGGTCTACTTTCAGATTTCTAAGGAATCTCCATACTGTTGTCTATAATGGTTATACTAGTTTACATTCCCACTAATAGTGTATTTGAGTATCTTTTCCCTCACATCCTCACCAGCATTTGTTATTTTTTTGACTTTTGCATGATAGCTATTCTAAATGGGGTGAGATGAAACCTCGCTGTGGTTTTTATTAGCATTTCCCTGAGGGTTAGAGATCCTGAGCATCTTTTCATGTGTCTGTTGGCCATCTGTATTTCATTCTTTGAAAAATGACTGTTCATATTCGTAGCCTATTTCTTAATTGTATTTCTTATTTGCTGGTGAGTTCCTAGAGTTCCTTATATATCCTGGATATTAGTCCTTTATCAGATGTATAGTTTGCAAATATTCTCTTCCATTCTGTTAGTTACCTCTTTACTCTGCTGAGTGTTTTCTTTGCTGTGCAGAAACTTCTTAGCTTTATATAATCCCATTTGTCTATTTTTGCCTTTATTGCCTGTGCTTCTGGCATCTTTCCAGAAAGCCTTTGCCTATGTCACTGTCTTGTACTGTTTCCCCTATTTTTTCCTCTAGTAATTTTATGGTTTCAGGTCTTCAATTTAGACCTTGATCAACTGTGAGTTGATTTTTTTTTAAAATTTATTTGACAGGTAGAGTTATAGACAGTGAGAGAGAGAGACAGAGAGAAAGGTCTTCCTTCCATAGGTTCACTCCAAAGCCAGGAGCCAGGAGCTTCTTCCTGGTTTCCCATGTGGGTGAAGGGGCCCAAGCACTTGGGTCATCCTCCATTGCCCTCCCGGGCCACAGCAGAGAGCTGGACTGGAAGAGGAGCAGCCGGGACTAGAACTCGGCACCCATATGTGATGCCGGCACCACAGGCAGAGGATTAGCCAAGTGAGCCCTGGCGCCAGCCCGAGTTGATTTTTGTAAGGTAGGAGTGTTTCATACATTGGCATGCAAAGATCCAATTTCTGCAGCACCATTTGTTGAAGAGACTGCCCTTTCTCCACAGAGTGATTTTGCCTCATGTATCAAAATTAGTTGTTTGTAGATGTGTGAATTAATTTTGGGGGTCACTAAATTGTTCCATTGTTTGACATGTCTATTCTTGTGCCAGGACCAGGCTGGCTTTGGCTTGTCCAGTCCTGAATGTTGAGGGTATTTGTTGAGTGAACAACAAATGGATGAGAGCTCTCTGTCCATCTCTCTTATATATATCTCTGTGTCTGTACCTCTCAAGTGGATAAATAAAAATTTAAAGATTAAGCTTTTGTTTGGAAACTGGGTGATAGCCACCTGATTCCTTCCTCTGTGAATTACAAATAAATTTCTACTTTCTTCCACCAAAAAAAAGGAAAAAAAAGGAATTATAAGATAAAACTAAAAAAAAAAAAAACTTCAGCATGAAATATAAAAGGCTCTTTAGTTCTCATGTACATTAGTACACAAGGTGTCTTCAAAAAGTTCATGAAAATATAATTCACATTAAATAAACTTATTTTTTAATTCCATGTCCCATAAACGTTTTGAAGTTGCTTTGTATTAATTAAAATAAAATGAAATGGTACTGAAAGTGATACAGATTGAAATTCTGTTCAAGTGTAACTCATCTATACTGATTGCCATTAAAATTAGTTTTGTTAAATACTGAAATTCTCATGCCCCTGCCTTTGGTACCTCCTTTGACTGATGAGATATAAATTTTTTACATGCATCAAGACTCTATTAAGATCCCATTCATAAGAGAATTAATGGCGCACAGTGAGTATTAAAGACTGCGCTGAAAATGTATTATGTGAGCTCCTATCCTAAGGAATTTATGCTGTAGTTGAGAAATTCACACTAATATATATGAAACCAGGCTGAGAAATATAGTTTTCAACTGGTATACTTTGTGTAGATTGGAGAAAAGTTCATTCTCCTGTCCTGGAATTTGACCTAGAAAAAGTGATATATTAAGTGGATATAGATTTTGAGGGTTTTAGGGGTTATAAATTCATTTTTCAAACAAAAATGTTTATTGACAATGTGCTCTAATTAAATTTTAAGTAGTAACAATGAACAAACACAAACTGTAACTGGGACAGGTGATTAGTACAATTGTTAAATCATGCCTGGGTACACCCATACCCCAATTCAGTGCCTGGTTCTAGTCCTAGATGCTGTGCTTCTGATCCAGTCTACTAATGCACACCCTGGGAGCCAACAGGTAATGGCTCAAATATTTTTATCTCTGAAACCCATGTGTGAGACTCATACTGATTTCAAGGTTCCTGGCTTCAGCCTAGCCCAGTTCTGTTGGTTGCAGGTAACTGGGGAGTGAACCAGCAATTGTCTGTCTGTTTTTCAAATAAAAATCAAAATAAATAAATACATAAAAAGTTAAAATACAACTGCTAACCAAATTTATATATTCAATAATTTCTATTCTACAAAAGCAAAACCCATTGACTTCTCTCTATTTTCCACTTACCTGGGCAGACATAAAAAGATAAAGTCTAAGTGTTGCTTGAAGAAAAAAAGGAAAACTAGAAGCATTGGAGTTCAGATCAGATGGATAGACAGGTATTTGGGCCTCTTTTACCATCTTTGCAAATAAGTTGAAAGATAAGTTGTCCTTTTATATTACTTTTTAAAATCTCTCTTCACTTATTGATGTGGGATAAAAGAAGACAACATAGCTCTTTTTAGCATCTGATGTTTTATAACTATGGATCAAAAGATATAACTAAACAGTTTATCTCTGAGAGAAATTCCCTTTTTAGATTTCATTTTTTAAAAAATTAAGCTTCCCACATAAGAAAAAAGAGAATTCATTCGTTAGTATGGCCAATAGAGATTCATTAACATAGCCACTTTCATAAAACTTAATTTGGGATTTGTCTTAGCACCTCTTTAAAATATTGAAAGTGAATGGTTGTATTACAGAAGACCTTTGGTTGCAAGTAACCAAAGTGCTACACAATGGAACAAAAAATAAAATAAAGTAATTTATGACATCAGTAATCACCCAAGGCTCTTGTCATGAGCTGCCAAGGTGATTACTGACATCATAAATAAGAGTGTCAATTGTTAAATTAACAATGGGAGTCACTGTGCACCTACTCCCCATGTAGGACCTCTGTCTTTAATGTGTTGTACTATGCGAATTAAAAGTAAAACTACTACTCAAACAGTACTCTATACTTTGTGTGTCTGTATGGGTGCAGTCTGTTGAAATCTTTACTTAGTATATACTAAGTTGCTCTTCTATATATAAAGATAATTGAAATGAATCTTGATGAATGGGATGGGAGAGGGAGTGGGAGATGGAATAGTTGCAGGTTGGAGGGAGGTTTTGGGGAGAAAGACGCTATAATTCGAAAGCTGTACGTTGGAAATTTATATTTATTAAATAAAAGTTGAAAAAATTAAAAATAAAGTAAAATAATTGCCTTCATTCACATAACCAAGAAAGACAGGAGTAAGGATACATTAGGCAAAAATGAGACTTTAATATCAACCCAAATACTCTTCTTGTCACAATGACTTGGTTTCCTTTTCACTATGGAAGAACCTCATTTTCTCCTGCTGCATACGGGATTATGAGTTTCCCAGATGATCTGTGGAAGATGTTGCCTACATACACATGTGCACATGCTTTTAGCCCCATGTTCTTAAAAACATGGAGCTGTCTGTTATACTCTTGGCTCCAACAGTTTATATTCCAAGAGTCACCTGTGTGGCCATTTGTGCTGAGATACAAGCCTGTCTCTTCTGCTGCAATTTGCATTTCCTGACTTCCAGGTGGGTCCATCAAATGAGATGCTCTGGTAGGACAATGGAGGGCCAGGGAGAAGGCATATACCAGAATATTCCCACTCCCCCAACCATGCCTTGGGTAGTACGCCCAGTGGCTGCAATGAAAGTCACAGAGTCGGAAATATCAGAATGATGTTAACCTCGATTTTTTGGTACTCCAGAGCCCAAGCACTCTCCACTACATTACCACATCACAAATGTTTCTCTCTAGAACTGCATGAAATCTGCATTTCTCTAATCACATATTTAAAATCTTCTCTCAGGGCTCACTTGTTCTTTGCCTTTTAGTAAAATCACTGATTATAAAGTCATCTATTATGAAGTCTACTTACAAATCTACTTCTGTAATGAAATTTCCTCCTATGGTGTCTAGAATGAATCCTTCTTTCATTTATCTACAATGTGGGCTTTTCATTGGCATGATGTGTTAAGAAGAATCCAATTGAGGATGAGGCTAATCACATAATTGTATATACTTTAATAATAAACTTGCATTGACTCTCTCTGCCACAGCAATGTTTCTGGAGTGTGAAGAAGTGTGTAGACGTTCATTAGATCCTTATTAGGTGCTAGGCACCTTTTGCAGGGGAATATTGGGGTTACTCCTTACATCTTATGGTGGCAGAGAAGATAAGAACATATTCTTATGAAAAAGTCTGTGATTTGTCCCTCACTTTTTAAGACAATGAAAGTTGAAAGGGAGCCCTAGCAACCATTCAAGACTGTCTGGGCTCTCTTGTCCTAAAGGCTGTGTGATTTCCATTAGGAAGAATGCCCATCATAGCAATGAAAGTAGGCACCACACATAGACTGCTTAATGAATTAAAAGATGAACTAACAAATGCTGAGATCTCCCCCTTTTATTCCTGTCAATGCATATAATTTTCTTTCTTTAGGCTGCTTTCTATTTTCTGCAACTGAACATGAAAGTACACTGACTAACTCAGTAGGCAGTTCAGCTGTATTCCTAGGACCATCTGTAAGAATTTATGCATTGCTGCTGGCACTGTGGCATAGTGAGTAAAGCCTGTGATATCTGCATCCCATGTGGGCACCAGTTTGAGTCATGGCTGCTCCACTTCTGATCCAGCTCCCTGTTAATGCACCTAGGAAAGCAGTAGAAGATGGCCTGTGTACTTGGGCCCCTGTAGCCACATGGGAGACCTGGAAGAAGCTCCCGGCTCCTGGCTCCTGGCTTCAGATCGATCAGTCCTGCTCCAGCTGTTGCGGCCATCTGGGGCGTGAACCAGCGATGGAAGACCTCTCTCTCTCTCTCTCTCTCTCTTTCTCTAACTCTGTCTTTCAAATGAATGAATTAATTTAAAAATAAATAAATATTTTCTTAAAAAGGATGTATGCATTGCATGGGAATCTGATTATTCTAGCAGCAATTTCCTGTTTTCTTTGTGAGATTAAAAGGAGCCCTGCAATCAAATTCGTATATAGAATTGTTTTAAATCATAGGTAGCATGTCAAAAACCACAATAGATTTTAAAATTGTTTTCCCAAATTCTTTTTCATGAAGAAGCACACACCTTTATGTAAATGTATGAATATCACATCACAGATTTTGTTTAATGTCTTTCCTTCTTTTCTTTTTTTTTTTTTGTGGATTAACTTTTGCATATTCTTCTCTTCTATCCTTCCCCCACATCTCTTGCCATGGTGAAAAAAACTCTTGTTGACAATGTGGTTTATATACTCTCATGCTTTTTTGACAATCAATATGATATAATCATAAAGATGCGCACATTCTCATCGTTTTCATTCAAAAACATTATATTTTATGTATTTTTATTTTCTCATTAGATAGTACCTGATAGAAATTCTCCCAGTTATTTGCCTCAGCTCTATTGCATTCAAGAAGTCATTAAAAATCTTTGTATAATATCCTAAGTTATAGATATGAAATAGTTTAGTTAATCTTTGTCCTCTGGGTATTCTTTTGTTTCATATTAGTTATTATACTATTATGAACAGAACTATTATATATGTCCTTTAAAATTTTTTCCCAGGCCGGCGCCACGGCTCAATAGGCTAATCCTCCACCTAGCAGCGCCGGCACACCGGGGTCTAGTCCCGGTCGGGGCGCCAGATTCTGTCCCGGTTGCCCCTCTTCCAGGCCAGCTCTCTGCTGTGGCCCGGGAAGGCAGTGGAGGATGGCCCAAGTGCTTGGGCCCTGCACCCCATGGGAGACCAGGAGAAGCACCTGGCTCCTGCCTTCGGATCAGTGCGGTGCGCTGGCCGCAGTGCGCTGGCTGCAGCGGCCATTGGAGGGTGAACCAACGGCAAAGGAAGACCTTTCTCTCTGTCTCTCTCTCTCACTATCCACTCTGTCTGTCAAAAAAAAAAATTTCTTCCCTTATACTGCTGATTTATACTTTAGAGGTTTATTCCCAAGAGTGGGCATACTGATTTATTAGATATTAATGCATGGCTTAAAAAAAAAGTTAGGCAAACTCTGATTTCTACTAGTTTTGGATTAGGTTGTACTTTTCCCCCCCTAAGTTTCAAGCAGTAGATATATATTTATTCATTCAGTAAGACAAAACCTGCCCTTGAGATAGTTATATGAGTAGTCAAGAGGAAAACAAACAAGTTAATATTATGATGTCACAAACGTACTGTGATGGAAATAAAGCAGTGTTAGGGAACAGAAGGGGGTGGCTGTTTTGAAGGAGAGAGTCAAGAAAGGCCTCTCACAGACATTATTTGGCAGAGGCTTAATGAAGTGAGGGAGTGGATCATGCAATATCGCATAGGAGAGGCTTCCAGAGAGAAAGAAGAACAAGTTTAAATGTCAGCAAGGAACTTGACGCTGGTGTGAACAGGCAATGGTGAGTCACCGGAGGCAGCCAGGAGACAGGGGTGGGAGGTACCAGCCCAGTTGGGGAAGTGAGAGATGTGGGGACTTGGACTAGGAAGGAAGCAGTGGAGATGGAGAAAAGTGTCAGATTCAGGGTACACATGGAAGGCAGAGCCAACAGGGAAGAATGGTTGTTTGGCTGTGCCATTTGAGAACACGAAATGAACGTGAGTAATCCCTAGGCTTTTTAAAATAAATTTTTTATTTTGGGATGATTTTAGATTTATAAAAACTGCAAAGATACTTCAGAGTTCCCCTGAACCCTTTGCCCAACCTCCCACATTATTACCCTCTTACATACCCTTGGCACGTTTATCAAAGCTAAGAAGTTATAATGGATACAGCGTCTTAACTGTAAAAACACAGATTCCTCACATTTCAGAGTTTCCCACCAGTGGCCACTTTCTGAACAGGATACAGTCACGGATACCACGTGAAATGTAAGCCTCACTTTGCTTTACTTTTCTCCATTTGGAACAGCCCCTCAGTCTTTCCTGCTTTTCATGACCATAGCTGTGTTGAAGAACACTAGTCAGGTTTTTGTAGACCTGACCCTAAATTTGAGTTTTCTCTCCTGGAAAAAAAAATTAAGAAGTAGACATCTGCTGATTTGCTCCCAAAATGTCTTTAATGGCCAGGACTATATCAGGCCAAAGCCAGGAGCCAGGAACTTAATCCAGGTCTCCCATGTGGGTAATCAGGAACCCAATTACTTGGGCCATTGGGGCTGCCTTCCAGGTTCTACATTAACAGGAATCTTGAGTCAGCCCCTGCACCTGGTACCAGAACTCAACTACTCCAACAAGGGTTTTGGGTATCTAAACTGGCATCTTAATCCCTGGGCTAAATGTTCATCCTTCTATGACATGTTCTTATTATTAGACAGGGGCAGGGGATTCTGAGGAAGAATACCACAGAACTTCTCTTCTTAACAAATTATATCAGAGGTACATGATACTTGCAATATGTATTGCTGGTGATAGTAATATTAATTGATTGAGATGGTATCTGCCAGGTTTATCCATTGTTATGTAACTAACATTTTCATTTTTAATTTTCCATATTCTATTTTATCGGAAACAATTTTAAAATGCAGTTCATACCCTAGGTGGAGGGTGGGAGTTTGGGTGGGATGGGATCAGGATCCAATTTCTTGGAAAAAATTATCTGTCCATACTATTTGAAAATCTTTTGTATGTAAGATTTTTTTCCTTTCTTCCATATATTTATTCATTCGAGTGTATATTTTTTCATTATAGATCCATAGATAGTCATTATTTGGAGGTTGCAGTTTAATACTGCCATTAATTTCTGTTCTCTAAACTTTTCCAACTTTTGCCATTGAGTTCTTTCAGGTTGACTCTTGTGTCCTTTTGACATGCCTGGACTTTTTGTTTTTACCCTTCTCCTTATTTTTCAGTAGTACATAACATTTCAAACTCAATATGTATATCTTCTGCCACATTCTTAGTATCAAACATTTCTTCAGGGAGTTAGATTTTAATGAACCATTTCATTATATAGTGATTTCATTTCCAGAAATGGAAAAGCCTAGAAAAAGCCTGGAGTATCATCCTCTCCCTCCCTCAGTCTTCCTCTCCCTCCCCTCCTCCTTTTCTGTCACTCTGTCTTTCCTTCTTCCATCCTTCCTCCCTGTCTCCCTCCTTCCCCCCTCTTTCTTCCTTCTTCCTCTTATTATTATTTGGGGGTATATGTTCAATTTAATAAGTCTACTAGCCATTCAAGTTCAACTGAAGAATAGAGGAGGCATCAGATCTCTTAAAGTTTAGGGTAGTTTAAAGATATACATTTTGGAATATTCCATAATGGTTCTCTTTATGGGGGAGGGTGAATTCTTTTTAATTTTTAATTTTTTTGTTTTTAATAGGTTCAATATATAAAGATATTAATAGTATCTCTCCCTCCCCTCTCTCCTTCCTACACTGCCTTTCTCTCCCTTTCCTCATTCTCCCCTTCATTTAGAGATAAAAAGGTCTTTAACTGACATTGTAGTCAAGGGCTTAATGCTATTAATGGTGTTTCTTTAAGACATGGACCTGCATCTGTTTTCTCAAGACAGAGTACGAGAAGGAATTTCAGAACTGAGTCTCCTGAAGGACTTAGAATTCAGAAAGAATGGAAGAAATCAGCAAGGAGGTTGAGAATAAGCAGTAAATGAGTTAGGTGATGACCAGGAGTGTGCAATATATCTGAGAAGCCAAGTCAACAAATATTCAACAAAGGGACAGTGCTTGTCTGACTTAAAGGTGGGGGGACTGGGGAAAATAAAAACAGAATTTACCACTGATATGGCAATATTCAAGTTCACTGATGACCTTTGATAAGTGTTATCTTAGTAGCATTATGGAAGTGAAGCCTGATTAGGGAGAGTTCAATACAGAATTACAGCTGAGGAAAACAGAATTCCCCTTTTTGAAAAATCTTCCTATAAAATGTAGCAGAAACTGATAGAATAAAAAAGGGAGAGAACGATCCAACATGGGAAGTGAGATACACAGCAAACTCATAGAATGGCAGATGTCCTAAACAGAACTCTGGCCTCAGAATCAGCCCTTAAGGCATGTGGATCCGGCTGAAAAGCCCATGAGAGTATTTCAGGCATGGAAAGCCAAGACACTCTGGAAAAAAAAATGACCTAAATGAAAGATCTCTGCGAGTGAGACCCCAGTGGAAAGAGCAGGTCATCAAAGAAGGAGGTACCTTTCTCTGAAGGGAAGAGAGAACTTCCACTTTGACTAAACCTTGTCTAAATATGATCAGAGTCGGTGAATTCAAAAGGCTTCCAAAGCCTTGGCAGCTCATGACAAGAGCCTACGGTGATTACTGATGCCATAAACAAGAGTGTCAATTTGTTAAGTCAACAACAGGAGTCACTGTGCACTTACTCCTCATGTAGGATCTCTGTCCTTAATGTGCTGTACATTGTGATTTAATGCTATAGCTAGTACTCAAACAGTATTTTTCACTTTGTGTTTCTATGTGGGTGCAAACTGTTAAAATCTTTACTTAATATATGTTAAACTGATCTTCTGTATATAAAGAGAATTGAAAATGAATCTTGATGTGAATGGAAGGGGAGAGGGAGCTGGAAAGGGGAGGGTTGCGGGTGGGAGGGAAGTTATGGGGGGGGAAGCCATTGTAATTTCTAAGCTGTACTTTGGAAATTTATATTCATTAAATAAAAGTTAAAAAAATAAATAAAATTTAGCAGAGAAGTAGAATGATAGTAAGTTGGGGAGCTGATGGAAGGGGGGAAAGAAGTGAATTGAGAGAGATTATAACATCTTTTCACATGTGTGGAAATGATTCAGTGAAATGGAAAAACATCATGATGATGTGCGCTGGGGGTATAATTGGAATAATAAAAACCTAAGTTCAGAAGAGGAAATGAAATCTAAGACTTAAGTGAAAGTTTTGACCTTAACTAGGAGAAAAAAGTTTTTCCATCTAAAAGATTGAAGTCAGACAACGTAAGTACAGATATCAATTGCAGGGTGGTAGGAAAGAGAAGAAATTGAATTGTGGGTTTTTTTTCCCAATTTTCTTAGAAGAAATTTTACAAACTGTGAGCTAGAAAGGAATGTGTGGGAACTGGAAAAAGGCAGTTACTTCCCTTAGTGGTATCACAGAGGTGAAACATTTATTATTAGGGGAAATGAGGCAAAACTGCCACACACTACTGGGACCCATTTGAATTTTGTGGCAATTTGTCAAAAGCTATGCTGATAACACAATATCCCACATTATTTTCTGGTTACAGTCATCTATTTGGCTACTGGGGGAAGATTCATAGCAGGAGGAGAATTAAACTTAATCAGGTGTCTTCTGTCACACTAATTTGAAGACAAGAGAAAGGCATTGGAGGTGAGTGTACATGCAAAAGAAAAGACTACAATGATAATTAGACTCTAAATTGAGTGTGTGGGAAACTGGGAACTTTAGTGGAATGAGTAAAAAGGTCAAAAAGCATTTTGCTGGTGAACTATGTGATTTAAACAATGAGGAGACCTTTGTTGTAAAGGTTCTTGAAGCCCTCCCTACACCCTGCCGATCCTATTTGATGCCACAGTAGTCAAAGTTGAATCATGTTTTCAACCCTTCTAATGATAAAATGTGATGAGTCAAGCTTGCAGTTCTTGTAGGATCAATCTTAGTAATTTACAGTTTTCCGGGGAATCAGCTCCTTTCCTAGGTTTTTAAATTTTTAAGTAAACTGTTATTTTAGTTCTCATGATTCTTGCAAATTTCCAGTAATTATAACTTCTCTTCCCATGCCTTTAAATAGAGAATTGCATAAGAAATATTACAGAATTGCATTCATGCTTTTAAGCACAGGTGACAGAATAAAAGTATCGCATAATGAATACCTCATCTATAAAAGTAGCTTTGTTATGATAACGCCTGACCACTTTACTGAAATAGAACATGTTCTATCATCATTTTCCTTACTTTTCTGTCACATTGATACATTTAAAAAAAAATTAAGCACATGTTTAGAAAAAAAAAAAACAAAATTTTTTTATTGCTGGATAAATGAATGAATTACCTGTGTATATTTTTGACAGTTGTATTTCAGTATGTGTTTGAAGGCACAAAATTGGAGAGGCATTCTTATTTTAAGATAATCTAAACAGAATCAACATCTCTGTCAGTGGGATTTCTTTCTGCTGAAAGGACAGGGTCAAACTGTGCAGAGCAGTTCACTCTCTCCTGCCGGATTCCTTTGCCCTAAGCCCTTTGCTTCTGTCAGGAAGCTGTCTTTCAGAATACAGAATGCTTTTAATGGTTGGAGGCTTATTAATTATGCAATGCTATATTTTGAGATGCAACTGCAAATGCAATTAAACTATGACAGTGAACTTACAAGTTTTATTATCACTTAAGGAACACTAGACAATTTCTCCACTTGTGCTCATAGACCAATACTCTATTTTGATGTGTTTAAATTGTGATAGGAACCAGGCTTTGGAACATGCAGAAATTGTCAGATTAGAAGTCTCAAATTATGTTACTCTTAGAGGAACAGGTTTATTGTCAAAACACAAGCATTTGCAAGAAAGACTTCTTTAGAAGCAGGAATAAGGCAAACACATATCAAGTTATATTTCCTCATAGTTTATCATTCAGTCATCTGTTTAAAATAATAAAAGTTTACCTATTGCTCAGTGAAGGCTATCACTGGGATGTGACATTGAGTGATTCCAATGCAGGCTCTGGGCAACAAGAATTGTGTGCCTCAAAGATACCCTTTGGAGAAACTGTTGACACACATGGGAGAGTGCCTTGAGATGACTTCTGGGATTTATAGGATGACTTACAGTAGAATTCATTGGCAACTAGAAAACTAAGAGGGCTGGAATGGTCTTCACATTTTCTCCTGCACTGCAATATTGAAGAAGTTGTACAAGTAATAAAAACTAGCTCTCGGGAATTTTCTCAGTTGAACCCCAAATGTTAGAAAAGACCAGATGTTTGGGGTCAGTGTTGTGATATAGCAGATTAAGCCTACATCTGTTGGCCCCCAAAATAGACACCAGTTCAAACCTAGATGCTCCACTTTCAATCCAGCTTTCTGCTAATGCACCTGGGAAAGCAGCAGAGGATAGTATGTAGGCCTCTGCACCCATGTGGGAGACCTGGCAGAAGCTCCTGGCTCCTGGCTTTAGCCTAGCCCAGCCCTGGTTGTTGTGGCCATTTGGGGAGTGAACCAGAACTGTCTCTCTGACTCTCTCTATAAATTTGCCTTTCAAATAAATAAAAGATAAAATATTTTTTAAAAATTTAAAAGTACCAGATGTGAATCATGAGTATTAATTAGGTGCACATTTCAAAGTGATGATAGATGTTTATGTAAATTTTATTTTTCATAGGATTTATAATCAGACTTCTGACACTGCATTTTTTAGGCAAGCATAACAAAGCCTTGTGAGAACAAATGTTGTTAATGTTATTTATATGAGCATACACGTTCCTATCATCTACAAGTTCACCTTCATTATTTTTCACAGTACCTGGGAGAGTTATGTTCATCTTCACACAGGATGAGGACCCTACTTGTGTGGTGTGTGACGGGGCACTCCAACTTGATCTCGATCACCCCATAAGGATAGGATCCTAGGCTTGATGGCTGTTCCCGTTGATCTTGGGTAGACCATCAACAGTGTGCCCAAAAGGCTTGCAAAGAAAGAAGCCCCCCTGATCTTAAGTACCTTCTTCATGGAGGATTCTACTACGATCTTGCCCAACAGTGTTATAAATCTTAGCAACACAATCCTAATCTCACTCTCACACCCACATGTGCACAAATTTCCTCACACAGTCTCACACAGCCAATGTTCACAAGTCACCCTGAATTGAAACGGATTTCAACATCAGTTACTGTGCTATGCACAGAACTGTCATTGATTCTTGGATTCCCAATATTTGGACCTTTGCACTTAATATGACTTCCAAACTCCTTGCTTTGAGGTGAATTCCATCCTAGTGGTTCCACTGGTCTCAATTAAGATCAATCTTATCTATAAAATTTATTTATATAGTCTTGACATTCAAACAGGTTGAAGCTTTGAGTCCCTTTTTCCCATAGCCTCTATCTAAATTACAGATTTAGTACAGATATGTAACTTTTAGTCACCGGATTTCTCAATAGTTCTGCTTTTCTCACTAGGATATCTTAAATACCTAGTGAAATTCTTCTACCTATTTGCCCTAACAGCATTTTAATTTAAATAATTAGAAATCAAAAATATGTTTTCCTTTAGATTTAGATACATATCATAGTTTTCTTATTTGTTAAATAAGGAGCTTGAACTAAATAACATTTCCCTTATTTTTCATAGCAGAAAAAACTTATTTCTAGTATAAAATTTTAAGAGCCATCTCCATATTTAAATATGGAATTTACTTTCATTAATAAGAAAATTCAAGTTGTTATTACTAATGACATTTATTGAAATATTCAACTCAGCATCTAATTTCATTTGTGCTTTTAGTTATAAAAATGTTTCAAGTCTGTAGTCAAGAAAAATTCGAAGAAGAATCTGTTAGTATGCTTATTTTCTTGCTTCTTGCTTTTTGATTACTCAAATTACTAGTCAATTATTTATTTTTAGCAATGAAAATAAAGTTTACATTCTGAAATATTCTTCAGAATGAGTATAATGGGTGATTCAACTTATTTCATCACTGGTCTCTAGTGTGACATCAAGTGTACAGTTTTTGCCATATAATTTGGAGATATTTAAAATTACGCTTAAATTGAATTTTGAATTGCCTTTCTTTTTGTGATTCCTCACAGTTGCTTCTGTTGAATCTTGGGTGTCTCAGAATTAAACTGCACTCAATAATCTCTGTCAGCTCTGTAATGCTAGCCATAACTTGATATTTTTAAGTTGTTGCTGTATCATAGGTATTCCAATTTGTTCCAAATTTTTATCTCAGCATGTCTATATGCGTATTCATAAAGCTTAAAGGAAGAAAGAGGCTCCAGGAGATCCAATAATTCTGAGACAATTTTTTCTTAATTTTTTTTTACATTTTGGGGCTTGAGCTGTGGCAGAGTAGGCTAAGCCTCCGCCTGCGGCAAAGGCATCACCTATGGGTACCAGTTCAAGTCTCGGCTTCTCCTCTTCTGATCCAGCTCTCTGTTTATGGCTTAGAAAAGCAGTGGAAGGTGGAATTAGGGTATTGTAATTTTAAGAAAAGGATTTTTGCTAAAGCATGTCTGTTTTCAGGAATGTTTTATATGCTTTTTTAAAGTCTAACTTAGATTAAAACCTGAATATATAAATATTTTAGTTAATTTTAGAATTAAATAGTTTTCTTTAGGTATATCAACAAACATAATAACTACTCATTGCAATCTTTATCAACTATTAAGAGCTATAACATTTTGGCTAATTTTCCTGAATTTTTTTGTCTTAAAGATAAGAATTTCCTGGAAATTAGAAAGCTGTTTAAATCTAATGTAATGCTGATTAATAAAATGAACATATTTTTAACTTTTTGCCTATAGTAGTAGTATGATAGAACTCCAAAGAGCTCAAGGAAAAGTCAAATTACAAGATAAGTTTATTGTGGTACAAGATAAATTTGAAATTCATGCATAGTTTCTCATCATACACATTTTTTGTAAACCTTTTGAAGGCCTCTCATATTTATTGATTGAAAAGCAACAAATACAAGAAGTATGTATAAATCAATTAGGAAGTTACAGCATTCTTTTAGAAAGGATGTTCATTCTTCACTAAATATTATACAGTGTGGTTTTTCAGTTCCATAATTAGTGCCTTGGTTTTTGTTGGAGGTTCCTATTGGTTTTTCCTGAGTGATCATTAAGCTGGCACCTTGTAGTAAGTCTTACTCTTTAAAAATATTACTTTATGCAGCACACTGAAACAATTTTTTTTCCTTAAGGAAAAAGTAAAGAGTCATCAAGAAACTGAAAAAATGTTTTCAGAGGCATAGAGTCTTCCAGAAAATATTGGAGTTCATGAGATCTCAAGGTTAGTAATTCATGCATTATTAACTGTTCCAAGTTGTTATTGTTAATATATAATTGGACAATAAGGAAAACTCTTCTTACTTAAAATATACATTTTGAGCAAAATTTCCTCAAGTTTTTAAAAATTTGTCTATACCTGAAATATATGATTTAGTTCCAATAGGAATGGTTAAAAAGAAAATATTATTTTAACAGAGAAACACTGGTTATCATAATTTATTTCATTATTTCACTACTAGTGTGAAAACAAATATTCCAGGCATCTCTATAAAATTTCCTCTCTGATTTGTTAAGTGAATTGTTAGTGAATTCTTCACTTGTTTAGTGTCTTTGGTTACTAGATACACACCATTTAGAAGGAGAGCACACCAGTAAGCCTTCTAAAATTCCTTGAGTGTCATTCCCAAACTTTCCCTAAGTACAGTCAAAGAAATAACACTTTCATTGGTAAATATGGCATCAATACAATGGCAATAGATGTGGTCTAAATGCTTTGGTTGTTTCAAACTGAATAGAACAAGGTCACTGTTCTCAAAAATTGCTACCCAGAAATTAATTTTGCTATTATAACTCCAGTAGCACATAATTTAAAAGATAAGCTAGATTTTAAAGAGGGCATGAGACAGTTGCTAAAGCCAAATGAGAATTATTTGAGGATTATTTGCATTTTACAAGATGGCTTTTATTAACCCTGAATACTCAAGAGTTTTTATGCCAATGAGAATATTGCTCCATTATGATACACCTCTAACTGACTTTTCTATGAAAAATAGCTCTTCAACTACAGCACAAGTAAGTAATATGAGATTCTGAGAAAGAAAAGTATCTTTTGCCAGTCACATTTTGTAAATGTAATGTAGAAAATAGTTGTGCAAACATCTAAGAAAAGAACAAGGGTAACATGGCCTACTTGTTTTTTTTTAATTGAATTTAATTCAATTTCTTTATGAAGTTCACCAAAGAATCCTTTCCCCCAATGAATTAAAGAGACTTCAAGGTTTGAAATGAATTGAAAACAGTAAACTCCTGAGGGTTCATATGCAAATAGAATGGGAGACCAAACTCTGCTTGAAATGGAATTGCACAGCACTGGGCTTCTCAAGAAAGCTTGCTTTTAGCTATTAACTTAGGAAGTTAAAGCAAGGCAAGTAATTGAATATAGTTAACTTCACTTTTTGAAGTCATAGATGACTTCACCTTGCACAGTTGTACCATCAGAGGAGTGGTTAAGGTAATTTATATGATAACCACATGATCAACAGATACTGATCAAATGCCCACTATGTGCACAAGACTTGGGGTGGGGGGAGATGGGAAAGACAGCAGTGAATAACATACATCAATATCCTTGCCTTAGTGGAAATGACATTCTGGTGACTTGCAATAGGTAATAAAAAATTAAGTTAGTTATGTGTTTAGTTAGTTATTCATGGTTATATGTGTCATGGAGAAAAAGGAAAAGAAGGAATATAGAGTAAAGAATAGTGGAATTTTTAAAGAAACCTAATGAATTAAGATTTTATTTTATTTGACAACCAGAGCAACAGAGAAGGAGAGAAAGAGAGAGAGGTCTTCCATGTGCTGGTTTACTCCCCAAATGGTCACAACAGGCAGGTCTGGGCCATGCTAAATACAGGAGCCAGGAATTCCACCATGGTATCCCACATGGGAGGCAGGGCTCCAAGCAGTTGGGTCATCCTCTGCTGCCTTCCCAATGCATTAGTAGGGAACTGGATCAGAAGAAGAACATCTGGAATTTGAACCAATACCCTGGTAGGGAAAATCAGTGTCCTAAGTGGCAGCCTAGTCTGCTGTGCTACAGTTCCCTGAGGTAGGCTTCATTTTTACACAAAATTTACAATAATTTATTTCATTATTTATATGAAAGATATAGATGTCATTTTTGTCTACATTATGCCAACTAGAAACAAGTGTGATAAAATATAAAATTTGATGGTAAGTTCGCTAAATCATCATTTATTAAGGTATATGTTGTTCATGTGTATAAAGTAACTAGAATGTGTCTTTCTCAATTGCACTGGAAAAAAATTTTTAAGCTAATACGTTTACTACATATACATGAAATGCCATTGTGTTTGCAATAGAGAAATAGACTATCAAATGTGAATTAGTCTACACACTTTCTAAATCAGTAAAGACTATACCTAGTCATCTGTTTATGGGGGGCAAGCAACTCATTTTTCATTGAATAAAAAATAAAACCTAAAGCAATAAAGGATTTATATACAATACACATAGATGATACATGGAACTGGAAAGCTCTGTATAATATTCTTTTTTTTAAAGATTTATTTTATTTATGTGAAAGACAGAGTTACAGAGAGAGGTAGAGACAGAGAGAGACCTTCCATCTGCAGGTTCACTCCCTAGATGGCCGCAATGGCCAGAGCTGTACTGATCCGAAGCCAGGAGCCAGGAGCTTCTTCCTGGTCTCCCACTTGCATGCAGGGGCCCAAGGACTTGGGCCATCTTCTACTGCTATCCCAGGCCATATCAGAGAGCTGGATCAGAAGAAGAGCAGCTGTGACTAGAACCAGCACCCATATGGGATGCTGGCGCCTCAGGCCAGGGCTTTAACCTGCTGCACCACAGCGCTGGCCCCTGTATAATATTCTCTTTTTTTAAGATTTATTTTATTTATTGGAAAGACAGAGTTACAGAGAGAGGTAGAAACAAAGAGAAAGAGAGAGAGGTCTTTTATCCACTGGTTCACTCCCCAGATGGCTGCAACAGCTGGAGCTGAGCCAATCCAAAGCCAGGAGCCCAAGAGCCAGGAGCTTCTTTCTACATCTTCCACATGGGTGCAGGGGCTGAAGCACTTGGCCACCTTCCATTGCTTTCCCATGTGTATTAGCAGGGAGCTGGATTGGAAATGGAGCAGCTGGGACTTGAATCGGTGCCCATAAGGGATACCAGCCCTATAGGCCTGGCCTTCAACCCACTGTGCCATGGCACTGGCCCCTGTATAATATTCTTAATCATAAGTTTTAACATTATTTTCATGAAAGCACTTAATATCAGGTCTGCAAATAGAAAAAAGTTACTTAAAGTACACCTTATTCACATAGTACACCCATTTTTCAAAGTACCTGGGTCTCTCTACATATATTTCCTTTATTAGAAGAGACACTACACAAATGAGTCTTCAGATGCCTTTTGACGGTAATCTGGTTGCACTTTCCTACGCAATGTTTTGTGCTCAACACAGGAGTTCAGAGGTGTCTAAGACCCAGATAATCCTTCACATCTACACTATAAATAAACATTTCAAATAAATTAACATTATCTTAATAAACATTGGGGCCAGGATTGTGGCAAAAAGGATTAAGCCATCACTTCCTGCAATGCCATCATCCCACATGGGCACCAGTTTAAGGACCAGCTGCTCCTTTACCAATCCAGCTTCCTGAATATTCTCCTGGAAAACCAGCAAAAGATTGCCCAAATCCCTAGGCTCCTGCATCCTTATGGGAGACGTGGTTGGATTTCCAGTCTCCTGGCTTCAACCTGTCCCAGCCCTGGCCATTGCAGCCATTTGGGGAGCAAACCAACAGAAGGAATATGGGAGATTCTCATTCTCTCTCTCTCTCTCTCTCTCCCTCTCTCTCTAGTTCTGCCTTTCAAATAAATAAATCTTTAAAAAAATTCAACTTTGCCTTTACTGGAGAGTTGAAACATTGAGCTAATTTCATATGCACAAAAAATGTAATTGAGTAAATTTATTTTCAATAAAAATTAGTCAATGTGAAGCAACTACTTAGCCATCCAAATAAATAACACAAAATTTGGACCAAGAGGAATAAAAGGCAAGTATTGTAAACAGCCTATAATCTAAAGGAAATAAATGTCCCCTATTGGAGTGTTAAGGGAAACACAAGGTTAATACCATAATGGTTTGAGGCTCTATCTTAATTTAACAGAAACAAAGAGTGTTTATTACATGATGTAGTGTAGAGAGAATTCATGTCCAGCTCTGTGAGGTTAACCACAAGGAGACAATCAGTGTTGTTTTGGAAAAACCAAAAGAAAAAGAGGAAAAAGTGAGAGTTGCAGAGGGCCAGTGGAAAGTTGTGGCAAAAACAAAGCTCTCTCATTTGATGTTACTGTGTTAGAGATATATTTCTTCCAAACCAGTGCTGACCTTTTCTGAGCCATCTGGAAACTTTTATAGAAAGAATCAGAAGCTCTTTTATTTAAGGATAACTAAAATATAACTTTCCAAGTGCAAGTAGAAAATAGAATATTTCCTCCCTTAAATTCCTTTGCTTTCATCCTCCATACATTTGCTTTATAAATTTTCTAACCCAAGAATCATTTGCAAACTTTTGCCACAAATCTAAATTCTCCATGCCTGTTGCCTAGTAATGAGTCCTCAATCTTTTCACAAGCACCACCCACACACACATATCTTTGAATTTTGCACCACCTGGCATGGCCTTGCAGTGAAGGGTCTTCCTTCTCCACATCTGTCTTTAATGATTCCTCAAATGATTTCTAGCATTCTTATTATCCTTTGTCCTTGTAAATAATTTATTTAACATAGGTTTTATCAGCCTTATCACTTTGGACGTGTTGATCCAGGTAATTCTTTGTAATGGAGAGGTTATTCTATGTATTCCAGAATGTTTGCTACTATCCTTGGCACTAGACACCAGTAGTGTCCATCCCTTCCCAGAGTTCTAAAACTCAAAAATGTCTTCAAATGTTGCCCAGTGTCTCTTCAGACCAAAATTACTCCAGACTGAGAACCAGGGATAAAACTCTAACCTGTACAACATCAATACATTTCTACTCGGTAGCCACAAAACCTCCTGACTACACCCAACATCTTATTCTCAATTAAAATATTTCAGCAAAGACACTTTAAATAACAGTTTCTCTGTTTTACCATCTGCATATTTTTAGTTTCCTTTTATTTGTGTATGTCCAGATTTGTATCTAAAAACATATCTTACAAAATAATAAAACCGGATGTAAAATAGTTGAGAATATTAAAGAAAAAATAAGATAATAATGTAAGATTAAGTTAGTTCAATGCGACTTTGGGTACCTTGCTTCCTTCTAAATGTTCTCCAAGTCTTGCTTGGAATTTTGCTTGGACCTCAGCAGCTTACCCTCCATGGCTCTACAGCCTGCCATTTATTTTATAGTCATTCTCTTCTTATACCCTGGCTCCTGGTGCTGCAAGAGGAAATTCTACCACTTTGCAGTTTTATGGTTTTCTCATCTGAGTTGGTCTCAACAGTACTCAGTAATCCTTTCACTCTGACTGTGGTCAGCCACTAGTCCAAATGTTTATCACCTCACGCAAGCCATACAATCTCTCCCCTTCACTCTTAGTGCACCTGCTATTATAACAAGAAAATTGAGGTCACTGTGTGGAAACTATTGTGAATCCTTGCAATTCACTGCCTCCAGAATCAAACAGCTACATCTATAAATATACTTCCTTTTTCCCCTATAATCTCAAAGAAGGATCAGAAGCCCTTCCTGCTATTCAGGCAAGCCTGTGTTTGATTTTATTCCTATCACATAGGCCGAGACCTCTTGCCATTAATTATCTCCTTTTTGTCCTTTCAACTCTTTCCTCTAAGCTGTCCTTTCCCTTCAGCCTTTACACGCTCTCCACACTCCTATCCAAAAAAGCAAATCAGCACACACAAAAACAAACTCATGTTTCTCTTTCTGGGAGCTCACCACTACTACCATCCAATTTCTCTCCTCTCAACCCATTCAAACTCTCCATAGCAGCAGCTACATTCATTATTCCCAGTTCCCGAGATCTAGTCATTCCACAGCACAGTGTGATCTGATTTCTAACCCCATTTAACAGAGCACACTCTCTAAAGTCACAGATGACCCCTAGCCCTTATCTTGACTGCCTTTCTCAAGGGTATTGGACACGTTAAGTGTATTTTTCTTCTTTCACTAAGATGTTATTACAGCACTTCCTCTTGGTTTCTCTCATGTCTGTGGATGTTTTTTAAAGGCCTCTTTCACAGACTCTTCTGCCTCTGATCTTCCATCCAGAAAGTCATAAGTCACAAACTCAGATACCACCACATATTTAGATCATATAAATGAGTGAAGCTGGCTAATTGAAAACAGTAAACTTGGTGGAGGTCAAACAACATGCCCACAGAATTTATTTGGATGGTGCTCCCTGTAGATTCATCCTCAGCTCATTACTCCCCTATGCTGCCTGCTCTCCCTAATCCAACAAAGTTACTCTTGGGTCTTTGTTAACGACAGTCAAGGAGTCCAGAAAATTCAGAGAATGCATCCTATGAAAAATATGTGCAATTATTTCAAAAATTTTTGCACCAAAATAAGCTTATCTTTTAATTCCATTTCTCCATGAATGTTCTGAAGTAGCCACATAGATTTTGATGACTCCAACCCTGCTCTTCAGTAAACCTATGTTATTACAACACACATACATGTAAAAAGGAATTCAATGCCTAACAAAGACACACACAAACCAAAATCATCAGAGCAATGGATTAAAGAGTTCAAAAACAGGTACTATGTACATGCAATCATAAAATGCAACAAAAAAATCATTACATTGAAGAAGCTCTCCAAGGAAAATCTGTTAACAAACTCAAGTACTCAAGTTAGTATCTGTTGAAGAAGGCATGCCCCGTGTCTCATATTGTAGTGGAGGTTTGATAGCTCACAATAGCTCCTGACTCCAGCTTCTTGCTAATGCAGACCTTGGGAGGCTGCAGTTATATCTCAAACAACTGGGTCCCTGGCACTCGTGGGAAAGCTGGATTGAGTTCCCAGCACCCAGCTTTGGCCTAGTCCAGTTCCAATTTACGGAGAGACATTGAGTGAATGAACCAACAGCTGGGACCTCTCTCTCTTTTTCTTGTTCACTGCCTCTCAATAAATAATTTAAAATTTTAAAAACAGAAGGCATTTGAAAAATGGAGATGAGAGAAATACAGTTCATGCATTTGACGATTCTAGAAAAATTCCTTAACTACTTGGAGAAAAATAAGATGTGATTTGGGGATCATATTATATTGAAGTAAAGTTTAGCTATAGATTAAAATATTATTAAAAGTATATTAAGCAATTTTTAAATGTTTTAAATTATTTAAAATATTTATGAACATTAAATAAATTCAATAGTTTATATATTTAACTTTGGTTTAGTATTTAAGCAATGAAAAAAAGCAAAGAAAAATAAAGACACTTATTCATTTTTTTAATCTGTAAACAAACAGTAAAATTCACTTTTGTTGATATTTAAGTTCCATGGAACTTGTCCATTGCACAGAGACTTATAACCTACATTACAATCAAGACACATTAGAGTTTGATCAACTCCCAAAATTCCCTGCATCAATCCCTTTCCACTTTTCCGTATATAGTAGTATACTCTCCGGCAAGTGATCTGCTCAAGGTCACTATAGCTTTGATCTTTCCAGAATGTCTTAATCTATACAACCTAGTCTTTGCATCTGACCTATTTCATCTAGTACGATGTATTTGAAATTCATTCACGCTGTTGCATGTAGCAGTAATTTCTTTATTAATGCTAAGTAGTACTCCACTGACCTTTTGGTTGCTTAATATTTGGTGTTTTGAATAAAGTTGCTATAAATATTTAGGTAGAAACTTTTATGAGAACTTGGGTTTTCCTTCATCATGCAAATGATAATGTGTGGAGAACTGTGAGTCACATAAAATATATAAAAGTACTTCGAAAAGTTTATGGAAAAAATGAAATTAAAAGTGAATTCATTTTGGGGCAAAAAGAAATTTGAAAGTATTTATATGGTTATTCATAACATGCGTTTTCCATATAATATGTAAAAAATTGCACCAACTTTCTTTTACACCAAAATAAACTTATACTTTTATTTCCATTTGCATGAACTTTTGGAAATGTGTTCATATGTTTAACTAAGATATTGCAAAATTGTTTTCCAAAATGACTTATACCCTACTGCATTTCTGCTAGCAATGTCTGAGTATTGCCATTGCTTCACACACTCACCAGCACTTGGTATTATATGCTTTTACTTTATTTATTTTATGTTAGCCATTCTAAATATCAGAATGGTTTACTTTGTGTATCCTTAGTGGATGGTAATATCAGACATATTTTCTTAAGCTTATTCATCATCTGTATGTATTTTTTTAATTCTTATTCAATAATTTTGCTCAAGTTTTATTAGATTTTTTTCTATTATTGAGTTTTGAAAGCTCTTTAAAAATTTTCTGAACAAAAATCTTTGGAGAAACATATGATCTGTAAGCATATTCTCTACATCTGTGGCTTTTTTCATTATCTTGGTTATGTTTTCACATATGTTTAACTTTGATGTAGTCATATTTGTCAAATTTTTCTTCTATGAATTATGGCTTTCATACTATATCTAAGAGCTTTTGCCTAACTCAAGGTCAAATGATTTTCAATTATGTTTTTATTCTAAATGTATTATAATTGTATATTTTATAATTATGTTTATTACCTATTTTAAGTTAATTTTTGTATAAGGTAAAAGACTGAAGTTCAGTGCTCTCATGGTGCCATTCATGATTTATTTAATAGGACTATTCTTTCTCTATTAAATTACTTTTCCATCTTTGTCAAAAGACCAAATCAAATTTGTGTGAATATATGTCTAGCCTCCTTATTTTGATCTATTGATGTATGCATTCATATTTATACTTGTTCCATTTTCACACTATCTTATTACAGTAATTCTTAGAATCAGGCATTGCAAATACTTTTCCTTCACAAAATTGAAAATCCTTTCTTTCACAATTGATATTCTAATTTTTTGCCTTGCCCTCTAAATTTTTAGAATCAGCTTATTTGATATCTACAAAAAGAAATCCTGCTGAGGTTTGATTGGAAAATTCATTTATGTATATTAGAAAATTATGTGAACCCAATTAAAAAGACACTTGAAAAATATGCAGTGTATATATGACACAAATGTCTAATATTATTAAAATACAAAGAGTTGTTA
The DNA here is from genome assembly GCF_964237555.1 of Oryctolagus cuniculus. Lineage (NCBI taxonomy): Eukaryota > Metazoa > Chordata > Mammalia > Lagomorpha > Leporidae > Oryctolagus > Oryctolagus cuniculus. Next base: position 75,931,893 of record NC_091434.1, on the reverse strand, counting down.
GATATGATTTAGAAAAAATATGACACTCATTAGGATAATTGGCAACCCTTTGTGGGAGCTTTTCACAAAAGAATATATAAAATATTCAACCTAACTAGTATCCAAAGTCATTTACTATATAATGGTTATATAAACATGTGAAATGTTAGGTAGCAGGATAGCACGTTGACAGACAGTATTTTTAAGGTCAGATTTAACTTTGAGTATATCCCATTCTCCAATTATCTGTGGGGATTTAAGCAAATTGCTTAGCCTTTGTAATGCTCAGTCACTCCATCAATAAAGTAAACACAGAGTCTAGCAGGGTATATAAACTCAAATGTAGGCTATCATAAGTATATAAATGTTGACAAAGATGTAGAGACATTTGCTGTATTGTACAAGGATGGGCAAGCACATCTGTTCAACTTCCTAATATGCTACTTGTCATTATGTATCAAATAATTTAAAAGCAGGCATACCTTTTTTAAAGATTTATTTATATATTTGAAAGAGTTACAGAAAGGCAGAGGTAGAGAAAGAGAGAGAGGTCTTTCATCCACTGGTTCACTCCCCAGATGGACACAACGGCCGGAGCTGCGTTGATCCAAAGTCAGGAGCCAGGAGATTCTTTCAGGTCTCCCATGCAGGTGCAGGGGCCCAAGGACTTGTACCATCCTCTACTGCTTTCCCAGGCCACAGCAGAGAATTGGATCAGAAGTAGAACAGCTGGGACTCGAACCAGCACCCATTCGGTATTCTGGCATTACAAGCAGAGGCTTTACCTGTTATGCGATAGCGCTGGCCCCTAAACTTTTTGACTTAGGTATTCTAAATATAAAATGTAATCTTAAGAATATGATAATTATGAACACAAACTTGTATATAAAAGATGTTTATTGAGAAAAAATAATTTAAGTCCTAAAATGATAAAATAATTAAATACATTATTAAATATTCATACAAAGTAATATTCTGAGGTGGTTAACATTGAAGTGTTTCTATAGCATCTTTTATTATTGGGGACATATGTGAAATATACCAATAAATGAAAAATAGCATTATAAAACAGCTTTTACAATATTATGCTCTGAAATGATGTATAGATATATAAGAAACACACCCACATATATAAAATACTTGCATAAAATTAAAATGGTATATCCGATAGTTGTAGACATACTAAATTGAGTACCTCCTTTGTGTTTTGGTAGTCTTCAAATTTATTGAAAACATACCTTATTGAATTATTATTAACTCAAATGTAGGGTATCATAAGTATATTAAATGTTGACATCTTATTGAGAATATAATTTAAAATACAGACAATGAAAGGACAGGGATTCATAAATGACATCAAGAGATAAATGGCCAACTACTTAAAATATGTTCATTCCATAGATGACATTAGAGGCGGCTTGCCTTATTATTGAAGAACATCTGCAAATTAATATAATCACCAGCTAGTCACAGTTAAGAAATGGGGTAAAAAGATTGAAAATACAATTTACAAAAAAAAGAAAGAAGAAAAAACTGTCCTGACCCTTCATAGAAATGAATGACAAAGAAATAATATGACATCATCTTATGACTATCAAATTAGGAAAGTTTTTTTATTACATACCTATTTCACTGTTATATATGAGTACTGTTGATAGAAGTATAAAGTAGTAGTAAAATACATCAAGAAACTCTCATATATTTATACTTTCTTATCTTAAGAAATCAGATTTTTAGACAAAAGGAAATGTACTATAGTATTATATATAATTATTTGAAATATTGAAAACAACCCACATGTCACGTCATACAGTTTGTAAAACATTGTAGTACCTTCAGAAGATACACTTTTTCACAGCCACAAAAATTTCACTTATAGGAAACTTTATTGAGATGAAAAATACTCAGAGTATATTAGATAAAAAGGTAAACATGAAAAAAGTAGAGATGATAAAAACTGAACACACACAGATGCACACACATTCACAGTTCTAAAGTAAATTGAAGACACTGGAAGGAATTAAAATATCTACAAATATTATCTAACAATGCAAACAATGTAATTAGTGCTTGAAATACAAAAAAATTACCTCGAGAGAGAATGACAATTTGTTCTTTTTTTGTTATTCACTCTAAATATTTATGTAACTGTTGGTGGTTTTTTTAAAAGATTTATTTATTTTTTATTTGAAAGATGGAGTTACAGATAGGCAAAGGTGGGGGGTCTTTCATCCTCTGGTTCACTCCCCAAATGGGCGCAGTGGGTGGAGTTGGGCCAAAGCCAGGAGCCAGGAGCTTCCCCCTGGTCTCCCATGTGGGTGCAGGGGCCAGGGACTTTGGGCATTTTCCACTGCTTTCCCAGGCCATAGCAGAGAGTTGGATCAGGAGAGGAGCAGCCAGGTCTCAAACCAGCACCCATTTGGGATTGCAAGTGGCAGCTTTACCTGCTATGCCACAGCACCAGCCCCAGTTATTGGTATTTTAAAGAAACAATCTGCTGATGTCTTCCCTGGACCAAATATTTTCCTGCCACTGTGTTCACCATCTCAATTAAAAGTATCCAGGCATCTGAGTCAGAAAACTCTGAAGTAACTGAAATGATTTATTCTCACTTGCCATTTCTTCCCAAAAATCAAGAACAAATTCTATGGGTTTTGCCTCATGTTACTTTTTAACACTCCTGAGATCCATGTCTTTAACACCCCCACTTTAATCCTGTTATTCTTCATTTCTCATCTGAAAAAAGAGGTAGCCTACTGATGAGTTTCCCCGATTCCATTGACATCCCTTCAAATCCATTCCCGATATAACTGCCTTGAGGTTAATCTAATACCAATAACTGACCATGACCTTCATTCAGCCTCTTAAATTTCTTCAAAGGTTTCCCATAGATAGATAAAATCCAGGCTGCTGGTCTCAATTACCTGTCTTCCCTATTATTCTTCAACATCACCACTCATTATGCTCTGCACCTGAATCTACAGTTCCTTAGCTCTAATGGTCTAATTTCATAACTTTGTGCCTTTATATCTATCAGGAGCTTGTTCTATTGGGATGTTCCATTACTTTTCTTTTCCTTAGAAACTGGTGTTTATTTTCCATCAAACTTATTTTGTTTGTTTAAAAGCCTGTGGAAGGGGTCTATCATTGTGATGCAGTGGGTTAAACTGCCACCTGCAACCTCAGCACTTCATTTGAGCGTGTTTGGAGTCCTGGCAGCCTGGGCCAGCTAGGTGGAGTTCCTAGCCCCTGGCTCCTGGCTTTAACCTGGCTGAGCCCAGCCTTGGCTGTTGCAGCCACTTGAGGAGTGAATGAGCAGATGGAAGATCTCCGTCTCTCCCTCTCTATATATTACTCTTTCAAATAAAATAAAAACAATTAAAAAAAAAAAAAAAAGATCCTATGGAAGAACAGCTTCCTACCCATTCAGTAGCTTGAATGGTAGAAGTTGCCAATCAGGCTTCAGGGGTGGGCTAAGCTTCCAGTATAGAGAACTCCTGAGCAGGCACAGCGAGCACCTGCACCTTCAGACCAGCCTGGGATCTCAGGCTAAGTAGAGTAATCTCAGAAGCCAAAGTTGTCCATTCACCCTGAAATTTCTCCTTGGTCACAACTTTTTCAACAATGGCCTGCTTTTGCCTTTTCATCTCTTCTCTGCTGAAGTAGAGATCAGGCATGACCTCCCCTGGGTATTCATGGGAGAAAGTGCCACACATGGGCAAAATTTCCTGGGCAGCATCCACCACATCAAAGCCACTGTGTGGGTTCCTTTGTAGTTGCCTAGGATGGCAGCAGCCATACAGCGCAGAGGAGTATCACACAAAGCAATGGCAGGCAGGTTCGCAGAAGATGCTTCTGTGAGAGCTGGTGGTCAGTCCTGGGAAACATCAGATGTGGCTGGCAGAGGGCTGCCTGGATCTGGTTAGTCAAAGATCCATGTATGATGGGGCCAGCAATCAGAGTCATGCCCATTGCAACAGCAGACTTCAGCACAGCCCTCTCTCCTCTCCAGTGTTCCTGGAGGACTTGATGCTGATGTCAGCAGGGTTTTCAGTGGCAACAATGACAGGAAGGAGCTACCCGCAGAAGCGTCTCCCAGGTCCTCTCATATTTATGATGTAGATGCCATTACTTTTCCTCCTACAGGTGTACTGTTGCCATCTAGGTGTGTTCCTTCTGCAAGCAATTTGAGGATATCCCCCTCCCTCATTTTCAGGGTTCTGGCTTGCCTTTAAGTTACTCTGGGAATTCAGAACTATGATTATATACCTCTCTCTGGGAAGTAGGGAAAGAAACAGCTCCTTGTACTGACGGGCTTAGCTCTCGTGGCTCCTTTTCGTTTTGCACTTTGTGTCTACTTTCAACCAAGCAAATAACTACTTTAATGAAATTGTGTTTTTACCTGTTATCTTGACACACTGATGAGCAGCAAAGCAGAAAGCATGTATCCCAAGGGGAATGCCATGGATATTCTGGGAAGTAAAGTAAAAAATGCCCATTAGATTTATACTTAAGTTTCTTCATCCTTTCTAATTCATATATTTGAGGATTCACATAATTTAGATAGCATGTCTGTAGAGTGATACATAATATATAAACACATATACATACATATAAAGGAGGACATGAAGAAATTTTTCTTCTTAGCTGATGATGATGTGTGACTTAATATGCCTGAATACTGCTGTGAAGTTTCTCCAGGGTAAGGAAAAGATCTTATTTATTCAGAACACAGCACAGTTGGGCACATAGGGAACACCATTGAATTTAAGTGGAATTAAAATTTCAGCAAACTCCTATTCACATTTCTGAAGTTAATTTTGAAGTGAATAAAGATTTGGATTGAGGGGAAACATTCTTTCTCCTCTTGATTACTAAACGTAATGTATATGAGAGTTAAAGAGAATTTGAGAAAGAAATGCAAAGCAATGGAGAGTAAAATTCATGCAAAAGTAACCTGCAAATGTATTAAAATTGTGGTGAATGCAAAGTTTTAACAGAAGTATGCTTATAGTTTGCCAAAGGGAACTAAAATGCAAGATTATCATAGACTAGAAAATCTATGAGGATTTATAATAGGGAGTATTCATTTTCAAAGCTAGTGACAATTTGAGAGTAGAATATTATGCTAATTCTCCAAGGTCAGAACTAGAAAGTTCTTTAAAAATTCCTTTTATAAGCAGCTGGCCCAATTTATATAGTATTTACATTTGCATTGGGATATCTGCCCATCAGTTCCTACTACTAATCTGACAAGAAGTCAAAACCAAGGAGAACTCTATTTAAATAAATTTGAATATTGTATAGAGAATGATTCTCTAAATCTTAGTAAGATTATAGTTCCAGGTATCAGTAATTCCAGACAAACAATGCAAGAAAATTGTAAAGAAAATATATCTTTATGGTTTGTGTAAAGATAAATGAACGAAAATGAGAAATAAAATATTTACAAGCTAGGGACACATGTGGTGGCATAGCAGGTTGGGCTGCCACTTGGTACCTTTATATTCCATGTGGGATCATGTGTTCAAGTCCTGCACTTCTGCTTACAAACCAGCTTCCTGCTGGTGTATGCTGGTAGGCAGAGGATTATGGTTCAAATGTTTGAGTCCTACTATACACATGGGAGACGAGTAGGAGTTCCTGGCCCCGGATTTGACCTGACCCAGCTCTGGTTGTTGTGTGCATTTGGAAAGTGAACCAGCAGATGAAAGATATCTTTCTCCTCTCTCTTCTCTCTCTCTGCCTCTAAGTTGAAAATAAATCAATAAACATTTAAGAAATATTTACAAGCTATACATGCACACACACAGTTTTTTTCAAGGTAGAACTAAAATATTTATCTAAATATAAAATGAGATGTTTGGAAAAGAATTTTTCTTTGCTAATTATTTTTTAAGTCTGTATGGACATCATGAATCTAGAATTCTCTCTTGGTTTTTTTTTTTTAAATGAATATAAAAGGTCACTCTTTTCCTGTCTTTTTTTGTGTTGAAGCAAATCTGATTACCTTCAAGAATCAGAAGAAATGAATATATGAGCGATTTCTTATGAAGGAAAAGATAAAAACTAGCAGATGTAACCTTGTTTCAGAATGAATGCAAAAAATCCTTTATTTTTTTTCTCCAAAATGACACATTTAGAATGCAAGCATTTAAAAAGATTTTAGTTTGAGTGCCAATTGTCAACATCAACTAATTATTTGTTTTACATCCAAAAGAAGTAGTAGCTTCAACATTTCTATATTAAATATAAATCAGAAGTGTAAAATGCCTGCTAGTTTGTGTTTTACATGCAGGTGTTGTATTTGGTAGAATTCTAAATAACCATTGTAAATACAAATGCACAGCCAGGATAAAATGACTGACTAATCTTCAAACTCTCCCTCCCAATCATCACTTCTCCACTGATTGAGGAACTATTCAGTTTTGAAATCCAATCTGCCATTCATGATGTAGCCATGGGGATCCCTTACTTAGTCATCTCCCCTTGTCTCTGCAAAGGTTAAAGGGCATAACGAAGTGCTAAGAGAGGCCAAGCTGCTTCATGCTCACAGTGTGTGCGCTGTGTCAAAGCATCAGAGGTTTATTGATGCAGTGGGGCCAGAAAAATGAGAGCAGAGCCAATTTTCTCCTTGGCCTTCACCCTTTTCACAGACCTCAAGATAACCACTGTTATCAAAAGGACACAAGAATTCTCCTGTTTTTCGTCGTGGATGTTTGGCTAGTTTAAATATAAATCTTGGCAGGAAATTGCTTACATTTTGGACAAGTAGTATATTTTATTTCTTCTTATTAATATGTAAGTAATAATAAAGTGACTAAAACTCATTGATATTAAAATAATCTTATATTTAAATTCGAAGACTTTGTGCCATGTTGACAGGAACTAGAAAATTATGTTTATGAATGAACAAAATATAATATATTTTACATTTTCTGCATATCTGTTGCAGAAAATTTATGTTGATAAAATGAATATACCATATGACAAATCCTGTCTAAGAGAAGATGGAATTGTGTAACTGTAAATTTTGAAAAAAAGAACTGTAAGGAAAGAAAATGAGATAAAAATAGAATGTGTGTGGTGAAGTTAATAATCTCATCAAAAGTTACACTGCTTTCTCTGGTAAAGAATAGCGAGGTGTATTCCATTAAGATAAGGGCTGGAAACTGGCAGGCTGAGGATTAAAGAGGTGTTTCATTTGGCCTTCATAGTTGGTGTTTTTCTAATTAAATTAGCTGAATCTCTGTGTTAATTCATATATTTTCCTGTATGTCCCTGAAGTTGTCTGAATTTGTCATCTCCATTTTGGAAAGCTGTTATAGTTTGGCTGTAAAAACACTGAAAACTGTGTAGAATAGATTCCCTTATATACTACTGTAGAATATGTTATTTATTCACAATATTTTTAATTTGGATGGTATTTAACAAATTTATTAAAATGTTGATTCCTTTGAATCTTCCTTCTCTTGGCAATTATTCCACTGCAATGCATAAGTGCACAGAAGATACTCATTGACACGCTGATTATACATGTAAAAACTTTAAACTTCCCAAATGCCTGTTAATAAGGTGTTGATGTAATACATGTTATTAAATCTATATGACAGAATATCATATGCTTTTTAATTTAAAAATGAGGCAGCTGTTGATAAAGTTGTCAAGTAAATATTAAGTGAAAATACAAAGTGGCAGAATATTTTCATGTTTTTAAGAACAGTGATCTTTAATTAGTATATTATTAGTATACATTAATAACTTACATTATATTAATATCAATTATTTATATAATTAATAAGTATTAATTATATTAATGTATACTAATGGTTGTATCTTTGGTCTGGTGGGATTATGATAGGTTTTTCATGTTCTAAATCTGTATTTCTTTAACAGTTACATTATTAGAGCAAATATATATACACACAAATAATATAAAGCTTAAATATATATTACTTAAAACATTAAGATATTCAATAAAAAATAAGATAAGAAACCATTTTCCCATGTTTATACCTGAGACTTAGCTTAGGCTATTGATACAGTAAGAATACTGACATATAATATATTACAAATTGTAAGCACTCGGATTATATATTTACCAGCTTTCAGCTTTTTATTTAGATGAATAAGATACATTTTTAGAGGTCTAGGTAAAAGTATTAAACTGTGACTTAGGAAGAAGAAAAACAAACAGATACATATTTTTCATAAACTAAGAAGAGAACATATTTGTAGCTTCATGGAAGGCTGTTTACTGGGGAATAGGTGTGTTCTAAGTGTTTTAGCTGTCTCTTCTTTTGACTCACATTTTAAAATTCTTTAATAGCCTGTTCTGGAAAAAATGAAAAAAAGCATATTCTTCCTGCTGCTGAAAAGAAAACCTTGTCATCTTAGCCTTAATCATGAACTAGACAATAGGTTGCAAAAGAAGCTTGGCAAGATTTAGATGGTCTGTCCTTGCAGCCCATTTGGTCTACAAATGGACAGATGATATACAAGATGGCCTTCCTGCCATCATGGGTCCGAGCAGGAATGAGGCAAGCGTGCACGCAGGGAAAGGAATTTGTGTGCTAGCCTTGAAAATTTTTATGTCTGGTCTGATCACAATGACAGGTTTACTGTCATGATGAGAGAGAATAAAAGCCTTGCTGGCCTGGAAAGGGACGCGAAAATGAAGAGAAGAACACATTCTGGAAAATGAGATCATGGCTTGGACCACTGTCATCACTATCAATAGGAAACACATATTGAGACCCTACTAGATAAAAGGCATTGAATTAAGAGTGGTGAGACTCATGTTATAAAATCCACATGAGAAGCTGACAGATTGACATTTATCTACACAATTGATTTAATTATGTATTTAGTCACTTTAGGCAACATGAGGATTTGATAAGGTTTGGAAATTTTTTTTTCCTGGAATTCTGACTCCTTAAGGACAAAAATGCACATAAATGTATGCACATAAAATCAGAGGTTCACTCCACTACAGATCCCTGATTCTACTTTAAAATCATTTTCTTATGTTAACAGTAGAGATATAAAGACCACCTGTTTTGAACTTCAGGTTATAAGTACATTTGTATGCCAATAATATACTTTCAAAATTCATTTTAATTAAATTTAACCAAATATGTCAACGAACCTTTCTAAGCTTTTTTTGGTTGGAACACGATCATGTTTTATATATATATATATATGTTGCCTCTCAAATGGCTATAATTTTGTCATTATTGTAACATAAGTTTGGAACAAGCAGCCTGAGAGTTTGAAAATGAATTTTTATCTGACCTCAATTTACTCCTGTTTATCTTTAATTTTTACTAGTCATATTTCCACAAGTTCTTTCCCAGTGCCACCGAGCCTGGTTCTTCTTACCTAAGAATCAAGTCTACTGAATATGATTTTCATATGATTTTGCCTGTCAGTAATGCAAGCACTCAGTGACCACATGACTATCAAACCTTACCATTCAGAGTATTGATTCTGTGAGGTGCCAAGTAAACATTGATGGCTTTTTAAATTTTGAAATTATTCATAGAATTTCTAGAGTATGTAAACATGTTTGATATGCTTTGGGGGAACTTGCTCATCCTTTCCACAGTGATATTTAATTATAGGCCACTATATGTAGTTCTGTCATGTACACTAGTTATTGAACACATTAGCATGTAATATTGTGGGAAAATAAGATTTTAAAATTTTAAAACCTAGGTTTTGAAATGAGTAAATGAGTTAACATTAATGAATATGTATTAATTAAAATCTGTTATAAGATGATGAGTTGCACAAAGTGTATAGTCATTGTTTCTACATTGTAACATAGATATGGTATAACCCAAAGTGAAATTGAAAATAGCATAAAACAAACATCAAAACGTCCTTTGTCTCCCCTTTCCTCTCCTTGTCTCAATGGACTCTCCAAAAGAATGTCTCATAACAGGCCAGATCTCTACTGTTTGCCTCACTCTTTTGTTTCTTTGGCCCAGGACAGGAGATAAATTGACTTCTTCAAATTTAAGGAGAGAGGAATGGTGGAAACAACCCCAGCTGTTGCTGACACATTCAGTTCCATGCTGCTTTTCCCTGTTCATGGCACAGTAACAAAGCAAGAGTGAAGGAAGTTACTTACTGAGTGCCAGTGGGTTTTCAAATTCTGACTGGTGAACATTGAGCTTTAGGGAGTTCTTGGTGAAGATACTCAGAGTGAGCCAGAGGGGACCTAAAAGCTTTTAACAACAGGAATCTCACCTTGAATTTCCTGAATAAAATATCGCTGCATCCTAGTTACATGACAAATGATATTTATCTATCACATCAATGTTGCATTATGAGTAGATGAAAGGATTTTATTTTCTTTTTTTGAAGATTTATTTATTTTCTTAGGAAGGTAGAATTACAGAAGCAGAGGCAGAGAGAGAGAGAGAGGTCTTCCACCTGCTGGTTCACTCCCCAGATGGCCGCAATGGCTAGAGCTGCACCAATTTGAAGCCAGGTCTCCCACACAGGTGCAGGGGCCCAACGACTTGGGCCATCTTCTACCGCTTTCCCAGGCCGTAGCAGAGAGCTCAATTGGAAGCGGAGCAGCCGGGACTCGAACTAGCACCCATATGGGATGCCAGCACTGCAGAGGCAGCTTTTACCCACTATGCCACAGCACAGGCCCCAAAAGGATTTTATTTTCATCAGTTAATGTTAGTTTTGTAACTGTAAATGGGAGAAAAATATTAGCATATTTAAGTTTAACTGCTATTCATTAGTAGCAGTTATTTAGAATGTCACACTTTCCTTTCTGGGAGCTCACTTAAAAAAAAAAAAAATTCATTTGTAAAACCTCCAAGAGGTACAATATCTTGTTCATCCAGAACTTGGTTTTCTGTGTCTTCTTAGTTTCCTCACTTCCTTTCTCGTGTTTTTTTTTTTTTTCTTTTCTTCACATTCGCTTTCTATTTTCTTCTCTTATTGATCTCAATTTCTTTACCTTACCTTAATTAAATTGATAACATAGAACTGCAACTTCACATCCAATTTTTTATTTGATTTGTTCAATTTAGAAACATTTATTTTCTAGCATGTGTGCGGGTACTGAGATGGCCTGTTTGATGAAACGACTGAGCTTTGCTCCCTTCAGTTTCTTAGGATGAGTGAGGAAGGAAAGCTAGAACGCCTGAGGATAAGGAAGAGAACAGAGTTGGCCTTTACCATCTGCAGGGTGGCAAGGACCCTCTGTTCCAGCAATGCCCTCAGCTGTCAGCGGTGGCTACCATTCCTTAAGGAGGAAAATTCTCTCGTTACAATAGGAATGTCTATAAACACAAACACCAGTGAGAGAAATACAATTAATTGAGCTCTTTTTAGGATTCCCAGGTACTTTCCTAATATCTTTTATTATGATGATCATGACATATCCACCTGTCTCTTCTTTCCCCAAAAAGAAAAATGAGAAGGGCTGTCTTAACTCTGGGATTCTACTGTCCTGTGGTGCTTTCACCCCCTCATTCGCATTCTTCTTTAAAAATTACGTTTGCTGCATCTACTTCCCATATTGTTCATGAGCTGGTTGCCTATATATTCTATACCTCTTACGTTCACCATCCCTAATTCAGTCTCTTTTTCCACAACACTTGGGGGAGAGGGACCATGTCTAGTTTTTCCTTGTTGCCATATGGTGTGCAAGAGCCATTGTGAGGAAGTACTTTCAAAATGGACCACTGACCTTTTCAATGGCATCTTCCTTAGTACTTTGTTTTGGCATTTTCCCCATTTTTCCATAGTAATTTCCAGAAATAGAAACAGACATTCTGCTCCTTTGCTTTCAAGTGACATGACTCCTCCCTACTTCCTTGCTAATTCCAGAATGATTAAATGATTTATTTGCATTATTTTGAAATGTTTCCTGATACATGATGATACATATATGAAAACATCTAGTTATACACTTGTCAGTTATGAAGGATCTTGCATTTTGCCATTGGCCTAGTTGATTTTCAAATAACAAGAACTACATTTAACATTGCTATCACTTACTCCGTAATCGCCACAGATGTATTTAGAGACTGTTTCCCCCACTTTCAGTGAAGAAGCACTCTCAATTACCTACTACAGGGAGCGCAAACTCTTCCTGGAGTAGTGGATCAAGAAGGAGTGGCATAATTTAAGCAACCAAGACAGGCTTAAATTTTTCTTTGAGTCCTATCCCTTTCCTTTGAAATTCATGCAAATCTTTGCATTCAACTTCCTGGTAAGTTTATGTTTATTATAATACATGATGATGTTTTGTTTACTTGAAGCATTTTCTCCAAGCATTTTCAGTGAGACTGACAGATCAAAAAGCATTGTTTTTAATTTTTGCTGTCATGTAAGTCTAATATGACTTCACCGATAGAGAAGCAGGTGTAGATGAGAATTTGCTATTTTTCCTTCACTCTGGCTCACCTGGATACTAAATTTTCATGGATTACCTACTGGATTTTCTTCTGAGTCATCCACACACCTGCTTTCCTCCTCATTCCTGAAAAAGTCAGCATTTTACCTGACATTTTAAAAATTTATGTCTAAAATTTATTTATCTACTATTTTTTTTAATTTCCCCTTATTGCATATGTTTTTAAACATTTTTGCATAGCCCCTTATAGGTGTCCTTGATTGAGAATTTCAAAAAGACAAAGGCTTTGGTCTGTTCTATCATTAACAGTGTGATTTGTAACATGTTCAATAAACAGATTTTGGTAGTGATTTTAAAATTTCTTTTCCATTACTTTCTTTATATGACCTTTTAACTTTAATTTACATGAGTTTATATTTTCACTCCTAGTGGTTGCCTGCTAGAGATAGTTTTAACAACAAAGAAATTGTAAGAAGTAAAAATGACAGTAATAATTGTTTGTATAAATGTGGTATAAATGTTTCACATTAATTTAGTTGTATGCCTGGGTCCTTTTCATTTTTATATGAGACAGATTCTTAGCTAAGGATATCTGCCATTGTCTATGCTGAAACAAATTCTAAGAGGCTATCAAGGTGCTAAAAATCAGAATATATCTACAGGTAAAGCCTACTCCTCGAAACTGAGAATTCATCAGAGTTGCTGCTAATATGCCAATAAACCAAAACATTTTGCTAACACTGGAAGTAGTGAACAATATATTGGTTACTGAAAAGAGCATGTAATGTTACATTATGGATTACTAGGGTGAAATTCCACAAGTAATTGATCTGCAGTCCATCCCCAATCAAGTAACATGGAATTACAATACTCTCCAGACCAAACCTCTAACCTGTTATTATTCTTGGATGGCAGAGTGCGTTGTCTCACTGAGGCAAGGTGTTGGCAGGCAACCAGTTCTCTCTCTCTCTTTGCTCTAAAATGCATTGAATAAGCAGTTGAACTTGTTTATATTATTTGCTTCAGTGGCCTGCCTTGGCAAATTACTCCCTGTCTATTGTTAAATTTAGTGTACTGGTAGTATTTTAATTTTAGTTTGTAGCCCAGTGTTTAACATTTCCACTAGTGTAAACAATAGCGGGTAAGTTGAATTCTGTCTGAGACGGAAGCTTCTGAAGTTTATATCATTTTCTATTTGGAAAGTGTAACTTGAAAATCCTAATTTTTGAATTTTAAATTTTCTTAATTCTATGGGAAACATAATTGCTGTGATCTTGTTCTTTGTACTACTGTTGGGCAAGGCAGTCTCTTCCTTAGCTTCTTCAAATGCTTAACTGTGAAGTCAGCTGCTCCTGCCCATTCTCTGCACACGAAGCCCTGGAGACCCATGCAGCCTTTCTTCCTGTATATTCCACAGCACACCTCATTGATTTCTCCAGTTTTATTGCACCAGTTCTTTGTTTTCCCCAGGAATCCCTGCTGGCTTGTCCCTATAGGATTCAGGCTACATTCTGAATTACCTACTTAGTCTAAATCTCCAAAGCCTGAACTCTGGATTGTAGTGAGCTAGAGGGAGAAGTCAGCCGTCTGGCCCTGCCTAGAAAGGTCTATCCATTTTCTGTACTTGGTAGTTTGAAAGTCCTTCTATTTTTATTTTATTTTTAATATAGTTTCTGGATAATGTGTGTGCTTTGTGCATGTGGAAATTAACATCACAGGAACATTTTGCATATATTTATAAAAATCAATTATTTTTACCTGGCAGGGTTTTCTCTGAAAACTACGGCTTTTCAAAGAAAATATCACATAGTAGTATCTTGAATTGCTCAAATTGCTTGGATTTGGGGTCAGTTTCTCTCTCTCTCTCTCTCTCTCGATTGATAGATATAAATATAGTTACAGATACAGATATTGTTACTCTGAAGCAGAATAGCACTGATGAGATTATTCTAAGAAAGTGAATGGCAAGGAAATCGAAAGAGTTGAAGATCAGTCCTGTGAGAATCAGATGACGCTTTCTCCAGAAAAATGCCCATATGAAATTTTTTGCATATAATTTTCTAGCACTAAACAATCTCATAAAACTGATTGTTAACATTTGCTGTATACCCTGTCACTATCAGTGAGTGAAGAAGATATGTGTCTGTGTGTGTATATAGATATAAATATATATGATGGGGGCTTCAAAAAGTTCATATAAAGTGAAATTAAAATGTAAGTTTATTTTGGTGCAAAAAGGGGTTTTGAAATCTGTGCATTTTCATAAACTTTTTGAAGTCCCCTCATATATAAACGTGTAATACTTTTAAAGGCCCTAGTAATCCATAATGTAACATTACATGCTCTTTTCAGTAACCAATATATTGTTCACTACTTCCAATTAGCAAAATACTCAATGACCTCATAGTTTTGACTGAATATTATATTGTATAAATGTATCTCATTATATGATCAATTCCCTATTACTGGACAATGGGATTATTTAGGTTTTTCCACTATTAATAGTGTTTTAAAGTTAAGTGCTTGAGGGCATTTATGATTGTTCTCACTGTATAACTCCCTAAAAATGAATTTTAAGACTTTGGATAAGAAATGCCAAATCAGTGAATATCTTACATGCTCTAATTGCAAGGAATTGTTAGTATGAGGATCCTTCAAAAATTCCATAAAAATGGAATTAAAAGGAAAGTTTATTTTGTTGGAAAAAAAATTTGAAATCCATAAATAGTTTTTTCAGAATATGCATTTTCCATGGGCTTTATAAATACCACTGTATTCTCTCTTAGAGATAGGATTTTTACATTGGAATAGAGGTGATTATGCAAGAATATTCACACTCCTTGAGAGCTCTAATAACAAATCTTTATAGAACATGAAGCAGTAAATGTTAAATAGTATTTTTCTGAATTTACTGAGAATAAGGGGCTTACTAAGCAGCAGTGTACATCCAAACTCTTCTGAAACAGCTCAAACAACTGGTTGGCTCTTATTAGTGCCTGAAATATGTTCTGTGACTGTGTGCTCTCCTGAATAGAATGAGGTGACAGTTAGCTGGCTTCCTGGGATGGCTGAAACATCAATTGACTCACATTTAATGTGAGGCCTTGGGATTTTCTTATCCTTTACTAGACCAGGTTGTCTCATCAATCTTCTTTAACTATGCCCAACACTACCTGGACTGCAGAGCTGCCCTCCTCTCTAGGGTCTTCCTCTATTCTTATCTTGGTTATTCTTTTATTAAGAGAATTTTTACCTAATTTTTTTTTACATAATACAAGAAAACGCCTGTAATAAAAAAAAATGCAAGTTAAAAGTACACTTAACTTGTAGGGATACAAATATATCTTAGTTGAACTGATTTATCTAATATCTTATGAACATTAAATCAAATTTTAATCAAAATTAGGAACTGCATATGCAATTATTATCACGCCTCCCATATCATTCCATGGAAGCTTTAAAAAGTCAGATATGTTCTGTTCTACATATTTTTAAAAGATGATTTATAAGAGAAAAAGACATTCAGTTGTTGAATTAAATCATTTTCCTCCTATGGAGATTGTGTTACTGTTCTCCTGATGTAGGCAGAAGTGGTTAAAATACTAAGATTTGGCATATTTTAAAGTTGTGTTAAAATCATTGGTTTTAATTCATACATCCATTTAATAAATACTGATCGAGCTCCTACTATGGTCAAGACAATATTCTGGCCAGCGCCACGGCTCACTTGACTAATCCTCCACCTGAGGCGCCAGCACCATGGGTTCTAGTCTCGGCTGGGGTGCCAGACTCTGTCCCAGTTGCTCCTCTTCCAGGCCAGCTCTCTGCTGTGGCCCAGGAGTGCAGTGGAGGATGGCCCAAGTGCTTGGGCCCTGCACCCATGGGAGATCAGGATGAAGCACCTGGCTCCTGGCTTCGGATCAGCGCAGCGTGCCAGCTGCAGCACGCTGGTCGTAGCGGCCATTGTGGGGGGGGGGGTGAACCAACGGAAAAAGGAAGACCTTTCTCTTTGTCTCTCTCTCTCTCACTAACTCTGCCTGTCAAAAAAAAAAAAAAAAGACAATATTCCAATATTCTAGGGCTTTGAACATATCAATAAGCAAAAGAGATTAAGAAACCTATCCTACAGCACCTTAACTTTCTAGTGACAAAAAATAAATAATGAGCAATTAATACAATATTATATTTGCATTTTACATAATCATGTGTTTGCTACATAAAATAACATATATTCTGCATATGTAAATATAGTTATGTTGGAAGTGATATGGAAAAAGGAAAACTAGAGCTAGAGAAGGGGAATCTGAAGTAGAAGGTAGAGGCAGATTGAGATATGAAATATGATCGTCAGGGGTGGCTTAAGGGGAGAAACAATTTAAAGCAGAGGAGGTAGCCAAGGACTCATCTGGAGAGGGAAGAAACAGAACAAAGGCCCCCAGGCAGGAGCAAGGCCCTGTATTCACAGCACAGTGATATGGCCCCAGATGGTTGCAGTAGATGATTAAGGAGGGAGTTGGAAGTGATAATGTCACAGAGGCAAAAAGTGCCTGTGTTTGTGGACCTTTTGGCAGATGAAAGATTTTATAATTACTATGAATGAAAGGAAGAGCCATTGGAGGCTTTGGAGAAGAGAGTGAAGTGAATTAGCTTGGATACTTCAAAGAATCTGCCTAGCAACTGGGCTAACAATTGATTGTAAAAGAGAAGAGGTGCGAAAAAAGAGAAACATTCGAAGGAGGTTGAGACTAGGGTGCCAGCAGTGGAGGTGAAGGAAGGAGTGCAATTCTGAATATAGCCTGAAAGTCGTTCCACAAGATTTGTTGACAGGTTGTGAGGTTCTAAGGAAGAATGGAAAATCAGAAATTTGGTAAGGACATAATAAGTCTAAAATACCCATGGTGCATTCTGGAGGAGGTATTGAGGAGGTAGTTATGTTGGTGCATGGAGTTCAGGACAGTTGGGACAGAATCTGTAAGGCTGAGAGTCATCAGCATGTAGAACATGTATAAAACCATCAGAGAACATGAGATCGCAAAGAGTAGAATGTAAATAGAGAAAACAGCCAAGAAGTGAGATTTGGCCTTCTACAGTTACACTGATGAAAACATAAGCAAAAAGTGGCATGTGTACACATTGGACTACTATTCAGCCATAAAAAGGATGAACTTCTGTTATTTGCAACAACATGGATAGAGCTGGAGGTCAGTATATTAAATGAAGTAAGCCATGCACAGAAAAACAAATGATCTCATTCATATGTAGAGTCAAAAACTAGAAGTTAAGAATATAATTGTGGTTACCAGAGGCTGGGGAGGGAAGTGAGGAAAGGGGAATGGGAAAGGGAAATTGATGGGTACTAGGTTATAGTTACAGGAATAAGAAGTTCTGGGCTTCTATTGCACAGTAACATGAAGATAGATATCTAAAATAGTAGAGTTAATATAAGTTAATAAAAGTAGAGTTAATATAAGCTGAGTGCTAATACTGGCTACCAGAGGCTGCAGAGAATTGAGGGGAGGGAGGATTGGAGAAAGGTTATGTAATGGGTATTAAGTTATAGTTAGATATAGTTAGATAGAAGTAAGATATAAGCTATAACTAGAAGTAAGATGTTCTCATCTTATATTGCATAGTGAGATGACTATATGCACCCCATGGGAGACCAGGACAAGTACCTGACTCCTGCCATCGGATCAGCGCGGTGCGCCGGCCACAGCGCGCCAGCCGCGGTGGCCATTGGAGGGTGAACCAACGGCAAAGGAAGACCTTTCTCTCTGTCTCTCTCTCACTGTCCACTCTGCCTGTCAAAAAAAAAAAAAAAAAATATATATATATATATACTGTGTGTTTCTAAAAAAAGAAAACTAGAGGAAAGAATTTTGAATGTTTTCACCAAAAAGAAATTATAAATGTTTGAGGAGATAGGTACATTTACCTTGATTGGACATTATACAATATTTACATGTATTAAAATGTTGCATGCTATCCCATAAATATGTACTACTTTTATGTGTCAGTTGTAAGTTTTAAATTTTTTTTAAATGTGGAAAACCAGGGGCCAGCACTGTGGTGTAGTAGGCTAAGCCTCTGCCTGAATTGCTGGTATCCCATATGGGCACCAGTTCATGTCCCAGCTGCTCCTCTTTCGATGCAGCTCTCTGCTATGGCCTGGGAAAGCAGTAGAAGATGGCCCAAGTCCTTGAGCCCCTGCACCCACGTGGGAGACTCGGAAGAAGCTCCTGGCTCCTGGTTTTAGATGGGCTCAGCTCTGATCGTTGTGGCTCTTTGGGGAGTGAACCACCAGATGGAAGACTTTTCTCTGTCTCTCCCTCTCTCTGACTGTACTCTGCTTCTCAAATAAATAAATAAAATATTTTTAAAAAAGAAGTGGAAAAATCAGCAAAGACTGAGAATGACCCATCAATCAGTGAAGCAGGAGGAGACCTGAAAATGCAATGGCATAGGCCACAGGTGAAGAGCGGGCATTAGTGAGAAGAAAGTGATTGCTTGTGTCAGTTGCTTCTGGAAATTGGCCATTGCTTTTTACATTGTGGAGACCATGAGTAGTCTTGCTGAGAAGTTTCAGTGAGCCAGTGGGATTAAAGCATTATTTGAGTGGTTTTAGAAGAGAATGGGTGTAGAGAGTATATGTGAACAATCATTTCAAGGAGTTCTACTGCAAAGAGGACAAAAGAAAGGGAGCAGTGAATACATGGAAGATGGTGGATGGAGAAGATTGTTGACTTAAATGGCGGAAGAGCCTGCTTGGTTTCATGAGATTGATCCAGCAGAGAGTATAAAGTCAACAACACAGAAGAGGGAAAGAATTGCTGGCTCAGTGTCCTTGGATAGGCAAAAAGGATAGGATCCAGCACAAATGGAAACAGAACATACTGAGGAAATTTTAATATAATTTGTCATATAATGACAGAGTCATTACAGAAGTTCAAGCAGTCTAAGATTTAGGGTGGAGGTGGAAAACATGGATAGATATCTCAGGTTGTTACCACTTCTTGTATAGGTTTAAGAATTCTTAACAGGAGCCACGATGATAAGAACCAAAACTGTCTTATTAACCCTGTGTGCCTAGTGACTAGACTAGGTCCTGTCATGTTAAATAGGTGATTAATAAGTATTTGCTAATAGATTAATTAAGTGAAGGACATATTTATTTTCTTCCCTGTTATCTGTTTTTCTTAAATATGAAATAATAAAGATTCATTACTTAAAAATTTAATTACTTATTTGAAAAGCAGAGTTACACACACACAAACAGAGAGAGAGAGAGAGAGAGAGATCTTCAATTTGCAGATTTACTCCTCAAATGCCCACAACAGCTGGGGCTGGGCCAGGCTGAAGCCAGGAGCCAGTAACTCCATCTGGATCTCCCACCTGGGTGCCAGGAGCTCAAATACTGAACTATCACCTGCTGCTTCGTAGGAGCATTAACAGGATACTGGATTGGACGCAGAGTAGCCAGGACTGGAACCATCATTGCAATATAGGATGTGGATATCCCAAGAACTGGCTTAACCTGCTGCATCAAAATGTGCAACCTACCTTTTAAAGAATAATAATTGCTAATTTAAAGAAATAATTGGATCCAGGAAGCTAAAGTTGGTGCTTTTAAGTGAAATGCAATATTTGAAAAAGAATTTATCTTGAATCATGTTTCTAAATGCTCTGAGCTTAATTCTGAGCCAAATAAAAATAGATGTTGAATACCAAAGGCTTTCAGTTTTTGTAGTACAATATGCATTATTAGCTGCACTTTATAGTTGAGAAAACTAAGACTCAAAGATATTAAGCATCATGCCTGAAATCACAATATGGAGTAGGAAATCTGGACTCAGCCTGGCTCTTTCCAGATCCATTTTTCTATGCAGTGCCTGAGTACAGAAATTTGTCTTTCGAAATGCTGGTGTCCTGCATACAAATGTTACTCCAAACTTAAAGCAATGTTTTCACTGACCGGCTTCATTCTAAACAGTATCTTCACCAAAAGTCAGTATTTTGTTTGGGGATTTTGTCTTGACTTAAAGAGTGTCTTTAATTAGCAGTCTTTTATACAATTTAAATCACATTTGAATGAGATCAGAGAATTTTCCTCAAATGAAGTAATGTGTAACTAGATTTTTTTATGATAAGTATTATCTTTATTGGCTTGGAGGAAGAGAAAATTTGAACATTGAAATGCATCCATTATTTGGGACAGTAGAAAACATTACAAAATACAACATGCTTTTCTCCAATGATGAATTCTAACTAAGTTTAAATCAAATTTAGCCATGTCTTGATTTCTTAAAGTGAAATACATTAGTAAGCACTGTAAAACTACTTTCAAATGATATTAAATATATTAAGAAAAAGTGAATGTTTTGGGGCCGACATTGTGGCACAGTGGAGTAAGCCACTGACTGTGACGCCGGCATCCCATATGGATGCCGGTTCCAGTTGCCGCTGCTCCACTTCTAATCCAGCTCCCTGCTAATGTGCCTGGGACAGCAGTGGAAGATGACCAAAATGAAATTCCAGCCTCTTGGATTTGGCCTGGCCCAACCCTGTTTGTTGTGTCCATTTGGGGAGTGAATCAGGGGATGGGAGACCTCTCTCTCTCTCTCTCCCTTTCTCTCTGTCATTCTGTCTTTCAGATAAATAAATAAATCATTCCCTCCCCCCCCCCCCCAAAAAAAAAACAGTGAATGTTTTCTCCATCTCTCTCTCCAATTCACTGTCCTCCTACTTGATAGTCACTGGTAAAGTTTTGTGAGTCTCTCTCAAAGCCATTTTCTATGTAGAGATTAAAAAAAAAAAAATCTGTCTTGATACTTTGGAGCAGACTGATGAATCTAATCCATTTTTACATTTGCAGAGCACCCCATATTAAGCAAATGCCATTACTCATTTAACAAGTTCCATATAGAAATAGAAGGACATTTGAAATTCTTTTCTAATTTTCCTTTTTACAAATAGTGCTACAAGAAGCACTTGTGTATTTCCAGAGAATATATGCTCCTGGATGTGTAATTACTGGTCAGAATGTTTGTGCACTGAAAAACTTTGACAGGCAATGCAAAATTACCAACCAAAAATGCTGTCTCACTGTGATGTAGATGATAACCTACTTGCCAGCCCCCTGCCCACACTGAATATTATCAGCCTTAATATCTGCCAGTCTGTTGTATGTTTGTTTTATTTGTATCCATGGGTTTCAATTTGCAATTCTTTGACTATTACAGAGATTGAGAGCCTTGGCAAATGGATACTGGCAGTTTGTGTTTCTTTTTTCTATCAATTACCTGCACGGAATTCAGAATATGTTTAGCATCTCAATGATTTTTCCCATTAGGGTTCACTGAAATGTTCCACAGTGTACTCTAATTCTGCCAAGGGAGTAACAGTATATTTGTAGATTGTTCTTTTCAAAACAGAAAGCATTTCCGTTTGTGGACAAAAGTAAATCATGCTAATGCTCCGAAAAAGGATTCAAATATGTAGAAGTTATTAAAAAAATTACGAACACAATTTAAAAAAGTCTTGAAATCACTTGCAATAATGATCAAAAGGTATCCACTGTTAACATTTCAGTACTTATATGTCTACACTGTACATGATTTTTTTAAGATGCCATTTTACAGAAAGGACAAAAGACTATATGAATTGCTTTCTAAATTTATTTTTTTTATTTTATTTGAAAGGCAGATAGATCTCCCACCCACTTCTTTATTCCCCAAATGTTTGTAGGAGGCCAGGACAGGGCCAGGATGAACCAGGATCCAGGAACTCATTCCAGGTCTCCCATGTGAATGGCAGGAACCCAACTACTAGAGCCATCATTTGCTGACTCCCAGGGTGCACGTTAGCAGAAAATTGGAATCAACAACAGAGCCTAGGATTCAAACTCAGCACTCTGACTTGGGATGACTGTGTCACCCAAGTGTGGTAGTAATCACTGTGGCCAAAACCCACCTCAATATATGTGTTATTCTGGAACATGAACCGTTATTTTCAATTTTAATGTATTTAGTTTTTATTGTGCAAATAATGCACACTCATGCAGGCTTGCAACTACCTTGAAAACTGTGATGTGAAACAGGGAATCCTTACTGTATCCTTGTAGAGGCTAATTTGTAGCTCACTAAATTACTTCTGCAGAAACGGTATTTTTGTTTGTTTGTTTGTTTGTTTTGGCATCCTTGTAGTATCTTTTAGAAGAACTACTTAAAAAATAGTGAGGTGGATCTCTGAAAATATTTACCGCACAGAATCAGAACTTTGCTTTTTCTAAAGTATCGTAGATGAAACATGGTGTTTGGATCTCACCGTGATTGGATTCTCATTTTTGCTTCTAATGAGTAGTTGGATCTTAACCATTATTTCACCCCCTTTTGTCTCCTCAGTCATAAAGTGGGATTAGCAACATTGTTGATTCCAAGTTATTCTGAGGATTAAATGGTAACACTACACAATATGAGGAAATGTCCAATACACATGGTTTGAATTTGAATTGTCCAAACTACTCTACAGTTGGGTTTATCCAGTAAATAATCTCATTTTCCCCTTATATATTTATATCCAAAAGATTTATGTTATCACAAAGATGGCAAATAATATTTTCTTTTAAATAAAAATTCACTAGTTGTGACATTATTATCAAGAAAAGGGAGTCTAGATTGTTTGGAAACCCTTGTCTTTAAACTTAAGAAAAACTTAACCATGAATGATCAAGCATGCAAAATCCACCAGGAGCCACTCTGGTCTTTTTTTAAGTGACATAAGAGGGGACATATTGAATTATTGGTATAAAACTATTTCTGTGAAGAATCTATAGTGCACAAGAGACTCTTTTAATAAGAAGGGTTAGCCAGAATTATGTCAAAATTAATACAATTCATATTTAGGGCATTTTCAGAACTATTGCTTTAGAAATTTCTATTCCAGTCTGGACAAAAAGAGAATTAAAACTTCTTAAAACTTCTTCCCACTACTTACCTTTCTATCCTTTTAGCTAGTTCTTTTGCAATTGTTTTTCTGAGGTAATGTTTATTTTTTTAAGGAGTAAAGACTATTATGGCTTACTTAGGGAAATCTGCTTTTGAATTCTGGAGTGCTTTAACCTGGCTACTTAATCTACTCTTAGCTATATTGTGATTACCTTGAACAGCCTTTAAGGAAGAATTTTGAGCTGCTGATTCATATTGTAAAGATGATTTTATTCATAATCCATGCTCTATTAAGAGAGTGTATTACCAGGAAGTCTATACCTCAGAACCCTATAAAACCTGGTAAGGACCAGAAATTATTGACATTTTCCAGTATGAAAATATACTAGCTTTTCCAAGATTCACAGAAGAAATCTATTCATTTAATTAGGAGAGTTGAAAGTCAAGGTAATCAATGGAAATTCAAATGTGAGACAAATTTGAAAGTTTATATCTGTATTCTGTTAACCCAAGTTAATAGCAACTGCTTAGTCTGCTCATCCACTAGGCTGATACAGAACTTGGCTTCTTTTGCATCGAGAACATGGAGGGTTCAGCCAACTGTTTGTTTGGCTTACAGAAACATATTCATAGTTATCCAAATTTAATTTAAACCTAAATGTAGTAGCTCCCAATTACTTATAACATGATTCTCAATGAGCTATTACATACTTGTCTATGTTATTCCATTTAAAATTTCACAAAATTGCTGAAAGACTCATCTCTCTACTAGCACTCAACTAGGGAAGAATTGAAGGGGGGGTGGAATATGACACAATCTAGTATGGCAGAAGTATAGAGACCATATTTTTATAACCCATTAAAAACCCCTTCAAGGCCACACAGGCCCTGGAATAAAATAAAGATCCATTGTATGGCAGCCGAAAGGAGCTTTCAATCTTGCCATACTCCATATGGTATAGATGAAATGTCCTTCCACATTTGTATTGATGTCTAGAAATAATCAACAAAATGACCTTCAAAATGAAAGAGAAGAGATCAGCCTAACCCTTGGCTTTCCCAAAGTCTGTTGCCCCTCACACTGAAGAATCATAACATTTTAGAGCAGAAGTGTATAAAATTTTTAGCAGTTAAATATCCATTATCTGTGTAGGACCTTGGCTGTTCTAAGATCTGGCTAAATAATCCTAGACTTAAAAAGGATTTAAGATGTATAAAATGATAAACATTCTTGCCAGAACCATACTGATTATTGTCAATAATTTGAGGCCAAAAATAAGGGTTTTAATAAAAACTAATTGCATTTTTAAACGGCAATGGCAACGCATGAACAAAAAGGCTGAAAAAAATAAGAGAGAAAGAAAGAGATGCCAAATGAAAGGAGGCAAAATGTTGCTTTGATATTGAAGAATATTATTGTAAATAAGATCCTATTCTAGAGAGCAATTCCATATATCAATGAGCCTGTGAGTGAATTATGATGAGGTCCTGTGGGAGAAAGAAAAATCAAGGAGAACACAGTGGACAATTTATTTTGAATAGAGTGGGAATGGTATTAACAGCTCAATTAAGTGCCAACAGTTTAGAATTAGCTAAGAGTCATTGTCTTCCTGGGACAAATAAATTCTAGCTGTTCTAACTTGCTTTATGTTCACATAAATGTGAACCAAAATGTGCTTACATTGTTCCTGTTGACAACAGAACAAACCAAAAAGGCTTTATTTGCTGAGTACAAATGAAGATTCATTCATTCCTGTTTTCTAGAATACTGTCAAGGCACAAATTCTTCTATGTTTCTATATTTAGACGGATGTAGAAATGTTTTCTCTGGAGAAATGTGGCCCAGTCTGCTCTGAATCTTGCCCATTTCTTGCTGCCCTGTCTCTTCCATGTGTTTTGTACATGTTCAACGCTTATTCCTTAAGAAGCAATGCTCACTCTCTAGGCAAGGACCATTTTCTGAGTCCATGGGTCTGCACTGGCTTCAGGGCTCTAATGAGGACAGTCATTTGATACAATGGTGGAGGTCAGCTTTTCCTTGCAGTTTCTCTGTATTTTTTCGACTTCATCACAAACTTCCCTTTCTCCACCTCACCTCCTGAAAAAGACTTATTTTCTTTTACCTCTGAAATTACAGGGATCCATTTTCTCTTACCTTTTCCTATCATCTGCTTCCAGACTAGGCAGCTTTTAAGGCCCCTTCCTCTGGTATTATTCTTTGATTCCAAATCTACTTGAGCTTGAAATGTCATTCCAAGGTCATTCCCACACAGAGGGTTGAAGCTCCTGTTTCACACCTGCTAAATCAAGCTAACATGCCCATCATTTCATCTCCACTCAGAGCCCTAGGCTAGGCATCCTGTTATATATCCTCTCTGTCCCAATATAAACTCCATGAAAGAATAGTGAAACAGACATTTAAAAGTACCCACTAAGAGAAAAATGAGGTTTCCTCCACACTGTATTTCTGGGGTGTTTTATCTATTTCCCCTATCTCCCCCACTCTATCTCCTATCTCCCCCACTCCACTCCCTTATCCAAGTGAATACTGGGAACTCCTGCAATCTGTCTCTCAGCTGATTATCTTTCTCTGCTGTCCCTCGGTGCTAAACCACAGTGGAGAATGGAGAAATTTCACATTAAAAACTCTCATGTGTGTCCTGTGTGTATTCAGTAACCACAGAAGTCAGTTTCAGAAGCCCCTGCATACCATGATAATAACTATTCCTTTCTAATTCTAGCTGTTCACTGCTAAAGAAGAAACCTGGGATTAGAACAATGTTGTATCCCCAGAGGAATATAAACTAGCACTTCACAACAAAATTAAAACCATGTTCACTAAGGTGCTGACTTGAAAATTACGTGACTATCCCATGAACTATTGGGCTACTGTTTCTCATGGCAAAAAGTAGTATGAAGTTTATTCCAAAAAGAACAACTCAGAATTCTGTACAAGAATAGGCTGTAATGTCAATCTGTTCTCAAATGAACCAGTTACATAGAAGGAATTCTGCAGAGAGCATTTTTTTTTTTTTTTTTTGGACAGGCAGAGTGGATAGTGAGAGAGAGAGAGAGACAGAGAGAAAGGTCTTCCTTTTTGCCGTTGGTTCACCCTCCAATGGCCGCCACGGCTGGTGCGCTGCGGCCAGCGCACCACGCTGATCCGAAGCCAGGAGCCAGGTGTTTCTCCTGGTCTCCCATGCGGGTGCAGGGCCCAAGCACTTGGGCCATCCTCCACTGCACACCTGGGCCATAGCAGAGAGCTGGCCTGGAAGAGGGGCAACCGGGCCAGAATCCGGTGCCCTGACTGGGACTAGAACCCGGTGTGCCGGTGCCACTAGGTGGAGGATTAGCATATTGAGCCGTGGCGCCGGCCCTGCAGAGAGCATTTTAAGAGTTGCTAAAGAAAAATAAATTGTGGTTTATTTTCAATACAGAATCTAGCCTAACATGACATGATGGGGATATAATGAGGGCCTACATCCTTGGTTCAAGAAGACTTTATGAAGAACACAATTCTCCAAAACATGGAGAATTCAGATAGCTGAACAGAAGAGAACTATAATGTAAAATCTATGAGTACATCCTTTTCCCTGTGTTTTTTTTTTTTTCTAAGATTCATTTATTTATTTGAAAAGCAGAGTTAAAAAGAGGCAAAGGTAGAGAGAGGGAGGTCTTCTATCCGATTGTTCACTACCCAGATGGCCGCAACGGTCAGATCTGCGCCAATCCAAAGCCAGATCCAGGAGCTTCCTCTGGGTCTCCCATATGGGTGTAGGGGCCCAAGGACTCAGGCCATCTTCTACTGTTTTTCCAGGCCATAGCAGAGAGCTAGATCGGAAGTGGAGCTGCCTGGACTTGAACCAGCACCCATATGGGATACAGGCACTGCCAGCAGCAGCTTTAGTTGCCATGCCACAGTGCCAGCACCCACTGTGTCTTTCATTTTTAAGCATCTTGGGTGTTGTGACTCAAGTGGAAATTTAACCAAATGGAGGAAAATCAATTTTTCTGCAAATATGTGTCATATTTCTATTGAATTCCTGAGTAATATTAAGTATACTCTAGACTAAAATAGGCCCAACCCAGAAATTCCACTTCCTAATTCTCTTAAGCCTACTCCACTCAAAGTCCTGTAAATCCGTGGATAGAAAAATTTCCTCTGCCAAAATGAGTTAAGCCACTGCCTGTGATTCCAGTGTCTCACATAAGCGCCGGTTCTAGTCCTGGCTGCTCTACTTCCTATCCAGCTCCCTGCTAATGTGCCAGAGAAAGCAGCAAAAGATGGCCAAGTGTTTGGATGCCTGCCACCCATTTGAGAGACCAGCACTGAGTTCCAGAATCCTGGGTTTGGGCTTGTTCAGCCCCAGATGTTGTGACCATGTGGGTAGTGAATGGAAGATCTCTTTCTCTCTGTCTCATCCTCTCTCTGTAACTTTGCCTTTCAAAAAATGTTAAAAACAAGAAAAGAAAAAAAAAGAAAATTTACCTCCAATTTAGTACAAAGTATATCCTCAATCAGTATCAAGGTAAAATGTACTTTGGTGTTGGCAACAGAAGGTAAATGACAGTTCCAGTGGTGGTTTTGTGACTACCTTTTCCTCCTTTATAACGAATGCCATGCAAATTTCCATAATCAGTAATTGTTAAACTTCCATGGTCTCAATCTCAAGCAGCCCATTCTTTGAACCATACTTCCTATCTTTCTATTGCCTTTGACTAGTAACAAGATTCTTGTTATTCAACCCAACAGGGACCTACAACTCATTGTTCCCACCACGATTCTGCTCATCTGCTTCCTCCTGAAATAATCTGGATTCCATGGTTCACTAGTGTAGTCACTTCCTTAAACCCTTGACTCCCTTTGCTCATTTCTCTTACTTTGCAGTACATGCCCAGCATGACCCCTGCTCACATTCAAACTCACTGCAGTTTCCTTACCGCTGAACATGGCTACAGAAAAAATGCACAATTATGAATTTACTCCCACTTAAATTACCCAACCAAATTGAAGTGGTAGCCACTAATCCTATCTTGCCTCCCACGTCCAACTTGTTCCCTCCTTTCCAGAAGATTTCTTGCTCTTCTTAATCACAAAACAGCAAGATCCCCTGCCCCACCATCATCATGATCAGTTTATGATCTTGTTTTCTATTTTATTGAGAAACTAGCAGTATAGAATTTTTGTTTGCTCTACCCTCAAAAACTCTTACCTTCAGTTGTCATCATGAATGTGTGTGCTCTTACCCTGAGACAGTTATTCAGCTTGTCCAGTCGATCTAATGCCTCGTTGTCTCCGCAAAGATAGTGTTCCAGCAGATAGCCCTCTCTCCTACATCATCATCTCTACTAAGTCACTTCTATCACGCCTTTCACCTAGCCTTCCATCTGCTACTCCATTCCCATGCACCCAGTGAGCCAAATTTTGAGTGAGTTATTAATGCTCTAGTCAGCCATTGCCCCAGAACTTAATTAAAACTGCTAGTCAGTGTCACAGTGCCCTCTGTATTTCTAAATCTAATTGTAAACTCTCAGTCTTCCATTTAATTGATCCATCAGCAGTTTTAAAATTTTTTAAACTAATTTATTTAGTGAGACAGAGAGAGGACATTCATTGATTCACTCCTCAGATTCCTACAAGGGCCCTGTCCTGGTCTGCGTTGGGCCAAAGCTGGGAGCCAGAAACTCAATCCAGGTTTCCCACATGGATAACAGGGACTCAAATACTTGAGCCATCACTTCCTGCTTCCCAGACTGTGCTGTTTGTGCTAAATTGGAGAGAGCTGGAATTGGGAGCTGGAGCATGGGATGGAACAGACACACTGATTAGAGACATGGATATATTACTCAGCAACCCAACTGCTTAGCCAAGTGCCAACCCTCATCAGTAGCCTATATGAGAATTGATTATTCCTTCAAGTATGTTGCACAATGCCTTCACCGCTATCTCTACCTACCTACCTACCTACCTACCTATCTATCTATCTCTTTATCTTCAACTTTCTTTACTTTGCTACCAGGAAATTACACTCTCCTAGTCTCACTCCTTTGACATGGGCTGCCTCTTCTCAGCTTCCCTCACTGTTTTCCCCTAATTTCCCCCACCACTAAACATCAAAGGGCACATGACTCACTCCTAAGACTGTTTCTCTTCTCCATCTACAATTTAGAAGGTTTAGATATTATTTATTCCCTGGAAAAGTTATATCCTTGCCTTGTAATCCTTCCATAAACTTCAACTCATATATAGAGATAAATAGATATATGTATTTGACATCTCTGTGTGAATATGCAGTAGACATCTTGAAGTTAATTTGAACTGCACTGAACTGTTATTACCCACCCCTCAGACAACCTTCACAGATTTTCCCACACTCAGTACTAACACAATCCTGTAATAACACAAGTGAGAATTATTGGAGTAAAACTGTATTCTTTTTACTCACTTGATATTCAACAAATTCTTTCAGCTCTACTCCAAAACATATTCAGAATAAACCATCATCTTTTATCTGAATTACTGTAATCCGATCCTTACTAGCCCCTGCTTCTATCCTTGCTCTCCCACAGCATTTTATCAATGTAACAGTCAAGGTCATCTTTAGCCTTAGTCAGATCATGTACTCCTCTGCTCAAGAACCCAATGAGTGGGGCTGGGACTGTGGCTTAGCCGGCATCCTATATGGATGCCGGTTCGTGTTCCAGCTGCTCGTCTTCCAAACCAGCTCTCTGCTTATTGCTTGGGAAAGCAGCGGAAGATGGCGCAGAAGATGGCCCAAGTGCTTGGGCCCCTGTACCTGCGTGGGAGACCCAGAGGAAGCTCCCGCCTCCCAGCTTCATCAGAAGCTCGGCTCAGATGGCCATTGGATCGGCTCAGATGGCCATTGCAGCTATTAGAGGAAATGAACCAGCAAATGAAATCAATCTCTCTCTCTCCCGCTACTGCCCGTCTTTAACTCTGCTCTCAAATAAGTAAAGTTTTAAAAGAATCTTTAAAACATTCACCATTAAAAAAAGAGACCCCACCACTTTCTCACTCGGAGTCAAAGTTCTTATAGTGGGGTACAAATTATAACACAGTCGACTGCTCTTTTCACTGCCCTACTCTGTGGCCAGCATCTCTGACCTCATCACAGGGCTTCACTGGCTCACCCTTCTCCAGCACTTGTCTTTTTTTTTATTCCTTGAAAATCCGGATCCTTTGCAGTTTCTGTTTTATTTCTTCCCAGAATTCTTTTCATCTCATGTGTACTCATGATTCACTTCCTTACTTCCTTCATGACTTTGCTGAAATACCACTTCTCAGTGCAGCCTTCCTTAATCTCTGTTTAAAACATACTAACTCCTGCATCCCAGCATTCCACTCTATCCCCTATGCACTTACTACTACGTGATTTCTGTATATTGTAAGTTATTTTCTTTTCAGCAGTTTATTTTCTTCATCTCCTCCTTTTCCACTTCCACTAGAATTAAAGCTCCTTGAGGGCAAGACTTTTTTCTGTGCTTAAAGAATGCCTCTACCACAGTATGTGCTCAATGACTATTTTTTTCATTATTGAAGTTTGCTTTCTACAGATACGGAAACAGGCTTTAAAAATACAAGCCCCCAACCACAGAACAAGTAAGCTGAGCTCCTGAGCAATCTAACTCTCATGGCTTCTTTGCTCAGGTCCTTCCCCCTAGGTGGAATCTAGATTGCTTGCCAGTTATTCCAAGCCAGAGACTGGCTTCGCAGCTGGAGAGTCAATGGTTAACTATACTTTGCTTTTCATTGATGGTGAAGTTCAGGTTAGAGAGGAAAGAAAATGTACTTTCCTTATGATTTGGCAAGGGAAATTATAACAATGAAGGAAGGATCTTCTTTGAGCTTGATTAATTCAGAGTTGAACTTCATAGAATTCAAATAAGTCAGGCAACAAAGAGAAGAGAGATTTTGGGTGATGCTAAAACCATGTGCAAAGTCACTGAGGTACATGTTTGTATTTCACGTTAAGTTCACTACCAAGGTAGAGACCAGATGGCAGTGGACCTTTGTGTCATGTGATATATCCTGAGAGTGAGTCACTTGGGAATTTAACAGGGGACTTGTATCCTTTAGATTCATATTTTAGACTCCTCAGCTGGTGGCACATGAAGAGGGAGACCAGTGACTAGACCAGTGCCATGGTTCACTTTCATGGAGAAGGCTTCGACCCGAAGTAGGGATGCCACTGTAAGCACAGAAAAGAGAAACATTTTGAGGAAAATTCAGCGAATAGTAATAGCTATTTATACAGAACTAGGAGTAAGGAAGGAAAACATTTATGATGATTCAGAGTTTCTTCGATTCAGCAACTAGTATAATACTGTTGAACTAAGATACACAGGATAAAGAAGAGAAAGCTGTGTGATTGGAATGACCACAGGCTCACTATTTGACAGACTGACTTTAAAATGTTTGAAAGAAATCCATGTGGTAAAATAAATCTGAAGGTCTGAGGAGATGTCAAAGCTAGAGAGACTCAAGTTATCTGCATTAAAATCAAAGTCAAACCCTGGGAAGGGACCTCACTACCAAGGCAAGAGGAATAGGAAGCAGCGCGTTGAGAACTCTGGAAAATTACAAGACAGAGTGGTTATAAGAGAGAGGGTTAGATGAAGAGCAACTCAAAAAGCAGAAGGGTGAAAGGAAACTAGAAAAATTTAGTGCAGCTGACAGAAATGGAATATTTCCAGAAGTGTCAAAAAGCGAAAAAAAAGAAAGTGTTTTTTTCAGGCAAGTAGGTTTTAGTGGAGTGGTGGAAGTAGATTCATTGAAGGATGAATGGGAAATTAGAATAATTCTAAAAATATTGGATATAAAGAGAAATGGAACAATATCAAGACACGATAGAAGAGAGCTTGTTTTTGCTGTCTTTTGAATGGATGAGAGTGTGATCTGGACTGATATTTAGCCTGAACAATTGAGTTTGTCCTCTAGTTTCAGCTCTGATTGGCAACCCTATCTATTCTGACTGCTTAGCATCCAGAGTTATTAGTCAATAAATAGAGTACGTTAGTAGGAAACTGGAATAGGAAGTAGAACCAGGACTTGAACAAAGGCACTTTGATGTGAGTTGTATGTGCCAAGCACTCACTCCTACACTTTTAAATGACTGAAAAAATAAATTAAAAAGAAGACTGTTCATGACACATGAAAATTTTATGAAGATTCAAATTTCAGTGTTTACACATAAAGTTTAATGGAACAAAGCTACCCGTTTGTATATATACATTTATGTATTTGTTTATTTACACCTGCTTTCACAGCACAGCAACAGAGCTGAGTGGTTCTAAAAGTGATGATACATCATTCAAAAGCCTAAAATATTTACTATCTGGCCTCTTCCTAAAAAATAGTTGCTGATCCCTGGTTTATAGTATGATATCTGGGAAGAGAGAAGGAGAGAAAAGTAAAAGAAGAAAATAAAATCAACAGTACATACAGTAAGATTTACCTTAAATGGAAAAAATAAAAGATACTTCATCCTATGAAACTAGGGAAAAGGGATAGGATTGTGCAAATACAAATCAGTTTGTAGGTGTTGGAGGAGAAAGAGGTGGGAGCCCCACCATCACCACTTGTACCTCACACGCTATATTAAATGTGTTGGCTCTTGTGCATCATGACATTCTAGAGGACAAAAACTGTTGTATTTATCTCTGCCTCCCCAACAGCTTTCAACACAGTGCCTTTCTTTCAGCTACTCTCACTAAATATTTAATTGAATCCCAGGTGAAACTCTATTATAAGCTCATTCCTAGAAACCTCTGCCCTTAGGGCCTTGCACTTAATTCTATTACTATCTAGACTGCATTTATTAAAGTTTGATGTTATGTTTAGAGGTGTGAAGAAATGGAAGCTGGTTTCTTTTTTGGTTAATTTTCAGTCCACTAAATGGTCTCAATATAGTCAGAGACAGTTAATATTCTCATGAAAATTGGCCATTTTTCCATATTTTCAGTCTGTGTCACTAAGGGATTTGGAAAAGAAAAGTATTCAAACATAAGATATTATTGCAGGTATATTTAGAGTGACAAAAAGAGAAAAAAGAAAATAAGAAACGCAAGGAGGGGAAGAAAACTACTATAGCATACAGGATATAACAGCACTTAGTTATTTTATTTGGTCAGCATTAATGGATTTTAAGAGGCTGAAATTTGATGCCATTGGGTGTACACATCACATACACTGCTATTGCCGCAATTGCTACAGTCTTACTCTTTCTTATACAAATATTTTGCTAACCTGTTCCTTCAAAGTATTTAAGTTTCTAATTGCTAATGAACAGTTATCTGAATGCACAAAAACAGTCCATGACTATCTTGAAGTTTACCTTTTACTGATGGCACATTGTGGGGAGCAATCCGGACTAGACTGTTACTGGAATTAAGACTTATTCTATGCATCTGCTCTCCCACAATATGGCGCTGGGAGAGAAGTAAACAGCTTCCGCACAGCTGCCTCCAGTTCAACCAATTAACTGTAGGACTTGCTCCTGATTGGAGAGCAGCGTACTCGGCGTGTGGGCAGCCGAGTTGGGATTGGCGGAGGAGGACTATAAAGGAGGAGAGAGACGGCATGCACGAGGAACATCTATGGGGAACATCTAGCTGAAGGAACACCTGTGCAGCCCCCGAGACGAGCCGGCCGGCGGTGTGCCGCTCCCCTGCGGAAGTGGGGAATGCGGCCGGGGGGAACTGCCCTTCCACGGAGGTGGAAGGGATAGTAGCCAACCCGGGAAGAACCAGCAGCAAACCCGGGGAGGGCCGAGCAGACGAAAGAACAGCGCAGGGTCCCGTGTCGTTCCTCCACGAAGAGGGGGAGCGACAGCACATAAGTGAAGTAATTGCAAAACATTCATGAGAAAATGGAATTAAAACATAGATTTGGGGCCAGTGCTGTGGCACAGTAGGTTAAGCCTCTGCCTGCAGCACCAGCAAACCATATGGGTGCCCATTCATGTCCTAGCTGCTCCAGCTCCAATTCAGCTTTCTGCTAATGGTCTGGGAAAGCAGTAAAAGATGGCCCAAGTGCTGGGGCACCTGCACCTACATGGGAGCCCTGGAAGAAGCTCCTGGCTTCGGATGGGCTGAGTTCCAGCCATTGTGGCCATTTGGGTAATGAAACAGCAGATAGGAGACCTCTCTGTTTCTCTCTTTCTCCCTGTAACTGCATCTCAAATAAATCTTTAAAAACAAAGCAAAAAAAAAATTTATTTTGGTGCAGAAATTTGAAGTCCATGCCTAGTTTTTCAATTGTATGCATTTTCTTGATCTTTTTGAGGTACCCTCACAGTTTCCAAAAGAGTTTACAGAAGTCATTGAGCAAGTTCCTCTGCCTCTAAGGAGGATTGTGTAGCATTTAAAATTGATATTTCAGTTTTAAAAACAGTTTTAGGAAAGTTATTCATCATTCTAACCAGAGAGAATTTTCCAGATAAAATAATAAATGAGTTTGTGAGATATACACATGCATGCACACACACATACACACATTTTCCCACTTACAAGTGTTCACTCCAATTAGCCAAACTACCAGATCTCTCATTTAGTTAAAAAGTAAACAATATTTATGAGAAAGTGTTGATGATTTTACATTATTACACACTCTCTTATTACTATGAAAATTTTAAAAAGTGTTAGCACTCGGTTATCTAATGTTCTTCAGTCCCCCAATAAATCTTTGCATCTCCAAAGAGAGTTATATATGTGATGACCAATAATGATATTCATCTTGGCCCGATCATCCTCATCATCAATCTTCTAATAGTCAAAAATTGCTGAAAGGAGTACTCTAAAGTGACTGATGACAGTGGTATAGTCCCCAGTGACACAGAATATATATCTTGTATGCAACATATGACATAATAGTAGTAAGGCAAATTTTCATACTCGCAAACCTTAGCCTCCAAGCTACACGCTTATCTAA
Organism: Oryctolagus cuniculus; assembly: GCF_964237555.1. Taxonomy (NCBI): domain Eukaryota; kingdom Metazoa; phylum Chordata; class Mammalia; order Lagomorpha; family Leporidae; genus Oryctolagus; species Oryctolagus cuniculus. The sequence continues at coordinate 75,896,633 of NC_091434.1, read as the reverse complement.
CTCATGTATAGAACAGCATAGAGTTTCACTACAGTGATGTATCAGAGGTTGTTAGAAAAAAGTGCAAAGGGGAAAAGAAAAGCAAAATATTTTGCTTGTTAATTCATATGGGAAATGGGATATGGGAGTTTTAATTTTATCTTTCTATTTTCATCGTATTTCAACATTTACAAAGTTTTGTAGATTTTGTGCTTTATCCCTTTCTTCAATGAATCACTACTGGAACTAGAAGAAAATAACTTGGTCTGTGAAGGTAAGAGAAAATAAATAAAAATGCAAACTGTCATCTGTGCATTTCTACTGGCTGAGATGCATTGAAGACCTCTTGCACTGAATGGTTTTAGACTCTTCATAGATAAAGGCTCAGGGAAATAAGATATAGTCATCAGTTGAACATGCTTTTTATTAGTATCTTTTGTGGGTGGGGGGACTTTGTAACTGAAGACATTTAATACATTATGCTAAGATAGTTGGGAAACTGACTTAAAAAAAAAAGTATGAACAGAACAAAATTTACTGGCAGACTATTCTTTTGGAAGGAGTCCCAGAGTAATTCACAAGTGAAGAAAAGAGATGTATGATAAAACTAATAGCTATGTCAATGAGGAAAATTGTGTCCTATTGTCACTATTCAGCTTCGACACATTAGAATGTAAAGGAATGTAACTAAATCAAGAGATTTATAATCATACATAGGAAATATGTTACATGTATTGGAATTCACCTTATTTTCCTTTTTGTCCCATTTTATGGAATTACTCTCTATCCAATGCTTCTTTTTATACCCACAGACTGTTTCTCATTCATCCTAATCCAAGGACAAAAGGTTACAACTGGGTCCTATTACTTTCCTTAGGTAACTCACAAATGCTTGTTTTGTTTTTCCTGGAAATGTCCCCATTGTTAAATGGTGGAATGATGGACTTCTTTCCTAAAATCTTTTTTAAAATAAAAACAACAATTTTGATGGTATAGATATAATCTTCCCTGAGGCCAACGAATTGTTCAGTGACTTCTGTAAAGCCACTTTGGAAACGACGCTGGCCTCTGTAGTGAGAGAATTGGTTTGCTACTACCCCATTCACTTCAACCATGACTTTTATAGCCACTGTAAGCAATCAGTATCTGTCTGTTTCATTTCCTGCACCCTCTTCAATCTTGTTCCTTTATACTGGACCCAGGCTTTATACTCTCTCTCTGCCCTTAAGCCTTGTGGTTTCCACTGAAGGAGTCTATCTATCCCTCACTCATTGCCTTTTCCTCTCTTGGCCGCCAAAACCATAGGACACAGGACAGCAGTTTTGCTGCATCTGCTACCAATTTGAGCTTGAATTATTCAAATCATTCTGTTTCTGATGGGAAGAAAAACCACACAGTAATCAGGTGATAAAGTGCTATCTAAAAGCAAAACGCAAAATATCAGTGTTTAAGTGTGTTAACCACTTGATCAGACATGAACTGCAAATCCATGTGGTAAACAGACTTTTTCCAACTATGTACCTGGCTTGCAGATGCACTCCTTTAGTGATGTATCAGTCTCTTTAAAATGTTCCACGAATATTTGGGATGTGATTTGACGCACTGATGCTAACATTATAGAATCACAAATTACTATTATTTTTATAAATAATTACAGTTGTCCACTCTCACATAGTGCACTTGTAGGGCCACAGAAACATGTCTTTAAATACTCCTTATTTGTCTCACATAAGAGGAAATTCTTTAATTTTTTATATTAGTATGACTTCCACCTGTCAAGTTCATTTAAAATTTTTTGTTTTATTTAAATAAAGCAAAATTATTCATTTAAATAAAATTACTTTCTGTATTAAGTAATCTAACGCCACAATACTTGAATGAAAAGAGCATTAGTCTAAACTAAGAAAGTAGCCACTTAGAAATCTTTATGCCTTGCGTTTGCCATCAATAGAACTGGATAAATTTGCAAGTGACCCTTCTACCTTGCCTGGCTACTTAAGGATGAAAACAAATGTTTGAAACTTCTCAGGAGGCAACTCAAATCCATCAAAATGTTGAAGAGATTCAAGTTAGGGAGCCCAACTCCACTAAAGGTTTATATGATAATTGTCCCATAAAGGAAGAATGGTTGAGAGCTATTTTATTTCCTTTCCAAGACTAATTTTTTTTTTACTTTTTCAATTCAGTAACAATTTTTCATTATTCTTGATATTCTACAAATGTCATTTCAAATTTGGCAATTTATGTCCTGAATGCAAACTGAATAGTTCATTTGGATTTTATTCTCTCTGCAAATATTACAAAATTACATTTACACTTCTTTCTGTGTTTTTTTTTCGTTGTTGTTGTTTTTGTTTTTGTTTTTGTTTTTGTTTTTGTTTTTGTTTTTCAACAGGCAGAGTTAGACAGTGAGAGAGAGAGAGAGAGAGAGAGAGAGACAGAGAGAAGGGTCTTCCTTTCCGTTGGTTCGCCCCCACCAATGGCTGCTGCGGCCGGCACTGCGCGATCTGAAGCCAGGAGCCAGGTGCTTCTCCTGGTCTCCCATGCGGGTGCAGGGCCCAAGCACTTGGGCCATCCTCCACTGCCTTCCTGGGCCACAGCAGAGAGCTGGACTGGAAGAGGAGCAAATAGGATAGAATCCGGTGCCCTGACCGGGACTAGAACCCGGGGTGCCGGCGCTGCAGGCAGAGGATTAGCCAAGTGAGCCGCAGCTCCTGCCTTCTTTCTGCTTAATGGCAATGCTTTAAAAATTGCTGCAATACAGGACACATTATACTTTCCTTTATCCTTGGATGTTTTCCACAACAAAACTGAAATTTTACTATTTTATGCAGTACTATGTATCCTTTGCCTCAGGAAAAAAGAATAGACAGTTGTGACAAACAAAAACCCAGTCAGGAATTTCTATTCTGCACACCACTCTCCCTCCTTTTTTTTTTCTGGCCGATCTGTTGTAAATTTGATGGGGTAGTGACTTTCAATATTAATGTTTTGAAAATATTTCTTATGTTAAAGACTATTAAAAGCCTGTAAAATTAATTCTGAATTAATATAAATAAGTAGCATATATAAAATATATAATGAATTAAAACATGAATATTTTAGTCTAACTTAAATAGTTTTATGAATAGACAGAAAGCCTCTGATGACCAAAAATACTACTCTTAAAATGGCTTACATATGGAAGGAAATGCTGACCCAAAATGCGAAAGGGTCTGGGAAGGCTCCTTAGCAGATCTTGGACACTCCTTAGAGGGCAAATGTCTCTGCTCTAAAGGAAATCCACCTGTGGCTCTAGGGAAACTGGATTGCATATATATCAGTGTGTGCAAAGTCATAAGGACTGCTGGTGGACATGGGAATAGGATTTGAAAGAAAAGGGGGGAAAGGGAAGCCTTTTTGGCAGTGGGGATGGCCATGATGGTGGGTGCTTGAGAAAAAGGTCCAAGAAGTTTTATCAGTTGGAAAAATTTTTAACAAGGCTGGAAATATGTTAACAGCTTGGGACAGCTGTAAGAGGAAAAATACACCAAGACTTCTATCTGATCCCATTCTTGCTACCCTGTTGTAAGGGAATGAAAGGTATATTCATTATCTCTAGCTTTTCATCTGTATTATTTAGAGAAACACAAAAAACTACAAAGCAGTATTAAACAATAACTCTGTACTCTGAGAAACCTGAATTTTACCAGTGTTATCAAACATTCTAAAGACAGTTTTCTCAAAGTGTGTGGATACATTGCATTCTAAAAACACTTCCACAAGAACTTGTTTATTGTTATGAGCATCTCTAATGAGAAAGTTTTATGATGAGTTCTAAGGACATGAATATGAAAAAGGCAGCGCCTTAATCCTTGAGATCCTAGTTGCTAGAAATGCAAAGAGATTTGTTACAGAATACCCCCAAAACTGTTTGGAGGAGTTGAGCTATACAACCCCCCACCCCTAGATTGGGTCTGTTAATCTGACACACAGCAAGGCAGTCACTGACGTAAGTAGGTGCAAGGAACTGGGCAGCTACTGCTTAATCCCTGGGCTCCTCAAGGGGGTAAGGATAAAGTTCTCATACAATGAAGCTGATTCTGAAAGGTATGTGGTCAGCTCATGTCCAGGTTTCCGGCTGGTCTATAGTGCTTATGGCCTTTGTTGGATTAGTCAGGGATATTGTGCTCATTCGGGAATTTTAATGATCGTAAGTGAACTCCAGTGAGCCTAGGAATCACATGGAGGTGGTGGTTAGTTTTTGCTCAGGTCCTGGGGTTTTTGGAAAAGAAACCCCTCAAGAGAACTCCGAACATCAAGACATTATTATGGGGGGAAATAAGTGAGCTCATGAGGCTGATGATTACGAACCATGTGGAACTGGCTGTACCACTCCCTCAATTCAAGTAACTTAAGTTTACTGAAAGCCCAGCAAAGGAAATTTTAAGCTACAGGGTGGAGTGTAGAGAGCTGTGGAAGACCATGACCTAATGGTATCTAGCATTTGCAATCAAGGCATTGTTTGGGGGTTTGGGTTCCATCTGCCCTGTTTCTTGTTACTCCTCTAAATTCTGAAGTAGTTCTGGTTCTTTCCTGCTTTTAAGAGGTTAAATAGGGTTTTTCAGAATCAAAGGCGAGAAAGCTACAGGTGTTCTGTTGAAGAAAATTCCTAGGCCGGCACCGTGGCTCACTAGGCTAATCCTCCACCTTGCGGCGCTGGCACACCAGGTTCAAGTCCCTGTCGGGGCGCCGGATTCTGTCCCAGTTGCCCCTCTTCCAGGCCAGCTCTCTGCTGTGGCCCAGGAGTGCAGTGGAGGATGGCCCAAGTACTTGGGCCCTGCACCCGCATGGGAGACCAGGATAAGTACCTGGCTCCTGCCATCGGATCAGCACGCGGCCGCAGTGGCCATTGGAGGATGAACCAACGGCAAAGGAAGACCTTTCTCTCTGTCTCTCTCTCTCACTGTCCACTATGCCTGTCAAAAAAAAAAAAAAAAAAAAAAAAGAAAATTCCTAGTCCTCATCTTAATTGAAGAGATCTTCTGCATCATGGTACAATTTGACCCAGTTAGTCTCCACACAGGTTCATTTTGCAGGTATACTGTTAGTCAACAGCAACAATACAAGCAACAACATACTAATATTCCTCTATCTATAATGCAAACTGGAAAGATTAGAAGTCTCTGCTACCAAGGGCTTCCACTTCCAAACCAGGAACACAGCCACTGATTAAGATTTAGTGTGTGGTCAGATGTAGCATTAGTCTAGATGTGTGGGCACTGTCATTTAAAGTATAGTGAGTGTAATTTGTCAGTACTTTAATGCACAAAATCACATATACAGCCCTATCTCTGGAAAAAGATCAGCATGGCAAGTGTTCATACCAGTGAAGACAGATCTGTTGTATCTTTCAAGCAGGTTTGGGAAATTGGCAGTCTTCTTGCATTTTTTTCCCAGCATCCTTGAACTCATAGAAGGCCCAAAGTGTATCTTTCGATCTATATTAATGGAAACCAAGGCCTATAACAGCCCTCTTCCTTCCTTAGAGTCAGTATTAATGTTTATTCTCTACCTCTTCTAAGACGTAAGATATGGGTGAGGGCTGTGCACCTGGCGACAATGCTGGAGAGTTACTATTGCAAACCCAGTTCCTTTTCTGGTCCACGAAGCGACTACTATTCATGAAGAGTTCCAGATTTGGGGTCTCTAAGGGCCATCGGTCAAGTCCAGCCTTTTGGAATGCACTTGTTCAGTAAACTGTAAGCAGTAATGTACAGGTTCTCCATATGGGTCTGTGAGCCAGGTGACTGGATTTAAAGATAAGATTATTTTTAGAGTAACATTGTTTCATTGAATAACTGGCCTGGTATTTCCTCACGTGGCTGGGAGTGAGCCAGTGACCTCCCTCTTGTTCCAGATGCCTCAGCACAGTGAGCTCTGTGTTCTGTGGTTTGCTGTCCAAGAGTGAAGTACTCTGTCTCCTGCAGTACATCACAGGTGGCTGTTATCATTCTCAGACTCAGCTAGCCTTGGGTGACATTGTCCAGATTAAAAAAAAAAAACAAAACCATGGGTCATCTCATTTTTCCCAAATTTCAAGCCAGTGCTCCAAATCCTAATCATTGCTTCTCAGTCACAAAGAAGTAAAAGAGTTCTTCATCACCTCAGAATGCTAACATTATGTGTGCGATTAACAAATATTATATCTAAGTAGCATCTCTCTTTTGAAATAAAGTTGTAGTTTTGGCAGTCTTTTGTAACAATTGCTATCAGGCAACCACGCATGAGAACCCATCCTTCATAACCTCTTGGCTTTAGCTAATTTTTTTTAGGGTTGACATTAGTGACTCCATCTTGGTGTTTATCCCATCTTTGTGATGAAGATCTTTTTTCTTTAAAACACCACTGATAATCATCTGTCACTGTGTTTTGTTTGTCCCTCATTGCCAAGATGATCTGTCCTATGCTGGTCTCATCTGGTCCCATTTGAGAAAAGAAGCGGTCATCAGCCAGGAGTCAGTGCCAAAAACACTTTTAGCCACATTTGAGCAACAAAGAGATATTAGAAGGAATGGCTCTTAGGCTAACTCTGAACAGAGCCATTGTTTAACTTTGTTCTGTGAGAGTCATCATTTCAATGTACCAGGCCAGCACTATTTTGTTAGTTGTGTTGTGGAAATCTGACAGGCAACAGACATAAAGCTCAAGAGTAAAATGCAAAACAAAACCAACAGGAACACAACAAATCACTTTGCATCTTAGACACAATGAACAGCAAATACCAAGTGTATTATAGTTTAGGGATTCATTGAGCACAAACACCACAAGAGGAGTTGATTTTCAATATAGTAATCTCAGATTTAAGAAACTCTTAATGTCAGGAAGCCAATTCAGGAAGACTCAGTTGTTTAACCATAACATTTAATCTTTTGAAGTTTCAGGGCCTACTAAAAAATGACAATCTTATTTCCTAACTTTAAGGCTGAGAACCTATTGAATCAAGCATTCTGTGCATAATTTTTAGATTTGCCAATGTTTCCAACTGTATCCTATTATAAAGTGAACAGATTCTTACTGAACTCATGCAAAAAATCACATTAGCATGAAAAATATAAATACTCATAAACAGTTTTTGAATTTTGGAGGAATTAAGTAGAGGAAAAAGGTAAACAATTCCATCTTTATTTACAAAAGTGTACTTTACCAAAGTGTTTTAAACCATAGCAATTCAGCAAAAACTTTTCCTGAACCTAGAAATGAAATGTGGAAGTACAGAACCAACAATATTTTAGATGAAAGACACAGAAATCCATAAATTTTATTAAGATAATTCTTGTCTTATTTGATCTCCTTTAGTTGTTTGATGAATTCATCAGTTTTTTACTCCAGAGTTCTGCAAATTCCTAGCTAGTACATTGATCTTAAAGCTGTCAGAAATCTGAATTCAATATTTGTTAGAGTCTTCTCCATGAATCTGATTGCAAATGTTCTTATAGAAGAATCAGAACTGTGGGTGACAAAAGACTTAAAGTAGGCATTGTTAAAATTATGAAACTCAGCAACAAAAAATGAGAGGCAGTGATGTCCCGTGCACACAGCATTTTAGAAAGCACTTGCAGGGTTTTGAAGAACTTCCTTCCATGTTAGCCTTCTGTGCCTGTGGCTGAGGGGTGTCGCTCCCCCTCTTCATGGAGGAACGACACTAAACCCTGCCTAGGCTTCATATCCGAGTCACGGCACCATTATGTCGCTCCCCCTCTTCATGGAGGAACGACACTAAACCCTGCCTAGGCTTCATATCCGAGTCACGGCACCATTATGTCGCTCCCCCTCTTCGTGGAGGAACGACACGGGACCCTGCGCTGTTCTTTCGTCTGCTCGGCCCTCCCCGGGTTTGCTGCTGGTTCTTCCCGGGTTGGCTACTATCCCTTCCACCTCCGTGGAAGGGCAGTTCCCCCTGGCCACATTCCCCACTTCCGCAGGGGAGCGGCACACCGCCGGCCGGCTTTTCTCGGGGGCTGCACGGGTGTTCCTTCAGCTAGATGTTCCCCTTAGATGTTCCCCCTGCATGCCGTCTCTCTCCTCCTTTATAGTCCTCCTCCGCCAATCCCAACTCGGCTGCCCACACGCCGAGTACGCTGCTCTCCAATCAGGAGCAAGTCCTACAGTTTATTGATTGAACTGGAGGCAGCTGTGCGGAAGCTGTTTACTTCTCTCCCAGCGCCATATTGTGGGAGAGCAGATGCATAGAATAAGTCTTAATTCCAGTAACTCAGTCCAGTCCGGATTGCTCCCCACAGATCCCCCTTTCTTTTTATTTTTTGGCGTTGATACGCGCCTGTCTTCGGTGTCCCGCGGCACACACTCTGCTCTACTTGCTAGAGTTGCCACAGGCTCTTACAAGTCCTATCAATCAGGCAAACCGAATCCGGGTCCTCTCTTTGCCATGTTGTGAGGAGGTTTTTAGGCGCTGATGCGTGCCTGTGTTCGGTGCCCTGCAGCGCATGCTCTGCTCTGCCTGCAGGGGCTTACAAGCCCTATCAGGCAAACCGAATCCAAGCCTTCTCATTGCCATATTGTGGGGAGGCTTATTGGTGTTGATTTGTGCCTATCTTCGGTGACCTGCGGCGCACAAGCTGCTAGCCGCCGCAGGTGCTCATCGCCTCACTTAATCAGGCAGACCGAATCCAAGCTCTCACATTGTAGTATTGTGGGGAGGCCTTTCTCTTTCTCTATTTCTCTAACTCCGGGCATTCCTATTTCTCCCATTTTACTTCTATCTTCCAGCATTCCTATTTCTCTCATCTTACTTCTAAACTTCTGTTTCTCTTATCCCTGCGGCTTCCCGGCGGCGCTTGCCCCGAGGCTGCTTCTCGGCACCTCGCCCCGCGGCAGCTTCACGGCTCTGCGCGGCTTCCCGGCGCCTCACCCCGCCGGCGGGTTCCCGGCTCTGCGTGCACGCTCCGCGGTCTCCACGCACTTCGCGCCCGCACCACGGCCTCGCGCCAGCCCCGCGTTCCCTATCTATTCACGCCCCGTGCTCTCTCTGCATGCGGCGGCTTCCGCGAATGTTTCCGCCACCACCGGCATTCAGTCCAAGTTCCCCGGACTAACCTGGCGAATTCCAACCTGGCGGCCCACGTCTCTGCTTCTGGTTCCAGATCTTCGCCTCTTGCTCCCCGGGCTGACTTGAAGAATTCCAAGATGGCTTGGCCTGCACTCGCGGCTTCATCCTCCCTAACATTTTTCTCTACCCGGTATGTTTCCCTAAGTTTTCTTCCAACAATATTCCTCCCTCATTTCTCCTGGCCTCTCCCCACAGTCCGTATCCAAGTCTAAGTTTCTTACAGGTTTCACTTTCACTTTCAACCTGCAGTCCGTATCTGAGTCTAAGTTTCTTCTTGCTTTCACTTTAAATCCTAACTTCTTTCCCACAGTCCATATCCGAGTCTCTGCCTAGGCTTTCAATAGCTTCTTCCAGCACCTAGGCTCTTTGATAGTCTCTCTCTCCGGTATTTTCCACTTCTTCCCGTTTCTTCCCTCCTAGGTTTCCTATCCGTCCTAGGTTTTCTATCCGAGTCACGGCACCATTATGTCGCTCCCCCTCTTCATGGAGGAACGACACTAAACCCTGCCTAGGCTTCATATCCGAGTCACGGCACCATTATGTCGCTCCCCCTCTTCATGGAGGAACGACACTAAACCCTGCCTAGGCTTCATATCCGAGTCACGGCACCATTATGTCGCTCCCCCTCTTCGTGGAGGAACGACACGGGACCCTGCGCTGTTCTTTCGTCTGCTCGGCCCTCCCCGGGTTTGCTGCTGGTTCTTCCCGGGTTGGCTACTATCCCTTCCACCTCCGTGGAAGGGCAGTTCCCCCTGGCCACATTCCCCACTTCCGCAGGGGAGCGGCACACCGCCGGCCGGCTTTTCTCGGGGGCTGCACGGGTGTTCCTTCAGCTAGATGTTCCCCTTAGATGTTCCCCCTGCATGCCGTCTCTCTCCTCCTTTATAGTCCTCCTCCGCCAATCCCAACTCGGCTGCCCACACGCCGAGTACGCTGCTCTCCAATCAGGAGCAAGTCCTACAGTTTATTGATTGAACTGGAGGCAGCTGTGCGGAAGCTGTTTACTTCTCTCCCAGCGCCATATTGTGGGAGAGCAGATGCATAGAATAAGTCTTAATTCCAGTAACTCAGTCCAGTCCGGATTGCTCCCCACAGAGGGGCAGTTTCAAAAGTCTTTGAAAGGCTGAGTCCTGGCATCATTAACAATCATGACTAATAGCATCACACCAGAACCACCAGCCTCCTATACATTTTATGTACTATCCAGAACATTTACAGAAATAACATACTTAGGTACTTATTGTTTAGTTTAGCATCATTTCACAATTTGGCAGTGCTTTCCATACATCTATACAATACAGAACTGTTATCTCTACAAAATGAGAGATGCATCATTTGATAATATCCAAGAGCCCAACTGAAAATTTAAGTCAAAAGAATCTAGAACCTTGATTTTAAGAGACTTTCAAGGACATCAGAAGAGACCTATTTGGCCAAAATAGAATCTCTGATCATTCTGCAATAACAGTTATCTATTAATCAAGGTGATTTATCCAGTTACAGGCCACAATTAATCATAGTTGTAAAGTCACCTAAATATTTTCAAAATAAGTAGATATATTCATAATACCAATATTCTTTAGAGATTCAGTTTTCCCAAGCAGTTAAAACCTAATAATGGCATCAGAGAAACAAGAGATTACCTTGACAAAATACAAAATTTTGTTTCTTTGGCCAGTTACCAAAAGGTAAAGCCACTCATAAAGTATCAAGTTGTCCTGTCACCTAGGCTGGTAAATTTTTTTTTTTTGTTTGTTTGTTTCCTTATTTGAAAGGCAGAGTGAGAGACAGAAAGAGGGTGAAGGAGAGAAATGGGAAAGAAAGAGAGAGCTTCCATCTACTGGTTCACTCCCTAAATGCCCACAACATCCAGGGCTTGGCCAGTCTGAAGCCAGGAGCACAGGACTCCTTCTGGGCATCCCATGTGGGTGGCAAGAACCCAAGTACTTGAGCCATCATCCATTGCCCTCCTAGGTGCATTAGCAGGAAGCCAGATCAGAAGCAGAGGATCGGTACATGAACAAGCCCTTCTGTATGAAATATGGGTATCTCTAGTGATGATTTAACTAGCTGCACCAGAACATTCACCCCAACAAGGCTTTTCAAGTAAACATTTTCAGTCACAAGTCATATTTGAGTTTGAACCAGAGAACAGAACAGCTTAAAGGGGCTGATTATAAAGTTAAGGAATGGAGTAACAAATTAAAAACTGTGAAAAAAAGGAAAAATATAGTCCAAAAGATGATTGAAATAATTATAGAAAAACATTCCCAAAAAAATCAAAGCTTCTTTCAAACTCTTTTACTATCAGTAAACCTTGTTACTTTAACATTGAGGATCAAATTCTAGTTTCATGTCAGAATCCCTTTCATATCAATGTTCAATTCGTTAAACATTTTATTTCAAAATATTTAAAATTTACAAAACCAAAATTGTGATTTATTAATACAGAGGTTTCCCAAGTTATAAAACTATATAAATAATATTTTAAAATTAGGGTCCGGCACTGTGGCTTACTTGTCTAATCCTCCAACTACAGCGCCAGCATCCCATATGGGCGCCGGGTTCTTGTCCCGGTTGCTCCTCTTCTAGTCCAGCTCTCTGCTGTGGCCCAGGAGGGCAGTGGAGGGTGGCCCAAGTGTTTGGGTCCCTGCACCCAAGTGGAAAACCAGGAGGCAGCACCTGGCTCCTGGCTTCGGGCTGACGCAGCTCCGGCCATGGAGGCCATTAGGAGAGTGAACCAATGGAAGGAAGACCTTTCTCTCTGTCTCTCTCCCTCACTGTCTATAGCTCTACCTGTCCAAAAAAAATATGAAAAATATTTTAAAATTAGAGTCAACTTTACCACACACAAATTTTTCTTCTAAGATTTATCCTTTTCAAGCCTTCTCTTGCTCAAACCTTCTTTCTATGACTTAATTAAACCTTTAATTTGCCCTATCTTTTCAGTCTAGAGTAATCCAGTCATTTTACCTTAGGACAAATTTTTTATATAACATACTTTTTATTTATCCAAAAAAATTCTTTGCTTTTTAACCTTCACCAAAAATACATTCCCATGCTTATAGCCTTCTCTGTATTTCTTTATCTCCTACTTACTGGTTCCTTTCATTTACATTTTGAAATAATCCTTAAAAAAAAAATCTTTGATGGCTGAAAATGAGCCAGGGACTGGTGTACCACGGGTGACATACCCACTCAGAACCAAGTCCCTTGGTAGTCACAAATTCGTTAGAGAATACTCCTAAAACTGATTGGAGGAATTGCTGTAGAAATCCCAAAACTGGTTCCACTCACCTGATACACCGCATGCCACTCACTGACACTGGGATGGTAGAAGCAAGTAGGTCTTCCCTGCAGGACAAGAAGCCAGACAGCTATTGTTTAATTCACGGACTCCTTGAGGAGTTAAGGGTAAAGACTCTTATAGACTAAAGTTGGGACTGAAAGGTGTGTGTTAGGCTATGTCTGAGTTCTTGGTTGGCTTGCGGTGCCCGCAGCTGTCCTTTGATTTGTCAATGATATAGTGTTGTTCTTTAGGACATTTTGATGAGAGCAAAGTGGGCCCTAGTTAATCTAGGGGATATGTGCAGGTGGTTGTTACTTTTTGCCCAGGGCCTGGGGTTCCTGGAGGGAAAAATGCTCAAGACAAAACTGAACATCAAGAAGTGATCTCTAGGGGAAATAAATGACTTCATGAATCCAGTGATTAGGGATCTTGTAGATCCAGTTGTAATACTTTCCTGATCCACTGAGTTAATTTTAGTGAAAGTAGGGCAAGTAAAACTTAAAGCTAAGTTTGGTAGATTGTAGAAAACTGTGACCTGAGGATATCTAGCACCTACATTCAAAGCACTGTGAAGCAGCTCAATATCACATGATAGGGTATAGTGTATAGAGAAAGAGTTCACTTGGTGAAGGAGACAAGAGAATGCAAGAAATCAAGAGGAATGTTTAACTGCTTCTAGTGGTGTACCTACTGAGAATGGGCTTCCACGCCAGTCGGTGTTTTTATAGTCAAATATTTATTGAGCAATACAGATTTAAAGCTGCTACTCAAATTGTTGCCTGGGAAACTCTCTCCAATTATGTAATCTTTGGCTCTTTTTCAGTATACTAATAACCATAACAAAATTCAAAATGAATAACAAGGTTAGAGTCAGAAATCTTCAGAATCTTGTCTTACTGCGATATCAAGAAAGCAAAGTTTCAACTGCTGGACTTTCGCCACTCAGGCATTTTCAGAGAATAAAGAGGACTTAGCATAAAGACATTAGTGTTTTCTCATTATATGCTTTTACACCAGGCCTTCTCTGTTTTTTTTGGCTGTTAAATTTCGACTGGAATTACAGAATGCCCAGTTAGAGATTTTTCTAAATTCTCAAGCTCTTCCTTCAGTTAAGCAAACCATATGACTCCATGTGCTTACCATTTTTGCAATAATACAATTGCCCCACTTCACCCCCAGCCACCACACATGCACACACACACATACCCACAAACACACCAAGCAAGGCTCAGTCTTGTCACTCACTGACACCTTCACATGCCACCAGTAAACATCCCTTTTGGTCCATTGCCACCTAAGAAAGAAGTGGGAATGTGGATCTGAGCACTTCCTTACAGTGATTAGAAAGTAGAGCTGGAAGATTAGCCTAGTGTGTGTGCTAGTTGAAAAAATACTAATGAGAAACCTGTTCATCAATGAAAAGCAATCAGGTCTTTGGGGAGCCTAATAGGTTGCTTGGTATCAAACTTCAAATCCAGCCTAAGAGTGGATGGTGCAGGCAGAAATCAATTTCCTTTATATCTGAAACTTAAATTTACAGCAGTTGAAATTTTTATATGGTATTTTTGTTCTTAAATATTTTCTTGTTATTAAATTTTTAGTGTACCTAATTCCAATATAACAGTAATTCCAATACTATTACATTTTGCTCGGCATTAAAACAGAAAATAGAAAACTTGGAAAAGCAAAGCAGAAAATTGAAATCATTTATTACTTAAGAGATAACTATTTTTTATGATTTTAACTGTATTTTTCCAGTTATTTTATTTTTGCATATATTTAAAATACAGAAATTGCAGTGTGCATAAAGATCACACATGATCCCTTAATTCCTTTATTTTCCTTTCTATACATATTACCTATAATCATACTCATTTGTTTTTCTGATAACTTTTCTCCACTATTATTTTGTAAACTGTTTTGTTTTTACATAATCGTAAGAGTCCTGATTTTAATGGCTGTCTGATACTCCACACTACACTGATAAATACATATAAAGTTGGTGATTCAAAGGTTTAATTACTATAAATATGGTTTCTTGAGGCCAGTGCTGTGGTGTTGTTTATAAAGCTAGCGCCTGCAGTTCCAGCATCCCATATGGGTACTGGTTCAAGTACTGGCTGCTGCACTTCTGTTCCAGCTCTCTCTTGTGGCTTGGGAAAACACAGAAATATGGCCCAAGTCCTTTAGGCTCCTGTACCCATGTGGGAGACACAGAAGAAGCTCCTGGTTCCTAGCTTCAGATTGGCCCAGTTCTGGCCCTTGTGGCCATTTGGTGAGTGAACCAGCAGATGGAAGATTCTCTCTGTCTCTACCTCTCTCTCTCTGCAACCCTGCCTTTCAAATAAATAAATCTCTTAAAAAAGGATAGATGGTTCCTTAAAACATCTCTGTATTTAAAAGTGGCATTATTCTTGTATCCCATTAAACCATAAGTTTATTGCTGCCACCTGATCCCATAGAGTCTACAGAATATTGTAAATTTGAGTATTGCCATCAATGGCATCAAATAAATAGGACGGAAATATAATGTAACAAATACATATAGACAACTTTAAAGTCATCTTACTCTGAGTGGTTGTGAAACTGGCGATACAGTGTCTAGTTTTGTCTCAGCCATCTTAACTGCATGCCCCATAGATAATTGTCAGTAATTAAAGAGGCAAAGATCCAAATCATGTTATGGCCTACAAACAATAGCTATTGCAGTGGTATGCATGGTTGCCAAGTAAAATCATCAGGGGTCATAATATTCCCATAAAATATGTTTACACTTCTCTCTATCCTTTCTTCCTTGCAGTTTTTATTTATTTGAAAATCGGAGAGTCAAAGACAGATAGAGGCAGACCTCTCTCCTCCTCTGTTTCACACCCCAAATGCCAGAAACAGCTGGGGCTGTGCCTGTGCCAGGCTAAAGCTAAGAGCCAGGAACTCAATTTGGGTGTCCCTCATGGGAGGCAGGAACCATTCTCTGTATCCTTAATCACACATGGCTGGCTATTCTTATAAGAAATTATTAGAATATCTAGATAGAGTTTATTGATACTGTGGTCAAAACAACTTGTTTTTGCTAATTTGTTTAAGGCTAATTGCATTTCTTCAAAGCATTTTGATGTTTTAAAGTAATAAGGGTATGAAAAGAAATGTCCATCCTTCAGCCAGATCTGCTCAAACTAAATACCACCATTTTCTAATATTAAGGAATATACAAGTACTAAGAAAATAAGTGTACATAACAATCATACCCCAGTATAATAAGGCTGAATAAATTCCTTACTTCTATAAATAAAAACCAGAGCCAAACATGCTTGGATCATGGTTTCATGTAATAGTGCTCTTTGATAAAAATAGACATGAATAATGAATACTAAACAGGAAGCTGACTATATGAACAAGAAAGAAATGCATGCTTCATATCAAAGAAGCCAGCCACCAGCATTATGCTCATTAAAACATTTGCCTAAAGGAGAAATCTAATTTATTTCTTGTATTTATTCATGTTGTATGATTAATATAAAGCATGGAGGTGGATTTCCTGATCAGGACCCTGATTCTAATCTGCTTAGAATACTTTCATATGATTTCCTCACATAAGCATCACAATTTAGTTTGATTGATAGTAGTCAATTTAAAGTTTTGTATCAAAAAAGGCGGCCACTCTTTGTTCTTTCCTCATCTTGGATCAGGCCATTGAGAGGAACTCTATACTCATCAAAGTTATCTCTGATTTGGATAAAATTTGCATCTGGATGCTAAATTTTTGTCTATGAGTTTCTCTACCAAGCACTGTGCAGGTAGAAACCAAGATGGTGTATCATGCACACTTTACACTTGTGCTAGGTGAATGGTAAGCATTCTAAGTTTAACACTGAATGGATTCATATCTAAGTTTCCTCTTATTTTTAACCATGGTAAATGGTATTGTCATTCATGCTGTCTCCCAGATTAAAAATCCTGGACTGAGAGTTCTCCCTGTTCTCTAGGCTAAGTAAATATCTGCTGATTGAGTCTTTTCAGTGTCTTCTCTATCCCCAGGGCTGCCATGATCTGCATCCAGAGACTTATAACTTTTTCCTACACACTTTAACAGTATATTTGGTATCACTTCATCCTGACCTTCTTTCCAACTCATTGTCTGCAAAGTCTTGATATCTACTTATTAATAAAACACAGATGTAGTCAAGGCACTTAAATAACTTACATGACTACAGCCTGATTCTAAGATGAATTCAGAACATCACAGCATTACAAATGCACAATCCCATAACTATCACACAACCTTATCATTTTCAGATTTTTTAAATTTCTTTCATACATGCAGTAATTATACCTCAGAATCTATATATACTCTCGTCTTTCTGCCTAGAACATACTTATCCTTTCCCACAAAATAACTCTTACTCATTCCTTATGATTTATTTCCATGTCACCTCTTTTATGAAGCCCACCATGAGAACTTTAGATAACATGCCCAGTGGAGTCACACTGTATTAAAAAACCTACTACCTTGAGTGAATTCTGACTCTGTCACTTTGCAAATTATCTTCTTTGTGTCTCAGATATCTCATCTACAAAACAGAGTTAGTAAAACTAATTACCTCGTAGACTTATTGTGATGGTCCTATGAGTCAATACATGAAAAGCACTTTGGTGTTAGTAAGTGCTTGATAACTATTAACTATTTTTACATAGCATTATTCACTCCTATCTTTATGTTCCCATATGTTTTTCAATTATAGAATTTATTCCATTGTGGTATAACTATCTGTATCCCTGCCTCTAGATTGATGGCCACTTAATTTGTAGACTGTGACTTATTCAACTCTCTAAAGTGTCAGAACACCAAACCAAGTTCCAAGCACATAATATGCAGTGAATGTAAAATTGATAAGTATATGAATGAATGAACTCAGATAAATAATATGCCAAAACTGTTTCAGTTATACGAACCAAAGTATATTCATTATTTTGGCCAAGGATTTGTAGACTTATGTTGGTGAAATAAAATATAGAAAATTCTTTTAATTTATGCCTCAACCTTGAAAGCAATGTTGCAGCACTTTTTATTTTTTAATTTTTTAAATTAATAAATCAATTTAATTTTTAAGGAACACAAATTTTATATGTACAACTTTAGGAATATAGTTATTCTTCCCACCATACCTGCCCTCCCACCCTCACTCCATCCTCTCCTCCTCCTCCCTCTCCCCTTTCAAGTTCCATTCTCCATATTAACTTTGTACACAGAAGACCAACTATATACTAAGTAAAGGTTTCAACAATTTGCACACACATACACACACAGACAAAAAAAAAAAAACTTTGAGAACAAGTATCACAGTTAACTCTCCTAATACAACTCATTGAGGGCAGAGGTCCTGCATAGGGAATAAGTGCACAGTGACTCCTGTTGTTAATTTAACAAGTAACACTTTTATGTATGATGTCAGTGACCACCCAAGGCTCTTGACATGAGCTGTCTAGGCTATGCAAGTCTTTTGAGGCCACAACCTCCATCAGTATTTGGACAAGGCCATAAGCAAAGTGAAAGTTCTCTCCTCCCTTTAGAGAAAAGTACATCCTTTTTTGATGGCCACTTCTTTCTGTTGGGATCTTACTCACAGAGATCCTTCATGTAGAGTATGTTTTTGCCACAGTGTCTTGGCTTTCCATGCCTTAAAGTAGCACTTTTTATTACAACCTTCCCATGAATATGAAAAAGTCATTAGCCCTATCATTTTTTTACCTGCCCTGTTCATATTTGGTTTTAGCATATGATGTTTTACCTGGTATTTTATTTTGTCCCATGTTAGATAACTTATTCAACTTGAGAAATCACTACAGTTAACTTTTATGGTCAATAAGAAATAAATGTATCCTTTGTGTTCCCAGAGAAGAGATTTGCTTAATTTACTCTTTTCTCTTCATAAATACAATTTTCTGATGCTTTTGTAGTGATAGAGGTTGAAGGATGGGGGCAAAATATGGATATTTTCTTCACCTGGTCATTTTGCATGAAAACTTCTTTACAACTATGCTCAAATGATTTATGCACATATTGTAGGTGTGGGAATAGCAATTATACAGCTGTTCCTACCATTTAACCTGCATCATTCTGAGTGGTCGCTCACTGGTTGCTTAACTTAACATCTGCTGCTTTGGTAGTCCAGTATTCAGGCAGAACGAAACACAGAAAGATAAAACTCCAGTAAGCTTTTTTACTTTGATAAGCAGTGGTGTGTGTGTGTGTGTTTTAAGTCTTAGTTTGCAGTATCCAAAATTATCTTTGTTATATTTTCATTTTTTGGAGAAGCAGAGACACAGAGACAAACAGAGCTGCCAACTGCTGATTCACGCTTCTCAAATAACTCCTAATGACCAGGAGACTGGGCCAGAGACAGGAGCCAGGAACTCCATCCAGGTCACATACATGGGTGGTAGGAGTCCAGCTACTTGAACCATCACCTACTGACTCCTATAGACTGC
Source organism: Oryctolagus cuniculus (assembly GCF_964237555.1). Taxonomy (NCBI): domain Eukaryota; kingdom Metazoa; phylum Chordata; class Mammalia; order Lagomorpha; family Leporidae; genus Oryctolagus; species Oryctolagus cuniculus. The sequence continues at coordinate 75,877,770 of NC_091434.1, read as the reverse complement.
GTTGGCAAGGTGCTGGAATTGGGAACTGGAGCCAGGAATCCAACCCAGGCACTCTAATGTGGGATGTGGCTGTCTCAACTGGCATCCTAACCAACAGGCAAACACCCTCCCACTTTTCATCTTTGAATAATTAGGACATATTTGTCTTTTTTCTGCATTGTTTTCTTACTTAAAAGTTAGACACAGAAAGGAAATATAAATATTTTCCTCTATGTACCTTATTTTTAAAAGGTCCTATTTATTTTACAGTTACTCTTAGCCTCCCAAATAAAGCATTAAAAATACTAGATATTAGTACGTTTTTCACAATATTGGAAAGTTGACAAATCGAGGCCAACAAAATCAAAATACCTATGAAACTCCTGGATCTGTTTAACAAAACTAGTTTAGTTAGTGTGCTCCAGTACTAGATTCAATTGGTTGCTGAACCATTGAAATGTTGACATTTAAGGCAATGCATGGGACCAGAGATTGGTTTCTGCAACCAGTTTTAAATATTCGTGGGGCCGGCATTGTGGCGTAGTAGGCTAAGTCTCTGCAGGCAGCGCCTTCATGTCCTGGCTGCTCCTCTTTTGGTCTAGCTCTCTGTAGTGCAGGAAAGCAGTGGAAGATGGCCCAAGTGCTTGGGGCCCCTGCACGCACGTAGGAGACCTGAGGAAGCTCCTACTCCTGGCTCCTGGCTTCAGATCAGTCTGGCTCTGTCCATTGCAGCCATCTGGGAAGTGAACCAGAAGATGGAAGACCTCTCTCTCTGTCTCTGCTTCTCTCTGTAATTCTGCCTCTCAAATAAATAAAATCTTTAAAATAAATATTCCATCTTTCTTCATAATGGATTCTTTTCTCATCTTTCCTTGATCATTCATTATTTCTGCCTACTTCCTCCTCATCAGACTCCCTGCTGCTCACCAGGGACTCTATCAGGCAATCCACTCTTTCGTTCCAAAACTGTCTTCCTTTCCTCATACTTTGACCAGACCCCTTCCCTTCCCTTTGAACCAGAACTCCCCTCATCTGGAGCTTCAGAATGCTCCACGCAGGGAACGCTAGACTTTCTTTTTCTGCAGCTTCCCAGCATATGCCTCAATTTCCTCTCATCCAGGTCTCCTCAAAGGCTCTCTCTTTATGATTAGCAAAGTCCTTACTTTTGTTTCTGTGCTTTCCTCACAATATCATTTTATGCCCCAGAATTTGCTCTTCTTCCAGAATGCCTCTCTGTGACTCGGGGTAGTCGGTCCAACTCAGGAATCCTGGAGACAGTTACAAGTGGCTCCAGCGCGAGTCTTAAGATTTCTTAGGACCCAGCCTTAGAACTCCCAGAACGTCACTTCTGCAGCCTCTAATGTTAAAGGAAATCCCTAAGGCTAACTAAGAAGAAAGGCATGGGGAAACCAGACTATACCTTTATTTGGCAAAGTAGCAAAGGTTTTCAGCCATTTTGTAAACATTATAAGAGTGCATTTTAAGAAAAGTATTGTGTCTACTAGGTTCTAAGATCCAAGAACACATGATAATCTGTAATATGATATTTGACAAGTGATGTTTGAATATAACAATATTGAAAATAAAGAAATAGTATTGATTACACATAAAATGCACAATCAATAAAATATTCAAATTTATGACAAAGTCCCTACTAGCCACCTTCCCGAAACATGCTCAGCATTTTCATTTTTCTTTCTTCCTTCCTTCCTTCCTTCCTTCCTTCCTTCCTTCCTTCCTCTCTCTCTCTCTCTCTCTTTCTATCTTTTTTAACTAGAGACTATAATCTCCTTGGGAGCAGTTTATATTTCATTTCATATCCCTAGCAACTGTCTCAGAGGTTGGCACATGTTGACTTGCAATTCTCTTGCCATGTTACTGAAAGATAATTCTGAATTTTGATTGGAAACATGGGTATGTTTTGTAATTTATTTTAATCCTGAGGCAATTTTATTAGATTTCAAATGATGTCCTATTTTTTTTCTATTTTTTCTGCATGTACAAGAAAAAAACCTCATTTCTTGCTTTCAAAAGTCCTAACAGATCATATATGTTTGTGCCATTAAGATAATTCCTTTTAAAATTTTTTCAATCATTAGAATTACATTTAATGTTTTCATTTTATTAATATTAATTGACTATACTAGGCCAAAGCTATTTTACAGAATTAAAGTATGAAAACATTGCTATGTATTTTTTTAAATATTTTATTTATTTGAAACAGAGTTACAGAGAGAGGTAGAGACAGAGAGAGGTCTTCCATTCGCTGGTTCACTCCCCCAGAAGGCTGCAATGGCCAGAGCTGCGCTGATCCAAAGCCAGGAGCCAGGAGCTTCCTTCAGGTCTCCCACGTGGGTGCAGGAGCCCAAGGACTTGAGCCATCTTCTACTGCTATCCCAGGCCATAGCAGAGAGCTGGATCAGAAGAGGAGCAGCCGGGACTAGAACCGGCGCCCATATGGGATGCCGGCGCTTCAGGCCAGGGCTTTAACCCACTGTGCCACAGTGCTGGCCCCGCTGTGTATTTCCATGACATGCTAACCAAAGGCTTTTCTGTTCCTGACTTGTGGACTTGAAAACGACGACATAAGATGCCTGGAATAGGGGTGGGCATTTGGCACAGTGTTTAAAACGCCTCTTGCGATGTTTGCATCCCATATTGGCATGCCTGGTTCATATCCCAATCATTCTGCTTCAAATCCAGCTTCCTGCCAGTGCACTCTCTGGGAGGCAGCAGATGATGGCTCAAGCGCTTGGGTCCCTGCGACCCATGTGGCAGGCCTAGATTCATTTCTAGGCTCATGGCTCTGACCTGGCTAGCCCTGCCATAGCTGTTACAGGCATTTCAGTAGTGAACTAGTGAATGGAAGATTCATTCCCTCTTCTCTCTCTCTCTCTCTCCCCCCAAACTCTCTCTTTCTGCCTTTCTAATAAAATGGAAATAAATAAAAATGAAAAAGGATGCTAGAATAATTCACCAAGGTCACTTAAGACAATAGTAGAGCTGAAGAGATTATTATTGTTTCATGATTAATTCTGTCTCCTTCTAGATCTTTCTGGCTGTAGTATCTATCTTTTGTATCTTTTCAACACTAATGAATTTAACAGACGTGCATCTAATACATTAAGTTTATAGACTACAGTCTCTACACTGGACACTCATCATTTATTTTTTACTACTAATTTGTTTTCATTGCTGGCTGTTCTCATAGTCCTTGGTTTTATTTATGTACTTTTCTGAGTTTGTTTTTCTTTGCATACATGCACACAAAAATCACATATATGTGAAACTTTTTTCAATTTCATACTTCATGTTCCCTCACTGTTGCCTTCTAAGAACTAGGAAGTAACTTAGCTTTCTGCTCATTCTTTCTTTTCATTGGCAACCATTTTGTTTCACTGTTTTTGAAGTGATGTAGTAAAAGAAAAATGGCTGCCTTTTGTTTATTTCCTTGTACATTAGCGTGATGACATCATCAAAGATATTAACTTGAACGTATGTATCTTTAAGAGCCCAAAGGTATATTATAAGCAAGGAACACTTTGTTTTTCTTTATCTTTTAATGCCCTAAGGTTTTGTATTTTTAGCATAGCTATTGTGTGCAAAGGGAAAAATGAAACAAACATATTGGAACAAATGCATGAAAATGGTATCATTTAAAACATATCTGAATATTTCTATCAAGGTTAAGAAAAACCAACCAAAAGATATTTAAGACATGAAATATTCTTGATCAAGGCTAATCCTACAAATAATATTACAAAGAATACTGTAAAAGCATTATATTTAAAGATTGAGCTGTTTAACTATACTGCATTTTCTGGTTAAAATCATTTTTAAAAATGTAAATTGACCTAAAAAAACTTTTAAGGTATAATGTTTTTATCCAGAAAGTGATTTCTTATGAACAGAAGAGTTAAATACATATATTATGCATATAATATATATATAATCTTTTAAAGATTAACTACATCATTACTTACAAGTACTATTAAAATACACTATAAATCTAACTCCATAGAAAATTTATTTTCTAATTTTTATTTATGATGCTTCTGACTTTTCCTTCTGTGTTCTTTGTTGCACTTTGCATCTATGTATAGAATTCTCTCTGAGAATCACCAGCAACAAGCTTTCAAATACCAACTCAATGTGGGAAGATTATTAAAAGGAAGAAAAGATATAGATTTTTTTCATCCAATTCCAATAACTAAATATTTAGTTTTTTATTTCAAAATGCACATTCTGTTTTCAATTTTTGAGAAATAATTTTTGGTAATTAGAAAATATTTTTATAAAAATAATCAGTGTACACACAGTGTATATATATATTCATATATAAAATGTATAAATGCAATGCTTATGCAGCAAAAAATTTCTATAAATATTGAGTAGTTATCTCTGAAACTACTTGTTAGCACTGAAATCAGATAAGGTAAACCATATGCTTTATTGAGGTAGGCTGTCTAAAATAAGTTACTGCAATTTTAAGAATTAATATGAACCATATGTCCTGTAGATCTTTAAATTGAAATCTTCATTGTTCTTTTAACTCAGCTGTTCTAGGAATATGTCATCTTTTGAGAAGATAAATTAATCATCTACCTCATTTATATACATCAATAAAAATGACTCATCCTCCCATCTACCTTATCAAAAGTAATTAGGATACATATTTTAACTCATATACAGAATCTTTTAATGATTGAAATTACAAATGCAGGGAGTTTGATGGAAACAGCACTTATCCTTTTAGGAGAAATCTTCAAGAAAAAGACACATCAGCAATCTAAAGGTTAAATTATATTGCCAAATCATTCATTACAGAATGACTTTTTAATGACATTTTTACAAAATACTTCCAGATAGCATAAGGCAGAAAATGGCTTTTGACAAGTTCCCCTTCCTTTCTTAAATTTTTCAGCCTCTTATTAAGATAAAATGTAGTTAACTTCTTTTGAATGCTTGCTCAAACATTTTCTATAATAATAACAAAAAAAAAAATCCTGTGAAGGGATTTCCATAAGTTGTGCTGCATTAATGACTTAGAGCAGCTTCCTAATCTGTTATTCCTTCCTCCTAGTAGACCTCAGCTGATAAAAATATCCATAGACACAGTGAAGTCAGTGGCACGCCTGGCTTTCTCAGACAAAACTCCATGTGATCACATATAGGCAGCCTCAGAGAGGCTGACGCCGTGCAGCAAGCAGTAGGTAATGAGTCTTTGTGCAGAGTGAAGCTCTTGTCGCTGAACAATAAAGCATATGGTACCAGCAATAAAACACAGGGCTGGGAAATTTCAGAAGATTCCGCTGAACCAGGAAGAACTGTGCCTTCTGTGATGCTGACACATAATATAAAATGATAATCCATTTATTTTGGATTCTAATGAATAAGGAGTGCATGGACTAAGACTTCAGCTATTTGAACAGGTCGGTGATTTTATAAATTACTCCAACACTTCCGTATATTTGATTGGATTTAAATGAAGATGGGCTGATGTGTGTTTTGCTTTAAACAAAAACTTTGTAAGATATTTGTAGTGTGCAATATGATAGATGAACTTGAATTGACCCAATGTGATCAAATTGTTAATGTAGTCAGATACAAAAGAGAAATGTTGGTATCACTATATTAAACTTAAAAGTTATTTATTCTATTTAAAGATGTATGAGTAAGAAAAATCATCCAATAATTTTAATGTTCTATGTGCATAAAAATAATATAAAATAGAATAGTACTAACAAAATACTCAAATGAAAAGCTTCAAATTTATTTTTCCAGTATTAAAATATTCTGGATTGTGATAGTTTACATGTCTTATAATTACATGCTATATCATTCACAATTTATTAATGACTTTCAGTATATTGCAATAGGAAGGTTTGAGATATTTAATTAAATAAAAAATTTTAAAACAAGAAAATTTTTGAAATGTTAATAGTGCTATTTGTTGGGAATTTATACTTTAGCAAGCCATATCTATATTCATTTTGTATGCTTTTAATTTTTCATTTCTATTTCTTGACAATGGAATCATTGCATAAAATCTTTTATCTTGTAGGTATTATTCATATGGAGAAAAACAAATGAGCTTAATTTAAAAAATGAAGAGATTAGTTATGTGATGATGCATATTTCCATTTGTTCACCATTTAGAAAAGAATATCTGCCTTTATGTATATTTATAAAAATATGTATACACCTGACCTTCTTGTATCTAGAAAACGGCCACTTCTTAGGTTTGTGAGCAATAGAGAAGTTTATGCTTCAAACATAGAGGTTGCTGTGTAGGAAGACAAGGGAAGAAATAACTCTAGCAAATAATAGCACAACATTGAACAGCTTTGCCAAAGACAGACAAGCGTTACTGCTGTATGTATCCTTAGATTTACATGCATAGTTTAACTTTGCTCTTCGCTCTCACCGCTGTATTGTTTTAAAAGCATCCTGGGACCTGAATTTTTTACAATTAATTTTTTGGACACCATTTAGGATGATAGTCGCTAAGACACTGGGGTGCATTTAACATTTTTCAGAATGATTATAGTGACCTCGTGTATTTGTATAGTGACTAATATAAATTTATCCCTGTAAGGTGCTGTTTAACCCACAACAAAAAGAAATACCTGTGTGTGTGATAACACATGCAGTGTGTATTTGAATTGAAAGAAAAAAAGCAAGCTATGTTTCAAAAACAAGAGAAGTTAATGAAAAATTTAAATTGGCCTGCCACACGTATTTAAATGAAGTATTTGACTATTTGGGTTTCCTTGGTTACCATAGTCGCCGCCGACAGCTTCTTTGGGTGGGAGGGGGTAAGTGTGAGAAGAGTACTCTAAAACAAACGTTAACATCGTTTATCCACGAACCTACTTGGGGCAATGCGATGCTGCCAGCCAGGAGAAACCGGCGCCCACTGCCCATCGTTGTTCCTCCTCTCGGGTGATTCGGGCGCCCGGCAGAGCCGCGGTTCCACAGTTCCTTACCCAGCATTCCGTTTCAGCTGCTGGAGCACTGCCTGAGCTTTATGCAAATGAGACCAGCTCCGCGGCTTCGACTGCAGAAGGGGGGCGGGGGGCAGAAGGGAGTTCAAAGGTCACAGGGCTGGTGGAAAGCTGATCAGTTGCCTGAAAAAAAATGTGCTGGGCTCCAATGCAGCAGTGTTTTGCTGCAGTTAAGTGGAGTGTGCTTGATTTTGGAGAGTGAAGATTGTACGGCTTCGGTACGGTAGTCCTTTAAACTGCAGGCAGGTATGGTGACATTTCATGATGCGCTTGATTTTATTTCTATTAAAGACACTGGTGAGGATTGGCTGTTTTCATTCATTATGGCAATTGTCAAGGTGTTCCTGGTTTTCCGAGTTTCCTTAACTAGTTTATTTAATTTCCTTCTTAAGCTTTTCTTTATTGAACCATGAATGTTTTGTTCCAGTGGAATAATTTCATATGAGAACAAATTGGGTATGAGCTTCTAAAATAATTATATTTTTGAAAAGTTTTTGATTGCAAAGAGATAGCCTAGTTGAAACATCTATGTGAATAACAAGGCATACAACTTGTACAGGATTTTCACATTTTTGAAGAAACGTATTTTAAATAAGAATTGGATCGTTAGCATAAGAGTCTTTTGAGGTATCTGGAATTAAATGATGGAGTTCTTTTGTTCCTATCCCACACAATCATGAGAACAGTTTTAATAAGTTATATTTCTTTTCATTTTAAGAGAGAGTTTTGTTCTTGAGAGTTTCCAATCAATATTGTTCAACGTCTTATTAGACAAATAATCTCTTTAGGTTAGATCCTTACGTTTTTCTTGGATTTCTCTTTTACTATTAATTGGTGTGGGGGGGCCTTTTTAGACAATGGTGTTTGAACTAGTTACGTTGGACATCCTATGACATTTCTTTCAGCTAACTTGGATTGTAAAGTGGCCCTCCTAAGTGTCACAGGCAGGACAAAGTCTTTTTCCTGGCACTGATCATCACACTTTTGTCAATGTGTGATTACATCATAGTAGTCTGTCCTGCACCAAACAAATGTGTACTCACTTTTATTGTTCATGATGCTTTTTAATTTCTAAAACATTGATTTAGGTAAACTTAACTAAAGCAGAATGATCAATGTGCTTATCCGTATCACTAAAAAATTTAAATATATCAATTCAACAGTTACAATGTTGATGGGAAGAAATGTTATTTTCATTTGCATCAGCTGTGCATCTGTCTACATTACGGGTTGTATGTGTACGAAAATATCTTGGAAAAGATGAAGAGGCGAAATAGCATTTAGTCGTGAAATAACTGCTTTATGCTTTTTATATTTGCATACCATATTTAAAAATGAATTTTATGAAGCTTACATACAAAGAACTGATACATACTGGGGTAAGCTTAATTACTTTCTCTGCGCTGAAAAGTGGGAGTTAATTTTATTATAATGATTAAGATGTGGTACTTTGGCAACAATATCTTTTTTATGAAAACAGTAGGGGTCTTTAAGCAGGATCAAAACAAGAGGATGGCTACTTACAACAGTGAAGGTCAATTATCTCAAATATTTATAAAATTCACTTTGTAGTGGTTATCCAGGGCCAGATTCTCACGCTTTATCACCCAGTGGAGACACGATGACATTTTTTCTGGACCCTAAGATTAATTTATAAAAGGAATTCATCTTTGGTGTGAGCTTTTTAAAAATGCAAAAACTGCCATTTTGGTTTAAACTCTTTCCCCTTTGAAACTTTGAATGATTTCAGCTAAAGAGGGTGCATTTTAAATATATTGCTTCCTTCTTATGTTGGTCAGAATATGCTAGTCTTTGGTCCAAAATGATGTTTGTATATTTTTACTAATATATCTCTATATATTTGTGTATGTGTGTATATATTGTATGTGAATATTATATATATGCATTGTAATACCCATTATATATGTTATAGTGCATATAATATATACATACACCCATACATACATTTATATGGTTCATCCAGTTAAATATTTCTTACCAGTTAATCATATTTAATCCAACCATTGTTAACAATTTTTTTTATATTTTCTTTTTGCTCAGTTATTACCTGTAATTTGTTTCTACTTACCTCTGTGTTTGTTCTAGGCAGAAGGAAGGAAAGAACTGAATTTAACATTTATTTAGGTAGTTCAATACCTTGAAGTTTGTAAATAATCACCAACCAGCAAGCACATTCTGAATACAGAAATAAAAACTCAGTGCAGGCAAAGAAGGGGAGCCCATGAAGAATCTTGAAGCAAATGTGATAATAGACAAATGTGAAATAAAGAAAATTGCTGTGCTTCTGTGAGCCACAAGAGAGCTATATATGCCTTGCAACTAATTTATGGCTTTGAATATCCTGGATAATTTATGTCTCTATGCAAATTCACTCAAAACTTTAAAGTCTTTTTTGCATTAGCTTGAACCATACTATTTCCATACAAATCTCAGCAGCATGTATATAAGTAAGTTCCAGTCTGGATATTTAAATGTATATAGAAAGATGTATTTGTGTAAATACAATTCAAATCACATTTGAGAAGTAAATGAGTAAATAAAGTAATCTAAAAATCCTTGGGGATATGCAGTTAGTATACTTAAAGAAACAGTGTTATATCAGACTTCAAAGAAATCTTTAAGGATTTTTCAAAACTGAATTTCCTGCTTCCTGATTACCAATCTGTCTTTGTCATCATTTGAAACTGCAACCATATTGTAGGATTGGAAAAGATTTTAGGGCAAACATGTTGCACTCAGTCTAGCAGCATAGAGCGTAGTCTAAAATTGACAAATAACTGTTGTCATTGCAAAATCACATGTGTAGGATTTATGTTTTATTGTCACTCTATTTGTCTTTCCTCTGAAATATTGGAGTGTGTGAAATAGAACTAAATTATAACATATAGAAGGAAAATGCTCAAAATAATTATTGAGTATTCAAAATCATCATGTTTATTTATTTTAACATGGCATTTTAAGAGAAACGATCAAAACAAACAGTTGCCCTTTTATTGCCTGTTCTAGAATTTAAATCAAATTGTAATAATTTTATTAAAGTGTACAACAAAATTGAAAAGTGATTTTAAAGATCTTATTAGGCTTATAGCAATGCTTCTCTAATATGCTGTATAACATAAACCAATTTTCCAAATAGCTAAAGTTTATAACTTTAAAGACTAGTTTTCAATAATAATAATAATTTCATGAGAGCAAAATACAGTACACATCATTATACCTTCTTGAGTAAAGTGGGAATCAGTTTGGGATTTTCTTTATGGCATACCACTCAGTATTTTCACCCTTAAACTCATTTATTGCAAAAAATAAAACCTCATTTTTCCCATTATCAAATAGCTTCTTACTATCATATGCTTCACATGTATATAATTTTTATTCCTTTTATAATTTTACTCTCCTCTTTTGCAAATTAATATTTATTATTTTAAGCAGTTAACAATTGCTTTTTGTTGAAAGCAATTAATGAATCAATTTCAGAAATTTGTTTTATAAACATGACTTCAACTTTTTCCTATGCACTGAACTAGTATGTAATGTATATGTATATGTATATATAGGCTATTGAGAATAGAAACATAGAAAATAGGCAAAATTTAGTTTTCTTATGTTAGGATATCAAAAAATATTTGTTTCAAATAAATAAGAAGCTGCTGTTTTAATTATGATGAGAATCTGTCTTTTAAACTATAGACAACATTGTATCTAAAAGGAAAATGAAGAATAACTAACAAATACACATAAGGAAACACAGAGGCCAATGTTGTAGTGGTGTTTATCTAAACATATACCTCTTTTTGCCAGTTTCAGGAGTTGTAGCTTATCCTATTCTCAAAGCATGGTATTAAATTCACTGCCTTCTACCACTGTGTCAGATGGGAGAGGTTGTTGCATGGACAATCTATGCAAGCTTATCTATCCAATTATTCATTTAGAAATGAATTTAGTTGCACATGCTCATACCTTATTCTCCTCAGTCACAATCATAAGACAACTGAGCCATCAATGTCCATTTCTTTTAAAAACTCTCAGCCGGCGCCGTGGCTCAATAGGCTAATCCTCCACCTTGCGGCGCCGGCACACCGGGTTCTAGTCCCGGTTGGGGTGCCGGATTCTGTCCCGGTTGCCCCTCTTCCAGGCCAGCTCTCTGCTATGGCCAGGGAGTGCAGTGGAGGATGGCCCAGGTGCTTGGGCCCTGCACCCCATGGGAGACCAGGAAAAGCACCTGGCTCCTGGCTCCTGCCAGGATCAGCGCGGTGCGCCGGCTGCAGCGGCGGCCATTGGAGGGTGAACCAACGGCAAAGGAAGACCTTTCTCTCTCTGTCTCTCTCTCTCACTGTCCACTCTGCCTGTCAAAAAAAAAAAAAAAAAAAAAAAAAACTCTCCACAGGTAATACAAGGTATGTGTTAAGACACATAAGGCGGGCCAGCGCTGCGGCTGGATTGGCTAATCCTCCGCCTAGCGGCACCGGCACACCGGGTTCTAGTCCCTGTCAGGGCGCTGGATTCTGTCCCAGTTGCCCCTCTTCCAGGCCAGCTCTCTGCTGTGGCCCAGGAGTGCAGTGGAGGATGGCCCAAGTCCTTGGGCCCTGCACCCCATGGGAGACCAGGAGAAACACCTGGCTCCTGCCTTCGGATCAGCTCGGTGCGCTGGCCGCGGCGGCCATTGGAGGGTGAACCAGTGGCAAAAGGAAGACCTTTCTCTCTCTGTCTCTCTCTCTCACTGTCCACTCTGTCAAAAAAAAAAAAAAAAAAAAAAAAGACACATAAGGCGGATAGTGCTATGTTAAAAAGTGATCTGAGGTTTTGTTGGTTCTGTGAACTTGGTGTTGATAAACAACTCTGTAAGAATGAGAAGTAGTCCAAAATTTTGGGACTTAGCTTCATAATCTGGTCATAATTTGAATATCAGACTTGGGAAAGGCCTGAGAATTCCTACCTTAATAAGGTTAATTTTGTTTAATACAAGACCTTGTAAATTTACAACAATTCATGAGCAACTGAAAACGAGCTGGATACTGTGTATTGTTTTGCTTGATATGAAGTGAGTTTTCTGTGTAGTTACTGTGTATGATTGTAAGCTGTATCATGGAATGTGAAAATGAATAATGGGGTAAAGATCTTAGATTCATGTCCCAACCTTGGTATTGCTTCCAACATGTGCTCTGCCTCTAACAGGTCATATGGCTTCAGATGCGATACTTACAGTCTGTATGTCTCATCTTTTTCATCTGCAAAGTAGTAATGGTTTCTGTATTGAGGGGTATTTTATAAAAATAGAATACTGTGGTATATATATGCAATGGAATATTACTCAGCCATAAAAAGGATGATATGTTGTCATTGGCAACAACACGGATAGAACTGAAGGTCGTTGTGAAAGTGACATAAGCCAAGAACAGAATAACAAATATCACAGGATGTCACTCATATGGAATTTAAAAAAATAGGTGATTGCATAGATGTTAAAGATATAATTGGGGTGGGGCTGGCACTGTGGCTTAACGGGTAAAGCCGCCCTCTGCAGTGCTGGCATCCCATTTGGGCACCAGTTCAAGTCCTGGCTGCTCCACTTCCGAGCCAGCTCTCTGCTATGGCCTGGGAAAGCAGTGGAAGATGGCCCAACTCCTTAGGCCCCTCCCCCCATGTGGGAGACCCAGAAGAAACTCCTGGCTCCTGACCTCAGATAGGCACAGTTCTGGCCATTGCAGGCATTGGAGGAGTGAACCAGCAGATGGAAGATCTCTCTCTCTCTCTGCCTCTGTCTCTGCCTCTTTGTAACTCTGCCTTTCAAATTGAAAAAAAATATTTAAAATAAGTAAATAAAAAAAAGATATAATTAATTGGGATTACCAGAGACTGGGGAGAAGTGAGAGGAGGGAAGGATTACAAAAGATTAAAAGACAGGGAGTAGGTTATGGTTATATAGGAGTAAGTGGTTCTGGAGTTCTATTGCATTGTAGAGTGCAGATAGAAAATGTTAACAGAATATTTATCTACAAAAATTCTAGAGGATAACATTTTTGAATGTTTTCACTATAAAGAAATGTTAACTGCTTGCCCTGATTGAATGTTACACAATGTATACATGTAATAAATCATTACATAGTGCCCGGTAAATATGTATACTTTTGACTATGAAAATGTATGTAATTAAGACATTTTAAAAAATGATCTGATGCATGCCTGATACTTTATACTGCTTATAAATAAAAGTTAAAATTAATGCTGTTTCAACACATAAGAGTTGATTCCCTGATGTTGATAAGCTCAGTGTAAGCCTGTTATTACCAAGTACCTTGATGGAGAATCTTGGTTTTCAACTAAGTTTTCCAGAAGTAGAAGGCTACTAGGATTTTGGTGGAGGTCATATCTTGGTAGTCCTGAGCAGCTAATGCCTACAGATCAAACAGGACAACTAGAGAAAGCAATCACCATGGCCATCAGGGTTCAAACTGGATGTGGCTTTATAGAAAACTTGAATTTTTCAAACTAGAAGCATAATCTCCAAAAAAATCTTCAGATATGATGTGGCAATATCTGTTTTTCTGAGCTCTTGTTTTCCAAATTTCCATCTTTGTGCCTTTGCTCTGCATTTCGACTTTCTACAGTTAAGGCTGAAGTTGTTCACCTATGCTGCAGCTGGAGTTTCTGTAAACTGTGAGCTTTTCAAGGGGGAGCCTGATACACATTTAGTGCCCAAGAAACGTTTGCTGAGCCAATGCTGTTAAGAAACATAAAGAGCCTAATTCTATTTAATGACATAAACATGCCAATTTGCTTGAATCATGAAATGATCTTTGTGTCACAGCTTCATTTCTATTTTAAAATTCTGGTGTATAAAGATGCTTACACATATTGCATCAATTGACTTACTCATAAGGCTTTTGAAAAGAAATTTAGAAAATACGTTTATATCTTTTTCTTATGAATTATTTTAGTAGCAGCATACCTAGAAGGACTTTTGGTAAACACACACTGTTACCAAGTGTTGGATAAACTAGAGGTATATCATGACTTTTTGCTTTTTTTGGAATTTGTTTAAAAGGAGGAACTTCTCTCAACAGTATGTATCTGACTTTTAAAAGACTGTATGACTTTGGTGTGACTATTCCTAGCATGAAAAGTTTTAATTTGTGCCAGTAGGACATTCACTGAGACTTGAAAATCCAGGTATTTAATTTTGTGTTATATATTATTTTTACTAATTGCTGCTTAATTCAATGTCAGCTGCAGGTTGAATAACTGTTTTTGCTCTGCCTTAGAGAGTAAAAATCCACATTTTTGCCTCAGGTAGTGATTCATTTTAAAGAACAGCCAAAGTAGTTTTTTCTACTTGTTCTAATTTTTGAATTTTTTTCTATTTTCTGCATAGTATCATTAGTAGGATCCCAGTATTTGGGTGGGAGTGGTTCTTAAGCTTGGTGATATTTTGCTCTGACAACTATTTCAGAATACTTTTTGAGGGAAATCTGTGTTTTTTGTTTCTTTTCATTTACACTATTTTGATTTCTCTGAAGGAAAAGGATATCATATTTTTTAAATACCCTTTAATCAACATTCACTAGTTGATCTACTATTCAGAAAATAGACTGAACTATTTTATTGTTCAGTCAGTAACATTTTTTTAAGATTTATGTATTTATTTGAAAGGCAGAATTACATAGAAAGGCAGAGAGGCAGAAAGAGAGAGAGAGAGAGGTCTCCCAACCACTGGTTCACTCCCCAGATGGCCTCAACGGTCAGAGCTGAGCCAATCTGAAACCAGGAGTCAGGAGCTTCTTCCAGGTCTCCCACATGGCTACAGGAGCCCAAGGACTTGGGCCATCTTCTACTGCTTTCCCAGGCCATAGTAGATAGCTGGATCAGAAGTGGAGCAGCAGGGACTCAAATTGGTACCCACGTGCAATGCCAGCACTGCAGGTGGCAGCTTTACCCTCTATGCCACAGTAAAAGTCACAGTCAGTAACTTTCTAAAAAATTGAAAATAAATTCATTAGTGCTAAGGAAGAAAAAAAAAAGTGTTATGTCCCACTGCTACAACAATAATAATGCTGAATTCTTCCACATCTGCCTAGTCTTTTTCCATAATATGATAAGTCTTGCCAAATTAGGCTAAATACTGTTCTTCAGTTTTAACAGCAAACATATAAAATAAATAAAATTTTCATTGGTTTTACTTGACTTTTGTTCTTAGAGTACAGAAAGTAATTTTACAACAGGCACTTGATCAATTGTCAGCAGTTTTAAAAGACTTATTGTTGTCTTGATTGGTGTTTCTGCTCTGGCTAGCTAAACGAGCCATCTAATAGCTCGATTTAGGGTCAGATTTTTGACTCCGAGACCCTTATGTGTTCCATTATTCCATACTGCTATCGAATGGTGATCTATATTTAAAGCCAGGAGGTATCAAAGATGCTTTCTTATATGAATACTAATCCTAATGGCACACAAGTACAAAGTAACATGGAGAGCTTCTTGGGACCCACAAGCCATACAGTCATAGCGAAGGCCTTTACCATTAGTTATCCATCCCTAAATTAACAGACCATAAGTCAATTTGGCCCTTATGGTTTGTACACAGTGCGGGAAGAAGATATGAACTTAGAGGCACTCCTCTCTGCATTCAGGTCACATTTTTTGTACTTTATTCGCGGGTAATAGGAGTTGCTATGCATTTGAGGTTGTTTTCACTAGGCTATACCACACTTTATCTTCTAAGAAGTGGAAACTGAGCCCCAAAGAAGGCATACTCTTTATGCTACTTGTTTATAGCTGATGCAGGATTAGACTCTAACTATGACAATTCATTTTCTGAGCAGGTACTGGGATACATATTTTGTGTTTTTTTATTTTTTTAAAGATTTTTTTATTTATTTGAATGTCAGAGTTACCCAGAGAGAGGAGAGGCAGAGGCAGAGGGAGAGAGAGAGAGAGAGAGAGAAGAAGAGAGAGAGAAGCGGAGAGAGAGAGAGAGAAAGAGAGGTCTTCCATCCAATGGTTCACTCCCCAGATGGCTGCAACGGCCAGAGCTGTGCCGATACGAAGCCAGGAGCCAGGAGCTTCTTCCAGGTCTCCCATGTGGGTGCAGGGGCCCAAGGACTTGGGCCATCTTCTACTGCTTTCCCGGGCCATAGCAGAGAGCTGGACAGGAAGTTGAGCAGCCGGGTCTCGAACCGGCGCCCATATGGGATGCCGGCGCTTCAGGCCAGGGCGTTAACCCACTGTGATACAGTGCCAGTGCCGGCCCCTGGGATACATATTTTGTCTACAAAGAATGCTACATTCAGATGTAAGAAAACATAGAGTAAACTAGCAATTACTGATAAATACATGGACCAGGTGCTATGAAATCAGGAACGTCATTTAATGCCAGTGTGGTCACAGACTATTTCTCAGAGAAGGAGTGGGTCAACCTTAAAACCCTGAGTAAATGATCTAGATGTCTGATACCTCAGTTTCCTCTGTTAAAACTACATTGTAGGCTTTGGGGGAAAACTACAGGGAATGGGTATGAAGTATCTAACCCTACTATGGGACTCAATAAATCCTGGCTGAAGTTACTATAAATAGAATGGTGTTATTCAACCACCTGACCTAGAATCATTTCTGTCAAGAATCAAAATCAATATGGATCGTCCCTTTGAGATGCAATGGGCTCATCTGGCCAACAGAAGCTGAGGGAGCTAGAAAGGGCCCTGTCCTAGGAACTGGGTGACCCTGGTGGTAAAGGGAACAGAGGCAGGAGCTTCTGACTTTTCTGATACTTTGAACTACCATGTTCACGATGAATTATTCCGCCGGGTTCTAGGTAACCCACCAAGGCTCAGGAAATCTTATAATCACCAGAGCAGAGGTTCCTAACCTGGCAGTCCAGGAATAGATGGCATGATTTGTGTTTAGGTCTTTTTCCTCTGCTAGGAGAAACATTCTTTTTTTTTTTTTTCTTTCATCAAATTCTCTCAAACTACAAATCATCAATCTGCAAAAAATATTAAGATCCACTGCACATAAAGCAAATCAAACCTTTAACTCAAAGTCATAGGCAACTCTGGCAGAAGGTATTCATACATAATTGGGGAACCCCACAATCATTATTTCTCCAACAAAAATATTTATTAGGCCAGAGTGCTCCCAGGGTTCTTGGCTTAAACAGACACCTGGACAAGAGAGGTCCATTTTGGCCAACTTGCACTTCTCACACTGGCATTCTACCAGCAGCATTTTTCACATTGGTCATGACCCGTGGAAACACCTTGCAGGATTTTACCTTGTAAAATCATTGCCAAATCCCCTCTCTTCTTGGCTGCAGATACACTAATTTCTTGCCAAATGGGTTTAAGCAGAAATGGCCCTAGTATTTTGGAGGAACATATCTCTTTTTTTTCCCCCAGAGAAATGAATATGCATTTCAGAATTATTCTGAGTGATAAATATTCAAGAAGTACTTCTTTTACTCATTTGTAATTGTTTGAGTGACCTAAGCATGATGGTTTATCTTCCAACAAATAATTACATTAAATATACTGCTGCTGAAGGAGCATTGCCCCCACGTGCATATTCACTTTTTACTTTCAGTAAAAATAGTATGTATTGTAGTTACCATCTGTGACTTGTTGGAGAAGATCCCACTGGGAGAGAGCCTAGCATACAAGAACTGGGTTCTAATCCTGGCTTGCTAAGAGACTGAAAAAGTAGCTAATCTGTCTCAGATTTGGTTTATTTAACTTCAAATTAGAGTAATATTTCCAAGATTCTTGTAAAGATTCAATAAGATAAATATTGTAAAGTCACTGGCACATAGATCTCAAGAAATTGAAGTCTTCATAAGCTACGATGCAAAGAATGTGAGAGTTCAGTGAATAAGAAGAAAGAAAAGAAGGGGAAGATTTAAAGGTGAACACAAAAATCTTATAGAATGCAGTGAAAGGCCTTGAGAAAAATTGAGATTTGTTCAGACATTATGAAAGCTACCAAGAAAGTAATTTCCTTTAGAAGAGCAACTATTTTAAGTAGTGATTATTCTACATAGCAAAGCCTCTAGACTATCCTCAGTGTTTGATTAACATAATAGTGTGAGGATAAAACATCACAAATTGTTCAAAATCATGGCTTAATAAAATTGGAGATGACGAGGATTTAATATAGATTAACTTCATAAAAAATTTATCCAGATATCGAGGAACAGTTGGGTAACTGAAGATAGTACCCAAAAGAATAAAAATTACATAGCATATTAATTTTTAACTGAATTCTTCTTTCTTAGATATTGGAACATAACCTGCATACTGTCCTCTATCTGGCCCAGTAGACAATCTGGTTAATGATACTGTCAAGAATCTTTTGCCAGTTTAGCTTTTCTCACTTGTTTTCATAGATAAGTCACTCACTAGCATTTACATCATCCTGTTTGAACTGCTTTCCACCTCATCATTTAAACTTGATGAAGCAACCAGAAGTATCAGAATTTTCATTCTGGAAAAAGCTAAAGAAGAAAAGCTTTTGTTCTGAACAACCCAATCCAGACACTAGTGTTTCCTGAGCCCTGAGCCCATTACTACTGAAATGAGCACTCTTAATTTTTCAGCTTCATTCTAATAGAATATTACCATAGTTTTTAGCATTTTGTGCTGGCTGGAAGAATTTGTTGGAAGATTGCGAAGTAGATTATTTTGTAATTTGACAAATCATGAAAAAAATCCCTCTCCTAGGCCATATTCTAATGCAAGTTGTTAAACATACCCCTTTGTCTATGCCACAACACAAAGGTGAAAAAAATCCTTGTTAATGACCTTTGCAGTTAAAGGTTGCTTTTACTTTTTTTTCACTTTTACTACAAAATTAGCAAAAAATAATGCCAGCATCCCAGTAAAAGTGAACCATGGGACCCTAAATGTCTCTGATAGATGATAGATGTCTCCAATAGAATGGCTCACGCACTAAATGGGAAAAAGAAGTCTGAAGCCATTCGGATAAATTCAGAAGTCCTCACTCCCTTTCATTCATAGGCCTTTCACTAAAGGAACCACCTTATTATCATACAAAGAAATTCTTGCCATACCAGAGCTACTTTCCTTTAAGTTCTTGACTTTTCACAGTAGTGAGGGATAGATCTGCCTTTAACCCCTTAACCATAATCCACTTCTTCACTTTTTCCAGTTGTTGAGTAAATTCATGATTCACTCTAAGGATCTTACTGTTTGATTTACTGGGTTTCCTCTGATTGATAAAGGGTAAAATTAGAGGAATCATGTAAATGGCTCCAATTGCTTTTCTTATATAGATGTTTTTCTTGTTTGCAATGTTTTTCTTTATCATCAAGAATATTAATTAGGGTTGTCAGTTAATATGTAGGATGCCCGGTTAAGTTAGAATTTCAGATAAACAAAAAATGATTTTAGCATAAGTATGCTCCAAGTGTCATGTAAAAAAAAATCTGAAATTGGCCGGCGCTGCGACTCACTAGGCTAATACTCCGCCTGCGGCGCCAGCACCCCAGGTTCTAGTCCCGGTTGGGGCGCCGGGTACTAGACCAGGTTGCTCCTTTTCCACTCTAGCTCTCTGCTGTGTCCCGGGAGGGCAGTGGAGGATGGCCCAAGTGCTTGGGCCCTGCACCCACATGGGAAACCAGGAGGAAGCACCTGGCTCTTGGCTTCGGATCAGTGCAGCGCCAGCCGTGGCAGCCAGTTGGGGGAGTGAACCAATGGAAGACCTTTCTCTCTGTCTCTCTCTCACTGTCTATAACTCTCTCTCTCTCTCTCTCTCTCTCTCTCACTGTCTAAATCTGCCTGGCAAAAAAAAAAAAAAATCTGAAATTGTAATTTGATTCAGTGTTCTATATTTTTAGTTGCTGTATCATTGCAGCCATAATGTGGTTCTTCTGAAAATAAGGTAGCCTGCTCTTCAGAATTGAGAGTTGGCAATATTGTTAAAGCACATTTTCTGTAGTGCTTGCCTTGTGATAGATAACAAAACATTAGAAAATAGGGACGAGTATAAGAAGAAAAATTGACTAAAGATAAGATGAAAATGAATTGGGTAACAAGAGCCCACTGAGTTACCTATGAAAGCTGCAAAAATTTTAGGCCATCAAAAAACAGTGAAATATATAAGATTCCAAAACGTAAGCAATATCTAGCTTCAGTCATTCTTCCGAAGACATTAACATGTATGCTGTATCCCTCTTCTTCATGTGGTATTTTTACCCAAATGCTGTTGCTTGTTGTCTCCTTATGCTTTCTGGTTTCTGATACTTTTCTCTTTGAGCTCACCATTCTTTTTTCTTGCCCATTAGACTAAGACTAGAAATGCACTAAATGAAAAAATGGGTCCAGAAGTGAATTTATGAACTATATTGATAAGTGAAAACTAAGAAAAATCAGTGTAGGACAAGCAGAGAATGTTGACTTTGAAAGGCAATGAAGTGTATTAAAGCCAGTGAGTGATGTTCACTGGAGTGGTCCTGAACTGGAAGGCCCCCTGTTCATAATGCTTCCTTTTCTGCCTACTGGTCATGTAGTTGAAACTGCTTAGCTGTTAGGATATTAAATTTAAACCAAGAGACATACAGAGAAATTGCTGGAGCTTAGACCTGGTAGCCACAGAACTCTAGAGAGGAAATCCAGGAATTGCTATAGCCACAGTCCTTTCAAAAGGCTGTGCTGATCCCTGTATTTCCTAAGTTTTAGTCTTCAGCTCTATGTTAGATTGCATGCCACTGTCCAGTATTTTTCCAGCAGAAGTCTTTTACTCAAATTAGTCCAGAATTGGTTTTTTGCTAATTGTGAGCAAAAACTGAATGGCACTTGAGGTCAATTTTAGTTTTTATTTTGATTCTCATTCAATCAAATATCCCAGATATATTATAAGTCATGAGATGACAAGATGAACAAGATTTGTACTGGCATGGAAATTTCAATCTAGCTAAGAAAACAGACATGACAAAAGTGAATGAAGTATTACTATGAAAGGATGTCATTTATTTATTAACAAATAATTATTGATCACCTATTAATATAAGGCACTGTTCTAAGCCTTAGAACATCAGTAAAGAAAACAAAAATATCTTCCCTTGTACCTGTTATCAGGGGATGAAAATAGTATATAGAAACATAGAAATAAATTTAAAAATACTGTAGATTTAGAAGGTGGTAAATACTATGAGAAAAATTGTTAAGCAAATCAGAAGGAATGGTATATCAAATGATCTAGAGGCCAGAGAGAAATGACAAGTTAGAGAAATGAATTCTTATAACTGAAACATAAACCATAAGGCCAGTGGCTCAAAATGAGCATCAAGACCTTACATTGTTAAGGTCTTTATAAGTCATTCTGAGGATTTTCAATTTTATCCTAAAGCAATCTGAAGCCACTTAAGTGTACAAACTATTGACTGACATGATCAGTTTTACATTTTAAATTTATCATTTTGCTTGTAACCTGAAAAACACATTGCAAAAAAACAGTGGTGAGTTACTGAATAATTAGGAAGCTGTTGTCTTGTCCATGAGAGAAATGGCAGTGCCCTTAACTGGCTTGTTGTTCACAATAGGCAGTGGTAGAAGTGACAACATAGCTGTTAGCCAGGCTTAGATTTTTAGCTTCTCACATTTAGAACAAATTAATAGAAATTCAAATTTATCTTATATTCCTCGGGATTTGATGCTATATAAAGCCAATCTGAAATGTTTACCAATTTTTCATTGGCTTCATGGTTGCCAAGTTTAATTCTGCCTCATCTTTAGGAATAAAAGTATAATTTGTAAGTATTTAAGGAAGCATGGCAGCAATAAGATAGACATTGATTCTACTCCTCTGTATTTAAGTCTTCCTGTCCACATAGTACCATTCTCAGATTCTGAGAGAAACAACATAAAGCACAATCAGACCAAGTATACACCACTTTATTGACAGGCTCTTCTCCCTACATCCTTGTGTTTTTTTTCTCTTTCCAAGTCAGATGGTATAGATGATGTAGGAGAAAAGTACATCTTCCATTATCACTCCACTTTTTTAGCCTAGAATAAGGGTTACATGCTGGAAAGCAATGGGACGTTTGGCCTCCATATCATGTTAAGACATTTTATAATACTCACATAGTATTTTTATTTTTTTAAGATTTATGTTACTTAGTTGAAAGGCACACTGACAGAGAAAGAAAGAGACAGAGTCAGAGATCTTCCATCAGCTGGTTCACTCCCCAGGTGATCACAAAAGCCATGGTTGGGCCAGGCCAGGCCAGAGCTGCAGGAACCAGAAATTTCATCCATGTCTCCCTTGTGGGTGGCAGACATACAGGTACTCAAGCCATCATCTACTGCTTCCTAGACATATTAGGAGGAAGCTGAATCGGAAGTAGAGTAGGTGGGACGCAAGCCAACGTTCTGATAAGCGATAGGGGCATCACTAGAGGTGACTTAACCTGCTACAAAAACAGTGAAACTAGACAATTGTTATGGTTTATTGCTGCAAAAGCAATTTATCAGTTAATCATTTTGATAAGTAAGATTATTCTCCCTCAATTATTTAGTTTAATTTCTAGCTTATACATTGACCTCACAGTAAGCAACCAATACTTCACTTCCATCTGGATATAGCTCAGGCTCTTTCAGTTCTTATGTTAACCTTCAAGTCCCCTGAATCATGCCCTGCCAGTTCCAAATGTCATTAAAAAAGGTGTGGGGATGAGACTTTTTTTTAAATTCTCTATTTCTCCATAAATTTCTCTTACCATTCTTGAAGACATGAAAAAGAAAAACTACTGTATGTCACCTTTTGTGATATTGGGACATGGCTTCCTATAGCCTGATTGAGTGTCCTCTAGAGAAATTTACCTCTCCTAAGAATACTTGGGACTGTGGCATGGGGAAGTGGAGCTTAGGAGCATAATAATTTTTTACTATTCCCATTGTAATATCTTATTATGAAAATGTACTTTTTAAACATGGGTTTCCATCTTGTATTACTTTGTGTCTTGGAGTTTCTCCCTCATGAATTACTTTGCATCTTGTTTGAAGTGAACCATTTTAAAATTTATATCCTGTCCTACTTTTATTTCAAGACTTTACTTAAAATATCTTCTTTTCTCTTCACTCTGCTCAGATATGCATGAACATTTTATGCATTTCACACTGCTTGAGATGGAAAAAAATAATATGCTAATCGGAGGAGTGGTAAAATCAGATTCAGAATAGAGATTTTATTCCCAAAAGAGTGGACAATGATATATCAGTTATCACCATTGTTAATGTAACAATCATGCAGAACATGTGAATTAATAATACCAGAATGTAGAACATCAATTTGGGGGACTATTCTCAACTTCAAAGAGCCCAACACGGTGATTGTTTGCTTCTTGAGGTCAAGGAATGTGTTCTGACTTCATTTAGTATCCTCTACTCCACCCAGGGAGTCAAGCATCCGTATATGCTTCGGCTTAGATGAGTGAGTAAATTGAAATTAAGAATAAATAGGAGACATTTCATCCTGTACTTAATTTTGCTAGAAATCATAACACAGATGGCCAAAGAAGAGGTGTTGACTAGGAATTAAGTGCTGGATTAAAGAATTTTGTAAGGTGGGTGTGTGACCCCACCCAAGGCAAGTAAAATTCAGGGCAGGAGATGCTGAGAGGCAGGCTAGAAATTAGACAAGTAGTCCTCAAATTTGAGGATACATCAACATCGCCTGATTTAATACTTCTGAAGTGGGGCCGGCGCCGTGGCTCACTTGGCTAATCCTCTGCCTGCGGCGCCAGCATCCCATTTGGGCTCAGGGTTCTAGTCCTGGTTGCTCCTCTTCCAGGCCAGCTCTCTGCTGTGGCCCGGGAAGGCAGTGGAGGATGGCCCAGGTGCTTGGGCTCCTGCACCCGCATGGGAGACCAGGAGGAAGCACCTGGCTCCTGGCTTCGGATCAGCCCAGTGCCGGCCATAGCTGCCATTTGGAGGGTGAACCAATGGAAGGAAGACCTTTCTCTTTGTCTCTCTCTCTCTCACTCTCTATGTCTCTATCTGTCAAATAAAAAAAAAAAAAAATACTTCTGAAACACGGAGTGTTGGGCTCCACATCCTCAGAATTTCTGATTCTGTTGATTTGGGGTAGAAACTGAGAGATTTGCATTGCTAACCATCTGTCTCCCAGGTGATGCTGTTGCTCCTTATACAGGTAGCACACTTTGAAAACTAGTCCCTGGGGATCAGAGCAGGCAACTTGCTCTGTGATCTGCACAGAGAAGGGTGAGTTCAGAGATTTTTGACTAGTACTCAAATAACGTCATTAAGTAAATCTCGGAGTAATTGAGGATCTTTCTTCCTCTTTATCTACGGGACTGATGACCATACTCTGGCAAGAAAAGTGAAGAATGGCTTCAAGAACTCAGACAAGAGTTAAAATTGCCTCACATAAGTATGGCAGAATATAGAGTATGTAGAATTGTCTTAGTAATACTTTCAGCTAGTTAACCTAACTTAGTAATGTAAGATCACATATATTAAAGCTAATTTATATATCACTTATCCATTAAAATATCCTTACACTGCAAAGCAGGTTTCTGAGCTTCAGCTGACTGTGCAAATGTCAAGGTAAAACGGGAAGAGTGGAGAAAGGGCAGCCCAAGGAGGGGGAAAAGCATTCATCCAAAAGAAATGACTTAGAAAAAACCACATCCACTCACCTTCCCCAGCCCTCTCCCAGGTAAGTCGCCTTAGGAAGTTTCTGGAAAAGCAGCAACACGTCAACAATCAGTTAGCAAGGGGATGTTACCTTACTGCAATACTGAAATGACAACTACCTAAAATTCAAAACTGATTTCATATGCTTTGTTGTGCTCAGCCAATTTGGGGGTCTTGAATTTTAAAACTTGAATATGATGAGGACAGCACTGTCCTGTGGCAGGTAAAGCCACTGCCTGCAATGCAGGCATCCCATATGGGTGCCAGTTCGAGACCTGGCTGCTCCACTTTCAATCCAGCTCTCTTCTATGGCCTGGGAAAGCAGTGGAAGATGGCCCAAGTGCTGGGGCCTCTGCACCCACGCAGGAGACCCAGAAAAGGCTCCTGGCTCCTGGCTTTGGATCAGCTCAGCTCTGGCCATTGAGGCCAATTGGGGACTGAACCAGCGGATGGAAGACCTCTCTCTTTCTCTCTCTCCTTTTCTATGTAACTCTGACTTTCAAATAAATAAATAAATCTTTAAAAATAAAAGAATAAAGAATAAATAAGAAAAACTTGAATATGAAGTTTCTGCATACTTTTTTCCAGATAATTTTATATCAAGCAGTAATCATTTAGGATCTTAGATGAGCTGACATCTATTTTCTTTACAGAATTTCTTGAACTAAAATTTCCTCAAGTTGCCAAAAAGAAACAGTGGTATTTCATTCAAATGAACTATGTCTAAAAACACTGAAACATTTTGGTAACCAAACACCGATTGGATTTTATTTTATTTTTGTGAACTTCAAAATCGAAAAAATTGTGCTTAATGATCTTATAAGGTAAAGCCATAGCTCAGCTCGTGTCCTAAGAATCCCATAAAAATTACTCTGGAGACCTTGGCTGCACATAAGGCGGTCACATATTTCGGAGCTTCATTGCTCTCCTTCCTGTTACAGGTACATGTGACAGCACTGCAGCTATGAGTGGAATTTTAAAGAGGAAGTTTGAAGAAGTTGACGGCTCCTCACCCTGCTCCTCTGTGCGGGAATCGGATGATGAAGTTTCCAGCAGCGAAAGTGCTGACAGCGGGGACAGTGTCAATCCATCCACTTCTAATCATTTCACCCGTGAGTACTGATGCTTATGCTGAATGGCTGTTTCTGCAGCGAAAAGAATTGTTTCATGTGGGTCAGTTTTATTTTTATTGCCTCTTTTTTTCAATCAAATACAAAGAAAAAATAGCTAAAAATGAAATGTTTTTAAAAGAACTCTGTGGATTCCTATTTAGATTACTTTAGGTAGTAGATTGATCATGTTAACCAATGTGATTTGATTAAGGTCGAATTTTTAATATTGTTACTTTTCTAAGGAGGATCTCAGGGCCCTGGAATTGGTAGTGAAATACGAAGTAAATCCAAGTTCAAAAAAAAATCTTCCCATAAACTGAAAAAAGAAACCTCTGGAGGAAACAAAGGCTATATTTAGGAGTAAGACGTCTCAGTTATGATGAGAAAGGACTTAGGCAAGCATTAAGAAGAGTTGTGAAAGCAGCAAAACTCTCATAAATGTGCAAGTGTATGTAGTCTGCTGCCTCTTCCTTGCTCAACCCTTCATTCTGTGTTCCCCGAGGATAACATGTAAAGCCTAACAAGAGAAAAAATGCATGCTGTTTGTTTGATTCCTTTTCTGCCGCATTGTCACATCACCCATTCCTGTCAAGCAAGGTAATGTGAGATTTAAAGGACTGATGTGAGAAATTCTGAAAGCAATATAATCTATGACCCAAAGAAAACTCATCAGGAATACCTAAGTAGTACTTTTAAATTTATGTTCCTTTTTTAAAAAATGTTTTATTTTATTTATTTGAAAAAGTTACAGAGAGAGGTAGAGAGAAAGAGAGAGAGAGGTCTTTCATCTGCTGGTTCACCCCCTAAATGGCCACAATGGGCAAAGCTGCGCCAATCCAAAGCCAGGAGCCAGGAGCCAGGAGTTTCTTCCAGGTTGCCCATGTGAGTACAGGGGCCAAAGCAGTTGGGCCATCTTCTGCTACTTTTCCAGGCACATTAGCAGAGAGCTGAATTGTAGGTAGAGCAGCCAGGACTCGAACTGGTGCCCATATGTGATGCTGGTGCTGCAGGCCAGGGCTTTAACCTGCTGTGCCACAGCACCAGCCCCTATGGTTCTTAAACATGAAGATTTTACTGTTACAATATCAAGATAGATAACTGGTCTTGGTTTTGTATTTTAATATGGATTATATAATACAGAATTTTATTTTGGAAGTGTGGCAACTCGAAATCCAAATGTGTCAAGCATATTTCTAAGAAATTATAAGGAAACCAATAACTGTTGAACACAAAATAAATATATTAAAATCAACATCATTTCTTTAAACAAGCACAGCTAGTAGAAAATATAATGAAAAATAATTATAGCTGCCATAGAGGAAAACAAGTCATAAAAATTCAGGGATGAGCTTCTTAGGTGGTATAGGTGGCCTGCTAACACACTTACACATTCCATGATGATGTGAAATGAGCTTGTAGTATTGATTCAAAAGAAGACATATGCTTACTCTTGTGGTCTTAATAGTAATAATGATAATAACAGCAGCAGCAGCATGTCATAGTTTTTGTGAAGATGAAGCAGAGAAAGTGAGATAATACATAGAAAAGAACTTTGTAAAATGTCAAATACTGGTCTCAGATTATGCTAGAAACTGTGATCATAGCTAACATAAATATGTTATGCTATGCTATGCTCTAATAGCTATAATGAGGGGACCTCAAAAATTTATGGAAAATGCATGCCCTAAATGAACATTTGCATGGTTTTCACAATGTTTTATAACAAAATAAACTTATTTTCATAAATTTTTAAACATTGGCTTGTCAGCATTGTTTTTACTTGAAAGGTAGAGAGGTAGCAACAGACAGAAAGAGTTCTTGGCAACCACTGATTCCTTCCCTAAATGTCCACAACAGCCAGGGCTGGGCCAGGCCAAAGCCAGGAACCCAAAACTCAATCTGAGTCTCCCACATGGGTGGCAGGAACCAAAGTACTTGAGTCGCCTGCTGCTTCCCCAGGTATGCATTAAGAGGAAGATGGGATCAGAAATGGAGCCAAGATTTGAACCCATACATACAACATGGGAGGTGAGTTTCTCAAGCAGCATTTTAACTGCTGTACCAAACACCTTCCCAAACTCTTCTTTTAATTCCATGTTTTGAAAAAACATTTTGTTGTACCTGCTTTTATATTACCCCTACACTTTATGACAATCCTGAAAGTAAATAACACCTCCCCTCGTTTACAGAGGAAACAATTGACGCTCAAAGAGGCTAAGCATCTTCCCCGGATCACACAGATTGGAGCCCAGATCGGTTGATCCCTCTTTCCACATAATAGATGTCCTACTCCATCATCTTTGACTGTCCTATTATTTCATTCTGACCCCAATTATATAATATTGGGTGTATCTTTAAAATATTATTTATTGCAAATTATAACAAGATTTGAATTACTGAAGTGGCAGTTTATGTTTCTGAATAGAACGATAAAGCCATTATACTTTCCACATTTGTTTATAAGTATCTGAGTACATTTTCAACAAAATACTCGGGGCCAGTGTTACAGTGTAGTGGGTAAAGCCTTCTGGTTCCGGCTGCTTCTCTTCCCACCCAGCTCCCTGCTAATGGCCTGGGAAAGATAGCCAAAGTCCTCGAGCCCCTGCATCCACATGGGAGACCAGGAAGAAGCTGGTCATGGCTTCAGCCTGGGCCAAGCCCCAGCCACTGCAGCCACTTGGAAAGTGAACCTCTCTCTGTCTCTCCCTCTCTCTCTATAACTCTGCCTTTCAAATAAATAAATAAATAAATCTTAAAAAAATATACTCAAGTGGATTTTCTTAGAAGGTGGTAAAATCCTCTGGAGAAATGAGCCAAAGAGAATAAAGGAATGTTTTTTAAAAGAAACCATAAGTGTTGAAAAGTCACTCCAGATATCAAATTTGAATAGAAAATGATTTGGTTTGATTTTTTTGTACAGTGCTTTACCTAGGAAAACAGAAAGTCCAACATGTTAATTATAAAAATTCAATATTATTGAGAAAATGTACATTATAAAATAATGGAAAAGAGAATAATTATTTAATGAATGTTTGTAGTGGTAGTAAATTTGAAAAAGAAGTAATTTAAACTCACATCTTATAACATATGCTAAAATATATTCCAAATGTATTAAATAAATATTTTTTTCAATCATGAGGAAAGTTTAATATTTTGTTAGACGTTTGATGGGATCATTATGTAACCTTTGAATTAACAGGGGAAAACTCTCAGGGGAAGACACTTAACATATTTAATGCTTTGAAAATGTTAAATTTCTCTGCTACAACAGAACATAACCCAGAGGAAAAGAAAAAATTCATATTGGAAAAAATATTTGTAATTAATATGCTACAGTGTTTTCTTTAGATGGAGTATAAAATACACATGTCAATTTTTGAAATAAACAATAAGATCCACCTCCTCAAAGATAATTTGCATAGGAAGAAATAATTAACAAATGTTTTAAAACACTGAACAATAATAAGAATAAAAATGCAGATAGAAATAATACCACTGAGATTTTCTCCCTGCGAAATTAGTATTCCTTCCCCCAGTTAAACATTGATATTGAACTGCTGGTCAAGGTCACAGTACAAACTGTGGCTTGCTACTAAAGGCAGTGAAATTTAGAGAGCACATTGGCAATATAACAGATATTTAAAAAGTTTTACGTCTGCGTTTAAGAGAATTTACCTGAAGGGAGAAATGCAGTGAAAATGCAGGTGGTTAAGGGTAGTACCAAAAAGCGGAGGTGGTGAAGGGGGGAGGGGTGGGGAGATAAAATGTCCAAGAGTTAGTTGGTAACTAGTTCGGTTCATTTACTTTTGTGGAAGTAACAAAGACTTCATGGTATAATATGTCTACTATTTTTGAGATAATGTTAAGCATAGCAGAACACAAAATTTTGTCTGTACTCTCAGGTAAAAATCTTTGCATACACAAAGGCTAACAGTGGTGGAGTGTCCTCAAAGTAGGAAACAATTCAACTTGTTGAGAGATTAGGCTGATGGGTGAATTCTTGTATTTGTGGCACTCATTTTTGCTAATATTATATTTGTTCTCACAACCCAAACATTTCGTATTTATTTTATTTTATTTTTTTTAAATTTTATTCATTTGAGAGGCAGAGAGACAGAGCCAAAGAAACAGAGACGGTGATCTCCCATCTGTTGGTTTACTCCCCAGATGCCTGCAACAGCCAGTAGTGGGCCTGCTGGAAGCCAGGAACCATGAACTCTGTCCAGGTCTCCCACATGAGTGGCAGGGATCCAGTTACTTGAACCACCACTTGCTGCCTCCAGATCCACATTAAAAAAGAATTGGGAGTGCAGCCAGGACTCTAACCCCGGCACTCAGACACAGGCAATGCAAGTGGCTTCTTAACCACTACAGCAGACAGCACCCCAATTTCAAATTTACACATTTAAAAATGGCAACTGCTGTTCACTTTATATTTATGTGTGCAGAGCAGCAGATGGAAATGGCATGTTATGGTAATTTGTATAATACTTCAGCCAACTGATAGATGTTTTATTAGTTATGTCCAGAAGAGATTATTTTCCCATTGGAGAAAATAGGCTTATTTTATGATATCCAAGGAGTTATTGAAATGTTTCAGCTCATCATTTAATAACAATGTTAATAGCAGTGCTTAGATTACAAAAATGCTGATTTAATTTTGTATTAAATAGAATCTGCCAAAGATTTTTCATGAATTTTAAAGATAACTAAATAGATTATTTAATAAAAAGTGCCCTTTTCATTTAATAGTGTGCTTTGTTCTTTATATCCGCATTGTGGAAAGCAATATAAGGTGGCAGAAATAACAAAGAATGAAAAAACAAAAATTCTACCTAACTTTTAGCTATATAAAGGATTTGAGCATTTTAGTCAGTGTAACAAGGGTAGTTATAAAGGCTTCTGACTCTAGAAATGTATTTGCTGGTCCAAATATTGATATCCAAATTTTTAGAAAAAATTTTACTTATTATTTCATATACATAAAGATATTATCTTATCTGCAGTGATCTTATCAGATGTGAATCTATGAGCATGAACCTTCAGAAATGTTGTTGATAAATCCTATTTCTTTCATCTATATTTCTACTTTCAAAAGTAAAAATAATTATTTCTCTGAGTAGGTTGAATATTGAAGACTATCACATTTCTGTAGCATTAGGAAACAATTTAGCTTCACGTTGAAATTCCACAGCATGCATTTTCCTTTACTTAAATCTCTCTCATCACAGGCTCATCTTTCAAACTGAAAATACCCCAGGTACCCAATGCTTTGTAAGCACTAAGCTATTGTGCAGCGTGACTTTTTGTTGTTGATACAAACACAGAAATTGATAAGATTATTTGGTACATGTCAGCAGCTATGGTAGTAGAAAATTCCATGCTATACAAAGCTTTCTGCTAAAATATTCATTTTGAGCACACCACATTATGATAATAAAAGCTTCGAAATGTAAATCAATAAAGGGTATTGTGGCTGTTTCCTTGGACTTCTGAATTTTGCTAGGCAACTAGCGTACTTACCAGTAATCAACCAAGGTCATATCTTGTGCTTCCCTCGAGATAGGAGCAGCAGATTCTGTATTGCTGTGGAACGCTTTGTTTCACAAATCCCTGTGGCTCTATAACCAATCAGCTTGTACTTGAGCACTGTCAAAAGGAGAGCTACAGAGAAACTCTGGAGGATGATTTTTTTCCTGTCCTCTCAAGGTTCTTGGCACTTCACATGAGTAATGAGAAGCTGTGTGATGAAACATGGTCCCAAAAGGAACACAGGATTTTTCCAGAAACATGATGTTTCTACAAATATATCTACAGTATTTAGGAAGTAAAAATATTTAAAAATAAAAGGAAAGATACTTTGTAAATTGCACATCAAAGCAGATAGTAGATGTCTTGTGTAGGAAAAGGATTTTCTAATTTGTAAAACAGCTTCACATTCTTGAGTTCTTTAATATCCAAAAATTATTGTGTGATTGGGAGGCATTATTATGTCCATATTATAAAAGTAGAAATTAACAATGTGAGATGCACTACAATTTGTCCAAGAGCTGAAATTTAGAACCTATGTCTCCATCCTTCCCTCCCTCCCCTTCTTCCTTCTTTTCCTTCCTTAGTCATCTCTCTTTTCTCTCATTATACGAGACTACCAAGTGCCACCAAGTGCATCTGACTCCGATTCTTTCGCCAGCATTTCCTCCCACTGCCTCTACATTTCATAGTGGTGTTTATTGTAAATAATCAATAAAAACAATTCTAAAAAATAATGAAAGTTTGCTGAAAATATGACTGGAACATGTCTGTTCTCTTTACCTAGCAATTAAAATACTTTCAAGATTTAGATTCAGTTTTGGGGTGGGCACTTGGTGTAGTAGTTGTTATGTTGCATGGAATGTTCACACCCCATATCAGAGTGCCTGGCTCACCTTCAAATCCAAGTTCAGGCTGACGTGCACCCTGGGATGCAGAAGGTACCTGGGTCCCCACTCCTCATGTGGGAGACCCAGATTGAGTTTTGAGGTCCTGGTTTTGGTCTGGCCCAGATTTTGATGTTGCAGGCATTTTGGAAGTGAGCCAAGCAGGTAGATTTTGCTCTCTCTCACAAATAAATAAATAATCAGAGTCAATTTCAACAAATTCAGTATATCTCATGTTGCACACTGTTTGCTCAAGCCTTTCAGACCCTCCAAGTAGAAAATATGAGGGATCTTCAAAAGTTCACAAAGCATGCATATTATGAAAAAACTGCATGAATTTAAGAAACTTTTTGCACCAAAATAAACATTTTTTAATCCATCTTCCATGAGTTTTTTTTTTGAAGTCTCCCACACAACTTGGAGACACAGTGAGAGTTCACATCTACCCAGTATTGTGGTACTAGAGTGAGAACTTATTTTCTCAAAGACAAGAGTAGTAGAAATCAACCTCAAATCAATGATTTAAAAAAAAAAAATCAAGGAGCATTTAGGCAGAAGCTGAACACAGGAGTTTGAGAAGTCTTTCCTGAGCGGGAGATAGGACCCCTGACCCTCAAAAGCTCCTTCCTTTGTGATAATGTGATTCCAAGAACAAGGATCTAGAATAGCATTGTAAGGTAAACACTGAGTAAGAGAAGGAAAGCAGTGTATCTGAAGACAACTCTCAAAAGATGCTGTTGAATTAAGAGATCCTCAGATCCTTTGTAGCCTTTATGTTGCAAAAGAATGGCGACCTTGGGTTTGTGAGCTGAGACTTGGAACCAGCTGCATATTACCTAGGATCATACAAATCTCGACAGGGCATGTCCAGATCTGAACACCAGATATGGACCAGTGGAATCATTAGGTGGGAAGCTTAGTTTGTTGTAAATAAGAGAGTGATGTTGGGATAATCATGAATGGAGGAAGATAGGTATGAGCCAGTGATCCTTTTAGAAAGTTTTCACTTGAATGTGCTTTAAGGTCTGTTGATCGACACAATAGAACTATTATCAGATTATTTCATCTGAGAGATCATGAACTTCAGCTACTGCCTCTGACCTTACGCAGATTCATCCTTTGGGCTGAAATGTCTTTTCCTCTTTCTCCCAATCCTTGACTGTTTAAGTCCCATACCTTCTAAAAGGTTTATATGGAATATTTCTTTCTCCATGAAAACATCACTAAGTCACTCATATGCGTCTTTTTCACCAACTCCTCAGAATCTCGTGGTGTTTCGCCAACATTTCAAAGCTTTTCAATGGTTTTCTTTCCTTCCATACCAGTATTTCCCACCACTAACTGATGTCAGGAGCTGTATGACAGCTCGTTGAAACCATTAGCCTCGTATTTCCTTGACCACTTCTATCCTAGATTCTTTCCTTTTATTTCATTCATATAATTTACCACCATTCCATTAGCTGCATTTGTCCACAGCATCATCCACAACTCTTCCAAACTAGAAGAGCTTCAACAGTTTCAGTATTCCAAACTCAGATCTTGCCCACCTCTCCCCTTTACATTTTTAAAAAATCTATTTGTTTTATTTGTTTGAAAGGCAGAGAAAAAAAAAATAGAGAGACAGAGGTCTCCAATATGCTGGTTCATTCCTCAAATGCCTGCAACAGGTAGGAACTTAATCTGGGTCTCTGATATGGGTGACAGGGACCCAATGACTTGAGCCATCACCTACCATCTCTCAAAATCCAGATTAACAAGAAGCTGGAATTAGCAAAAGAGCTAGGACTTGAGCCCAGGAACTCTACAATGGGATATGAGCATCCCACAGGGCAGCTTAACCACTGCTCCAAATACCTACTCCCAACAGTGCACCCACTTATTTTTTTACCTCTGTTTTTTTCCAAAACAGCACCCACCGCATTTTGCTGCTATTCTCCCCACCTTTCCCTCTTGCTCCATTATGTGTCTTCTGTGTTATTTGGAGACAAGAATGCTTTATCACTTTCTTCCGATATCGTTCACTCCATATCCATTTTTTATCCAAAACATCTGAAAACATATGAAGTTATAGAGAAAATGATAAAATGTATGTTTTCAAATTCAGCTGTTCATCATTGCCACACAACCATCCTAAAGTTGCCTGGAGTGGATCTTCTCTTCCTTCTGAGGAAGAACGGTGTGTTGATCAACCTCCTGAAGTCATTTTCCTCTCCAACTCCTGCTTCACACACACCAGATCTCCTGGCCTTCTTGTCATCTGTACCCTGCCTTTCCCTTTGTTCTTCTCTGCATGTCCTTACTTTATTTAGGACACACAATATGGATTTTGAAAGAATTAAGTGTATGCTCATTAAAAGCCCGGCAGTCCGCTCTGTGTCTAGCATCTAATAAGCACTCAATAGATACTTTTATAAAGGAATGAATACTGTATTTGCTACTTGTCATTCACTACACTACCACTAGGAGCTGGAAATATGAAAGCAAATGAAACATGGACCAGTTTCTGCCAAAACTCACAGTCTAATGCAATGTTAGCACTTTTCCAACACATACTGTATTCCTGTCTACACTGTAGTTATTTGTATACACAGCTTATTTTTCCTGGGAAATTTATAAAGCACTGCTGTGCATTCTCACTACTTAGACTGGTGCTATTTCAATTACTATTAGATACTTAATAAATAACATTTAGTTTTGTAAAGACTTACATTTTCAGTAAAGCTACACTTTGTAAAATAAAAAGATGCATTTATTGTAGGACTTCATAATGATATGGACATTAATGGAAATACATACCAATTTGTGAGCTGTGTAATGTATATTTTTATATGGGTCATTGTGATATCAAGTTCCTGATTTATCAGTTATATGTGAATGCATATAATGGTGAGCTATATTTTATAGGGCCCCACTTTAATTCTGCTTTCCTAACAGGTATCTCTCTGATTTCTTTTGCTTATATATAGTTTTCCAAGGCAGAAACATCACTGCTTAATTGGATACTGTACAGCTATTTATACAGGAGCTGTATAACACACTTGAGGGACTCCACATTTTTCTCACCTTCACCATTCTTTGAATCAGTTTTGGGAAAAAGAATTTCTAATATCACTAACATCTATAAATATAGGTAATTTCTTTCTTGTTTGATTTGTTTTTAAATTCAGAATCAGGACTTCACATTTAGCCTTTTAAAATGGTAACAGATCTAGCTCTCTGTTTCAGCCTGCTGAGATTTTTAAAAGTGACTTTTGTGTCCTTATATGTTTGCATTTTCTCCAACAATCATGTCTCAAGTGCACTGACGGATTCCACTGTGTTGCACCACCAAGTCTAACTCTTATCTCCGCTGAACCACTGAGGAGCCTCCCAGATGCTCCCTCAGCTTCCCCTCCTGGGTGAGCTTCAGCCTCTTCTTTATGCAGCAGTTCTACAACCAGTTGCAATCCTTCGGTCACTTTTAACTGAAATTACCACAGCCTCCAAAACCCTGGAGAGCCTTATATGACTGAGACTTTGCTCTTCTGCTTTCTCTCCATCTCCAGACTCCAACCACGTGAGTCTTTATTTGGTTGTTTGAATGCAACTTTCTTAAGATCCTACCTGGAAAATCTTCCCATAACTGAATCCTTACATTTCAGATTTTAGTTTAAGTTTCAGCTCTTTACTTGGAGCTATCAATAATGATCCTATCTAAAGCATGCAGGTCCCAAATCTCCTCTCTCTCTCTCTCTCTCTCTCTCTCTCTCTTTCATATATATATGAAAGTTTTGACAGGAAAAAGATAGGTATCTTGAAGCTGCTTTCAAATAACCCAGCAAAAAGAGAGGGAAATTTAGATTGAAAAAAAAGATGCTGATGGGTTGCTATACTACTCTCTACATTTTCTTAAAATATGAGTTTTCCATAATGTAATAAAAATATGTACACTCACTTTTTCCTAAATTACTGTGAAAAAATGGGCAACTAAAAATTTTTCAAAGAGTAAGGAAGGGAGTATATGTATATGTACTTACGCTAATAATAGATCATAAAGTTTACAATGCTGAAATAGTTAAAAACCCATGGAATCAGCTCAAGAGTCTGCACATGGAACAAATAGAAACAGACCCGCATTTAAATGGCAACTTGGTACGTGACAGAGAAGACGTTGCAAATGAGTTGGGAAAGGAGGAACTGTTCCAATAAATGACTTTTTAACAAGATGATAAAATTAGATTCCTACCTCATACCATATGTGAAAATACAAGTGAATTCCCAATGAAGCAAAGATCTAAATGCATACACACACACAAGTCAAAATTGTATTGGGCAGGCATGTGGTGCAGCACTTAAGATGTTGCTTGGGACACACGCATCCCATATCAGAATACTAGGGGTGTGAGTTCTGCCTCTGATTTCGACTCCAATTACAACTTCCTGCTAATGCACACCCTTTTAAGCAGCAAGTGATGGCTCAAGTTGTTAGGTCCCTACCACCCACCTGGGAGACCTGGATTGAGTTCATGGATCCTGGCGTGAGCCTGATTCAGCTCCAGCTTCTGTAGGTATTTGGGGATTGAACCACCAGAAGGGATCTTGATCTTTCTTTCTGTTTCTATCTGCCTGTCTGTCTCTGTTTCTGGCTTTCTGCCTCCCAAATAAAAAATTTTTAAATAAGCTTAGAATTTGAATAGATAATACACAGAAAAAAAGGACTAATATATTATGGACAGATGTGCAACTCTGTTAGGGAATCAGGAAAATTTAAATTGAAAAGAGACAATATTTCGCATATATTGTATCATTAAATTAGCAAAATCTTAAAGTTTGACAACGCCATGTGTTAACAAGCTTGTGCTGAAGCAAGAACTCTTCTCATGCCAGCTGAGCATTGGTTCAATCGCCTAGGCAACCCAGTCGTGAGAAGTTAAGACAGACTAATTGTCTATCAGTACATGATTGCATAAATTATCGTTAGTTCATATAATGAAAAACTGGATGATAGGTTGAATGAAATAGCCAGGTTTACATGCATGCACTGTTAAGTGAAATATACAAGCTGCAAAACTCTGTGGTCTGATAACATGCATGTAATTAAATCACATGTGGAACAACTCAGTTTTATAGAAATGAAGCTACACATAGGAATGGGTGATACACAGCAATGTGAAGATGTATACCTCTAGAGAGCTATGACTTTCTTTAGAAAATTTCAGTTAGATTATTCCTTTGTGCTCATGAAATGCTCCAGAGCGAACATGTCGACATTTTAGCTATAGTTAGCTTTCAAGATAGTTTTTAAAAATCATTAACTACGGCCAGCGCCGCGGCTCACTAGGCTAATCCTCCGCCTTGCAGCGACGGCACACCGGGTTCTAGTCCTGGTCCGGGCACCAGATTCTGTCCCGGTTGCCCCCCTTCCAGGCCAGCTCTCTGCTGTGGCCCGGGAGTGCAGTGGAGGATGGCCCAAGTGCTTGGACCCTGCACCCCATGGGAGACCAGGAGAAGCACCTGGCTCCTGCCATCGGATCAGCGCAGCGCACCGGCCGCAGCAGCCATTGGAAGGTGAACCAACGGTAAAGGAAGACCTTTCTCTCTGTCTCTCTCTCTCACTGTCCACTCTGCCTGTCAAAAAAAAAAAATCATTAACTACATAAATACTTATTTCTGAAATATTTAATTGCCAGGGAAGCTATACACACACACACTCTTTATTACAACCATCATCACTTATTTGTGCTCAGTCCCATACATTGGGTACCTCTAATTTTTCTGTCCCTAGTGCTTCAGTTGAACTTGATAAAAATGGGACCCATTGCAAATTCATTCAATTTGCTATAATGTAAAAAGCCACTACCAAGGAACCAGAAGATCCTCATTCTTGTTTTAGTTCTGTTACAATTATGTCCAACTATGGTTAAATTATTTAAACTATTTCATCACTTGAAAAATATGAAAAATGCATGAATGAGGGAGACAGTGCTTTAAATGTACTTTCCTATTTTTATTTATCCTTTCAAAGGAATGATCTGAAGTAAATATGGCAAAATATTGATGCACATTAAGAATGATAATGAGTACATGTTACTTTGTGAAGTTTGGTACATATTATAATTTTAAAATACAAGATTTAAATTTTAAAATGTAAGACTTCAATAAGTTTAAAATATATGTGGTCTAAAATTCCGTAGATCACCCCAGCATCCCCATTATTTTCTCTTTAAGTAACTTTCCCTTTTTTCCTACCTAATACATATCACAATTTGCAACTATTTTCTAGTACATTAGCTTACTTTTGTGACTGTGTTGTTTACAGTTGTATTCCTATTAGAGAAAGGCATGAGAGCTCTGAAGCACATCAGAGACTCCTAGACCAAACTTGGTTCTTAACTAGAACTAAATTTAGCAATTTATTTATCACCTTCCTCTGTGTGCAGTAATAACCAAATGACATTGTAAAATCTTTGTTTGAAATCATTCACATGTATTCGCTGCCTAAATCTTAAAGTATAGGGAGCCGTATCTTTCTCAGATGTTAGATTCTAGGCCCTATAGTGACATTTAGAAAAATTATCCATAGAAATTGTTTCTGCGCTTATAAAATTCACTATAAACTGTCATGTTATTGACATAGAAAGTCTCACATGACATTTTCTTCCCTGTAATGTGTTGAAACAGAATATTGGTTTTTTTTTTTTTTTTAAGATTTTTTAATTTATTTGAGAGGTAGAGTTACAGACAGAGAAAGGGAGAGACAGAGAGAAAGATCTTCCATCTGCTAGTTCACTCCCCTGGTGTTCATAACAACCAGACCTGAGCCGATCTGAAGCCAGGAGCTTCTTCCAGGTGTCCCACAGGAGTGCAGGGGCCAAAGCACTTGGGCCATCCTCCACTGCTTTCCCAGGCCATAGCAGAGAGATGGATCAGAAGGGGAGCAGCTGGGACACAAACCAGCACCGTTATGGGATGCCAGTGCTGCAGGCAGAGGCTTAGTTCACTAAGCCACAGCGTTAGCCCCAGAATATTGTTTCTTTAGTTGGCCATCAGTGATATGGTTGTCTTGTATTTGAACACTGAAGTAAAAGTATTTTGTTATGATTTTTCTGTCCCAAGTGCTTCAGTTGAACTTGATAAAATGGGACCCATGGCAAATTCATTCAATTTGTTATAATTTAAAAAGCCACTACCAAGGAACTAGAAGATCCTCACTCTTGTTTTAATTTATTACAATTAGTCCAACTATGTTTAAATCATTTAAGCTATTTCATCACTGGAAAATTGCATGATTTTCAAGGTATTATAATTTACATAAGAATCAATTATTCTCTGCTTTCTCCAAATAAAGTATGCCTCTCAGAATTCCTAATGCTTGAATTATTTTAGTGTCATATTTGAGGACATCTTTGTGTTTTCAATGTTTATGCTGTGTACTATTAATGTATCAGACACCTATATAAATCCAATGGAATATTTCATCTTGTGCATTCAATTTATGGACGCCACAAAAAGTGAAAATCATATACATTTTTTTAATGGATTTTGTTTCAGATGAACTAAATTAAGCTAGTAGTGAACTCAAAGAATAGTATAGAACTGTGAAAAAGATGATGTAATTATATGTGACTGAGTACAGATAAGTGGTGATGATTGTAATAAGGAGTTTGTGTGTATGTAGCTCCCCTGGCAATCACACATTTTAGAAATAAATGATTTTTAAAAACTATCTTGAAAAATATCTTTAGCTAAAATGTGGAATGTTCACTCTGGAACATCTCATGAGCACAAAAGAATATTATAGCCAGCGCCGTGGCTCACTAGGCTAATCCTCCACCTTGCAGCGCCGGCACACCAGGTTCTAGTCCCCGCCAGGGCGCCGGATTCTGTCCCGGTTGCCCCTCTTCCAGGCCAGCTCTCTGCTGTGGCCAGGGAGTGCAGTGGAGGATGGCCAAAGTTCTTGGGCCCTGTACCCCATGGGAGACCAGGATAAGTACCTGGCTCCTGCCATCGGATCAGCGCGGTGCACCGGCCGCAGCGTGCTGGCCGCGACGGCCATTGGAGGGTGAACCAACAGCAAAACGAAGACCTTTCTCTCTGTCTCTCTCTCTCACTGTCCACTCTGCCTGTCCAAAAAAAAAAAAAAAAAAAAAAAACAAACAAACAAACAAAAAAAAA
Source organism: Oryctolagus cuniculus (assembly GCF_964237555.1). Lineage (NCBI taxonomy): Eukaryota > Metazoa > Chordata > Mammalia > Lagomorpha > Leporidae > Oryctolagus > Oryctolagus cuniculus. The sequence goes on along the minus strand of NC_091434.1, from coordinate 75,837,415 downwards.
ACACACACACAACAACAACAAAGGAACAAAGGAATATTATAACTGAAATTTTCTAAAGAAAGTCATAGAAGAGTGAACTAAAAGATGTTTTATCAGAACCATTTTTAAAAACACATAGCCATATATCATGAAATGTACTTTACAAAACTAAGTATCTCCTCTTGTTTATGTGCTAATTTCTTTAATATTGTGAGCTTAATCCTATTTATCAACAATATATGCAGGTATTTAGGCCGTATATTTTAAGAAGCTATATCCATCCTAAAATATCTTTAGTGAAATGGATGAAATCCCACTGTTAACATTATGCCTTTGGGATGACTATAAGAATCCAACATAGGAAGCAATCTATCTAGCAGTTAAAAATGTAGTATGTGGAGTCAGATTACTACATTTTCTTAAAACATTATCTACTTAGAGGCAATGCAATATCTCTGCCCTTTCATTTATTCATCTAGAAGCACTAATAAAAATAGTACCTGCATCATAAGCTAAAATAAGTAAATACAGGCAAAATGCTTTACATTGTAGTTTATATTTAGAAAATACCCCAGAATGGTTAGCAGTGATGATAATGGTGACGATGATGATGATTCCAAGAAGCAACAATCCAAATTTTATTAATAGCTATTCTGAAAAACTAGACAGAGGGTAGGTCTGCAGACAAAAGCGACATATGACAGGTATATTTTTGGTACAGTGGGAGAGAAGCCTGGAAAAGATCTAGATTAAGGATGCAAATTCAGCGATCATCAGATGCAGGCAGATCATGCAACTGTGAGCAGCCAGGTGTGTGACAAGAGGGAGTGAATCACAGCACTTAAAGAAGCAAGGCCCTTGAGAGTTTACTCTTGCCATTCTTGCTGGCATTAGTCCTAAAGAAATCATGAATTCAGAATAATCATCACAGCAGTAATAACTGGCATTTATTGAACTTTCATTAAGCATTCAACGAGACAGCACTGACATTTTATGAGCATTATCTTACTTAATTAGCACAACCTATGAGGTATCTGATGCTTGGAAAGATTTAATAGCTGTACAAAATCACAAAGCTAATAAGCGGTGGGACCAGTTTTTGATCCTGTGTTAGTCTGACTCCAGATCCCGCACTTTCATCCATTATATAATAATGTCTCCCACGATGATTCCTGAAAACAGCATTATCAATCTTTCTTCCTCTAGCATCACTTTCGAACTCCCGAAAACATCTCATAACATTTTCACTTCATTCAGAAAATACAGTAAGGTTTAATGAACAAAACACACCTACATTCCATTTTCATTGAGAGAAGCTCAACAAATATTGTAGGTTGGGTTCAAACTGAGTATGTTCTATTTGCTTAGTAACTCTCACACGTACAACATTTTTTATTGGTATCATAAACCTTTGTATTCAAACATCACGGCTGACAGAACTTTGGCCACTTAGATTTTTCTGAAGCTAAATCACCCCAGTTGTTGTTCTGTTTGTTTGGTGTGAGTAGTATTTTCTTCCCATTGCTTCAGGGAGAGAGGAGAAAGCAAGTGTTTTGATGGAGGAGTAAGGCTGGGCATTGTCATACCTTGCAGCCAGGCTACTCCTCTGCAGGAAGTGCTCCCGGGCTGTAGAGATGGAGGTGTTTTGGCAGCTGCCTTCCTCTTTATTGACCACATCAGGCTTTAAAAATATCCATGGGTTCATTAGCATCAGCCATTTGCAGAACTCGGTTGCAGACCATCTTAATGGAAACGTGAGAGCTTTTATGAGTGCACTCCAAGGTATGATTTGTGGGAAATAGGCACAGCAAGTGTTTGCTTCATGTCTTTTAGTCTCATTCCCTTGAACTCGAGGCACCATCAAAGCATCAATAAAGCGTGACTTTAGTGTAAACACCAGAACAGAGAAATAAGTGTTGGCACAGATACTTCTGGAAAATTTTCTGTAACATTTACCAAGAACAGTTTGCTGGAATAAGCAGGTAGTAACTTGATGCTTGAATGTCAGAGAGGGAGGGAGAGAGAAAGAGGGGATAATGCACTTATTGGACTGAAATGTGTGTTTATATGCTCAGGAAAAGAAAACAGGTTGCAAACAGAGGAAGCATTGCAGAATAGAGACCTGTCTTGGCTCACACACACACAACACACAGCAACTAAGTGGGTGATAATAATACAAATAATAAAACCAATTGCTATGGCTTCAGTTAGCCTCTCTCAAAGTTTCCAGTTAAGACAGTGAATCTGTGCATTCTAATTGCGTAATAAGGCTGAGTTTCTTTTCAAATGATAAAAAGGTAAAGTTTTAAAAAACTGTTTGCTCTTACGCTTCATACACATTCATATATTTCATTCTCACCGCAGTTTTGTACAGTGGGTACTATTTTAATACTAATTCTCTAGGTGAGAAAACTGAACTTCCAGGAAGTTTGGTAATGTTCTCAGGATTCTGCTGTTAGCTGTGGAGTCAAGTTCAAAGCCAGGACAGCCTCACTCTTCCAGTGTTTGAACTTCCTCATGAGTTTTCTTTGGGAGACGCAAAGTACCTACACAACAAAGCCTATGTTTCTTCCCTGGCATGCAATTCTTAATCCAGGCTTTATTTTAACATTTAAAGAATTTTATGTAGGTATTATTTATTTTCTAATTATAAAGTAAAATCATTATCAAATTATGTAATTAAAGAAAGTCTTCCTTATAAGTTTTTATTTATACTACCAAAAAGGAAAAACAATCATAATTTAGCATGTTTGCTCTGCCTTTAAATTTTTCTGTAAATATTACCTTTACATTGTCTAGGTACTATATATATAAAATCGCAAGACACCAAAGGATTAAAGGCTTTTTGCCATATGAAAAAATTTTCTTTAAAACATTTTTTCCTGTAGCTATTATTGGTAACTAACTAGTTCCTCAATTTTTAAAATTATATTATGTGTAGAGTAGCAAAATTAATTACTTCCCAATTTCTAAATAGTATAACAATGTATGTGTTTAAAGTTGTGTGTGAAAAAGTTCTGTGTGACCTGCATTCATTTTGTCAAAAATTGAAGGACATTTGAATGAAAACATCAGTTATAACCACCAGAACAGAGAAATTCTACAAGAACTTACTTTGTACACATCAAATAGCTCCTTTCCTTTTGTCTATGTGCTTATTTACCCTGAAAAGCACTGAAACAAGGCATCAATTTGGCCAGGAGGATGCTAGACAGGTCTTCTACTGGCTGGCAATAGCCTTTGTTAAATATTCAAAAATGTTGTGAGCTGGTTGTTATGCATGGTCATATTAAAACTAAGTTTAAAAATTTATAGTTAGGGGCCGGTGCTGTGGCTTAGCAGATAAAGCCACTGCCTTCAGTGCTGGCATCCCATTAAAAAAAATACTTACAGTTAGACTAATTTATATATATAATATAAAACAATGAGCACTCGAACTAATAATTTGCTATTTTATATACTTGTGAGAATATTTGCATCCTTTATAACATCTCAATGGGGAAAAAAGGAAATAACACTATTGGGCATATCTTCCCAACAAATCAGATTTGATTTGTTGTTTATTAAACTGTGTAAACTTAAGAAAACAAGGTGAGGAACCTGCATTGAGAGGTAGCAGGTAAAGCTCATACCTGCAATGCCAGCTCTCATATAGGTGCTGGTTTGTGTCTGGCTACTCCACTTCAGATCCAGCTCCTTGCTAGTGGCCTGGGAAAAGCAGTGGAATACAGCCTAAGTGCTTGGGCCCCTGCTACCCATGTAAGAGACACAGATGAAGCTCCTGGCTCATGGCTTTGCTCTGGCCCAGAACCAGCTGTTGCAGTTACCCTGGGGGTGAACCAGCTGGTGGAAGAATCTCTGTCTCTCCCTCTCTCTCTGTAACTCTTCCTTTCAAATAAATAAATAAATCTTTAAGAAAAACCAAGGTGAATAATGCAAATTAAGGTTAATTGTTTTCATTTCTGTAGTTTTTACATCCTGAATTGCACAAAAAACTAAATAAATATTCTTCTAGTATTCAAAAAATTACTACCCTGTTCAGCAAAGATCACATTCACATCATTGATGAAACAAGTGATGTTTCAATGTTTTCTTCATTTCATTTTCTATTTACTTACTCACTAAAATGAAAATGTCAACCAGTATTCACCATCCAAAGTAGGCTTGCTTGTCATTTGCAACCAGAAATTTGTTATGAAAACAAAAATTTGGCAAAAATAAATTGAGTCTGTAAAAATTAATCTATATGCATCTCACTTTTATGTAAATAAAATTTGTAATAAATGTATGCATTGGGGGAGGGCACCAGTTGTTAAATGTTTGCCTGAATACTGCTGGGTTAGCTCTATCATGCTTATTTTAACCAGCAGTTATTTCTGTTTGATTTGAAGTTTTTCTGCACCTTTTGCTTTTACATGCCCAGGTTCAAGATTTTAGTGCTTCTTAACTAATATTATGGCATGTTGTTAATTTTCATAAATATTAGCTCATTGCAAATTCTTAAAATCATAAGAATTAGTGTTATAATTTAGATGTATTTTTATTCAATTTTTTAATAAAGTTTATCGAGTTTTTCTTTCTCTTGTTTCTCTACTGTTTTCAGTTTTCCTTTGCTGTAAGCTTTTGTCTGGTTTGTGCTCCATTAGTGCAGTTAGAATTTGAGTTTCAGGTCAGAATTTGAGTGCCAAGGTCAGGTTCACTTCGAGACTGACCATTTGATGAACTTCTTTCTCTTCCACTGGCACAGGCCAGCCCCAATTCTGAGTTAGCTACAATATCTATTCTTCAATACCATAGAAACCTGCTAGAATATAGATAAGGAAGTGGGAATGTGTCACCATAACTGGAAAACTCAGTTCAAAGTAGGTGGTGCTCAATAATCTTTGTACACAGAACAAAGTCACATAGGATAACAAAATGCTCCGTCCATCAGTGAGGGCGGGTCTTTTAGCCAGGCTATTCAAAAAGAAGCTTGAAACACTAAGTGTCTTTATTTTTCCTCTCTTGTAAATTGAAGTATGTTGTTAGCATACCTGTCATGGTCATCAGCATTAGCTGATGTTTACTGCCCACGGAAACAGGTTTGTCGCTTAATTGGGGTCTATAAAATCCACAAAATTAGGCATCCTTGCTCTTGGGGAGTATCAGCAGCAGAAGACACTAGGAACCAAGAACAGCTGGGATACACACATTCCCTTATTGTATATAATTAAGTAGCCGGCATCCGGAAATCTGTACTTCTTCCCATTGTCCAGAGCCCACAGGGAGCAATTCATACCGGGGGAGGATTGTGGAGTGCTAGAAAGTAGCCTTCACTGGGGTGGGAAACGCTCTGAGTTACCAACAGCATTGATAAGAGGGACCATATTTCATACTGGGCTTAAAGAATGATTTGATGATACGCTAGAAGCTGGAGAGGGTAGCACATAGCAGGCAGAGCTGTTCCATCCTTACTGATGTGGTTACTGATGTGGTATGAATTTGGGAGGCTGTTCAGACTGCTCTAACACATTAGGAATGCATTTTTATTTTCATTTACACACATCCTTACCAGTCCTTCTTCAGGGATGGTTACATATTGGGGCTTGAAAGTCAGCAAGTTATCAGTCGCAAAGCCCAAGGTAGTGTAAGTGACTTCCTCTCTAAAAGCAGGTTTCCCAGGGACCCTGTAGTAGTGTTTGGTGTGTAAATTATAGGAGAACGGAAGTAAAATGCAGAAAGAGAGCAACAGAAAAGTGAATGAAAGCCTTTTTTTTCTAATTTATTATTTACCTAAAATTGTTCCTAGAACAATACAGAGGAGATGAGGGATTTCCTAGGGCAGTCTTTGGTTTTGTGTCCCAATTTCCCATTTATTGAGCTGTGATATGTAAAAATTACAAGACAGATGTTTCTTCTTGTCTACACTGCTTTTTCTGAAAACTACAGTGATGGAATCATTTGACTCTTTTTGCCATCAGAAAATGTTTCGTTATTCGTAGTGAGGCTAGAGAGAAGACACGGCTTCTCAGTGAGTTGGGTTGTTAGGACCCACCTGTGGTATTATTTCAACCTCATATTTTACCTCACAGTTGCTGGAAATTTCAGAAAAAGTGACAGGAATCTCAAGGGATAGCATGTCTTTAAAAAGTCATAAAATTCTACACATAAACACACACACATACATACAATGTAAGGCATTATCGAAAGAAGGGTTAGAGGCTTAGAAATTCTTGCCTGACAATCCTGGAGTGTACTCACTGGCAAGTAACCTAGCATAATGGAATTTTGACCTGACATGTGCCCCTACTAGTTCAATCTGATGATACTGAATTTTTATTTATAAAACCACCTGAGTCATAAGGATACTTTAACATTTCTAAATGTAACCTGCCAAGGATACAGCGTTTAAAGAATCCTTCAAACTTACTAGGTAAGTCATTCATTAAATTATTAATTAGGTTTACAATACTATTCACATTGGAGGAACAGACTCTTAGCAAGAATAAGTCTTCCTAAATTAAAGAAAAATTCTCAAGTGAAATGTGTATAAATGAATAAGACACCTGAAGGAAATGCATTTCTCCTCTTATTTCTAGGGAATTTGTTTCTACAGAAGCAAAAATATTTAACTGCAAAATTTTAAATTGAGATATAAAGGCAAGCAACATTTTGGTTAAAATACTTACGTGGTTTCTATAAAGATTACAGGATAATACTTAGTATAAATCTATACATTTTTATACATCTTTGGCTTTTGATCAATTTCATATAGGTGTCTAAGGAAAAAAAATGAAACAAGAATGTGGAACAGGCATTTGTTTGGCTTCATGGTTAAGCCCATTCTTGGGGATGCCTGCACCTTATATCCAAATGCTTTGTTTATCTGAGTGCCTGGGTCGAATCTTGGCTACTCAGCTTCCAATCCAGCTTCTTACTAATGTGTACTCTATGAGGCAGCATGTGACTTCCCAGGTACTTTTTCCTTACTCCCCTGCAAGGAGATTCAGATAAAGTTCCTGGCTCATGGCTTAGGCCAGGCCCAGCCCTGGGTGTTATAGGCATTTAGAGAGAGAACTAGCTGATGGAAGATTTATCTCTTTTCTGTCGTTGCCTTTCAAATACAGTAAAAATAGTTTTATTTAAGAAAAGGTAAAAAGCAGCATTATCTGGAAAGTCAGTCTCTCTCCCTCTACCTTTTTCTGTCTCCTGGCCTCTCAAACAAATAAATAAGTAAATAGAAAGTGAATAATCTATTTTTTGAAATTTATGAAGATGCTATTATAATAAACAATATTCACTTAAAATTATTACAATTGCAAAACAGCTCTTTTCTATGTATTTTCCCAATTAAAAGATAATGTAGGGAATAATAATTGTATTATTAAAAAGTAATCTCAGTTTAAAAATATTGAAAAGCCATCACTCTAAAGTATGCTTTAGTTACAAATTAGGAAATGTCCAACAGGATTGCCAAGGTAGACCGTCTAGCACTTCTTAGCATCCCTTATATGTTTCTGTCACCTCCAAATAGATTACTTTGTTAAAAATCAATGGTACATCAATGTTTGTTGTGTTGAATTATTTAGATGATTAATTAAGGGGAAAAGATTTTGTTTAAGTATCATCCCAGGATTTGTGAAATATTGCAATTATGCTTTTGAAAAATTGTGACTGATTTTCCAATGTACTCTGTAACGTAAGCCCATAGTTGGTAATATTTGTATTAGAAGTCTCTATGCAGTAGCTGGGATCATAAATTTGGTGATTGTCAGTTCTCCTCATTCAATGGATACTTTCTTCTCTGCAACCAAAATGTCAGTGTTTCCTATTTATTAACGGGCATCAAGCTTTGTTTTTTATTCTTAAATTGTATTTTTCTCCTTATATATTATAATACAGTTTTTTTAACTTTTATTTAATGAATATAAATTTCCAAAGTACAGCTTATGGATTACAATGGCTTCCCCCCCATAACGTCCCTCCCACCTGCAACCCTCCCCTTTCCCACTCCCTCTCCCCTTCCATTCACATCAAGATTCATTTTCAATTCTCTTTATATACAGATCAGTTTAGCATACATTAAGTAAAGATTTCTACAGTTTGCTCCCACACAGAAACATAAAGTGAAAATTATAATACAGTTTTATCCATTATAGATATTTGGGAGCCTCTTCCTAGTCTGCTTTTCCTCAAAATTATTCTTTAAGATAGAAATGACCACTACGTAAGCAACCTGGCTTCTCTTTCATTATTTTCCTGTCTTTCCCCATCGTGAAAGAACACAGGATATGGTCACATTAAGATATGGCTAGGCTGCAAGTTGCCCCATTGTGAAAGAACATATGATATGGTCACGTTAAGATATAGCTTAGGCTGGAAGTCGGAATTCAAATTTAGCAGGTAATAAGTCTTGGTATGCAGTCCTGGACTGTTGGTAGTCCCTGGTGCTATGTTGAGTCTTGTCTGACCACTGCTGTCCTGGGCAACTTTGATCACAGTTTTCCTTCCCAAGGATTACTATTGATGTGCTGCTCCCCTCCTTCATTCCTTTTCAAAAATACCCCTGATGCTACTTCTGGCTTCCTTTTCTGGTTTTCCATCTCACTTTCTTCCCAGCAGGCACAATTTCCCTCAAATATTCTTCCATTTGATATGCTAGGAATAGGAGACAGCAGGAAACAAAACGTGGCCTGGACATCAAGGTCCTCCTAGTTTTGTTGATAGGAAAAGGAGACACAAACAATTCCTAGTAGAGCATAAAATGAGACAGTAGAAATAAGGAAACTTGTGGGCGGCTGCATGGGGCAGAATATTGCTTAGTTCAAGGTGTTATGATCTGGAAATTTCTTCCAAAAGACGAGATGTTTGACCTACTTTGTTTTTATTTAATTGCAAAAAATAATGTGCCTTCATGAAAGAGAATTTAATTCAAGTTCCTATCATTGTCCCCCTCTGCCATTTCTTGTTCTTGATAAAGTTTGTGCCACTGGAAAAAATAGTCTATTTGGAGCAGTCTCCTCACAATCTGGTCTTTATACACGCATGCATGTGTGCCTGTGCGTGCATATACACACAGCCCAGTCACACGCACGGTGTATCTTCCTCTATTGCCTTGGCCTTAGTTACTCATTGCCCCTTATTATTTTCATTTCCCACTTGATATTCCCACCCATGTGTGCTGTTAAATGTTGCTGCCCGTGAGAATGTTTATTTTGCTCTTCAGAGCCTTCAGCTGCACCGCTTAGAGAATTTTCTTCAGATCATTTAACACAGTCCCTTACTTTCACAGATCTTGACAGACACTCAGAGCTTTTCTCTTTGTGCTGATCTCTCTATTCTGTTTTGAAACAACTTCTTTCTAATAGGCATCTTTCTATATTTCTGCCATATTTTCCACATTAAAAAATAATTAAAATGATGATGACAGGAAAAAAAATCTCAAGTTTTTCCTTGCAGATAAATATTTTTATATTTTCTTCGTTCATAAGCAGATTTCTTACCATGTTGTTATATGGCTAAGCCTCCCTATTCCTCATTTGGCTTTACAGATCTTTTAACTTGTTGGTTCTGGATTTATACATTTTTGTAACATTCAGAATATCCATGTTTTTAAAACTAATAGATTTAAAAAGAATACCTACTTAAATATCTTTTTCTTTGGCATATGTATTAGTTTGACTTCTATAACAAAATAGTAGTAGCTTTATCTACATTTTAGAATACAAGTATAGCTTATGCTTAAGCACATTATGCAGCTAAAGCACATAGACCTTTGTTTCTTTCAACACAGGGGCTAATTGTAAGCAATCTGATGGTGATATGGCACCCCGTGGTTTGTGGAGCCACATTGCTTCTATTTTGTTGATCTATCATCCTTAACACAGTTTCCATCTTGTGTTTGAATTTGGCTACTTGAGATCTTTCCACCATGTTCCTGTTCTGCTTGTGGGCAGGGGATAAGAAAGAATTGGTGTGGCCTGGTATTGTGATATAGCAGGCAAAGCCACCGTCTGCAATGCCAGCATCCCATATGAGCACCAGTTCAATACCCAGCTGCTCCACTTCTTTTTTTTAAAGTTTTTATTTAATGAATGCATTTTTTCATAGGTACAACTTTAGGAATATAATTGTTCTTTTCCCCCATACCTATCCTCCCACCTGCCACTCCACTTATGATCCAGTTCCCTGCTAATGGTCTGGGAAAAACATTAGAAGATGGAGTGAGTGCTGGGCCCATGCACCCATGTGGGAGACTAGGAAGAAGCTCCTGGCTTCTGGCTCCTGGCTTCAGCCTGGCCCAGCCTTGGCATTGTGTCCATCTGGAGAATGAACCAGCCAATGGAAGATCTCTGTCTCTCCCTCTCTCTCTGTAACTCTGACTTTCAAATAAATAAATAAATCTTTAGAAAAAGAAAAGAAAGAGGTGGAATAAAAGACCTTTTCTTAAAAAATGGTCCAGAAGTTGCCATTTACTATTTTTATTTGCACTTTTTGGTCAAAAGTTAGTCAGATGATTCCATGTAACTGCAAGGGAGGCTGGATAACTATCTTTAAAAAAATATTTGTTTATTGGAAAGGCAGAGCAACAGAATACATGTATGTGCAAGTGAGAGAGAAGGAGAGAGAAAATGAGAGAGATCTTCCATCCATTGGAAGTGGCCACAACACCCAGGTCTGGGCCAGCCCAAAGCCAGGAACTTCATCCTGGTCTCCTACAAGGACAGCAGAGGGCCAAGTACTTGGCTCATCTTCTCCTGCCTTCCAGGATGCACATTAGCAGAAAACTTATTAAGAAATGGAGCAGCCAGGACTCAAACCGGAACTCTGTTATGGGACACTAATGTCACAAGTAGAGGCTTAACCTGCTGTACCACAATGCTGACCCCAGGCTGGGTCACCATCTTAAAGCTGTATTACTAGAGAAGAGAGGTGATGATTTTGGAGAGAAAACTACTAATGTCTACTACAGTCTACATTCACACGTACCACTTTCTTCTCCTTTAACCCAGATGTGAGGTGTTAAGGAATTTCTACTCCATGTTTCAGAGGAGTCTGTTTCCCTGGTCATTTGACATAAATAGGCTTAATATGACATTTATATAATTTTGGACACTCCAAGGCAGCACTGTCTTCAGCTCTCAGATATTCCAATGGTGAGCAGTCACTGATTGTCTCCTTCTCCCATCCCTGTGTTTCTACTTCTTGGATTCCATCTAAAGGTGGCTGTCGTCTAGGTTTTTTTGTCTCCTATGGTTGCTTCTTTTTCAGCTCCTCTTCCATTTCCTTTTAGAGTGATCACAAATGAAGCTGCTCTTGCCTGTTCTCTTCTCTCCCCAAAGCTGTCTCTCATCTGGCTTGCCTTCTCATCACAGCAGGTGGAGCCTACCTGCTTCATTTTCCCAGCGTCCCTGGCGCTCTCGCCTCCTGTCCCCTAGGCCTACAAAATAGAGTAAAAGACCCCTCAGAAACCTCAAACTGTCACCCCAGCTGCATTATTTTGTGTCTTCTTTCATCCTTGTCCCCAAAGAAGGCTCAGACAAAGCATCCTAAAATTTGAGGGTGAGGAGGAAGGAACGTAGTCCTTATTTTATGTAAATTTAGCATTTTAATAAAGGAATATCACTACATATTTTTATTTAGTTTAAGCTTTCTGATAAACATGCAGAAGCTAATGGTGAAACAGTCTCTCTGATCACACAGGCCCAGAATTTGGAATCTTCAACACTGCACCCCATCCTGATTACCCTGACTTCCTGAACGGAATGGACAAAGGCTTCGATGCCTGTTTTATACAACCGCCAAAGAAACCGCTTCTACCAGGACAGCCCTGTTTTTGTTCTGAAACATTCCCCAAAGCCAGTCTTTTTTCTTTGATGTAAGCTCACAATTTTCTCACTTTTAGGGATTTGAAATTACTATCAGTGTCCTGCAGGCTTATCCATTTTAAGGGACCGTGGTACCTACACAGTCCCTTGCTGGTCGGCTGCTCTCATCCATTGTTAAGCTGGCACCTCATAAATTTCCCCTGAGAGGTCCTTCTTCTGCACAAAAGCTGCATGGTTTTTCTTCTCTTCGCTAAGAAGCCTTCTTTTCATCCCACAGCCCAGGACGACAGGAACACAAAACACACTGAGGTCCTCACCTTTCCTTCCCCTGCCTCTGCCTGGTTCCTCCTCCTTCCTCTCCATCACCTCACCCTTTATTTCTTCTTCCCATCCAGTAGTCCCAGCGGCCTTCAGTGGGAGTCTGCCAGGTGCCAGGTGTCGTATTGCTCATCTCTTCAACCCAGCGAGGCCGATATTCTCATTTTACAGAGAGTAAACCTGCATAGAGAAGCTGCAAAGTCTGGAAAAGGGAGAAACAAAATCATGGTTGCAGCAAGATTGAAACACACACACATACCCAACACGCTGCCCTTCTGACACGTCTGTCGTGTTGTCGTTAGAGAAGCCATGCAGAGAAACTGAAAATACACTGTCCGGAAGATAGGATTTCAGAGCCTGCACTTCACTGTTTTGGTGTGTTTTGGGCAAACCACTAAACTCCTGAGCACATCCTTGTCTTCAAAATGGGGCCATGGGTCCAGTTTTTCATTCAACAACTACTTACAAGCACCTACTCTATGCCTGTCAGTTCTAAGCATTAGTGGTACAGAGTAAAATAGACCCTGTTGCCAGGGAACCAACATTTTAATGGGCAGACTGGCGACACATACGTAACAAATGCTCTAAAATGAAAAAATGAAGACAGTGAAAGAAAAGAGAGTAAGCAAAGCCTTTTCCAGCCAAGGTGAAACATAAACACAGTCCTGAATCAAGTAAGGAAGGGACATATGTGGACATGACAGATAAGAACTTTCCTGGCAGGAACAAGTGTTTGGCCTGGTGGCTGAGATGCCTGTGGGGACACCTCTGTCCCATATTGGGGTGCCTGGACTTGGGTCTAGCCTCCTGCCAATGCAGACCCTGGGAGGCAGCAGGTGATTGGGTCCCTGCCACCCACATGAGGTATATAGATTGAGTTCCAGGCTCTTGGTTCACCCTGGCTCTATGAGCATTTGGGGCGTGAACAAGTGAATGGGAGATCTCTCTCTCTCTCTCTCTCCTCTTCTCTCTCTCTCTCTACCCCTCCTCTCTTTTTCTACCACTTTCCCTATCTGCCTCTCAAATAAATAAAATAAATTTTTAAAAATTCAAGCTTAAAAGGAATATTCTTGGATTCTTGGCAAAAGGAAAAGTCTAAGTATCAAGGGTTTATAAAATCAAGAGGTTTATAAAATCAAGTTACAGTAGATGTGGATTGTTGTGTTGAAGGTACATAAACGCCTTTCTCCCTTTGAATTATTGCTGACCCCTCAGTCTGTCTTTGTCCAAAGTAAGGGATACGTGCTTGAGAGCTGAACGCAGAGCCTCATTGCTGTGATATGCAGTTTCCTTCAGCTCACACTCCCCGTGGCTGCCTCGTGTCCTGCCACGTCTCACTGCCACGGCTCTCTTCTCTTCACCCAGTGGCCCAGAGACATCACCCCAGTGGGGACCAATCTCATTCACAGGTGAAAACAGTTGATTCTTACACTCTTTTTAAACATAAATTACCTACGTTCCTCCCAAACTCAGGGCCATCCACGTGACTGATTTTAGCTTTCCATCATTCAATCCCATCCCACGCCGTGGACACAATGAGCCAGATTCTCTTTCTTTATGTATTTGTGCTTCCTTCACTGTGACACCTCCTTCCCTCCCATGTGCCATAGGCTGCCTATTCTGGCTGTATGATTTCATTCACCTTAGAAGAGGTTAGTGTTTCCTTTGAACTTCCTCACTTCCCATTGTAACTGGCTGATTACCTTAGGTATTCCATTAGTGACTGCTTCCTACCCGATATTTGATTGCCACAGAGACTTTGTAGGGAGCTGCAGAACTGGACCTGAGCCCCCTCAATTTTCTCCCTCTCCTGGCCTGAGAAGGCCTTTTCCGCTGAAGCGTGCCCAGCCCCCTCACGTCTCTTTAACAGGTGCAGTAATTTTCCTGCCTTTATATTTCATTTCTCTATTGTCTACTCTTGGTAGTTTGTTATTCTTTTCTTTGTTTTCCTTTTCATTACTTGAAACCCTTTGCCATTTCTGTGGAAGCTCTTTTGTGCTGACTGCTGTGTCTATTATAACCTCAGGTGGCTTTCCTGAGCTCTTTTCTCTCTCATTCTAAGCCATTGAAGTAGGCACAGGCTACTTATACTGAGGAATGGCTTGTAGCAGTCTGCTAGAAATAGGCTTTTCTGCCTCTGTTAAAAGAATGCACTGTTACTCCCTTGTCTTTGAGATCTCCCTTTTTCCTTCACACTGCATTGATTGAACTACATGCAAACCATATTTTTGGTGTGCTCTCCTATTAGATAGATTACCTTGCTACCTGAAAGAAAACACTCTGTTCAGTGAACAACACTTTTTTCTCTTAACACGTGACCTGATTTTTGACAAGTGACTCTCCCATCCATAAATGTGATTGAACTGATGTCTTATTTGCTCATCATCACCCCGAGACGGAGTCAGAGCAATCGCCCACCAGAGGACACAGCCATTCAGACCCGTTCTTCCCTACGTCGGTTCTCTCCCCAGCACCCTTTGCTACGTATCCCAGCTAACTGCACTGGAGCTGTTGATCTTTCAAAATGTTTGCTAAAACAAGCAAAAATTCTTTTTGAAGCAATTGTTGAATTCCTAAAGTGAATGGGTAGTTTTTACCCCTAGCCACAGAATTATTCCAGCAGTCCTACTCTGGTATTATTTTATATCAAGGCTTGGGGTTTTTTAATTATTATTATTCATCCTTAGTATATCCCTATTACAGATGATTCCTGAGGAATGGGCTCCAGAGATTTCTTAGGTACCACCATATACAAACACACACTTCTTTGTTAGATCTACTGTATTGTTGATATACCACTTCATGCCTTTTTCTTCTGTTAACCAGTGTGCCACACCTTGTCAATTTCTTTCTGTGCTTGTTGTCTCCAAACTTTTTCTTTATAGACTTGTGGTTCTCAAAGTATGATCCCCCAAATGGAGGCATCAGCGTCACATGGGAACTATCAGAAATGCTAGCCCAAAGATCTGTGTTTTCAACAAGGCTTCCAGGTGTCCTTATAGTGGAACCAGATGGTATAGGCTCCTTATCTCTTCCTCAAATCTGTGTTCAATGCTTCTATATTGGTAACTTGAAATTGGTCAGGATAGGAACATTTACACCACATAGGTTGACAAACACTACAAAGTAGTGGTTTTTTTTTATTTTTTTTATTTTTATTTATTTTTTTTTTTACCTTCAGAGTCATTTACTAAACATTTCTTAGCCCAACATTGCTGTTAGGTGATTGTGATACAACATTGAGAACATTTTGCTAGATGGTCTCTAACATTCACCTGCTCAGGGGAAACAGTCTTTGTTCTGCTTCTTCAGGCTCCCACAAAGATGTTCTCCTGATGGCCTCCCTGTTTCATGTCTCAGCTGCCATCATATTTGCCTCTATACCTCATTACATAACACACAGAAGGAGGCTCTACAGCTCTGGATCTACCCCAATCCATTTCACTTAGAGCTGTGCTTTCTCATGGCCTGGTCCATGTGTCTCAAGTAAAGCTCTCATGATTTTTCTCAAAAGTATCATTAGTTAAGAGAATACATTTAGGATACTCTTTTTCCCTTAGAAGTGGATAAAGCATTGCAGCTTCGTGACTTATCCAAGGTCATTTGGCCACTTGTCAGGTTAGGAGAGAGGCCAGAAATCAGAGGCAAAGTAAAATCTCCCTCTGGGATCATGCATGAAATATCCTCTCCAAATAAGAAATCAACTCAGAAATCAAATTAGCAAGTATGAGACCCCAGAGCCCTCAGATCACTGTGTTTGTGAAAACCTGAATAATGGCGTAGTGTTAATCCTTTTCCAACAGCCTCTCCTTCTCCCGTTAAGGCTTCGTCTTTATTTATCGTCAGTTTGCAGTCTTCCCTTGGCTGGTCCCTCTCATTTCTGCCTGCCCTGACTACTGCATTCAGCCAGCCATTCCTTCTCTCAGATCTAGAGGACCCCTCGCTGATTTCCTGTCGTTCAGTTCTAACCACTTAAAAGAAAGGTTGCAGCGTTTTCTTTTGTACTCAGGTGAATTTGATTGTTTAAAACAAGCCTTCTTTAAAAGACTCTCAACAGACTATACAAAGGCTTAATCATTGTATCCGAATGTAGACTAAAATAAGACCTAGGGTGCATTATCCAAGGGTGCCTGTTCTTTGATTTTTGAAGAAACAAAAAAGCTCCTTTTTGTCTCCTTTTCTGCCTGAAAAATTAAATTCTAGCGTTCTTGGTGAACAATGCGTTAATCCTAAATATGTGTGTGTGTGTATTGAATTGATCTTTTTGTTTCTACTAAGACAGTATTTAGAACTGCAGTCTTTATTTCTTCTCCATCTAAATTTTTCTGCCTTCCTCCAAGTTTAATCTACCTCCCCTGCTTTATTTTCTTTCCCTCTTTGCCTGATGGTGTTACCGATTTGTAATGCTTTCCCTTTGATCACTTTGAAACCCACTATATGTATTTTTTTTTTTTCAAATACCCCATAGCATGAACAGCAGTGAGTGTGGACACTTTTTGGGTGCCCAGGAGAGCCTTCCAGGGATCTTGTCCCTTTAGCTGGGTAACAACGGCTCCTCCAGCCTTAGTCTCCAGGATCCTGTCCACAATCACCCTGACACACTCTATACCTACTTCTCTCCCAGTTATCAAATGAAAGACAGTGTAGTCATTTTGCACTTGCTCTGTGCATGGGTATGTCTGTCACACACAGGGAATATCAATAGCTTTTTAGGAGGTAGTGACCTTGTGCGGCTGTCCTCTAGTGGAAGCTTTATCAGAAATTCTTTTATTTCTCATATCACAAAATTGATGACATTCAACACTTTAATCAACTCTTTGATTCCTCAGAACTGGTGGAGCAAAAGCCTAGCGCCTTCATCTGTTCCACAAACATTAAAAGCTTACCAGGAGACATAAAGAGACATGTGAATGCCCCAGGGAGACTAATTATTTGTTCAACATTTTCTTATTAAGACCAGGGTTTTCAGTTGTATGTATACCTTTTCTGTGATCCTCAAAATGAGATTTATTACCTGCACTAAACATTATATAACGTAATAACTTTAATGTAATTGCCTTGCTATTGCAATTTTCTGAACCAGATAACTTCTGAGGAGGGATATTAGAGAGTTTTAAACTTAAATGATAAAATAAATCACTTGTCCCTGGTAAACAGCAGTTATCCCGTGCTTTATGTGCTTTTGGGATTTCAGCTCTCAGGGACTATGACTTTAGGGAGACAACTAGGGGCAGGAGCCAACATGTGTACAGCAAAATGGCTCTTGCAACTTGCAAGGGCCACTTGATTGTGCACTATACTATGAGTGCACTCAACAAAGACTAGTGGTGCCAGGCAAGCCTTTTTGAGTTGTCATTTCTGGAAGCTTTTTACTTTGGGGGGAATAAGAACAGTTTACAAGTTACCCATCTTCTCTGCAAATCCAAGTTTACTGATACATATTTTATGTATTCAGATGATATTCCGTAACTCCTTACAAATGCCCCTACGGGAACTCCCAGCAACAGCCAGCTGTCCTATCCATATAAATTAGGGATATTAAAAAAAGCAAGATATGCTTCATGTCACAACAGACATCAAACTAGCAGAAGATGCAAAAGTGGAAACAGATAAGTTACACAGATCAGTGTTGAGATAATTAAAATATGTCGCTTTATGAAAATGATATGGCCAGAATTTATTCTGTAAATCAGTGTTGAACTATAGCCATTGCAGGCAAAATCCATCTCATGACCAGCTGTTTAAATAAAGCTTTACTGGGACATGACCACTCATTCATTCACATATTATTCATGACTGCTTTTGCACTGTAACAGCGGAGTTTAATAACTGCAAGAAACTGTAAGTCGTACAAAGCCAGAATGTTTAATATCTGGCCCTTAAAGAAAAGGTTCATTGGCCCCTGCAATAAAATATGTATGAACCTGTTCAAAAGAATGGACTCACATACTGGTGGCCTTGAAAGCATTGAATCAAGACTTGTTTATAGCACTTTCATAATTTCTGTGCTGCATGACCAGGTCATAAATGATAATAATAAAATATAACCATCATCACACTAGAGATAATAGAAAATAATCAAGCATGTTGTGAGTACTTAGAGTACAACATAAGTATTAATTCTGAATTTAGTGGGAAAATGTTCTTCTATTTTCTTATCAGTGTCACTGGTGTCATTCTAGTAAGAAACAAAAGTGAAGTAAGAAAAACCAAAGGTTCCCTCTCCCCATTAAAGCTCATCTCTGCTATGAGTCTTTAGAGCCTTTATAAATCTAAATCTAGAAATCAATAAATCTAGCCATTTATGTTTCAGTAGATTCTAATCAGAATATTTTATGTTTATTCATGAAACAATTTGATTAAATGAATATTTTTTTCATGAGCTATTTCTAATAATTACAGCATGCCTCATGATTCAACTGTGTCTTTATTTTGTTGCTGTTTTTTTTTTTTTTTTTATCAGAAGTTTTTACTATCTAAGTTACTTTCCATAGCATGGACTAAATGACTTAGCAGGTATCAATCTATGTTTCCTGTCTGCAATATGGAAACCACTGAGATCATTTGTAAGGCTGTGCCAAGAATTAATATAATCTGAGAAACACCTAGAACTGTGGTTGACATATGCAAAAAGTATCTTCCTCCCCTTTTATTTATATATTCCATGTTACTTGAACATTTTCTCATATCATACTTAATACAAATCTTCACCTTATTAAACTTAGCAAACGATCCACCTGAGTAAGCCATACTCCAACTGTGCAGTTAGGGTTGTTTAATATCTCTGATGGCATTCATCCCAGTTGTTATCTGATGACACCAACTCAAGTGATTTCAACCTAGGGACATACTATTTTAAAAGAATTAATAGTGCAATAACATTATTTTAAAAAGGCAGCCAAGACTGTCTTTTATTGTTTCTTTCATCAATTAAGTCACCTGTATCTGTGCTGGGACATGGATCATTAGCCTGCTGGCATCTGCTGATTTTGCGTCTGTGTCATTAGAAGGAACATAATAGCCTGTATTGAATCCTCAAATTCTGCCATGGATAGTATTTGATCTTGTTATTTTTCTAGAATTCCTTATGAATCTTCCTAGAAAACATTTAGGTGCTCTTTAATTTCAAAAATAAAGCAATCTCTTCTGAGAAATGTGGCTTTAGGTTAGCTTTGTTCAGTATTTTTATGCGTTTCTTTTCCACATAATAACTTCAATTCCTCCATTCATGGCTTTCTATAGCTCCCTACTGAATGCAGAGTAGCATCCAGTCTCTGATCCTGAGGTTTAAACTTAAAACCAAACTGGACTACTTACTTACTCCAAGTTGAATGCTAGGTCTGTGTCGCATTCCTTTATTCATTCCCTCAATGCTGAGAACTGTGCTTAGCATATAGTAGGTGATTAATAAATGTTTCAAATACAAGTGATGACTGAGGTACACACAGAAGCATCTCTGCAATCACTTGCTATGTGTGGCTGCTGGACTGTGTTCTACCCCTTACGAGCTCTGTGTACTTTCCCAAACTGTTGAAAGCCTCCTCCCACTTCCACATTCCTGCTCTACAGAGCCTGTCCTGGTCCTTCAGTAGCAAGATTAATTTCTTCATTGGGTTTTCATAGCACTCCCTAATAACCAGCTCATTCATTCTACAAATACTTATTTATAGAATATTTTGGTAAATTATTATTTGAAAAACAGACTGAGTAACTTGTCTGTGTGCCAGGCAATGTTCTCTGTACTCACGATACCGCAGGGAACAAGACTCACAAGATCCTCTTCCTACAACCTTGTTCTTTGTTGGGCAACATGAGTGATAAACAGACAAACATGTAACACCAAGTCGTGATGGGACTCTGAAGAAAAATAGAGGGAAAGGAAGGAGAGAATAATGGATGGGTAATTATTCTAGACAGGGAAGTTAGAGAGGGCCTCTCAGAGGCAAAGGCCTGGATTACATAAGGAAGAACCCCAGCACCTGTGCCAGGTGCTGAGAACATAGAGTGAAGCATATTCCTTGCTCACAACATATCTTGCAAACCCCACCTGTAAGTGACAAGAGCTACACTCTAGCATCTGCAAAGCACTGTGGTACACCTGCGAAGGAAAGCCTGCTATGTTAGCACTGGTATGATCGCCTTATGTGCTTTGGTACCCGTGCTGTATTGTAATGTCGTTGTGTAAGGAGCATGTGTTCACATTGGTAAATCCCGGAGTGCTTAACTGCTCCTGGGGGTTGAAGGCCCAGCATGCTGTTGAACCCAGCCAGTGCCACGCAGAGAATCCTCTCAGGCTTACTCTGGACCTGGGGGAGGAGCCAGCCCGGGGCTCCTGCCCTGGTGTTCTCAACCAGCCGGGAGAGCTGATTGCTCTCCCCCTGTGAATTGCTGTACATACTGAGAAGCCCCGCGGCAGCACATCTGATGACTGGGAGAGCTGCCAAAGCCCAGAGGCCAGGCTGGGCCCCTGATGTGCCCGTGAGGTCATCCTCCTCCTTGATGTTTGAGAAGCCTACTGTGATCATGGTGCAGACGAGTGGACAGAGCCTGGACAGACTCATTCTCTGCTCTCCGTAGCTCGCAAACATACGCCCAAGCACTACACAGGATGATTCATCTTGATCGCAAGAGCCTGCCCCCATCGTCCACCCAGGAAAAGGGATCTTCAATAGAAGGTTGGCATTGGCAGAAAGCAAATGAGGAAGAAAAAGAATAATTTGTCTCCAAGTGTGAATATTGTATCAGAGACTATTTGTGCACAGTGGACAAACACCAATTCTGATTACCCAAGTTTATTTATTATATTATTTACATATGAGATGATGAGAATGTTCATGAACGCAGGAAAAATGCCAATTTTGATTCCCTGATTTTACTTATGATATTATTTACATGTTGTCTTGCCTCAAGCCAGTATATTATGTCATATTAAGACTGGTCAAGGGCCGGCGCTGCAGCTCACTAGGCTAATCCTCCACCTGCAGCGCCGGCACTCCGGGTTCTAGTCCTGGCTGGGGCTCTGGATTCTGTCCTGGTTGCTCCTCTTCCAGTCCAGCTCTCTGCTGTGGCCAGGGAGTGCAGTGGAGGATGGCCCAAGTGCTTGGGCCCTGCACCCACATGGGAGACCAGGATGAAGCACCTGGCTTTTGGCTTCGGATCAGCGCAGTGCGCCGGCTGTAGCAGCCATTTGGGAGGTGAACCAACGGAAGGAAGACCTTTCTCTGTGTCTTTCTCTCATTGTCTAACTATGCCTGTCCAAAAAAAAAAAATGGTCAAGATTGTTGTAGTCATTGTTAAGGAAATAGTGGGCATGTAGACGCTGTAGTCCTGGTCCAGTGCAGCTGACCAGCATCACAGGTCAGATTCACAGGATTCTGTGAAACTGAAACTCTGTCCTGCACGACGAAACCTGCGAATTTCCTGCATCTCCTGGCTCTGCGCTTCTTTCTCTCTTTCCCTCCTCAGTTGCTCCCCCGAGAGTTGCAATGTCACTTCCTTCCATTATGCAGAGTCCTTCAGCTCCCTCCAGCTTCTGTCCTCAAACACCATAAGCATTAATTAGCTCATTAGCTAAAAATCCCTTTTGTTTCTGCCAGTGCTGGAGCGGAGCAGATTTGCTTTTTGAATAGTGGCTTGAGACCAAGGGCAGTTACTGGGCGTCCATCTCAACTGTTGTGGAGTAGAACCAACAAACATATTCATAATGCCACAGGTATTGCCACCTGCTTAGGTTTGAGCTAGGACAGGTTTTGCTTGCTTGTTTTTAGTTAAAATATCTGATATTGGTACAAGGTATAGCAGAACATATTGCTGTATCAAAACAGGCAAGAAACAGAGCTGGGACACTAGGTCAACAAGGCCATAGCAGGAATTCATAAAATAACTTGCAATTAACAGAACAATTTGAAGTTCACAATAGGAAAAAAGAGCCAAACAACTATTGCTGTCCCTAGCAAAGCTGAGTTCTAACAAGGAAATAGAAAGTGATTTCTGAACCAAGAATGCAGCTACATCAAACTGTGAGGGTTTTTTGTTTTGTTTTGTTTTGTTGTTTTGTTTTGTTTTGTTTTTGGCAGGCAGAGTGGACAGTGAGACAGAGAAACTGAGAGAAAGGTCTTCCTTTGCCGTTGGTTCACCCTCCAATGGCTGCCGCGGCTGGCGCACTGCGCTGATCTGATGGCAGGAGCCAGGTACTTATCCTGGTCTCCCATGGGGTGCAGGGTCCAAGCACTTGGGCCATCCTGCACTGCACTCCCTGGCCACAGCAGAGAGCTGGCCTGGAAGAGGGGCAACCGGGACAGAATCTGGCGCCCCGACCGGGACTAGAACCCGGGGTGCCAGCGCCACAGGTGGAGGATTAGCCTAGTGAGCCGCGGCGATGGCCCAAAACTGTGAGGTTTTTTAAAAAGATTTATTTTATTTATTTCAAAGGCAGAGTTAGAGAGAAGACACACACACACACACACAGAGAGAGAGAGAGAGAGAAAGAGAGAGAGAGAGAGATGGAGAGAGAGAGAGAGAATCTTCCATCTATTTGTTCACTTCCCAAATAGCCTCAGCAATCAAGGCTAGGACATGCTGAATCTAGGAGCGTGGGACTCCACCTGGGTCTCCCACGTGGATGGCAGGAGCCCAGGCACTTGGGCTGTCTTCTGCTTTTTTCCACACACATTAGCAGGGAGCCGGATCAGAAGTAGAGTGGTGGGGCTTGAATCGACGTTCATAGGGGATGCCAGTGTCACAAGAGGAGTGTTGGCTTAACCCACTGTGCCACAATGTCAGCCCCATCAAGCTGTTAAACAGACATTTCTTGGAAACACTAAAGCCCTGAGATGGAGGAACAGATTACTTGCATATATACCCAGCATTGCTTATGGAGATGGAGATGCTAATATTTTCCCAGGCTCATTCTCACTGGCCTAGAATTAAATGGGATTAATACATTGGTTGTGATTGGGATAGGAAATGAATGACACATTTGTAATCATTATTGAATGATTTCTACTCTTGAACACACTTTCTGGATATCTATGGATAAGTATTGATTCCTATGCTTAACAGCATTTTAAAACACATGGTAATAAGTACCAGGAGAAGGCCGGCGCCACGGCTCACTAGGCTAATCCTCCACCTTGCGGCGCCGGCACCCCGGGTTCTAGTCCCGGTCGGGGCGCCAGATTCTGTCCCGGTTGCCCCTCTTCCAGGCCAGCTCTCTGCTGTGGCCAGGGAGTGCAGTGGAGGATGGCCCAAGTGCTTGGGCCCTGCACCCCATGGGAGACCAGGAGGAAGCACCTGGCTCCTGCCATCAGATCAGCGCGGTGCGCCAGCCGCAGCAGCCATTGGAGGGTGAACCAATGGCAAAGGAAGACCTTTCTGTCTGTTTCTCTCTCTCTCTCACTGTCCACTCTGCCTGTTAAAAAAAAAAAAAAAAAAAAGAAAGAAAGAAAAAAAATAAGTACCAGGAGATGAGATGACTCATTTATAGTAATGCCATTTTGTAAATAAATTAAACAATTTTATTGTCTTCATTTCATAAAACAATAGTAGTGTTTATTGAAGTACAAAAAAGAATTCATGATCTTTAAAAGTATGCTCTTTGTGATGTCCATTGTTTAAAAGTTGGGAAGTTCAAAACAGTGTAAAGAATCAGATTTTTTTTTCTTTTTTTTTTTTTGACAGATTTTTTAAAACTATACTTTTATCATTCCAGAGTACCAATATTAGCATTGTGGTATATTGTCCTGGTATTTAAAAGAATATATTATTGTGTAATTGCAATGTATTATTAAACATTTTTCCTAATATGGCCTGTTTTTCACAAAACACTACCCACGATATTTTCTAATATTGTTGAAGTATCCATAAAGTTATATAAATACTATTTGCTACAAAAATAGCCCATGATAATTAGAGAGCCATTTTATTCAACTATTTATATGATCTCAAGCATTTATATGATTTTTCATTTTATCATCACTATGTAAAATTAATGAGGAACATATGTTAGCATAAATAATTTTCTAAGTTTCTAATTATGTCCTTAATAATGATCCCTAGATTTAGCATTATTTGTTCAAAAATGCTGA
Source organism: Oryctolagus cuniculus (assembly GCF_964237555.1). Taxonomy (NCBI): domain Eukaryota; kingdom Metazoa; phylum Chordata; class Mammalia; order Lagomorpha; family Leporidae; genus Oryctolagus; species Oryctolagus cuniculus. The sequence continues at coordinate 75,813,225 of NC_091434.1, read as the reverse complement.
AAATTTTCTAGGGTTCTTGGTATGTATGAAGAAATTGTTTTGGAAATGTTGTAACAATTGGTAGACCATACAGTAGTTACAGAAGAGTATACTCTCCTTGTATTCCTGCCACAACCGAAGAGTATTACAATTTTATATTATTTGCTAATTAAGCTAGAAAAAAACTATAGTTATTACTTTGATTTTTAACTCTTAGATTTACTGGTGAAATTGAGCCTTTTATACATATATGTATTATATATTAAGATTTATCTATTTTATTTGAAAGGTAGAGTTGCAGAGAGGCTGAGGCAGAAAGAATCTTCCACCCACTGGTTGGTTCACTCCCCAGATGGCTGCAATAGCTGGAGCTGTGCTGACCTGAAGCCAGCAGCCAGAAACCACGAGCTTCTTCCAGTTATCTCATGCGGGTGCAGAGCCCAAGCACTTGGTCCATCTTCCACTGCTTTCCCAGGCCATAGCAGAGAGCTGGATCAGAAGTAGAGCAGCTGGGACTTGAACCAGCAACCATATGGGATGCCAGCACTGCAGGCAGCGATTTTACCTACTAAGCTAATATCATATTTTGGTTAATTTTTTATCCATAAACTGTTCATCAATCATTAGAAAAATCTCCTATGAACAAAAACAAAATTCAGTTGGTTCTCATCATTCATGATAGTTAGCGCTCTGTCAAGTCACAGGGACGCTGACTTAGTGAATGCTGGACCTTGTCTCTGAAGAAACATAGAACAAGGCTCCTGAAAAGCTCTAGTCATAATATTTCACTCACCCATAAGTACAAAACCTTATTTTGTTACTTTCTGTGCACAGACATTTTATTTATACATATTGCTGATTGATCAACATTGAGCTCATGAACAAAGCAACTCAACTCTTGGCTAAACAAAGACATTTAACATACATATCTTCTCCATGTGACATATCACAGACTCCCTGCACTTAGGACTATTAGACAGCACTTAAAAAGCACACGTGGGGGACTTTAGAAATAGCAAAATTGGGGCTGGCACTGTGGTGTGGCCGGTAAAGCTGCCACCTGCAGTGCCAGCATCCCATATGGGCACCAGTTCGAGTCCGGCTGCTCCACTTTCTTTCTTTCTTTTTTTTTTTTTTGACAGGCAGAGTGGTCAGTGAGGGAGAGAGAGAGACAGAGAGAAAGGTTTTCCTTTTTCCGTTGGTTCACTCCCCAGTGGCCACTGCGGCCGGCGTGCTGGGCCAGCGCACTCTGCCAATCCAAAGCTAGGAGCCAGGTGCTTCTCCTGGTCTCCCATGCGGGTACAGGGCCCAAGCACTTGGGCCATCCTCCACTGCACTCCCGGGCCACAGCAGAGGGCTGGACTGGAAGAGGAGCAACCAGGACAGAATCCTGCGCTCCAACCGGGACTAGAACCCGGGGTGCTGGCGTCACAGGCAGAGGATTAGCCTAGTGAGCCATGGCACCAGCCTGGCTGCTCCACTTTCAATCTGGCCCTCTGCTATGCCCTGAGAAAGCAGAAGGTGGCCCAAGTCCTTGGGCCCCTGCACCTGTGTGGGAGACCTGGAAAAAACTCCTGGCTCCTGGCTCCTGGCTCCTGGCTTCAGATCGGCCCAGCTGCAGCCATTGCAGCCATTTGGGGAATGAACCAGCAGATGGAAGACTTCTCTCTCTCTGTCTCTCTCTCTCTCTCTGTCTCTCTGTCTCTCTCTCTCTCTCTGCCTCTACCTCTGCCTCTCTGTAACTCTTTGAAGTGAATAAATAAATCATAAAAATAAATAAAAAGCAGCAAAATTGCCAAGATAAAGGTCAAAGATGCACATAATGGAGCTCTTAATGAGCCAGATAAATGACACTGTTGGAGTGGGAGACTTCTAACAAGAACGTAGAAGTTGGCCAGTGCCGCGGCTCAATAGGCTAATCCTCCGCCTGCGGGGCCAGCACCCCAGGTTCTAGTCCTGGTCAGGGCACCGGATTCTGTCCTGGTCACTCCTCTTCCAGTCCAGCTCTCTGCTGTGGCCTGGGAGGGCAGTGGAGGATGGCCCAAGTGCTTGGGCCCTGCACCCCCATGGGAGACCGGGAGAAGCACCTGGCTCCTGCCATCGGATCAGCACGGTGCGCCGGCCACAGTGGCCATTGAGGGGTGAACCAATGGAAAAAGGAAGACCTTTTTCTCTGTCTCTCTCTCTCTCTCACTGTCCACTCTGCCTGTCAAAAAAAAAAAAAAAAAAAAAAAGTAAGAATGTAGAAGTCACTTGGTCCAGACTCCACTGGGAATGTGTACCTGGGTTCACTACAGTTGCTGAAAGTTCTGTGATGTCAGTGAATGAGTTTTGATTTTAGGTTAAAAAATAAATTCAACCTCTTGATAATGAGCATTGACTGTGTCTTCATTTCTTACTTATCTGGCCACAAGGTAAATAGTGATTTAAGAGTACTTCAAAGAGTTCACAGAAAAATGAAATTAGAATAGTTCATTTTGATGTGAAATAATTGCAATCCATGCAAAGTTTTTTCATGTACTTTCATGAACTTTATTTTTATGAACTTTCTCAAGTAGTCCAATCCAGCTTCCAGCTAACGTAACTGGGAAGACAGTGGATGATGACCCAATTGCTTGGCCCCTACCACCCACGTGAGAGACCAAAGGGATGGAATTCTGGTCTCCTGACTTCAGCCTGGCCCAGCCCTGGCTGTTTTAGCCGTTTGGGGAGTGAACCAGCAGATTGAAAAGCTCTGTCTCCCTCTCTCTGTCTCCACCTCTTTTTCTGTCACTCTGCCTTTCAAATACATATATTTTAAAATAAAAAGACACAGGAACTTGCATTGTAGCATATCAGATAAAGCTGCCACTTGCAACACCAGCATCCCATATGGGCACCAGTTCATGTCCCAGCTACTCTACTTCTGTTCCAGCTCCCAGAGAATGGCCTGGGAAAGCAGCAGAAGATGGTCCACATGTCTGGGCTCCTGCCACCCACATGGGAGTCCCAGATAAAGTTCCAGGCTCCTGGCCTCAGCCTGGCCCAGCGCTGGCTGTTGCAGCCATCTGGAGAGTGAACTATCAGATGAAAGATCTCTCTCTCTCTCTCTCTCTCTTTTTCTGTCCCCCATATATATATCTGACTTTCAAAATAAATAAAATAAATCTTTAAAACAAATAAATAAAAAGACTCACATGTCTCATACTGGAATGCCTGGGTTCAATTCCTGCCTCTAGCACTTGACTCCAACATCCTGCCAGTGCAGGCTCAGGGAGGCAGTAATGAAGGCCCAAATAATTGGGTTCCTGCCTCCTACATAGCAGACCTGGACTGACTTCCTGTCTGCCAGCCTTGACCCTGAAGTCATGGCAGGTATTAGAGAAGTGAGCCATCAGATGGGCGCATGCTCTCTTGCGTGCATGTGCTCTCTCTCTCAAATAATAAAAAAAAAGAAAATAGCAGAATAAAACATTTTAATTGTAGCACTCTACCTAGTCACTATCAATAAATAGTTAACATTGCTTTCTCAGGCACTCTACTGCTTTATATAAATGCCTTATGTGGATTTCAATCTTATGATTGATTGATTCCTATACTTAAACAATTATGTAGTACTAACCATTGGCTTAGCTTTGCTTAAAGCTTTACAAATGTTAACTTATGTAATACTCATAACAGTGCAATGTAGTCATTATTACTATTAAAACATGTTATACATGAGACAATCAGGGCATAGAGAGATTAAGTAATTAATCCAAGATCACACAGCAAGTATAGGCACAGGATTTGAAGCAAGTGCTCTGCGTCCAGAGTTCTTGCTTGTAATCATTACTATATAATTTACTTATTTATTTATTTATTTATGAGACAGAGAGGGAAAGAGAGAGGGAGCTTCATCCACTGACTCACTCCCTAAGGTTCTCAATGACCGAGGCTATGTTATGAAGGCAATCCAGGTCTCCTACATGGGAGGCAGGATCCCAATCACTTGAGCCAACACCACTGCCTCCTAGGGTCTATATTGCCAGGAAATTGGATCAGGAGCTGGAGATGAGATTCCTGCTTCGGCACTGACATATGGAATGCAGCCATCTTAACTACTAGGCTAACCACCTGCTGCCACAATCATTACTTCACAAGATCCTTAGTAGATTCCAGGTAAGGAAGTAAGGCCGCAGTAGCTGACCTAATGTGGTGATGAACCTACTGGGGTGAGAACTATGATGGGTTCAATGCCTGTGTCATTATGGCTTAGTTCCATGATGCTTCTAACGGCTCCTACAACACAGGCAATGTGCTCTCTTTTTTCTTAATAGTGCAGCCAGGTTATCACCGTCTAATTCCAGAGTTTATCTGGGCCCTGAGAGCAGTTGTTCGTGGTGTACAAGCAGGGAGAAAAAAGAGTATTAGGCCATTCCAGAAATCAGAAAAGGAAGCAGTGTAGTGTGGAGATGAACAGTGTGAGCTATGGGCTGACATTTGTCTACAGTTAAGTCAGGCTAGTCCATTACCAGCTATGAGGTTTTCGTAAATTATTTCCCCTCTCTCAACCCCAGTTTCATTTATAAAATGGCTATGGTTCTGCCTGTCTAAACCATTATCATGTAACTACGAGGATTCAATGATACCAACCAAGGTCTAAGAAAGGGCTTTAGCACATGATAAGCCTACAAATAAAACAGCATGGCTGAAGCAACACTTTAAGATTACTCAGGTTTGTCTTTTCAATAGTTCCACCTCCAGTGTATAAGAGGTTGCAAACTTTTGTGTTTACACACTTGTATCATGAATTTTGAGTACACATATCAATATCCTTACTTATGTATAAATAATGTTAATGTATTGCTGTAGTAATTCACAGATGGCATGCAGTTTTAAATAAGGCCACTACGGTGGTTCATCAAGGCCAAGTTTCCTTTTCTTCCATACCGCTTACTGTCCTGGGCACCCCTGAAGCCCTCAGATGTTCCTTCTCTGAAGAGCTCTTTATTCAAAGCTGTCAGTCACCTCCTCTAGTCTTTATTCCCAGGGGTTACTAGAGACATAAGGGTAAGGAAGTAAAGTAACAATTCATTACCATCTAGGAACTATTGTGGCCCCTCAACTGTCCCAAGATTATTGACATACTCAAAAAATGTGTTGTGTTGGGGCCGGTTTTGTGTAGCACATTAAATTGCCACCTATACCACTGGCATCCCATATGGGTGCTCATTCATGTCCCAGCTGCTCCACTCCTATTGAGCTCCCTGCTAATGGACCTGGGAAAGCAGAAGATGGTCTACGTGCTTGGGACCCTGCCATCCACACAGGAGAACTGAATGGAGTTATTGGCTCCTAACTTTTGCCTGACCCAGCCTGGCTGGTGAGGCCATTTGGGGAGAGAGCCAGAAGTTGGAAGGTCTCTCTCCATAATTTTGTCTTTCAAATAAATGAACATATTTTAAACAAACAAAAACATCCCATGTTATCCCACTTGAGTCCTTGATCAAAGAACGAATCTGGAGGCCAACTATATCTGCCTCAAGTTAATTTACACTTTTCAATTTTTTCTTTTTTCCAACTTTAAAGTCCAGTGGACCTTTTGGTAAGTGAATTGGTCCCTGGCAAGGGAAAATTTTATATATGTAAGTGACTTTGAATTTAAAGACCTTGGATACTGTACACGAGAGGGAAGTCAGAGGAACTGGCAGAGAACACTGGAAACTAAGGTTTGGAATTTCAGTTTGCTCCAAATGATAAACAAAAATATGGACCTTGTTGAGAAGTGATGGTCTTTCAGGATAGAAGAGGTTGAATCCTGACTTTATGCAGTGCAACCCAGTCATTATTCAGCTCCTTGTTTCCTCTCTTTTATCTCAAAAAACATAAACTCCTAAAAAAATAAAAAGAAAAGAGACTGCTTTATTCTTTGCCTTCTTCTTTATGTAGTCCAAGCCTGAGGTTACATTTAACATTAGAAAAAAATGTTTCTAGTGACAAATGGCCCATATGTCATGCGATTGTGTAGATAAAAGGTGATCATAGATCCTTTGGGACTGTTTTTATGCATCCAGTAGAACCTATGTACCTCATGGCTGTGATAGCAGAGCTACAGCTAATGCCACTCCTTGGAGCTGCCAATATCATTCTGGAGATCTTTGGATAGATTTTCTCTCTTGCAAGATACTTGCAAAGGGAAATATCTGTGAGCTGTGAAGAGACCTAGAGGAAAAATACTATACCTCACAGAAATAAAAAATGCTTCATTAAGCATTCTTTAGGAAATACTTTAGTTTGTAGATCTCTGCAGGGGAAGATTGTTTTGTCCAGTGTCTTGAATATTGCTTTCACCTACCACATGGTGGAGCTCATAAAATTATCATTTTACAAGGATTACAGCATTTAATAAGAGGAGTAGTGGCACTGATAAAAATCATAGCCAAAATTTATATTGGGATCATGTATTTTAACTAGACACTAGCTATGGAAATTCAAACAAATATCATTCATTTGATTTAGAATGAAAAATACCTTTCAAGAAGAGATTTTATTTCTTGGTTTTCTGGTAAATTGAAAAGTGATTATATTCTTTATATACTTATGGTTTTAATAATATTTAAGGTACTGTTTTCTTTAGATTCGCTCTGTGCTATACTGTCATGTATAACTCCAATATTGTTAGTTGGAGTTGCATGCTGAGAGAGAGAGAGAGAGAATTGCAGAAAGTGACTTTTTTCATGGATATTTGAGAATATTCTTTAATAACAGAATGACTAGATGATGCAGTAGGGAGAATATTTCAGATTCTTAGTCTATAAACTCCACACATTTGCTCCCCAAATAAACATATATCACATTTCTACAGTATGCGAGATACTATTCTAGGCGGTTGTGATACATGAATAAATAAAACAAAAATCCTGTTGGGAGACACTCCTTCATGGATTTCGTGCAGTCCTACATATTTTTCTGGGGATACCAGGAATGTACCACCCTGACTCCTCGTTAGCTGAGCCATTTCCCAGTGTTCTGTTTGTAGTAAGCCACCTTGAGAGATGAGGTCATGTCTGCCTCTGGAACAAAGAAGAGGCATGGCTGCTCACTGCTTGCTATAAAGCCATGGGTCACATTGTTCATTAGGCCTTTGGTGCGATACAGACCTACTGTGTGAATTGCGTCTGTTGGACATCTCCTACAATAGCCCTGTAGAAACATTTTGCCAGTGCTGCTTGCTGAGCTTCTCATAGTATTTTGTCTTTGACCCAAGAGTCTGTTGTCTTTTGCCCCCAGGTGTGAACACATTAACAGGATAATTTTCTAGTTTTAGGGGTAAGATCAGTCCCAGACATGACAAATCCCTGCCCCATGCAACTTACATTCCAGGCCGCATTAATTCATTTTTGTCATTATTTTTAAAAAAGTTTTATTTATTAATTTGTTTGTTTTATTCGAAAGGCAGAGTTACAGAGAGTGAGAGACACAGAGAGACAGTGATCTGCCATCTGCTGTTTCACTCCCCAAATGGCCACAATGGCTGGGGCTGGGCCAGGCCAAAGCCAGGAGCCAAGAGGTTCACCTGGGTCTCCCACGTGAGTACAGGGTCCCAAGCACTTAGGCCAACCTCTGCTGCTTTCCCAGGACTTTGGCAGGGAGCAGGATCAGAAGTGGAGCAGCCAGGACTCCAACCAGTGCCCATATAGGCAGTGGCTTAACCTACTAAGCTACAACACTGGCCCCATTTTTGTCATTCTCTTACGTTTCAGAAAAACTCTAAGTTCTTCTTGCTTATTTCTCTAGCCCTTGTCTCAGGGTCTCATCAAACAGGACGTTTCCTTAAGTCTCATCACCACTCACTACTGCTAAGAAAAAGAAAAATGACCTGCCTTAGAACATGGCTATATATTATAAAATTCCATAAGAAATTATTGGCTTGAGTAATATAATTTTTTTACAGGACAGTCACTGCTTTGAGGCGCAGCTAACAATTTAAATACTCAGGGGCAAAATCATTCTGTAGATCCATCACTAATGGACTGCTACAGGCAGAAAGTTCAGTAACGCTTTTTGCTGGAGGTCAATACCAATTAGTGAGACATTATCAGCAGGATTTCTCTTTCAAAATCATTTTATAATATTCAGGTACCTCTTCTCCCTACCGGCTTCCTGCATTTTAGAGATAGGGTTGCAAGCTCATTATTGATGGGTTGTTTAGAGATTTATTAGAGTGCCAGGGTTGCTTTGCTATATCTTCTGATATGTAAAATATAGCATATTTCAAATGGTTTCTAGTGCAAAAGTTATGTGTGCCCTCCAGCCATGAGAGCAATGTGTCCTCTCTTCAAAATATATTTTTAAAAAATCATCCCAGGAAAATAGGTAAAGTAACTACAAATTACTGAGGAGAAAAGACATGTTGATCATGAAGCTTCAGGGGAAAACTGCCAAATGTCATCTTATCTGAAATAAGAAAATATCTTTAGGAGATTTAAATGCCTCCTGATTTAGCCCATTGTTGAATTATGCATTGATTTAGTTTAATTAAACGTTACTTATCAAGTGGGTGCTAGGGCCCAGCACTGTGTTGTATCCTGTGGGCTCCACAGTGAGCTAAAGGCACGCCTTGTGCCCTAAGTGCTGAGTAGTGCAAGAGAAAAAGAAAACTCACTTATATCTCTATATCATCAGTACCAAGGCAGGGAAGCTTTGGAAATGTGGAGCAAGAGCACTTATCTCATCCCCTGGGTTCTGTGCAAGGCTTTCTGGAGGTGACATTTGAGCCAAATCCCAATTTTATTTTTCTACTCACTGTCAGGCAATAATTCTGTGCCAGACGCTGGGCTCAAACAGTTCCCTGGCTCATAGTTTGGAGAAGTGTTAGACACTGACTTAGTCCATCTGGGCTACTGTGAGAACATCCTATAAACTGAGTGCCTTAGAAATAGCAGCAGTGTGCTTCTCACAGCTGTGGAGGCTCTGGGGACTGGTTTATAAGGGCACTCGTTTCACTCATGAGGATACCACACTCATTACCTAATCGCCTCCCAATGGCCTCACCTCCTAATGCTATAACCTGGAAGTGAGGAGCTCAATGTGCATTTTTTTAAAAAAATTATTTAATTGAGAGGCAGAGTTTCAGAGAATGAGACAGAGAGAGAGGTCTTCCAACCACTGGTTCACTCCACAAATGGCAGAAACAACCGGAGCTAAGACTATCCAAAGCCAGGAGCCAAGAACGTCTACAGGGTCTCCCACGTGGGTGCAGGGGCCCAAGCTCTTGGGTCATATTTCACTGCCTTCCCAGGCCATTAGCAGGGAGCTGGATGGGAAATGGAGCACCCTGGACTCTCATGTGGAATACTAGTGCCGGAGGCCAAGGCTTAACCTACTACACCACACACCAGCCCCTCAACATGGATTTTTGAAGTCACAAACGCTCAAGCGGTAGCAGGCACAGAGGACATTATGAAAACGTGAAGCACCTGCTCAGTCAAAAATGTTGGATATTTATAGAAAGATTATTGAATGTTTCTTTTACTTTCATTTGTAACCCTCTTAGATCATTCATTGATATTCAGGAGAAAGAAAATAGCCCAGTAAGCCCCACGGCCCCTCTCCCGGCTGCCCTTCATCGCTCTTTTCTCTCTTTTCTTTTCTTTTCTTTTCTTTTCTTTTCTTTTCTTTTCTTATTTTTTTCCTTCCTTTCCTTCCCTTCCCTTTCCTTTCCTTTCCTTTCCTTTCCTTTCCTTTCCTTTCCTTTCCTTTCCTTTCCTTTCCTTTCCTTTTCTTTTCTCCACCTTTCTTTTTTTTTAATAGCAGATGTTTAACATGCATTATACTGCCATAGTCCAGCAGGGAAACAGGCAAATGTTATAAACAATAGATGTTCAGCTCCCAACTCTGCAATTGAGCCACTTTCCTAAATTCAGAATTTCTGACATGTGAAGTCAGTAAAGCAGCATGGATTTATTGCCTCCTTTTTTATATTTTTAGCAATCTAGATTTTAGCGGGGGATAAATATAGGAAAAGCTTTTTTTTTTAAGACTTAATGATAATATAAATAAAATCATACTTCCAGATTTCATCCTTCCAGGCAGAGTTCAAAGTTCAGCTGCATGGCCTTTGACCCAGTCTTGCTCTGCAGAATAACTTCCAAGAGACTCAGAAGAGATTTACAGCTTTGTTGCTGTTGAGGACTTGTTTTCTTGTTGTTTTTAAGTGATATTCTAACCTGGATTTTCATGATATATTAGGCTTGACAGGGCTGTGTTGTTGGGCCAGATGAAATACTGTTTGGGAAGTCACTGAGCAGGTGGAAAATGCTATTTAATCCTTACAGGCCAGACTCATGGCAGTATTGAGAAAATGTAAAAAGCAGCAAAACAGGTTAGGAGAGCTGAAGAACAGCCAATGTCTCCTTGTGTCGTTGTGTGAGAACTCTTTGTGTAGTTGTATTTTGTATTGAGATGGTTCCATGTCCCCAGAATACTTTTGCAGTGGCGGTAATGAATTGTATTGCCCTCTTGGTTGCAGCAGTGTGGATATTCTGCTGAGGAGCCATATGGTTCCCATTTATTTTACTGTGTCTTTGACATCAGCAGAATTGCTGAGACAGCAGAGGAAAGAAAGTGCTTACACTTTGGACTTCTGCCAGAAGTGCGATCATTTATGTTTATTAGAGACTACCTTTTTTCCCAGTAAGAAATGATACGGTCTTAAGATATTATCCATGTTGAGATTTTACTAAAACTAGAATATTGGTTTATATATTTTGGAAATAATTGTTACTTTAGTGGCAGTGCAATTTGCTTTTTAAGTATGAAGTTTTGGTGTTTAATTGCACATATGAGAGATTGCAGAAGCAAGCTGAGAAGTCGAAGGTACTTATTTTAGCACTGGTAATAAAGGAACGCACTTTTTATTTGGTTTAACGGCACCACCAAGATAGTACTCTGCATATGTAATGCTTTCCATCTGTGATTCATAAGGTGTTTTACAAAGGTAATTATTTCTTATAATATTCCTGTGAGGTAGATAAACATAATTCTGAAAATACTAAAGGAGAAATAGAAATGCACATGGTTATTAATATAATTTAAATAATGGATCCTAGCAAGTAATAGAATTCAGATTTTTAATTGATTATATTATTTGACAAACTATTTTCCAGATGTCAGGAGAGGAAATATTTTCTCACATTCATTAGAAATGTGGCATGCTTAAAATGAAGAAGCATCCTTTAGGAAGGAGGAGACAAATAGACACTTCAATAATATATGTTCCATTCGTAAATGTTAACTTTGGCTCTGTGGAAGTCTTAAAGAGTCCCTGGAAACTTGTAATGTGATCTAAAGAAATATAGGTTGTGCAAAATGAGAGAGGAGCCAGTGACATTGGTCAAAATCTGTAGGATGATTTTTACCAGCAATAATGTTAGGTACTTTGCTGAGTATAAAGATAATACAGGAGAAGAAATTTCCTAGTGTTTGGTCTGCTTTGGGCAGAGCTGAACAGAATGCAGTACCTAAACTTGGCAAAATATTTTAATATTATATTATGCTTCAAATATTTTGCTCAGGATTTTAATGTATAAACTTTATTTTAGTGATACACCTTGTAAAGACACAATTGAGCCAGAAGGGAAGCTGCATATGTTAAATGTAGAAACAGAATGCCAGAATTCATGATGCCTAATAGCATGGACTGATGCAAAGGGAAAATCAAATATGTAAACTGGGATGGAGTGAGTGTTGTGGCCTAGCAGTTAAGCTGTCCCAGGGGACCCCTGCATCCCATGTCAGAGTACCAGGGTTTGAGTCCCATCTCTGATTCTGATCCAACTGCCTGCTAGTGGAAACACCGAGAGGCAGCAGATGATGACTCAACTACTTGGTTCCCTGTCACCCATGTGGGAGACCCAAAAGGAGTTCTGGGATCCTGGCTTCGGGTTGGCCCAGCCCTGGTTGTGGCAGGCATTTGAGGCATGCACCAGCAGATGTAGGATCTCTCTCTCTCTGTCTCTCTCTCTCTCTCTCACACATACACTTCCTGTGTCACTGTGCCTTTCAAATATGTGAAAACACATAAATAAAAATTGTAAACAAATTAGATGAAGATCAGTAGATACTCAGTGGTACAATTTTTGTCTATAATTAATCTAAACTTGCTTTAGTTTAATAATTCCCCAAAAAGTAAAGCATTTTAATGTTCAGCCATTCTGCAGTCACATTTTCAGTGGGATGTCAATTCTATGTAAAGGAGAGGGTCAGTCCTGCAAATCACATATAAAGCACTTAATTTCTTTTATTTCTGCTCTCTTAAATTCATGATTTTTTGCTTTAAAAAGTTTATTTATTTGTTTTTTACTTTTGTCCTAAAATAGAACAAAATGTTAACTGTTTTTGTTTGTTTGTTTGTTTGGATTATTCACAAGAATCGGAGTAGCAAAGCAGGCATCTTTAGTAAATAGAAATGTGTGGATGAAAAATAGCTAGTTCTGAAAAGTGATCACCTTTTTTGAGTTAATTTAAATGATTTATGGCATCCAGTCCAGAAAGACAACGTGTACATTTAATTTGTATATGAAGCTTTGGGAATTTATATCAAAATCTTGAGCAGTAAACCTTTTTTTTTCCCCCGGAGGGGAATTTCAAGTAGCTGGTAGTCTGCTGAACCACGCCTGTAAAGGCAAATTCCGCTTGCACAGTGCTGCTGAACGGTCTGGGCTGTGCCTGTTAGGCGGGAGGGAGCTGTTCTCCTCCGTGCAGATCTCAGACTTGCTTATGAGGATGTAGCTGACAGACTGAATGGATGACGACGTGACATGCATGTTCATGATCCAAAACAAAGCTGGAGTCATCTCGCCTCAAGGGTCATCTTTTCCATATGATTTCTGCTCTTGCTGTTTTGTTCTTGTTGTTTACATGCATATGTAGTATTTGTACATAGCTTGATGAAATACTTTGTGTAGTGTTATATGAAGGAATTTGTTTTTGTTTTTCTGTTTTGTTTTTGATGAACTAGTGACGCATGGAAGATTCTCATCTTTAATTATTTCACTCAGAAACTGCAATCCACAAAGGCCTGTATTAGTCTCATGGGTAATCCAATGTGAACATTTTCAGTTTAATATTCAAATGGAAAATACTATGGCTAAATGGTTAAATTTCCTAATCTTGTCTGTGAATTGTGAACCTAGATTACCTCAACTAGAGAACTGAAATCAAGGTGACTATTTCTTACATGTATTTATCATATTTTTTAGAGATTTATTTTTTTGTTGAAAGGTAGAGTGACAAAGAGGTAGACACAGAGAGAGAAAATTTTCCATGTATTGTTTCATTCCCCAGATGCTCGCAACAGGCAAGAAGGGTAGGCCAAAGCAGGAACTAGAAACTCCATTTGGGTGGCAGGAACCAAAGTCCTTGGGCCATCATCTTCCTCCCAGGTGCATTAGCAGGAACCTCCATCAGAAGCACAGAGAAGCTGGGACATGAATTAGGCCCCTGGCATGGGAAGCAGGTGTCCCAGGTGGCAGCTTATCATATTTTCTACAGTCTTGCTGCTTCACTAGTATATAAATTAGTAGGTTGGTTTGAGATGGGGAAGGGTAGCATTCAGGGGCTGAGGAGAAAGATGCACTAAAAATTTTTAAAGTATTTAGAGCTATCGTTGATATTATAGGGAACCAAACACATCTGTTAGAAAATAGTCTTGGATTTAAACTCATGCGCCTCACTTAAGTAGGAACTACTTCTTTCTTGATTTTTTTATTTTTGAATGCTTCTTTCATATGGGCCCAGTTTAAAAAAAAAAAAAAAGCTTCTGATTCACTGTCCATTTGGTGGATCTGATCCTTTCTCAACATGTACTGCCTCTGTCTCAGTGCAGATTTTCTTAGAAAGGCAAAGAACTTCTACTCCAAAACATGGATAGGTAATAAACAGTTGCTTATATTTTGCCTAGTATTTGGGGCAGTGTCTGTCTTTTATTTATGATTGCTTGTGTGTGTTTTATACTTTTCATAACTGAATATAAAATTATATAATACTGATTTGGCCATTATGCATAAACCAGTTGAAATTATACCCTGAACATTATTTGGATTTTGTTTATGATTAAAAAGAATATTCCCAATATTTATTTTCCTTTTGCCTTTTATTCAGCCATACCTGAGATAGTTTCTTAGCATAAGTCTTTTGGAGTTTCCTCTACTGAAATGGTATATGACTGCTCTACACTTCTTACTTGAACAAAATGACTTGAAAGAGATGACTAGGGAAAGGATATCAAGAGACCTGAGAATGTGACTCAGAGGAATCAAAGGAGACAAGTGAATGAGGAAAGATTGCTTTTGACATAAAACTATGCCTTTTAAAGGAATTAATCCTGTGATTTTTGGCTGCTAGAGTCATTTTCACTTCATCCTATAAGACTTGAGACCATGTGGATGACCGTCCTGATCAAGAAAGACCAACCTTGACGATCACATCAATTTAGAGAAGACCATAGAAAATATGCTGAAGTCATTTCCAAAAGTTAAATTAACCTTAATAGCATTAACCATTGAAAATTGATTTTGTATCGAAAAGTGAGAAACAACACAACACACATACTTTCAGAGCCTCTGGTTAATTTGGATTTCATAATTTAAAAGCAGAAATTTTTATAGCTCAGAATTTACCAAGAAAAGTAAGTTAATTTCAACATTCTAACTTGATCCCACTAAATTCCCCCAAATCAATGAAAAATAAACTCAAAATATAGAATAGCTGATTACCTGACATTTTTCTTTTACTCATAGTGTGTAGGAAAGAGAAGTGGATTATTGATCCAAACAGAGGAATTAATATTTTCCACAATTCTCCCTTTGTTTGACATAAACCTGGATCATGAACTTTCAAACTCCATGCCAAATTCAGTGCCAAAAAAATATAACTGTTTGCTGCTTTCTGTGTTCCTGGATACAGCAGGGCTTAGCTCATAACACTGAAAAGAAAAAGTGTGTCTAAAGGAGACGAGCAGCTCACTGCACAGCATTGGCTCTAAAGTGGTTGCTCTGTGGTGGAACTGCTGCTCCAGAACCTAGTGTTCAGGTTGAGAGGCCCAGACGGGAGACTGTCACCATGCATTCAGAACCCACCACACAATGATGGAATGACATACACTAATGACATTCAAAAGGGCTAACGTGTAAATCAGAAAGTAACTTGATTATTTGCAGTAAGAAACAAAATTGACAAGTCAGCCAGATAATTATATAGGCTTGAAGGTATAATCCAACTCTTATGAACACATTGGTTTGTGAAAGCAGAAATGAAGCAATGTGAGCTGAGTTTTCTTAGAAAATTAACATGACCAGTACTTAATATGATTCCACTTTGATACACTCATCCCCTTTATGGGATCAGAATATCCAGAATATTGATCTGATCAGAACACTTGCTTTCCTAGATGCTACTGAAAATATACCATGCAATTCTTAGTTTTTGGTTTCCATTTTTAATCTACTATGTTCCTGAGTTCTTTCATTATATATTTATAGTAAAAGTTATTTTATTTATCCACATTCTTGTCCTGGTGTTGTATATTAGTCATTGTGTGTTCTCTTATCCATAATTTTGAAGATGTATTTTTATTTTTTGAAAGGTGGGGCTACAGAGAGAGAGAGAGAGAGAGAGAGAGAGCTTCCATTCACTGATTCACTCCCCAAATGGCCACAACCTCCAGGGTTGGGCCAGGCTGATGCCAGGAGCCTAGAGTTCCATCCAGTTCTCCTACATGAGCACAAGGGCCCAAGCACTTAGGCCATATTCTACTGCTTTCCCAGGCACATTAGCAACAAGCTGGATTGGAAGTGGAGCAGCCAGGACTTGAACCAGTGCTCATGTGAAATGCCAGCATTGAAGGTGTGGCTTAACCCACTGTGCCACATATTAGCCCCTCTATTCATTTTCAAGGCAATTTTAGAAGGATAGCTTCAGAAAATAGCTAATGTCAGTCACTCTTGATGTTTATTCACATACAAAGATCATATCTGTACAATCTATGATCATGTTTCAGTAACACAGATATGGCCCATGTGCTGACCATTCTGGTCTTCCCAGGAGTTGTGTCCCAGACTGTCTATATGTCTATTAGTCTTGCATTCAGACGTTCATTTCAGGGATACTCACAGTGGTTGGGATGAAAGAAAAGGAGCTGAAAGACCTTACACAATTGGTATGGAGCATGAGAACAGACTAATCATTTTTCAAAGCAGTAATGAAAGATACACCCTCCTCTCTCTTTTTCATGCTTTGACCTCAAAGGAGTAAAGCCAACTCTAAACTCTGTAGAGACACAAAGTAGAGTTCAATCCTTCTGCGAAGGGCACAAATTACTAGGTAGGTATATGGGGAGGTTTCAGGATTCCCCCAGGCAGATGTGCTGAGTGTATGTAGTCTGCTCTTTCCAGGCTTGAGGAACACAGACTCTTTTGTTCAGACTTCATTTTGTGATTTTAGTCAAATTGGGGCCCAGAGGCAAGAGCTAGTTCATAATGGTCCATTCTCGTGTTCTGATACAACCATCAGAAAAAGGATGTGGGTGACTCCTAAGTTCAGGAAAGTCACACTTTAAATGTCCTTCATTCAGGAGATCATATAGTATTTCAAAGCCTTTCTTTTAAATATATTCCATAGGCTTTTGGATCACTGTCTTTTTATATCACACATATGCTAAAATGAGCATAAGAACATGTTTGAGGTAGAAACCTTAGGTGGTCGGAGGAAGCACCATTCCTAGCATGATGACAATGTTAGCCCCACCAAGGGCACAGCTGCAGGGCCCCTATTCTCTGCCTCAATTGTTATTGAAGCCTTAGGAAATTATCTCTAAACTTTAACTTTGGTGAAAGGATCATTTCCAGGAAAGTATAATGCCATAGATTCTCCCAGAGGGATGAAGAAGTCTTATAATCTGAAACTACAAATATAGATCTATATAAATTATTTAAATTATTTAGATATAGTGTCATTAAATTGCTTAAAATAAGTAATAGAATTATCAGAGAAGTTTATATTAATTGATTTTAAAAGAATATATTAAAACTTTTTTCAAAATCTGGAAATTTGTAGCCTTGGAAGATAATGTCTTAAGGGCATCATTTTTATGGTATCAGAGCAGGAAAGATGAGATGTCACCACCCAAAAAACAGAGGTTCTAGCATGCTGTGAGGTGGTGATGGATGGGCTTGTCAGAACTGGTAGCACATTACTGGGCAGACTGTTGAATACTGCTTTCTATGGTGCTCTTTTACATTTTGACAAATTCTTCTCTGTTTTTAGATGATTTAAACATCCTGTTGTGAAGTAGATCAGAGCTTTTAAATCGCAGTGGAAAATTGTCTTTGTTGCCAGGAGTACAAGTGTGTTGCTGTGAATGTAAATGTAAATAAACGGAAAGATTACCTACGTGTTTGGAAGCATTTGCAATTTCTTCTAGAGAAGTAAAATGATGAAGCGGGAAAGATGGGAAAGTTGAAGTTTTGCCCTCAAGTCATAATTCTCTTAATCATGAATCTTCTGTGTCTGTTTCTCATCAAGGGAATGGAGGTCACAGGGATTACCATCCATTTTTCACTAAAGGATCCCGAAAGTGCCAAGCACATAATAGACCTTCTTTCTATATTATGGAGTAAATGAATCCATGAAATGAAATTAATCATATCAGCCTGTCTATATTTGGTTTGAATACTTTGGATGGGGATGAGACTAATGAACTTGAGCTCCCTTAAATAGAAATTCTTTGATAAGTCCAAATGATACCACAGTCACTTTTCCTTTGTTGTGTGAGTACAGCCTTCCAAATCAAATTCATTGTTGAAGTCAGCAAGAGTTGACATCTTCCAGAAATTGTGTGTTACTAATCTCAGCCTAGATCACCTGCCCTAGAATGGCTTGAGCTCTCCACTATGACATGGTAGTGAAAAGCCAGACCTCTGGGATAATGAATCCCAGTTTTACCACTCGTTGCATGACCTTGGCTAGTTAGCCTTTGGTGACTTTGGTAAAAATAGGAACATGGGAAATATCAACACAAGAAGTTGTATGGAAATGAAATCATGTAACGTTATTTTCCTGGTATGACATGTAGGAAGCACTCAATAAATATGCACTTGTATTTTTTTTATATCCATTGGTTTCTTAGTTCATTTTTTTCTTTCTGTTTTTCTAGTAGAACAGGTATATAAATTTCCTGGGGTTGCCATAGAAATACACCACAAACTAGGTGGGTTAGAACAAGAGAAATTTCTTTCTTCACATTCTGGAGACTAGAAAACCAAAATCAAAGTTTTGGCAGGGCCATGCTGCCTCTGATACCTGTAGGGAAGGATTCTGTTGATGTTGCTCCAGGCAGCCCTTGGCTTGGAGCAGCATAATTCCAGGCTCTCATCTGTCTTCATATGGTACTCTCCTTGGCTCTCGTCACATTATATTCCTTCTATGCATGTCTGCATCCTGATTGAACCATTTTATGATGACGGTTCAGGCTTCAACATGCTCATATTTGGAAGTAGAGAGTTACAATTGAACTCATGATAGCATGATCCTAGGTTTTCCTCCTCAAATACATGTGACTTTCTTACCTGATATGGAAGTATTGTATAATACGGCACCAGATTGAGACTTTTAGTTTCCAGTTTAACTCTGCCACTAGATAGCTGTAACTAACAAAGCACCCAAACTCCCCAAGCCGAGTTACTTCAGTGTCAGATAAAAGGATCAGGCTGGACCGTGTGTACCGTGTCTTCCATCTCCAGAAGATTGTGTTTCTAATGTGTGACTGTCTTTTTATTGACTATGATGTGTATTTCAACTTCCTTGATGCTCTGGGCACCTTAATGTCCTGTAACTAGTAATAAATATTCTGAGCAGCATTGCACAAAAATAAGTAAGTATGGTAATGAAAATACAACCAGCTTGATTGAGTAATTCCAGAGTTTATACACATATCAAAGCATCATATTGTACACCATAAGTATATATAATTTTATCTATCAATTAAAAACAAATAACTGTGGGGTCAGCACTGTGGCTCACTTGGTTAATCCTCCGCCTGCAGCGCCGACATCTCATATGGGCGCCGGGTTCTAGTCCCAGTTGCTCCTCTTCCAGTCCAGTTCTCTGCTGTGGCACAGGAAGGCAGTGGAGGATGGCCCAAGTGCTTGAGCCCCTGCACCCGCATGGGAGACTAGGAAGAAGCACCTAGCTGCTGGCTTCGGATCGGTGCAGCGCCGGGCATAGCAGCCATCTGGGGAGTAAACCAATGGAAGGAAGACCTTTCTCTGTCTCTCTCTCTGTCTGTAACTCTACCTGTCAAATAAAAAAAAATTGTTAAAAAATAAATAATTGTTATTCCATAAAATCTGTTCTCTTTATATTAACAAAATTAAAAAGAAATATTAAAAAGCATTCTGATATCTCTCATGGCATTGTCAATTGTCTCAATGACTACATGGATTATAACCCACAGTCTTCGAGTCTCTTAATTGAGGGTACTGGTTATTAAATAAGAATTTTGTTAGATTTGATTATTATTAAATTATCTAAATTAATGCCAAGGACCTTTCTGTGCATTTTTATCTTTCTGGAATTTTCCAAAATTCATAAATACATTTTTATGCCAACCTCCTACATATACAAACAAGATCCAAAGGTATGAGGGCTTGTATTACATGTTATTTCTGATTATACTATGGCACAACTTGTGTGAAAGTCATATATAAGACCAAAATTCAAAGGATTAAGGGAATGAGAATTTAAATTCTGCCACTGATGTACTGACTGTTGGCAGCTTTCCTGAAAGTGTACTGAGACTACCGTCATAGAAGTATTTCAACGTCTATTCCTCCACAGCTAGAAAAAACATTTAAAACAGATGTGAATAATCATTTAAAATGCCAGTTTAACAGCCAGGCAACAACAATTGTAGAGCCTCCTGGCCAAAGATCACTAAGTGGCATTTTCCTGGCCTCATGTTCACTGAATTGTTTCTCTTTCAGCTTCCTCCATTCTCAAAAGGGAGAAGCGGCTGAGGACAAAGAATGTGCATTTTAGTTGCGTCACGGTGTACTACTTCACCAGGAGGCAAGGCTTCACGAGCGTGCCCAGTCAGGGCGGCAGCACCCTGGGGATGTCCAGCCGCCACAACAGCGTGCGCCAGTACACGCTTGGCGAATTTGCTCGCGAGCAGGAGCGGCTGCACCGGGAGATGCTGAGAGAACACCTCAGGGAGGAGAAATTGAACTCGTTGAAACTAAAGGTAAAAATCATAAAAAAAAAACCTCGCTTTTTCTGAAACTCTCTATCCTTACAGCATTTTGATGAAGTCAATCATTTTCATATTGATACTCACAGACCGAACTGGCCATTTTACATAACATACTGCCCAATAAGTCCTTTTCTTTTTTAAAAGCAAAACATTATGGTGTCCCCACTGAAAGTGAAGTGAGAAACATGCCTGACATTGCTTCCTCATTCATTCCACACGTTTACTATTGAGTGTTACAAGATCATGCACCTGTGCCTGGGCCGGGGCTAGCAGGTGACCTAAAGTAGCTATGATCTGCTCTCTACAGGAACTCTTGCAGGTTAATAGGAAAGAAAAAGACCAACCAGGTTGTCAAAATAAATTCGTACTTTTGTTCAATGCTGTTGAAGACAATAACAAGACGTAATGAGAGTGTGTAACTGGTTGTTGATATGGCACAGGAGAACAGGGACACTTAAGGAAGAGAAGTGCAAACCTAGAGCAGTAACTGGACCAAGAGGACTGGCAAGTGTGTCAGGTATCAGTAAAACCGTGGCTGCACTGTGAGCTCATAAGGGCGTATGCAGCTGGAACAAGGGTTTAGGAAGAGTGAAGTAACACCAAGGAGGCAGGGGTGGGCATTGTAAACTACCACTGTGATAGCTTTTCCTCTTTATCCAAGGCCACCCATAGGAGATGCGGGCATGGCAGGTGATGGCTTAACCTGTTACACCACAATGCTGGCCCCTCTTGTTGCTTTTTTATGATGGGTTTGCATGTAATTTAATTTACTAATAATTCTTAATTTTGTTTCTGAAATCCACACTCTTTTTACCTAGTACAAACAATTCTGTCCATTATCCAGAGAAAAGTCATTCTCCAAATTCAAATATTGGTAGAACAATAGTAATGGATGCCAGTCACCAAGTGATTCTTATCTAACAAGTATTTTTTTTAAATATTTATTTTAATCCTCACAAACACCCACTGGAAAAAGTTAACTAATATTTTAAAGATTTATTTATGGGTCTGGTGCTGTGGTGTATTGGGTAAATCTGCTGCCTGCAGTGCCAGCATCCCATATGTGCCCTGGTTCGAGTCCTAGCTGCTCCTTCTGGTCCAGCTCTCTGCTATGGCCTGGGAAAGCAGAAGATGATCCAAGTCCTTGGGCTCCTGCACCCATGTGGTCTATTATAGCTGACCAGCATCACAAGCTCCTGGCTCCTGGCTTCAGATCGGCCCAGCTCTGGCCATTGCAAACACTTGCAAAACCAGCGGATGAAAAAAGTTTCTCCCTCTCTCTCTCTCTCTCTCTCTCTGCCTCTGCCTCTGCCTCTCTGTAACTCTGATTTCAAGTAAATAAATAAATCTTAAAAAAAAAAAGTCGGCCGGCGCCGCGGCTCACTAGGCTAATCCTCACCTAGCGGCGCCGGCACACCGGGTTCTAGTCCCGGTTGGGGCGCTGGATTCTGTCCCGGTTGCCCCTCTTCCAGGCCAGCTCTCTGCTGTGGCCAGGGAGTGCAGTGGAGGATGGCCCAAGTGCTTGGGCCCTGCACCCCATGGGAGACAAGGAAAAGCACCTGGCTCCTGGCTCCTGCCATCGGATCAGCGCGGTGCGCCGGCCGCAGCGCGCTGGCCGCGGCAGCCATTGGAGGGTGAACCAACGGCAAAGGAAGACCTTTCTCTCTGTCTCTCTCTCTCACTGTCCACTCTGCCTGTCAAAAAATAAAAAAATAAAATAAAATAAAATAAATAAAAAATTTTAAAAAAGTCAACTGTGGATAAGGAATATACACTTTAAAAAAATTATTTATTGGCCAGCGCCGCAGCTCACTAGGCTAATCCTCTGCCTGCAGTGCTGGCACCCCTGGTTCTAGTCCTGGTTGGGGCGCCAGATTCTGTGCCGGTTGCCCCTCTTCCAGTCCAGCTCTCTGCTGTGGCCGGGGGGGGGGGGGCAGTGGAGGATGTCCCAGGTGCTTGGGCCCTGCACCTGCATGGGAGACCAGGAGGAAGCACCTGGCTCCTGGCTCCTGGCTTCGGATCAGCGCACGCGCCGGCCGCAACACGCTGGCCATAGCAGCCATTTGGAGAGTGAACCAATGGAAGGAAGACCTTTCTCTCTGTCTCTCTCTCTCTCACTGTCTAACTCTGCCTGTCAAAAATAATTATTTATTTATTTGAGAGACAGAGTTACAGGCAGAGAGATGGAGAGACAGAGAAGTGTTCCACCCGCTGGTTCACTCCACAAATGTCCAAAATGGCCAGAGTGGGCCAATCCGAAGCCAGGAGCAAGGAGCTTCTTTCAGATCTCCCACATGGGTTCAAGGGCTAAAGGACTCAGGCCATCTTCCACTGCTTTCCCAGGCACATTAGCAGCAAGCTAGATCAGAAGTGGAGCAGCTGGGACTGGAACTCACACTGATATGGGATGCTGGCTCTGCAGGCAGTGACCTCAGGTTAAATCATTATTATTATTATTATTTTGGACAGGCAGAGTTAGACAGTGAGAGAGAGACAGAGAGAAAGGTCTTCCTTTTCCATTGGTTCACCCCCCAAGTGGCCTCCACAGCCAGCGCGCTGCGGCCGGAGTGCTGCGCCAATCCGAAGCCAGGAGCCAAGCGCCTCCTCCTGGTCTCCCATGCAGGTGCAGGGCCCAAGCACCTGGGCCATCCTCCACTGCACTCCCGGGCCACAGCAGAGAGCTGGACTGGAAGAGGAGCAACCGGGACAGAATCCGGTGCCCTGACTGGGACTAGAACCCGGGGTGCCGGCACCACAAGTGGAGGGTTAGCCTAGTGAGCCGTGGCACCAGCCAGGTTAAATTATTAAAATATGTCTACAACTGAGGAAAAAGGCACCAAGATGTTAAATAACTGCCTCACTTAAAGAAAAAAACAATTACTGTATTACTTCCTATTCTTTGCATTGATTGTCCCCTATAGGTATTGGAAAAGACAGTCTTTGTACCTATAGGGATTTATCCTTTGCTGAGGTTTGATAGTGTGTGCAGAGGTTTGTAACAGCTAGGAGACTGTAATGCCATCTGAGCACGAAAAGATTTACTGTGGTGAACTTTGAGTCACATCAGATATGTGGTGAATGTTAGCACGGAAGCCACAAACCCACAGCAACCTTCCTTATCACACAGGATCTGTTTTGATAGGGTGATTTGTATCCTGTTCCATCCACACTGCTTTGTTTTAACAGGCTGAACAAGAAAGGAAACAAACCGAAAGCGTGTTCATGTCTGCTACTGATTCATTTTTTTACAACTGTGCTTAAGGTTGGAAGCTGAAAAGCAATCATCTGCGTTGATGTAATGTCTCAGTGTGTTTTGTATAAGTGGAAGCTTATAGTTTTCCCCTTTGGTAAAGATAAAAACAAAAGGCATTTGATGATCATCATTACTTCCAAATGGATAGAAAGCTAAAGGGTAATGGGTTCTGAGGTGATCAAACCCTGTCTTCACTGTAGTAAAAGTATTAAGGATTGCTAACATGAAGTTAAGGATCACAGCAATGGGTGGTGGGCATTGTGGTACTGTGGGTTAAGCTGCTGCTTTGGATGCCTGCATCCTTTATCAGAGTGCGTGATTCAAGTCCCAGATACTCTGCATTTCCAATCCAACTTCTTGCTAATATCTCTGGGAGGCAGTGGGTGATGACCTAAGTGTTTGAGTTCCTGTCACTCATTTGGGAGACCCAGATGGAGTTCAGAATCCTAGCTTCACCTTGTCCCAACCCTGGCTGTTGAGAGCATTTGGAGAGCAAACCAGCAGGTAGAAGATTCTCCCCCCCACCCCCGCCCCTTCTCTACCTTCTCTGCCTTTCAAATAAGTTAATTAATCTCTTTTTAAAAACAGATCACAGCAATGTGGACCCGTTTTATAAAGTTAATTTATAAAATTAATTAATGAATTAGTAATGAAATCTCCTTGGGACATAGGGGATGTGTTAACTGCAATTCCTGTGGCATTATTAACTTTTCTGATTTTAAAAATATCATTGACTATACCTGCCTAGTGTTTGGTTATCTGAAATCTAAAATGAACTACCCTAAACATTAGCTATCCAAAACTTTCACTGATACTTGAAATTTCTCTGTCAATATGAGATTTGTTTTGAATTATAAATATCTTTGGAGTAAGTTTCAAAATAACTATAGCTAAGTAAATTCCATTACTTTGGCTTGGGCAGCAAGAGGGTCACTGGCACCAAAGAGGAGCCAAAAGAGAGAAGCAGTGATTGCTAAGGACAAGCATTGCCTTCCTTCCTTCCTTGATTTTGCCTGAATTCGTCCTCTCTGAGCAGCAATGACTTGCCTGTTGATTCAGGAAAGAAGGAAGGCAGCATCTGACAGTTTTCCAGAACCTTCATTATGGAGAGCAAGGAAAGTTCCTTGGGCAATTCCCTGGACTGGTACTGGGTAGTTTTCCTTCTACTTCTTTGAGAGCCAGCATCCTGAGAAGAGTAAGGAGAAGTTTCTCTTACCCTGTGCCTCTGTGTCTTTCCAGGGTGTCTCTGATGAGTTCCAAACAGAGAAGCCTTGTATACTATGGCATCTCTCCCAGGAGGACTTTCATAGAAAAGTATGAGCAAAAAGCAATATACATAGACATATTTGTGGGTGTTTCCTTATACTAAACCTTTCAGAAACAAACTAAGAGTAGAAATTTAGGTGTTGATGATAAAATCGCTTTTTATTTCGGAATTCATTTCTTCGACTTACTGGTTAGGCTTCTCATAATATAGGATACAATTGGATTTGTAGAACAAACATAATTCCATTTAGGAAGGTTCAAGTGTGTCTTTGGTAGTGTTGGTATTTCAAACACTGTCTATTAACGACTAATAGAGAAAGCTGATTGAATAAAATGTATGCTTCTAGAATAAATAACTAGCTTTGTTGTTTCTAAATTACACACCATGGTTCTTTTTCTGTCAGGACCATTCAAACATGTCACACTCTTTAGTCATCAGTGGACTCATCTTAATACTATATCCTTTCCAAATTAAGTGCTCAGATATCATCTTCACCCCAATTGTTGAACAATCTCATTATTCCTTATTCCTGTTTAACATGAAGCTATAAATGAATTAAGCAGCCATTTGTGAGTTCTAAAGAACATTGGTGTTCTACTTGCCTGTAAGTTCTAGCATACTGGAATCTACTACTTTGTTCTAGGCAATTTAGCTTCTCTTTCACAGCTTGGATTTGACTCTTTTTCTCAATGTTTTTTCAACCAAGTGTTCTTTTCCTTTCTGAGATAAAGGTCCTGTCTCCACTCTGATTACCATTGCTAGTCACTATCTGAAGTTATGCACTATTCTCAATTTCTCAGTCATGATTCTTGAGTAATGCTTAGTTGTTTGCTTTTCTTTCCAAATTAAAAATAAAGCCAAAAGGTATTTTTAAATGATTAACCTTAAAATTTTTGTTCATATCTCCTTCACCCTAAATATCAGAATTATGGCTATGCTTCATTTACTAAGCTACCCATGCAATATTATAACTCTCTCCTTTACCTCTAGCTCTGCCATTTGTATCTCTTCAAAAATCTTTTGATTCCCCTTCCAGGTAAAAAACTTAAATTTTTGGATTTGTTTGTAACTACTTCTCCATACTGTATTTCTTTGTTCCATGTGTCAGAACTGCTGGTCATGATATTTTTGAGTTCCACTTAACCCCACAAAGCTTCTCTGTTAGTCTATGTGGAGACTACCGCAGAGCAGAGTCAGAGTCAGAGCCTTCAGAATGTATCCCTAAATGGAAACCTGTCATCAGCACCAACAGGAAGACTTTGATGTGCCAAACACCTGCACTGCCACAAACAAAACCTAGTTCAACAAAAATACAGAAAATATTCCTAACCAAAATAATGAAGACTTATAAGGTGGGCTTCAGCCCCAGGCACGTGCAATACATTTAAATATATGTTCTTTCAAAATATTACTAGTATTTAAGTTGAAGTGGAACAGTCAAATCCTTACACTTTTCCCATGCAAGAAACATTGATCTTTTAAATCAGGGAAGTCAACTACAATGATTCACTGATTAAAATGGGGGAGGGAGGATGGGGGAGGGGGCTTCCCACAGGTATACCAGAGCCATCTTGCTTAAGTTGCCCAATGAAGTGAATTGTGTACATCCCAATAAAACTTGACAAACTTGACAGATTAGACCTTTTTTATTTCAAAAACATCAATTGTTAAATATTTGCTGGCATTCAGCTGGATACATCTGGCATATTAGCTTCCACAGATAGATGCAAAGATGCAATGTAATTCTAAGCCAGCAGGAAGGATAAAGAAACTTAGATGTTTATGTGTCTCATACAAGGTACTTCCAGAAGACTGTGGAAAATAGAATTAAAATTTGTTTAATGTGGTGTCAAAAATTCTGGAATTTATACATTTTTTTCATAATATACATTTTCCATGAATTTTTAAAATTTCCTCATATTTTGTTATCATTTCTGAAGACATTTGTGGACTCACTGTGATTTCATGTTACTGAAATTCTTATAGCTTAATAAAACACCCAAACATTGCTTGTTCTTCAAGGGCATAGTCAAATTGGTTCCAAATTGCCACCTGCAATTAACAGCTAATGAGCTGAAGAATTATATGCTAAGATTTGGCTGAATATCAAAGTGATATGAATGTTTGCCTTGAGTTTGCCCAAGGCTTTAAGGATGAGGTCATTAGTCCAATTCATACTGCAAAGCCAGGAATTCTTTTAATTAAACATATATCCTATACTTGCCAGCCAATAATTACACATCTCTGGTGACCCAGAACACAATGCTTTTTCAAGTAGCACATTCCGTGTATGCAACTTCAATTGTTAGAGAGCTCTCCCTTATATTGAGCAACCTGATGCCACCTAATGCCGCCTTTTGACCCCAATACTGCCCTTCCTTGTCTCACAAATTCCAAGTGATTGAAAGAATTGTTGATGGACATGCAAGTAATTCAAGATAGCTTATTGGATCTGTGTGTTTCAGTTCTATAGGATTAAGTATCCCTAATTCTTTCCACTAGTCCTGCTAGAGAATAGTTTTCTGGGACTTTTTTTTTGTCCTGGTTTCTTTCCTCTAGATACAATGCTATTTATTTTATTTTTAAAAAAATATTTTATTTGCTCATTTAAGAGGTAGAGTTACAGACAGAGAGAGGGAGAGACAGAGAGAAAGGTCTTCCATCCATTGGTTCACTCCCCAAATGGCCACAATGGCAGGAGCTGAGCCGATTCGAAACCAGGAGCAGGAGCTTCTTCTGGATTTCCCACATGGGTGCAGGGGCCCAAACACTTAGGTCATCTTCCACTGCTTTCCAAGGCCATAAGCAGAAAGCTGGATTGGAAGAGGAGCAGTCGGGACAGGCGCCCATATGGAATGTCAATGCCACAGGCAGAGGCTTAGGCTACTGCACCACTGCATGACCCCTACACTGCTGTTTATTAATGTCTACCACGTCATATGGTAATTGAGCTGGACCTGGTATTCCAGGTCAGGAAAGTGTTACCTTACCCTTTCCCAAATTGTAGATGCTCTTCCCTATGGGTATGCACGATGGCTCCATGGTATTTTGGACCTTGCTCAATGTATCTGTTCTTATGAAGCCAGTAGTAAGAAAAAAAAAAAAAAAAGCAAGCAAACAAACATACAAGCAAAATGCACACAAACAAATAAAACGGAAGTCTTTTAAGCCAAGTCAGCAATGATGTATATTAAAATATCTCTAGGGCATCTCTTTAATGGTAGATATGGCCATTAGAGTTACATTTAATTTTATTAAACATAATATCATCACCTGCATGTATAATGAGTCTGCCTTGTTTGTCCTCAGCAGCGGTGTGAATTTTTTTAAGGATTTTACTTGTTTATTTGAGAGGTAGAGTTACAGACAGTGAGAGGGAGAGACAGAGAGAAAGGTCTTCCATCCACTGGTTCATTCCCCAAATGGCCGCAATGGCCTGAGCTGCGCTGATCCGAAGCCAGGAGCCAGGAGCCAGGAACTTCTTCCCGGTCTCCCATGCGGGTGCGGGGGCTCAAGCACTTGGGCCATCTTCTACCACTTTCCCAGGCCACAGCAGAGAGCTGGGTTGGAAGAGGAGCAGCCTGGACTAGAGCCGGTGCCCATATGGGATGCCAGCACTGTAGAGGGGGGATTAACCCACTGCACCACAGCGCCTTCCCCAAGAGGTCTGAATTTAAAACTGCACGTCACAAGAGAGTGCCAGGTTCAGAATGTGCTCTCAAAGAAGTGATTCTCAAGAAGAATGGGAGCATCCACTGAGAATCATTGTCCAGGTGGGCACTGCTGCCACATCCCTCATTCATGGCCTCGTTGGTGGTACAAAAGGAATCGAGTAACTCTGTCCCGAGAGATATTTTCTCTGTCTCCATGTATCCAACCTTACCCTAATTAACTAGATTCATCTGAAGAACCTAAGAAATTCTCTGAGAACCTAAGAATAGGTCTTCTTGGGACTGGAATACTGGTGTTTCACTTCTGATGCATGGACTCTGGGGTCAGGACTAGGACAGATGGCCCAGAAGGCAGGACTCTGTGCACCTGATTCCCACTTGTGTCTTTTCTGTGTGGAGCCCTTGCATGGAGTTTCATTTCAAACATGGACATTTTCTCTCTAGTGAACTTAAGCATTTGTCGAGTAATCACTGCTTTCTTTTATGTGTACTAAGACCATCTGTCTAAACAATTCTTCCCAGAATATTATTATCCAGAATTAGCTTTTAAAAAAAACACAATTCATTCTCACTTCAGTTATCTTTTAATTCCTTTCCTCATGTCTCTTCACAGATGTTGCACTAAACAATCATAACTTGAAACTTTTTATTGCTTTAAAGTATGAAGTGTTTGGGCCTGCAGATTCTTACGTAAGAACAGAGTAGTACTCTTTCACAATCTCCCCACCCTCACCTTTCTTTTTTGTTTGTTTGTTTTTGCTTTCAATACTTTCTAACATATCTATTTTCTGGTTTCTGATTTGAAAGATGATTTCTTGAAAGAGACTATGAGATTAGAATAGGAAGTAAATAATTCTGTCTTGTGTCTTTGTGCCTTTACTTCCTTTTTATCTCTTATCCTGTCTTCCTCCCTGCTAGTCTATAGCTGGCACCTATACTTTGTCACACCTACCACACTATATCAGATTTATTATGTGATCGTCTCCACTGCTGGCTGAAAGCCTCTTAAATGGCAGAATTGTTGTACATCTATAAACCCCAATTCCAAATACAGTGCCTTGAACTATGCCATAGTGATTAAGAATATTCATTCACTTATTTTGCAAATATTTATTTACTAAATATTTACTTAAATATTTATTTTATAGAAATATTTAATTCAATATTATTCTAAGCATATTTACTTAAAAATTACTGTAGAGATACCATGATGAACAAGACAGACATGGTCTATGCTCTCAACATGTTCACAGTGTGATAGGGGAGACATATGTGGAAACAAGCACCAAAAGCAACATATTGACAAAATTAAGTGTCAAACTAAGCTGACTAAATGCAAGCCAGGATAAATGAGTTAAATGTTGATGGAGAAAATTAATAAATTAACACGTTAGTTGAACTAGCTCCTGACAGCATCTCCTGTTGGCATGTCCATTACAAAGCCCACAAAATATGTACCCAAAAGGAAAGGAAATGCTAACTGTGGAGATACCATATTTTTGACTTGCTTTTGTTTTCTTCTTTTCTGAGCTCTTGTTCTCTGTGTCTGAATCATTTCCTTTATTTCTGAATGAGCTAATTATAAGGAAGCATGTGTACTGTTCTTTGGTCGCCTATCCTACAGCACTGAGATTAGCTCTTGGAGTGTGGCTGCAACCTTTTCCTTTTCATTTCCACTTCTATATAATTTTTCCACTATTACCCTAAAGATTTTTAATCCAAGCCATTTTTGCAAGCCTGGCTCATGCCTTGGAGTCAAATGACCCTGTGTTGATTCTCAGTAACATCACTAATTAGCTATTTAGCTAGACTTTGGCAAATTACTTTATCTAAACTCCAGTATTCTCAACTACAGAAAATACTTACTTCATGAGATTCTTGTGCAAATTAGGTGAGATAATTATATAAAGTATGGGGCTCAATGTCTAGTATTCGATATATGGTAGCTTGGGTCATTTTCAACATCATCATCTTAAGCATAATAGGCAGTAATCAGAATTTGTGGAATTGAATTAGTTTTCTACATTCCTATTTCCATTCTCATTTTCACATGTGTTAATAATGTTAGAATGATCAGGAGACTGTATTGCTAAGTGTCCTTGTTAACTGCTGAAAACATTTTCATTTTTGTTTTATTTTCCATTTTAGTCCAATATTTTTAGTATTGTTTCCCTATCATAATTATTTTACATTGAATTAGTTATGTATCAGGCACTTAATGACACCAAAAATTTCCTTTTAGTGAAATTCATCAGCATGATATAGAGGAATAAAAGACTGAATGATGATTTTCATCTCAGCCCCTTATATTTGCCACCAAGCATGTGCCCTACCCCTCAAGTGTGTTTAGATAGACAAAATGTTGTATTCTATTAGGCTTTGGGAATTGTTTACTAGTACTTGCCAGAGAATACAAATTTGCAAAATTAAGATGTTTCAAATCTTTTTAAAATAGTTACAGGGTTTTATTTGTGCAATGATTCCAGACAAGTTTACATAATGCCTCAAGACCTAAGTCCTAGCTTAAGTTCCATAATAGGAACAAAGCAGGCATAAACATGCAAGCATACACAGATCTTGACCTTGAAATTCTTACAGTATAATATAGATAAATACATTCAAATGTAGGATAAATTTCAGGTAAGATACTGACCATAAAGGAAAGCATATGTGAGGTCATTACACAACACCTTTAAGGTGGTTATGGTCAAGAGGGCTGTTTTCTGAAGGACTGCTATTTATTTCCTTTTAGTTCTTTGCTTATGGACCAAGCCAAGTAATGGTACCATGTACATTCAAACATCTGGATAATTTGCTTGATAAATGAATCGTGCTCTATCCCACATCAGGCTATTGAAACTTTTGTAGCTCATTGTACAATGCCTTCTTACTCCACTGTTCATTGAATTGCTCCTCCATCTTCAGATTTAAGCTTCCAGCTAAAAGCCTTCCTTCCTCATCCCACCACCATCCCACCCATGCATAGACACCCTTCCTACGTACTCTGAAATGTCCTTGATCACCCTAAACTAGGAGATTCTTATGAACTGGATTGAAACTACTAGACTCTATCTCTATACTCCAATTCATGAAGATCAAGAATGTCTTTTACACCGGTGCACTTAGTGCCTAATACAATATAAGCATCATGGATTATTTGATAAATATTAGATATATAAAAGCATATGTAACTTTCCTGGTTGTTAAGGGAACAATCTGTAGAGTCAAATATCTAGAATCATGGTTTAGTGCATACCCTTGCTACTTAGCATCTTAGGAAAGTCCTGTGCCTCCGTTTCCTCATCAGTTAAATGTGTGTACTAATAGTGTTTACCTCATGAGAGTTTTGTGATGTTAAATGATCTAATGAAGTAAAATGCTTTAAATGGAGCCCTACACATGGATTCAGAAACTGTTATTAATATTGTTATGTTTTCATAACTCTTTCTACCACCTCTATCTTACCTCCACCTCCAGTTTCTCTCTCTCATACATACATACACAGAAACAAAAGCAAGACTGTGGGTCAGGATTATTTGATAGTTTCCTGAAGCAACAGTTTTGGCAAACTTTGAGCTTTTAGCAAGATAATACTATTTTTGAAGATCAGTAAACTAGAAATGGTCCAAATCCTCAACTGAAAATGTCTACTTTAAAATAGAGCGTTCATTTGAATTACTGCATGCTGTTTTATAAATGGAAGAACTCCTTAAACACATTGTGTTTAAGTCTGTTAGATTCCCAGCATTGTGCTAGTCATCATAGAAAACCTTCTAACCTTTGAGAGATACTGAGAAAAGCATACTGAAACAGGAGTCGGGGAATTCTGTAGGTATGTTGTGAAGGGGTCACAATTAATCTGAGACTCATTAATGCATAAAATGGTAGACTGCATTTGATGTGCTAAGATCTGAAAATTGTATTCATGGTGCTCTAAAAATTCTGAAGTTTTTAAATATTTGGCAAAATCTTACTTTGTGTTGACACAGATTTCATGTATTATCTAATAGCATCTTTTTAAATAAAAATCAAACCCTATTGATATAAAGTGAAGATTTTATTTTCATTGTACTGTTATAAATTGTGTAAGATAGCATAAATATGACAGAACACTGAGAGTAAGTGGGAAGGAATTACTAGAGTGGATCATGCTGACAAAGTCCTGGGTGTTCTGTATGTGCCATCAAGTCAAAATCCTGATGAGGTTCACATAGTTAAGCCAAGAACTTATGAAAACAAATCTCAGTACTATGGAGTGACCAGATGGGAAAGGGAACACTTCCTGTTTATTAATATAACGTTACCTGTTACAGAGGACTAAATATATTTTAGCCAGTCATACCCTTTAATTTCTTAGAAAATCAGATCATTACAGATAGAAATATGCAGCGTGTTAGCAAATAAGAATTAGTAAAAATCACAGCCACAACCACAACCAAAGTAACATCCTAGGGCCAACACTGTGGCGTAGTGGGTAAGCCTCCAACTGCAGCGCCAGATATAAGGGCACCAGTTCGTGTCTTGGCTGCTCCTCTTCTGATTCAGCTCTCTGCTATGGCCTGATAAAGCAGTAGAAGATGGCCCAACACTTGGGCCCCTGTACCCATGTGGGAGACCTGGAAGAAGCTCCTGGTTCCTGCCTTCAGATCGGGTCAGCTCTGGTCATTGTGGCCATCTGGGGAGTGAGCCAGCAGATGGAAGACCTTTCTCTCTGTCTGTCTTTCTCTATGTCTGTAACTCTACCTCTCAGAGAAATAAATAAAATCTTAAAAAAAATCCTAGTAGAAATGCCAAGGAATGAAATAAATTGAAGATCACACCAACAAACAGAACCTCAACTAAGGAGACTACCCATCTTTGCAAGATCATGGATTTAAACTCTGAAATGTTTAATTATATATAAGCAGATAATAATATAATTAAGTAGTTTTTGAAACTTTTATTTAATAAATATAAATTTCCAAAGTACAACTTACTGATTACAAAGGCTTTCCCCACCAAAACTTCCCTCCTACCCGCAACCCTCCCCTCTCCTGCTCCCTCTCTCATTCCATTCACATCAAGATTCATTTTCAATTATCTTTATATATAGAAGATCAATTTAGCATATGTTAAGTAAAAATTTCAACAGTTTGCACCCACACAGAAACACAAAGTATAGTTTTTTAAAATTAATTTTGAGGACCTTTTGTAAAATATTTTAACATACACTTGCTATTGTGTGTGAAAATTTCTCTACTTGAAAGCAAAATCCAATCTTGCATTTTGTTCTTTAAAACATTCAGTATTGTCTGATTAAAGGATTTTGTTCAATAATCATTGTTATCTAAATGTTTGACTTTCTCCTATACAGGTGAGAAAATAATGTCTGATGTTACCAGAGTATTTACTTATTTCTTTGAAAGGCAGAGTTACAGAGAGGCAGAGCAGAGAGAAAGAGAGAGAGAGAGAGAGAGAGAGGTCTTCCATATGCTGATTCACTCCCCAGATGGCCACAATGGCTGGAGCTGGGCTGATCCAAAGCCAGGAGCCAGGAGCTTCTTCCAGGCCTCCCACACAGGTGCAGGGGCCCAAGGACTTGGGCCATCCTCCACTGCCTCCCCAGGCCACAGCAGAGAGCTGGATCAGAAGTGAAGCAGCCAGGACTCAAACAGGCACCCATATGGGATGCCGGCACTGCAGGCAGCAGCTTTACCTGCTACACCACAGCTCCAGCCCCACCAGAGTATTTTAAATGTGCTGAACTGTTGTTAGTATCACCAAGCATGGTAGTAATTAGAACTAATGAAATTTATGGAGGAATAAACTCTAAGTGCCATTTGTATTTATGTATTCCTGTGCTGTTTTTGGAGTAGATTTGTTGCTCATTTTCAGAGAGAGAGAATATCCCTCTCTAAGTGCTTTTTTTTTGTGAAGAAAACATTATATGTGGTGGTGTAAGAGTAAGAAATGAAATACTATTCAGGGCTCACTGATAGATGAGATTAATTTAGAAAAGAAATATAAATAGACACCGAATAGTCCTGGGTACAGGAGGCATGGTTGTCCACATGAGCTGTAATGTGGAAGGTATTGCTTTGGGCAAAGGTTCACATGAACTCCTTTGAGAACCAAAATTTATTGTTTCCATTGTGTTTGGAGGGCACTTGCCAGCATTGCCCTCTCTCTTTGTGTTACTGAGAGCACGCTGACCTGACTGATTACTTCATATCAAGCCCTCATTCTTGGAATGCCCTGTAGAATAATTGTGTTTGCAATCCCAATAGCGCAGTGAGTATATGTATATTTTCTGGTGCATGATTTTTCTGGAGTCCAAAAGACAAGCTTGTTATTTCAAGGACACGTGTGCTGAGTTGGTGGTGATAGCTTTTACTAAGATGCTATCACATCTAAACAAGGACACATTTATGCCTGCATCATAGCTGATTATCATGACCTGGGTCATGGTAGGCATCTGTACTCAGACTAAAGCTTTACTGTAGCTCCTAACATTAGGAAATGAAGAGTTCTAATGACAGTCTTCTGTTATCACTACATTTAAAAGCCTGTCATATTGACACCTTTATACTCCTTGTGACTTCTAAGGAGAAAAATACAAGTAAGGGATTTAACTCACACTTCTTGACTATGGGCACACAACCATGTGTTACAATTCATTCTCACCAAGTGTTTTGACACAGGGACTTTGTCCCCTGCCGAAGCGAAGACTCTTACCTGCTGCTTTGTGTTCTAGATGACTAAGAATGGCACTGTAGAATCTGAAGAAGCTAGCACTCTTACAGTGGATGACATTTCTGATGATGATATTGATTTAGACAACACAGAAGTAGACGAGTACTTCTTCCTACAACCCCTGCCAACAAAAAAACGAAGAGCACTACTGCGAGCCTCTGGAGTGAAAAAGATTGATGTAGAAGAAAAGCACGAGCTGCGAGCCATCCGCCTGTCGCGAGAGGACTGCGGCTGTGACTGCCGGGTGTTCTGTGATCCAGAAACGTGCACCTGCAGCCTGGCAGGCATTAAGTGCCAGGTAAGGATTTGGATTTCAGGGCCTCTAGAGAGAAGTCATGACCCACCACCACATGTAACACCCTTTCCTACATGTAGAAGAGAATGTTGTGGTAAAGGACGGGGCATCATTCAAAAAGAAAGAAACACTAGTTCAAGGACATTCCTGGATATATACATTAGCTCTAACATGAAAGACAACCCAAGCAGCAGTTGAATGAATTGAGATTAATTCCTCTTGGATTTGTGTGTTCCTTACCAGCTTAGTTTTGCATTTTTCCAAAATTCAGAGAGTTCATAACATCTCTGACATTTGAGTTTGCATTTTCTGATCCATCCATGAGGCATTAAATGGGTGCTTTGGACTGGTGGGAAAGTTACTGGATGGGAAATTAGGAAAATGGAATTGCCCCTGCTGTTTGCTGACTAAGTGAAATTGGCAAATCAGGTAAACCTTCTGAGTCAATTTCCTCATTTCCAAAATGAAGAAGCCAGACTAGGTCAGAGTTGTCGAACTATCAATTCACAAACCAAATCCAACCTGCCACATGTTTTTGTAAAATTTTAGCAGAGCACAACCAGGTTTTTTAGCAGAGCACAACCAAGTGTGTGTGTGTGTGCTTGCTTTTTGTTCTTTGCTTATGTATTGACTAGGATTGATGACTGAGTCCATGCTTCTACAACAGAGTTCAGTAGTTGCCATAGAAACCACTGGCCCACAAAATCTAAAATATTTACTCTCTTTTCCTTTGGGGGAGAAAAAAAAAGCTCACCACAGTTACACAGTTACTATCTAATGCTAAGGCTTCCACTACAGATGCAAGAACACAGAGTCCATACGATTTTGGTCTCACTGTGGCAACCAAGTTGAATAGAGAAATACCGGAGGAAAATATGCAGAGAGAACTTTGGCAGCTCTGCAATACCCTTGTAAAGAGTGAAGAGCCTGCGTTACTCCAAGGAAGGAACTAAAACTTGAGTTTACACTGGAAGTGCTATAAAATATCCCTACTAGCCTCACCTGATTGATTATGCTCTTAAAAGCTTAAAGGTTAAACTAATTAAAAGGAAAAAAATAGTTTGCCAGCTCCTGGATTAGATGATCATGCATCTACGAGAGGTAAAATGCCTATCAAAAAAAGTGCATGGATTGAAAATATTTTTTGCACAAAAATAGATTTGTCTTTTTTTAAGATTTATTTTATTTATTTGAAAAACAGAGTTACAGAGAGAGAGAGAGAGGGAAAAATAGAGAGAGCGAAAGAATATCTTTCATCTACCGATTCAATCCCCAAGTGGCTGCAATGGCCAGGGCTGGGTAGGCCAAAGCCAGAATTCAGGAGCTTCCTCCAGGTCTCCCACTTGAGTGCAGGACCTCAAGCACTTGGGGCAACCTCTACTGCCCTCCCAGGCACATTAGTAGGGAGCTGGATCAGAAGTGGAGCAGCTAGGTCTCAAACCATTGCCCAAATGGGATGCCAGCGCTGCAGGCAGTGGGCTAACCCATAATGCCACAGTACCGATTCCTAAATTTATCTTTTTAATGCCATATGTCAATGAAGTTTCTGAAGTACCACTATGTAATTTCACAGTGCCCTATGATTGGATAGGTGCTGTTATTTTATGTAGAAACTAGGATTTTTCTTTTTTATTATTTTGCTATTTATTTATTTATTTATTGAAAGGCAGAGTTACAGAGAGGGAAAGGCAAAGGCAGAGAAAAAGAGGTCTTCCATCCTTGGTTCACTCCCCATATGGCCACAACAGCTAGGGCTGGGCCAGGAGCCAGGAGCTTCTTCTGGATCTCCTATATGGATGCAGAGGCCCGAGGACCTGGGCCATCCTCTGCTACTTTCCCAGGCACATTAACAGGGGCTGGATCAGAAGTGGAGCAGCTGGGACTCAAACCAGCTCCCATATGGGATGCCAGTTTTGCAGATGGTGGCTTAAATCAGGTAAAACAAGAAGACAGTTCCCACAAACAGACCAATTAATTGCTTAAGATGGATTTGCAGTAAAGAGATGGCTCAAATTAGAAAACAGTTACAGGGGTGAACATTTGGTCTAGCAGTAAAGATACCTGCATCCCATATCAGAGTACCTTGGTTCAAGTCTGGCTCTGCTCTTGATTCTAGCTTTCTGCTGATGCACAGTGGGAAGCGGTGGTGATAGCTCCAATAATTAGATCTCTGATACATCCGTACTCTTACCTGGATTGAGTTTCTAGCCCCTAGCTTTGGACTGGCCAAGTCCCTGCTATTGCAGGCATTTGAAAAGTGAACTAATGAATGATCTCTGTTATTCCGTGTCTTGGTTCTCTCTCTCTCTCTCTCTCTCTCTCTCTCTCTCTCTCCCTCCCTCCCTCCCTCTCTCCCTCTCTCTCTCCCTCCCTCCCTCTCTCCCTCTCTCTCTCCCTCCCTCTCTCCCTCTCTCTCTCCCTCCCCCTCTCTCTCTCTCCCTCTTTCCCTCTCTCTCTCTCTCCCTCTCTCCCTCTCTCTCTCCCTACCTCCCTCCCTCTCTCTCTCCCTCTCTCCCTCTCTCTCTCTCCTCTCTCCCTCTCTCCTCTTTCTCAAATAAATTAAAGAAATAAACAAAACTTAAAAGGAAAAAGAAAATAACTACAGATTTTGGCCCTGATATCTGCTCTTTTAATTGTGAGCAGGATAGCTGTATTAGAGTCAGCCTTCTCTTCTGTAGCAGAAGAAGTTCCCTGTTCTTGGCTTAGGTTGCAAACAAGGCAAGATTTTTTTTGTTTCCTGTACTTTGGTTGGCATACAGATTAATTTCTGGAGTCTGAGACTATTGGCAGAATCTTCAGAATACCTTTAGTTTGCCCACAATCTCACTTATCATCTGAATGAAGAGGTAACAACACTTGCTGAATCACCCAGCCACTTGAACAGTTAGATCTCGGATGTTCCTAAAATACATGCCCTTCCCTTGAGAAACTTGTAGTCTATGGAATGGGATGGGAAGGAAGAGGTCCAGGTCACATGCACCCATGGATCAAGGGTCCAAGAGAATGAGGAGGTAAACCAAGAAGAGCAAATCATGAGGGTGCCTCATACTAAGTGATACCAAGCTGGGCACCTCAAGCAGAGAAGCTAATTTTATACTAAACAAATGGGAAAATGCACCACTAGCATGAGAAAGTCATATAAGATTAAAAATAGCAGGTGGTGAGCAATACAATGAATTTGATTTTCTAAAATTGGCCCTATCGGACCAGCACTGTGGTGCAGTGAGTTAAGCCACCATCTGTGATACCAGCACCCATATGGGCATCAATTCTAGTCCTGGCTGCTCCATTTCTGATCTAGCTATCTGCTAATGCACGTGGGAAAAGCAGTGTAAGATGGCCCAAATCCTTGGGCCCCTGCATCCACGTGGGAGACCTGAAAGAAGCTGCTGGTTCCTGGCTGTGGCCTGGCCCAGCCCTGGCTATTGCCACCCTT
The DNA here is from genome assembly GCF_964237555.1 of Oryctolagus cuniculus. Classification (NCBI taxonomy): domain Eukaryota; kingdom Metazoa; phylum Chordata; class Mammalia; order Lagomorpha; family Leporidae; genus Oryctolagus; species Oryctolagus cuniculus. The sequence continues at coordinate 75,774,320 of NC_091434.1, read as the reverse complement.
TGGGGAATGAACCAATGGATGAAAGATCACTCTCCCCCCGCCACTCTGTCTCTCTCTGTCTTTCCCTCCCTCTCTCTCTCTCTCTCTCTGTGTGTGTGTGTGTGTGTGACTCTGACTTCCAAGTAAATAAATACACTCTTCTTTTTTTAAAAAAAATTGAATTTAAAAATATTGGGCCTGTGAAACACTGTTCACAATATCCAAGATGTGGGATCAATGAAAATATTCAATGACAGATGAATGGATAAAGCAAATGTGGTATGCAATGAAATATTATTCAACCATAAAGAAAGAATGAAATTCTATTCTTTGAAGCCATGTGTATGGAACCGGAGACCACTAGATTCAATGAAACAAGACAGGATAGAAAGAAAACATCACATAGTCTCATTTATATGTGGAAGCTAAAAGCTGATCTCACAGGAGCAGAGAACACTTGGTGACCAGGAAGCACAGATGTTGAAAGGATGGCTAGTATGTGCAAGGGTACCACTGGATAGGTGGAACAACTTGTGGTGTTCTATAGCACAGTAGGATAATTATGGCTGAAAGCAGTTAATTCAATATTTCACAAAGGCTAGTAGAGGAGGTTTTGAATGTTCTCAGTACAAATCACATATGAGGTGATATCTGCCCATGACCCTGACCCAATCATTTTACAATGTGTTGTGTATCGAAATGCCACACTGTATCCCATAAATTACTATGTGCCAGCTAAAAATACTGAAATAAAATAACAAAATAAAGCAGAAGAAAAGGAGCATGTAGAAAAAACAGAAGCACTGCAAAATGGAAACAAAATTAAAGGCCTGGGGAGAAAAGAAAAATGGAAAATGGAGAAAGGAAAAAAGCACCAGCAGGGATCAATGAACTGAAAATATCCACTTACCCCCATAAAGCCCATTTTCACTTTGAGTTTAGGCTTGAAAACTAGTTAAGTCTTATGTTTTAAACCTTCACTTCCCCTTTGCAGTCCTATTTGCAGTTTGATTGTCATTTGCTCTGGCATAAGTGGATTACCTAATTCAAAGGGGTTGTTGAAAGGTACTGGATTTTTATTTGGTTTGTAATAGTTCCATGGTGCTAATCTCTGTTCTTCCTCCCAAGGTGGATCGTATGTCTTTCCCGTGTGGCTGCACTAAAGAAGGATGTAGTAACACAGCAGGTAGAATTGAATTTAATCCTATCCGTGTCCGGACTCACTTTTTGCACACAATAATGAAACTTGAACTGGAGAAAAACCGAGAACAGCAAATCCCCACGCTGAACGGCTGCCACGGTGAGATAAGTGCTCACAGTAGTTCCATGGGCCCAGTCGCCCACTCTGTAGAATATTCTATTGCAGACAATTTTGAGATTGAAACTGAGCCCCAGGCTGCAGTACTGCACCTGCAGTCTGCTGAGGAATTAGATTGCCAAGGAGAGGAGGAAGAAGAGGAGGAGGACGGGAGCAGCTTTTGCAGTGGAGTCACCGATTCTAGCACGCAAAGTCTGGCACCTAGTGAGTCAGACGAGGAGGAAGAGGAGGAAGAAGAGGAGGAGGAAGAAGAGGAAGAGGATGATGATGACAAGGGAGACAGCTTTGTGGAAGGTCTGGGCACCCATGCAGAGGTTGTCCCTCTTCCTTCAGTTCTTTGTTATTCTGATGGCACTGCTGTTCATGAAAGCCACGCAAAAAACACTTCTTTTTATGCCAATTCTTCGACTCTGTATTACCAAATAGATAGCCACATTCCAGGAACTCCTAACCAGATCTCTGAGAACTACTCTGAAAGAGATACTGTCAAAAATGGTACCCTCTCGCTGGTGCCTTACACAATGACCCCAGAGCAATTCGTTGACTATGCCCGTCAAGCAGAAGAGGCCTATGGGGCCTCCCACTTCCCAGCTGCCAACCCGTCTGTGATTGTTTGCTGCTCCTCTTCTGAAAATGATAGCGGCGTGCCCTGTAATAGCTTATATCCCGAACACAGGTCCAATCATCCTCAAGTGGAATTTCACTCATACTTGAAAGGCCCCTCCCAGGAAGGGTTTGTCTCTACGTTGAATGGTGACAGTCACATTTCAGAGCACCCTGCTGAAAATTCTTTGAGCCTTGCCGAAAAGAGCAGATTGCACGAAGAATGCATCAAGTCACCCGTGGTTGAGACTGTCCCTGTGTAGTAGCTGAAACTATTCTAGGACCAGATCTTCTCCTATTTAAAGCACTGAATTGAATTGGACTTCCTGGGCTCAATATTGTTTTTACTGAAGACCAAGAAAACTTGGACTGTGGTTCATCTTCCAGACTGTATTTTGTTTTCTCCTTTCTAGCTACATGACTGTGGCATTGCACAAATACAGTCTCTATAAGGATTTTAAAAGATTTCAGACTGTTTTGATAGAAAATGCTAAATTTTAAAAATGCATATCTCACAGTTGCCTCTCTGTCAAACTGTGTGAAACCTGCCAAGCTGTGTAGATCAGAGCTCCAAGTTTTGGATTATCGGGCCTGTGCAAGATTGTTATCTAAGACTGGGAAATATGATTTAGAGTCCTAATTTTCGATATATCTGAAGATGATGGGGACTTTTTAATGTAAAAGTAATTATTATAAGACAAAGATTTAATTGTCCCATGTGTATTTTATTTATGGTAGTTTAGAAGTCACGTTTTTATGAACAGCAGCATGTTCATCCAAACTGAAGATGCATAGCCAGGACCACAAGAGCATGCCCACTTGGATTGCATCTCAATCCATTCACGTTTTTATGATCATCACTGATCAGATTTGCAAATACTTTCCTAAGGGTGAAATAGGCCTATTTTTGCTAGTTTGGACAAATAAATGAGTCTATATGTGCAGGTCCTTACACAGTTTTCTCTAAAGTTAAGACTTAGGACAATCCTCTGGCGAGGGCCTTCTTCACTGCCCTCCCTCAGTGGACTCCAGAGATGGAGGTAGAAGGAATTGCCTTTCTTTTGTAAACAGCAGCATCTCGGTTCTTACCTTGGACAGCACCTTTAAGCTCTACCCCCTCCATCAAAATGCACTTTAGTGCCCCTTCACGGTACCTCGTGTGGGGTGGGGACTGACAACACTTTGAGATGAAAAAATTTTTAAATACTTTTTAAAAAGATCTGTAACTATTGTAAGGTTCACACATTTAATATATGATCCCACGGAGGAAAAATGACCTGTTTTCTTTTGCCACTCTGAGGACCTGAGTACGTGCAGAGGAGGCTGAGGAAACATGTCAGAGACACACCCTGAGCATGTAGTCCTTGCTCCAGCCTGATCAACCCGTCCACACAAAACACGTGTGTAATGAGATTGCCACTTAGCGATGAGCTGATTGAAGGGGAGGCCTCCACCCAAATGCTCAAGTAGGCCTTACTTTTCAGAAGCATTTTGATTTGTCTTGCCTGGGACAATTAGCAGAAAAATCCAGAATGCATTGCATACTTTCTAATTACCTCATGTTCTCTTTTGAAAGGGAACAGATAGAAATAAAACATGCACTCCCCACCTTCAGATTATCCATATTTGGTTCATCAGAGGACTTCTTTAAATTAGTTTAGGTAACTTAATAGTGTGCTCTACCATTTTATAATGCAATATGACTATGCTAAACCTGTTTCACATTTTGATCTTCTATTGTTATGTCATTTCAAGTGTTTTATGATAATTAGAAATGTGGACACACGTTGCTACTCAGTGACTGCATAGCTACTCATTTTTTTATGTCTTTTAGATGAGTATTTAGAAATATGGATATAAATGTACTGTAGATCTCAGTTCTTTTCAAAAATGCTATTTTATTTAATTGAACTTAAAAATGCTTGATCTAGAGAAAGGTCTCCAATGGAAAAGTTCCTACAAAAACTTGATTTGAGGAAAACATGTTTACTTGGCAGCTCTTCCATGGTGCAGTTGGTTCCTATTCCTTCTCTAGCCCACCACTCAGCTGAATTTATGGCAATTCATACTAACATTAAAAAAGCTTTTGGTTTATCTTTATGTCGGTACTCATAACTAGGATAGTTCCTTTTGAATGATCCACTCTTCAGACTAAATGGAGTTATTCTCAAATCTTGGTAGTGTTTGCTGGGGTGTTTGTAAAGTTACGGTATTTAGTAGTAGATGTTCAAAAAAATTTTCTCAGCCAATACAGTCTAAAGAACACAGGCCCCAAAGGAAAATGACAAGCGGCTATTGTCGGTTGATGCAAGCGTAGGAAAGAATCACATGTTCCGTATTTGCTGGACCCTTAAAAGCTCTGGGAGATCTACATGGGAAACACTTTGAGGTTATTATTGGAACACCTAGTGTAGAGAGTGGGGTGGAGCCAACTCCAGCTGGGACAGAGCTGACGGATAGAATGACAGTCCAGTTTCTGAATCGATACTTTAATTTTAGTTCAGCTTTATTTTCTCAAGAAGGTTTGAAGCCTACTTTTTTGTTTGGCCAGGTTTCTGTAATATAACATTTTTTCCCGAAAAGATGCTTTAAAAACAGAGCTTTCCTTGCCCCACCTTTCTGTCTTACTGGGTAGAAAGTCACTGCCCTGCTAAGAATTAACCTTCCAACCATAAAACTTTCATTCCAAAGTGTCATATACCTTTGTAACTCCTAAACATTTCCTACGAATTACATATGTAAGCTACATATTTTAAAAACTCACACACACACACACACACACACATGCACACACAAATATGTGCACACTAAAGTAGAGAATGATAGATTTTAGTTATTGACTAGTAATGAATACTGACCTTTTCCTCCCCTAGTATCTGGTTGGGTTTTATGATCTAAAAGTGTGATCTAGAAAAGAGGATAATTTTTGAAGCTGTAGTTTGAAAATACTGAGTCAAAGTTGCAAATAATACTAATGATAGGATCATTTCATTGCTACTTCCTTTCCCAGAAAAGCTAAGATAGCACAATGTTCCATCTGACTTTTTTTTCCCCAGTAATAGCCCCTGTATTCAACAAAAACTGCCCACATGACAGGAAAGTGCTACAGTTACTCTAAGCTTTTAAAAAGGGGGATCAGGCTAGATGCAGGTAGTTGGGGTACTTCCGACCTTTACACCAAAACACAATATCCTGACTTGCAGCTGTTGCGGTGCCCCCGTAATTTAACTAACCAAATTATAGTTTTTTGACACAACATTTTAGTAATTCAATGTCAATTGCAAAGCTTAGTGTGTTCCAGTTTCTGCTGTTTTAGCACCAGCCCCATACCTATAAATGGGGCTTAATTCTCAGTTATAATTCTGGTCAAATTGATTTGCAAGTCAAGTGGCTGGAGCAGCTTTCGTCTCCTTTGTCATTCTTGATTTCCTTTGAGAGGAAGAAGTCAATGAAAGAGTTTTACTTAAGTCCCCCCACCACCAATATTTTGATCATCAATTATTAAGACATAGATAAAACTCCACTTGTCACATGTCTTTTGGTTGATTGAATAATATAGCTACTTTTTGAAAGCCAGTCTCTTTTTGTGTATTTTTCCCAGTGTTCCAGCCACATTATCAACTGTTAAAATCTTGATAATCATGTCTGGTACAGCAGTACTGTTCTCACTCAAATAAAACTGCAAGTTCGAGAAACACTGGCTATGAATTAATGAAGAAGTAGAGATTTTGTTAAGTGATTATGTTCTTTAAAATTTTATACTCTGACAGATGAGTTCTAGGCAAAGGTCTTTGCCTAATGGCAAATATATTGTGATTTATTTCCATAAATTGCTCTATCATTTATTCTTTGGCTTAAAAATTTTATATTGTTGTACAAATTTATATCCTTTTGGTCTTGATAGTCAAAATTTATTGAGTATAAATTCTTTCTTTCCATGATATTTATTGAACACCTGCTATGTTGTAGCAATTGCTTTGGGTAGTAAAAAGTATAAGATGAAACATTCCCAAGTCTAAGAGGTGACAATGATGATTGATGATGATGATGATGCAGGGTCGCATGAAATAATCAAGCTTATTCATGTCCTTTAATCTATGATTTTATAACATGACATAGATTATTGTCTAATTATATGCAAGCTGCAATTAAAAGGATGCTTCTTTTCCCTAAACTAACGAAACTCACTGAATCCTCCTTCTTCCTTCTTCCCTCATCTTAAATGACAGAATTCACTCAAAGCTCAGCTAAGACTGAAACAAGTGAAAAAGAGACTTTCAGCTAACTTTCTTCAATGTTGAACCTACATAAGTAATGCTAAATTTATATCAGCAAATGCTTACCAGACCAAAGTGGGTTTGATTCATGCATAATGCAGGAAATAAGTTAAGAGAACTTTTGAAACAACTGTGGAAAATAATCACTTTTCTTTCTATTAATTAATAGCCTAGCAAAATAGCAAAATCCTCTTCCAAGTTCCAAAGGCATCGCCTAGCAGAATGTGGAAAATAGAGGTCATTAGTTCCTCTCACTTTTAGCTGGAGTTATAAACCACCAAATTAGTCATTAGAAAAGTGTCATCCTCAGAAGTCAACAAGAGACTTTTTAAAACTTGCCATAGAGCCTTCTATTTCTGCAAATATAAGTTAAAGTTTCACCTTAAAATTGCATCTGCTTGTTATTCTCTTTAGAAAAAAATTTACAGTGTCATTATGGTCAATGTGTAAAACACAGAGGAAGCACTTTTAGGCTGTCAAAGGCAAGATTTGACTATTTTGAAACTCTGTCTTCTATCTTTACCACAACCAGCACCAAAAGCTTGAAACCTCAATCATTCTTAGTTCTAATTTAAAACTTCAACACCTGATTCCATTCTTTTTCTGAGATCTGCTAACTTGTGCTGGAGTAACTTAAATGCCTAAACCAAATGCCACAGTTTTGTTCAAATAGCACAGCTCATCAGATGTTTTCTGTAACATTAAAGAATCTAATTGGCTTAATTGACTGAATGCCAGCAATTTGAAAACTCACTAGAAATATAGCAGCATCAGGGTGTGGGTGAAGGTGGAGAATAAGCTTAATAAGTGGCAGTGTCTCCTGGGAACTATGAAAGCGTTCCAGCAGAGCTAAGCTAGGTCTTATTAAACCACCAAGTTCACATATGGCACCCTGAAACCCAGAAGGGGCAGTTCCAGCACGGACACACTCACAGCCCAGCTGGTGCCCACATCTCCTGGCCAACATTCACATCAGTTACATTTTACTATCTCTAGGGCATGTGATGCTTTAGAAAACAAAAACAGACTTACAGCATTTAAAGTAACTATCTTTAAAGAAATGCAAATGTGTTTTATAGTAAAATGACTGACAAATGACTTGCATTGTTATCAAAAGTAAGGAATACAGAAATAAAAGAGCTCTTTCATATTTTGCTACCAAATCTACACATTATGTGACTCATTACAACAGTCACTACTAAGCTTACCTAGACTCCTCTCCTGGCTTTTCAAGATAGACCCACTTTCTAAATCATCCAAGAGTTCTATTTTATGCTTTCCCTTTTTAAAAACATATAAAGGAACAGATTTATTTAACTCATGGGTTTGCAGATTCAAGGGCATGGCCCTGGCATTGTCTCAGTTCTGGTGATGAACTTCTTGCTGGCTGAGTCCAAAGTACCACATGATATCACGAGGCAAGAGACAGGGAGTGTATGTGTCTCTATCTCTGTTTATTTCTTTATTATCACAAAAAAAATCCACACTTGTTATCCCTTGGGTTTTACTAACTACATGCAGTCTGGCCAGCACTGAGTTTCAGATTCTGAGAATGATGCCTGAGATACAGGGGGTGGCAGGCCGGAGATTGTACATAACCATATTCAAAGCCTAAACTGGTGTCTTTTCAGTTCATTTTTTATGTAGATTTTTGAAAATTTTATTAGCAGATTGCTTGGAGTTTTAATAAATACAAATACTTATTGCAGCTATGGAGAATGAAGTAACTCAAAGATTTAAGTCATGCTGGTGTCTATTTTCTTATAAAGGGTAATTGCGTTTTATTTGATCCTTTTCACTTAAATGTAATTCAAAACAAGTCATCTCTGCAGTGTCATTTTATTTCATATTTCACAAAAGTTTCTGTAGAACTGAAGTTTCAAAGGAATATGATAGATAGAATAGTATTTTGGACAATCTGCATTCGATATGCTAATGATGTAATTTCTCTCTTCGCATTACTCATTCATTTCCATGGTGATAAGCAAGTCAGTCCAATAACTCACTTCAGTGACATGTGAGAACATTTAAATATTTTAAAGACAACATATATTGATTTAAAAAGACTTAAGATAAGGCAAATTTATGGCAGAAATTAGCCTTGCCCTTATCTAAGTTAATTTATATGACCTAATTGATTGCTCTCTGTTGTAATTTTGGAGTAAATTCATTGTTACATAACTTTTTTTCTTTCTCTGTTGCCCTTCTCTCAATAGTTTTAGCAGTCTTAGGGTTATCTTAAATGTTATTTATTAATAAGTATTTGAAAGAAATTTGACTTAGGAAATCTGTGTTTAAAAATGATCTAGGTGCTTCTGTCCCAGAGATCTTCATCACTTTCTTCTGCCACACTGGGTAAGGCTCCCTACTCCTTGCTTGGGAGGTCTGGGGCGAGGTCTGGGGCAAGGTCTCATAATGTGGTTTTGCTGTTGTCTCTACATAGACAAAGTATTGGGGGGAAAAACACAGAATTTGAAAATTCTAATTTTGTAGCACATTTTATCCAATTTATTTTGCCTTTCTTTTCCATGTTCTCAACCCGGTTTCCCCCACTAGCCATTAAAAGAGCCATCTATCTTCAAAACAAATTCAAAGAAAGAAAAGGAAATAATAAAATCCAAATCCAAATTCTTCTAAAAAGGAGAAACTGAAATATTGAAACACAGGAAAGAAATTGTTGTCTTCTTAAAATTCGATTAATCTTTGAGTGATTTCATGGTACCCAGATGAAATTGCAGCTTGATAGATTTTAAGATTTAGTACTTGGCAAAGTCATTTTGTTTGTAGCAGCATCAAATAGGATCTGCTGTCAAAGGTTACTGGCTGAATGCTGATTCATTAGGTACCCGTCATGCCAACCGCTTCTCTCAGAGCACTTTAATCATTTCAGAGACACTCACAATTGCCAACTGTGTGTGAATAAAGGGAAGTTTGAGATTCTTCTGTATCCTTCAATTTTTATAGTCCTGAGACTCAGAGAGTACTCCAGGGGTCATGAGGCTCATCCATCTACCTCCAGGGAGGACTGTCACTCAGACATGCCCAACAGGATAGAGACCCATCTATTCTTCACATCTCTAGGGAAGGTTGTTTCCTTGGCAACACAATGTAGCTCTCTCAGGTCTTCTCACAATGAGAAAAAGTCTTGGCCAGTCTATATGAGAGAGGCACTGGGCAATGGTTATAGCAATTTGGGCCATTGTACTGAAGTTTTGGAGTGGGTTTTCCCCTACCTTGGCTATTATATTTAGTGATTCCAGAAGTATCCGAAGAAATTAGATTTGTAAAGAAAGATGTGAGTACTGAGACAGTGCTCCATAACATGACCTATTTTTGACAAATACAGCCATAGTTAGTTTTTGTTTTTCATTGCTGTTATGTCAGGAGGTAATAACAGACAAGTGACTGTTTCGGATCCCAGTGACAAACATCAAAAGTAGGATCAAGACACTCAACTTTTCAAGTGTTCAATCTTCTCAGAAGTTACAGTTACACAAAGTAAACATGTTCTTCAATGTTGCTTCTAAATATCTCCTCACCAATCTATCTTTTTTCTAAAATGACAAATAAGAATCTGAACTCTTTCCACTCCTTCTGGGGAAGATGAGATTAGCTGTGCAGATACTAATGTGGAATAAAATGACTGCAGAGGGCCCCAGCCTTTGTCCACATGTTACTCGGACATTGGCTGATTGCTTTCTCAAGGATCAGGAAAATGATCGAAAAGTTGTCATCTTGTTAAGGCCTGAAACAAAAATAGTCTTGGATGATGGTGATATTTTTTATTGTTTCTAATCACCTGACCCAAGCACTACCTGCAGCTTTCAAAGCTTTTCCTGTTTCCTTGGAGTTGACTTGACTCCAAGGCAGAATGAGCCAGAAGATGAGGAGCATACCTGAAATCAATGTTTTCGTTCTCCACAGGATTTGTTTCAATCTAGGTGCAGCTGTTTATTTCCCCAACGCCAACGCTGTTGTGAAATGACAGCCACATCAGTGTGGCTACTCCCCACAAATACCACTAGGGGGAAATGATCCTTTTTGTTTGAAAAATAAATGCTGTAGAATGCTCATGTAAAGAATGTAATACAATTTGGCCCATGTTTTAATTGACTGTAGCCACCTCTATGGAAATAAGTCTGAGGTGTAGTTTGTGAAACATGTTTCAAAAGTGTTTGATGTATAATAAATGCTAGACATTTACAGTACATAACTAGTAAAAAAATATTTTAAACCTGTAGATTACAACTCTGTTCCTAAGAACCTCAGCCTTTATTGTGTCTTAGTAAAGTTGATCTGCTTTCTTTTCAGTTTATTGCATTTCTGGTGTAATAGCCTCTTAAGATAGAACTATTAATACATATGTACTGGTTAATGCCTGTTAATGCATAAAATGGCACTTTGTTATTTCAATGTGTTTCCCCTCAGTGTCACAGGGTATATCAATTTGATAGGAAAGGTCATTTGACATTAATCAAAATCACATTTTTCCCCATCAAAAGGATATATGTATAATTGGTTGCTTAGATAAATATCACATTTTTCATTACCATTACCTTGATCATAGTCTTAAAACATCATCTGTGTCTCCACATTCCAGCTTCCATAGAAATTTGGTACATTTGCAAATCATGGTGAAATCTGGTGATCTGAATGTATTGGTAGAATAAATGATCCAGAGAATTCGAATGTCATCCTTCTATGTTGAGCCATTCAAACACTAGGAATGGTCCTTACGCAAGGGAAGTCTTTTGGGAGTATCTGTTTTTATTCTGTGTTTTTGTTTGTTTGTCGCTAGCAAAAACAAAAAAAAAGTATCTTTAAAAACTCGGAAAAGCTACTGCATTGTGTTTTTGACAGAATGATTGGTTTTATCTTTCAACTGATTTTTATTATTACCTTTATTCAATATCAACTGTAATTCAATAGACATTTTATTACAGTTATATTCAACCAAATGACTTACAAATGTTTGAAGAAGAAAATTAAACTACAGTACATACATACAGTCATTTTACACTCAGATGTCATGTTGCGTGTAGAACACTTTCTAGATTGATTTCTCTTGTGTGTAAGTTATAACATCAAAGATGCCAAAGGGTATATGAAATAAGCTACAATAATATTCAACAGAACTTAACCTGGACCTTATGTTGTAATAATTTATTCATTTTAGCTATAGTCTTCTGTATTTATATTTTCAGTATTTATTATGAATGACATGGAAATTTGTGTATTTATTGTGGCTTTTTATTGCAGTGTGTAAATATATATATTACAAATAAGCATTTTTAAGTCCTCCCCTTAAGTTTCTTTTATTAGTGGCCCTTGTATTATGCTGTACTTTTTCTTAATATACTGTACAATATCTTGTCCATTTGTTTGCAGCAGAGTAAAACTGGTTTCTAAGTTGTAGCTACTGTTGCATTTTTGTTACATTTTGTGTAAATCCTTGGTTTTTACATCCTGAGCTGCAGTCTCTCATTCTGTCTTGTCACAGCACACACAAGGATCCCCCCCTCCCTTGTGTAGCAGATAACATTCTTGAAATTTGTGTGTGAAGCCAGTTCCTGGGAATGGCTCATTACATTATCATTTCAAAGATGTGCTAACTTTATTATGATGGATCCCTAAGTGGAGACACTTGCAACACTTTTCTTTCTCAGCTCTTCAACCCCTTCATCAAGTAATGATGCGTAAACAAACAGGAGAGCCAACCGGGACTCTCTATGTAAATGAAATCTGGGAGGATATTTTTACAAAGACAAATACGATCTCTTCTAAGTCTTATCCTTTAATTCAACTGCTTACTAGTATTTTTGTTTTTCCTTTGCTTAAAGCAGAATCTATGTGATTTGATGTTCAGAATATACAAAGGTACTTCACAAAATCTGTGGAAAATGCAATTAAAAGATAAGTATTTTGGTGCAAAAAAATTTTGAAATCCATGATACTTGTATTTCCTTATCTTTTTATTTTAAATTATTATTTGTTTATTTCAAAGATGGCCAAATCACCCATCTGCTGGTTTACTCCCCAAATTCTGCAACAGCCAATTCTGGGCTGGGTGGAAGCCAGGAACTGGGAATTAATCTGAGCCTCTCATGTGGGTGGCAGAGATCCACCTACCTGAGCCATCACCTGCTGCTTTCCAGGGCACACATTACCAGGAATGCTGAAATTGGAAGTGGAACCAGGACCCAAACCCTGCAATATGTGGTGTGGGCATCTCAAGCAGCATCCTAACCACTGGACCACCCATCTCTTTGAAGATGTTGACTTAGCCGAGTTGACTTAGCCAAAACTTAATTTTTATTGGCAGTGGAATGAAAAGAAGCTACGTTCTTCTTAAGGTCCTGTCATTTGCAAGATACTGTCCTAAAACAACTTGTTTCTTATACCTGAAGACTAGATCTATATTTATGAAAGTTTAATAATATGAAAGTGTGATCACCCTAAAACTCAGATTGATCTTACTCACTTACTTAAAATCTTCAGTAGAGTTCCTTCCTTACTGCCAAATTAAATCTAAACTTTTGAATGCCTCACTAGGACTTCTAAGATCTGGATTCGACAAACTTCCCTGGCCTTTTTACTCTTCAAATCAACTCCCGTTATACCATCCCCTCCCATCACATCCTCCCCTACCCACATAACACGTTACTTAAATTTGCCTACTATTCCATTTTCCCCAGCTTCTGTTCAGTTCACCGCTACTGCCGAGGATATGCACCCAACTACACGTAAACCCCTCATGACAATACAATTCTAATGACCATCTACTCCAGAAGAGACTATACCTTGCCTTTCTAACTATGCTGGAAATTAATTACCAGCTCTTTAAAAAAAAGATTTATTAAAGAGTTACAGAAAGGCAGAGGCAGAGAGAGGTCTTCTATCTGCTGGTTCACTCCCTACATGGTCACAATGGCCAGAGCTGTGCCAATCTGAAGCCAGGAGCCAGGAGCTTCTTCCAGGTCTCCCACATGGGTGCAGGGGTCCAAGCATTTGGGCCATCTTCTAATGCTATCCTAGGTCATACCAGAGGGCTGGATAGGAAGTGGAGCAGCCAGGACTCAAACCAGTGCCCGTTTGGGATGCCAGCACTGCAGGTAGCAGCTTTAACTGCTATGTCACAGAGCTGGCTGCATTACCTGCTCTTTTATGCCCAAGGCAAACATTTATTAGAGTCCCTTCAATTCTCACCGCACACACTAATTTATGGACCTCCTCCTTCCTTGGGGCTCCCTCGGATCTGAAAACTAATCTAACTACTGCGTGATCTCAGCATACCGCTTAGGGCCTGAAATAGAGCAGTTGCTTAATATATACTCACTGGCACCTGTGAAGTGCAAAAAGGAGTGTGGCAAAGTATACAGCTGTATAGGAGCTCAGATGAGAGGGAGATGCCTGGCTTAAAGGAGGAAAAATCTTCCAGACTCAGTAGGAGGAAGAATTTTCAGCAGATGAGGGCATCCCATGGTCCACAATATGGAACGATCTGAGGACCAAGTCACTCTTTTCTACGTAGAGCAGAAAGATCTTATAAAGACTAAATGATTACTTTTACAGACCAATGACCAATCAGATGAAAGAATGAAGTCAGGTAGTTGCAGAACTGTAAAGACCCATCCAAAGTGTCTGATTTGTGTCTTCAGGAATAGGGAAAGCCTGAAGATATTAGCTAGGAACGCTCAGCCAAATAAGAGGGACGATCCTGATAAGAATGGGATATCCGCGTGGCTGCAGTACACCGGTAGCTCGGCAGCACAGAAATGCTGCAGGAACAGTCTTCCTTGCGGCTATCGTGACCACCATTAAAAGAATACTAGTAGATAAAGGGCCTACCCAGCTTCAGACACTACTATGGAATGAGGGGGCAGTGAGGACAAGTAAGGTACGTTGCTCTAGACAAGCAAGGATGGGGGTTGAGGTCATTTGGACACGTAAGAGGGCAGTGCTCTGAAGGCCTTTTAACACATGAGTGATTAAAGGCAACAGCATTACAAGCTCAGTGCTCGTGTGGAATATGGGGAAGGACTTAAGAGGACAGACATCAGTAATCGCAATTATGATGCAATACAGAAGAATACATCAGTTCATTTTGGAAGGGTTGAACTGATGGTACACTCAAAACATAGATGGGCAGTAAGAGCTAGAGTCTAAAGCTTAGATAAAGATGCAGACTTGGAGTGAATGAGAGTTTGGAGTGGAGAACAGACTTAGAAAGGTGTAACAGAGAGGGTGAAGACTATATATATATATTTCTTTTTGACAGGCAGAGTGGACAGTGAGAGAGAGACAGAGAGAAAGGTCTTCCTTTTTACGTTGGTTCACCCTCCAATGGCTGCCATGGCAGGCACACGTTGTAGTTGTACTGTGTTGAGAAATATAAAATTCTTACTATTCTTTTGTTGTCAGCTTTCTCTAAATTACAACCTTGAAACTATTGTATTTTATTTGGTACTTTTCTTTTACCAGTTGTACACTTTTTTTTTTTTTTTTTTTTTGACAGGCAGAGTGGACAGTGAGAGAGAGACAAAGAGAAAGGTCTTCCTTTAGCTGTTGGTTCACCCTCCAATGGCTGCCGCGGCAGGCATGCTGTGGCTCGTGTACTGCGCTGATCCGAAGCCAGGCGCCAGATGCTTCTCCTGGTCTCCCATGGGGTGCAGGGCCCAAGCACTTGGGCCATCCTCCACTGCCTTCCCAGGCCACAGCAGAGAGCTGGCCTGAAAGAGAAACAACCGGGACAGAATTCGGCGCCCCAACTGGGACTAGAACCTGGTGTGCCGGTGCCACAGGCGAAGGATTAGCCTATTGAGCCGCGGCGCTGGCCGACTATATTTTTTAAAAAGATTTATTCATTTTACTTGAAAGTCAGAGTTACATAGAGAGAGGATAAGAGGCAGAGAGAGAGAGAGATCTTCCATCCACTGGTTCACTCCCCAACTGTCCGCAACGGCCAGAGCTGCGCCAATCTGAAGCCAGGAGCCAGGAGCTTCCTCCCGGTCTTCCACGTGGGTGCAGGGTCCCAAGGACTTGGGCCATCTTCTACTGCTTCCCCAGGCCATAGCAAAGAACCGAACCGGAAGTGGAACAGCCAGGTCTTGAACTTGTGCCCATATGGGATGCCGGCACTGCAGGCGACTGCTTTACCCGCTGCACCACAGCTCCGGCCCTGCCTGGTGAAAGCTTTAAAAAGTTAGTGTTTCGGGCCGGCGCCGTGGCTCACTAGGCTAATCCTCCGCCTAGTGGCGCCGGCACACCGGGTTCTAGTCCCATTCGGGGCGCCGGATTCTGTCCCGGTTGCCCCTCTTCCAGGCCAGCTCTCTGCTGTGGCCAGGGAGTGCAGTGGAGGATGGCCCAAGTGCTTGGGCCCTGCACCCCATGGGAGACCAGGAAAAGCACCTGGCTCCTGGCTCCTGCCATCAGATCAGCACGGTGCGCCAGCCGCGGCGGCCATTGGAGGGTGAACCAAAGGCAAAGGAAGACCTTTCTCTCTGTCTCTCTCTCTCTCACTGTCCACTCTGCCTGTCCAAAAAAAAAAAAAAAAAAAAGTGTTTCAGGACCAGTATTGAGGGTCAGTGGGTTGAGCCGTTGGCTTCGATCTCAGCATCTGTATTAGAGCTAGTTTGAGTCCTGGCTGCTGCTCTGCTTCCCATCTAGCTCCCTAATAATTGCCTGGGAAAGCAGTGGATTGTGGCTCAGGCACCTGGGCCTGTACCACCCAACTGGGAGAACTGGATGGTGTTCGAGGTCCTGGCTTCAGCCTTGCCCAGTCATGGCCGTTGTGGCCACTGGGAAGATAATCAGTCAATGGACGAGCTCTCCATCTCTCCCTCTCTCTTGCAGTCTGCCTTTCAAATAAATAGTCTTAAAAAAAAAAGCAAGCTAGTGTCTCAGATTCTAGATGGAGTAGAGCATGCAGGATTTTTATTAGAGATAATTACTTGTGGAGAATGGGAAGGGGCAAATTAGGAAGAGAGAGAAATCAAGCTGTGGTGTAGGCCTACCAAAGCGCCAGCCAGACCAACCCCACAGGGTGCACTGGCACAGAAGGGCTCCTGTAAGCTGTCCCTTGGTGGACTGAAACATGTAGATCTTTGCAGCCACCCCACAACTGGTCACTGGATGGGGACTCCTCCATTAAGCGAGTGTTCTTGGGTGAGTCGGCTCTCTGTCACTCAGAGGACACAAACAAAGAAAACACCTGGAAGAAGCTAAGAACTGGAGGATGTTTGCTGACAGCACTCTGAAAAACTGGAACAAGTCCTCCCTTGAAAGGGAATTCCTGAAGGTGGAACGTCTCTGTCTTCCACAACCCATCCCTCAGATACACTTCTTCATTTATGCTTCAGGAAACATGGGTTTTTGGACCCAGCAGTTAAGATGTGGGTTAAGATGCCTGTGTCTCTAACCACAGTGCCTGAGTTAAATTTCTGGCTCTAGCTCCTGATTCCAGCTTCCCATCAATGCAGACCTGGAAGGCAGTGTTGATGACTCAAATAGTCAGGTTCTTGCCACCCACATAGGAGACCGGGATTGAGTTCCTGCCTTCTGGCCAAGTCAGGTTCTGGCTGTTGTAGCCACTTGGGAAGAGTCTCTCTCTCTCTCTCTCTCTCTCTCTCTCTCTCTCTCTTCACTCTCTCTCCTCTCCTCTGTCTCTCTCTCTCTCTCTGTGTGTGTGTGTGTGTTTCTTTTCCCAACTTCTTCAAAAAATATAAATAAATTTCCAAGAATAGCCCATCCATGTTTCTGGCCAACCTCTCTTCCTGGAGAAAAATTAGAAGAACTTGGTTAATAGACTAAACTACAGACCCTAACACTCCAGCTGATCATAGAATCACAACTGATATGGTCATCTTCAAGTTTCACTGTTAATTCTACATTCTTTTCAGTTTTAATCAATTCTGCTAGTCTCAATGGTTCATGTGGTGGTACAGTCCAGATTCAACAGGCAGCTTAGTGTATGCTTCTTCCTGTGTCCATTATAGGGGCTTTGAAGAGTTCATTGAAAATTCACATTATTATTATTATTATTTTTTTGACAGGCAGAGTGGATAGTGAGAGAGAGAGACAGAGAGAAAGGTCTTCCTTTTGCCATTGGTTCACCCTCCAATGGCCACCACGGCTGGCGCGCTGCGGCCGGCGCACCGCGCTGATCCGATGGCAGGAGCCAGGTACTTATCCTGGTCTCCCATGGGGTGCAGGGCCCAAGGACTTGGACCACCCTCCACTGCACTCCCTGGCCACAGCAGAGAGCTGGCCTGGAAGAGGGGCACCCAGGACAGAATCCAGCGCCCCGACCGGGACTAGAACCCGGTGTGCCGGCGCCGCAAGGCGGAGGATTAGCCTAGTGAGCCGCGGCGCCGGCCCGAAAATTCACATTATTTTTAATTTCACTTTTCCATTGAACCTTATGAAGCTTCTACATAAGAGCAGACCTCTCTCTTCCTAATGATCACCTCTACCAAATGTAGACCTTTCTCTTACCTAAAATTCCCAAGCAGCAGAAGTAGCTTAAGTTCTCAGGGACTCTTTCATTTCAGATAAAAGTGTGACCCTTTGGTAACTAAGACTATAGAGTTGTGGGATAAGAAACTTTGGACAATGGGTTGTTTTAAGTGAGACCTAACCAGCTTCCAACCCATGGCTTCTGGATACTTAGTATCTGTAGGGGATTGGTTACAAGACCTTCAAGTATATCAAAATCCCCTCTGATTATGTCTCTTACGTAAAATGCATAGTATTTGCATATAGGCTACACACATGTCCCCATATGCTTTAAATCCTGTCTAGAATACTTGTGGTACCTAATACAATACAAATGTTATTTAAATGGTAGTTATACTATATTGTTTAGGGAATAAACAAGAGAAGTCTGTACACACTCAATATTGACAGTTTATATACATACATACTTATGTACACTCCACATATATTATATATATATGTATTTCCATCTGCAGTTGTTTGAATTTGTGGATGCAGAACCTGTGAATAGAGAGGGATTTCTGTATGACTATAAAGAAGGCTTTTGACTCAGTGTATACTGCATCCTGGAGAGTAGTCCCATCCTTGCAGAGTATCACCAACATTTCACGTGCACCATCAGCAGGCCAATCTACACTCTGTCAGCACAGCTTTCTGGAGCCTATGGTATGATCAGTGGATCTCATGGCTGTGCACTCAGTCCCTCACCTTTCCTGTAAATTAGTTCACTGGCTCTGATACGAAGTTATGTGGTCTCTCATATGCTAGACACAGTAAACCACTATAAGACCTTACAAAATGGTGTTAGCTGAGACCCTGTAAGTAGGAAAGACAGAAATCATACTTGGGATATATGTCTATTTTCATATCTTAAAAAATTCATGGGTTCCACGCTATGGCGCAACGGTTTAACGCCCTGGCCTGAAGCACCGGCATCCCATATAGGCACCGGTTCAAGACCCGGCTGCTCTACTTCCAATCCAGCTCTCTGCTATGGCCTGGGAAAGCAGCAGAAGATGGCCCAAGTACTTGGGCCCCTGCACCCATGTGGGAGACCCTGAAGAAGCTCCTGGCTCCTGGCTTCAGATTGGCACAGTTTCGGCAGTTGCGGCCATCTGGGGAGTGAACCATTGAATGAAAGACCTCTCTCTCTCTCTCTCTCTCTCTCTCTCTCTCTGCCTCTCTGCCTCTCCTCTCTCTGTGTAACTCTGACTTTCAAATAAATAAATTAATTTAAAAAAACCCAAACCAAAAAATATGGCTCTTTCTTGAACAGAAAGAGCCCAAGGAACCAACCTGCCACCAGGTGTCTGTTTAGACCCTGGAAGAGTACTGCCACCCCAAGGGGTTCTGCACCAGTCCTTGTGGCTGAAATCTGTATAAATATGGCAGCTGATGGAGCTTTGTTAACAATGATAACTGGTATGTTATGCACATATGCCCAGGCACAGCCTCTGTGTCTCCTACTGTCACTCAATTAATGTGCTTATCACAGCAGTACTGGAGTGCCTAGTACAGAGGTTGACAGCTGTCAGCTGGCCAGGTTATTCCATCTATATCAACACTTTCCAAAACCAACATAATGTGAGCTGTGTGAGTAATTTTTAATTTTCTCATAACCACATGAAAAAGTAAAAAATGAAATTAATTTTAATAATGTATTTTAATTAACCTAATATATAAAAATTTCAAAAATAATTCATACAGAAGTAACATTTTGCACTCTTGTACTACTAACTCTTTGAAATGTAGTCTATATTTTATAATCACAGCATGTTTCAATTCAGACTACAGTAGTAGATAGCACAGGTTCATAATATTGTTATTGTTTTCTGCTGTGGTGGGTGCTCCTCTTGCAGGTGTTAACAGGTGAGGCAAAGATCTTCATGTTATGTCCACAACCACATTCTGCTACCCAGAACTCTTCCTCCTCAATCTTCAGATCTCCTTTAAGGTGCCTGACTAATCTACCAAGCCATTCACCTCTACCCGCTCACGAGTCCATAGAACTTCTCACAAAGCAACTTCTCCTTCCAGAAAAAGAGGGTGACCCAGGTGTGCCACCAAAGCTTTGCCATTTTAAGGGATTTCCCTAGCCTCTGCCTAGCAAACTAACCCTGGGTAAGGCTATAGTGTAGCTGCCATCTAATTTTGCCTTACATTGCATTTATTTCATAAATTGGCCCATCCAGAAGCCATATTTGTATATGTTTTTCCTTCGCTATCAGTTTTCCACAAGGCTTCTCCATAGAAGAGAGGGATGAGCTGAGGGAGAGGGGCTGGTGCACTGGTGGTGAATGACATGGAAGAAAGGGCAACCTGCTAGTACAGTTTCCCTGTTTCTTCCAGTCCTATTCATACTCAATTCCAGCTTTCTGCTTCTAGAATCCATTGTATGATGGATTGTTGCTATCCCTGCCTCTTTGACTTCATGGATTTATTAGAACCCAGTTCATGATGCATGGCCGCAGAGGCGTGGTCACTTACTGATTCTAGGAGACCTCAGTAATACATCAGGACTTGTTTTTCAAAAATCATATAAATTACTGCTGCAAATGGCAATGCCCTGATCCCAGGACCTGTGCTGTGACTATACCACTGAAGCTTGTCAACACAGCATCATAAAATATCATAACGACTTCTGGATCACATGACCTAAGCAGCAGGGGTTGGAGCAAAACCACCAACTGCTCCTATACAGACCTTTCTTGCTCCGTGCTCCACTCTCAGCTAGCGACATTTCACATCATCTACTATATTATTCCTGGATGCAGAGCACGCTCTATGTAGCACCTAAAGAGGCCTGCCAGATAAGTTGTGCTTTCCTCTTCATGCTGGGAGCTACAGTACGTAATAGCTCATTCTTACAGTGAAGAAGATGTCCTGGGACTCCACACACCACAAGATTCCTAACGATTTATTCTGCTATGGCAGGCCCCTGAATCCTCAAAGGCCTTGTCTCTGGTCTCACATGGTGCATTATTTTACTAAGGCCACCAGCACACTGAAAATCTTTTGTCCTTCCAGTTTGATAAGCATAATGTGATAAAGAAGTGGTATTCTGGGGAGTACTCTGAGTTGAGATTTCTTTGAATTGTATTATGACAGAACACAAAATTAAATATATATAGTTGCCAATTTCTTGGGCATGCAAAAACTTTCTGGTCCTTGTTTTCTAATTGTAAACCAAACCATGTACCTGAGTTTGCTCAATGTGCTCTAGCAAAGCTACTACACCTGGCACAGCAGCTACAATTGAGGCTACCATTGGACTGAATTTGCAATAATCCATTCTCTTTCTGCAGGATCTGTCTCTGCTCTGCAAGGGCAAGTCACTGCACTAGGTGACTTAGATGAGGATGACAGAGACCACCACCTCTACATCCATTAGGTCCTTAAGCTTACCACTATTTCCAGTAATCCCCTTGAAACAAAAACCTGTGTTTTATTTCTTAGCTTGATTTGAGTTGATGGGATGTGGGGGGTTCAGAGACTTCCATTTGAATTTCCCCACTGTTATAGCCTTCTGCTCACCACTTAAAGATCCAACTTGGGAATAACATGCATACCAAATGGGCTAACCTCAATTAGGTACTTGGAGCCACAGTAAATGAACACAGACCCAGATGACTTGCTTTAAACCAAACTTTTGCCAGGACTGTTACCTTGTTCTTACATGCCTACATTTTAAATAGTAGGGGAAGAGGAGAGCATGGTGAGGCTGCTATTATTCAAGTAGCAATGTCAACTCAGACTTAGTGTCAAATAATCCCCTGAGAGTTTTCATTGCACATCGTCCCAAAGTAAGTGGCTGTAGTCCCTTTCAGGAAGGATTGAGAGGATTATTACTACGTATGCTTTGATGATGCAGGTGGTTCTGGCCTCTTTGGTCAATGTATTCTCAGACCTGGAAAGTGGGCAAAATATAACACATCTACTCTTAGACTCCTGGTATTTATCTTTCTAGTGATGGTATAAACTGAGGAGTATCCTGGTTGGCTGCACATCTGATTTGTCCCCACGGATGCTGCATCCTATTAACCATTACCATTACTGCCTGGGGGTCGAGCCCCCTTGGCTACCACTTCTACTTTACTGCTCATTATGATAATTGCATCCACTTGAAATTTAGCATTTATGTGCCACCGGCCGTCCTCTGTTGTTTTAGAGTCTTGTCATCTCTACTGGACTCTCAGTGCTCCACACACACTGTGTGATAGGGTACACATTATTAGCCAAGTAGCTAATGACACACTTCAAAGCTTCAACTTATCAATCCTTTTTTGGTAGCAATCCTGGTATCAAATGTCAGATTTGGTTTCTAGAAACTCTGAAACAGAGTTTGATTTGGAGGTTATTTGTTGGGTTTCAACACCTGTGAGAAGGAGGAAGCAATTGAACAGAGAGACAAGTTGATGTAGGCCTAACAGAGCCTTAGCCCAATCTGCAGGGAGCTCCAGAGGCCTAGGACTCATTGGAGATGTCCCCTAGTGAACCAAAACAGTCAGTTCCATATAGCCCCACATGATCAGTTAAAACTGGATTTCAGAAGCCAATGAAAGTTTTGCTTTTTAAAAAAGATTTATCCTTATTCCTTTGAAAGGCACACAGAGAGAGAGAGAGAGAGAGCGAGCGAGCAAGCTTGCATCACTCCCCAAGTGGCCTCAAAGGCTAGGGCTAGGCCAGGCTAAAACCAGGAGCCAGGAGCTTCCTCTGGGTCTCCCACCTGGGTACAGGGGCCCAAGGACTTGGGCCATCTTCTACTGCTTTCCCAAGCACATTAGCAAGGAACTAGATCAGAAGCGAAGCAGCTGGGACTCAAACCAGCACTCTTATTGGTTGCCAATGTCACAGTCCTACCTACTATGCCACAAAAGTTCTGCTTTTGAGAAAGGCATTTCTCTGCAGCCAGGGTCATCCCTGAAAAAGAAATAAGGTATCTGGGAGGGGCAGCTCCTAGTCTACCACAGCCTTTAAAAAAAAAAAAAAAAATCCCTGTTTCAAAAGAAGCAAACAAATGTGATTTTATATCCAGAGATACAAAGAGAAGTTAGTGAAAAATTAAGAGATAAATGGAAAATCTTGAAATTAGGTCTAAAGAAAGTACATACACATTTAGCCTTAGAAGATGCATCCTTCATGAGAATAAGACCCCACATGGAGTAGAGTTCAAATCTGATTACTAAGGTTAAGAGAAATATAACCTACTGGGAAGTGTTAGAGGAAAGTAATCAGAATACTAAAGTCTGTAAAAACCACAACAGAAGAGGACTAGCTAAAAGAACTGACGTTGATATGTTGGCACAGATTTCTTCGCTACCTGAAGGAGCTTGAAATCATTCCCTGTGGAGGTTGGTGCTGTGGTGTAGCAGGTAAAGCCACTGCCTGCAGTGCCGGCATCCCATATGGACGCTGGTTCAAGTCCCGGCTGCTCCACTTCCGATCTAGCTCTCTGCTACAGCCTGGGAAAGTAGTAGAAGATGGCCCAAGTCTTTGGGCCCCTGTACCTGTGTGGGAGACCTGGAGGAGGCTCCTAGCTCCTGGCTTCGGATCGACACAGCTCTGGCTATTGTAGCCAATTGGGGAGTAAACCAGTGGATGGAAGACCTCTTTCTCTCTGCTTCTCCTCTCTCTGTGTAACTCTGACTTTCAAATAAACAAATATTTTTAAAAAATCATTCCCTGTGGACTCAAGAGATGAAAGTAAGGAAGACAGAAGGGACCATAGTTTATAGAGGATAATTTTTGTGATTAAGTGAAAAAGTAGAGTAGGTATAAGTTAGGCAGATGAAGAGGGAACGAGGCATTTTGTATCAGGCAGCTATCATAGGCAACTTCTTAGAGTTCATACTGTCCAGACATAAGACCACAGAGATTGGCAAGAAGGGAGAATTAATGTGAAGTCATTGTCTAATGATGTATGCCATATTTACCACTTGTGACTGACTTGGTGTATTAAAAGGGAGAGTCTCAGAGCAAGAATGAGAATGGATAAGGGAGAAGTACCAGACAAAAAGCAGAGAAACCAATGAACAATATGCTTGATCAAGGTCTGTGGGCGGCTCTTTGTGTTTTCAGTACCTGGCATTGTACCTGACTATGAGAGAATCTCAATAAATATCAGCTGAATAGATGCCCAAGGGCAGAATCAATGGTTATCTCAATTAACACAATGGCTGTGGGAATACAAGGGTCAACACATTTAATAGACATGTAAAAGGTTGAATGGGAAGAAGGTGTCAAAGATAATAGATTGATCCGTTGATGTGCTCTTAATGGTATATGGGGAAATTCAAAAAGCTTATGGCAAAAATGAACGACATGATAAACCTATTTCAGTGCATGAAGATAAGGCCTTACTGATTGGATGGTAAGGATGGAATGAGCTACCTTGAGGTTCATTGAGCAGTTACTGCTGTGGGCAGAGATGCCATGCATAGTATGCATACCATAATATGCATTTTCCATGAACTTATTGAAGTACCCTCATACTTGTTTCCACTGAAAATATTGAAGGAGGAGTGATTGGTGGACCAGAGAAGAGACTGAATTTGGAAGTCCCACCAATAATCTGCTAGTGAAAGTTTTTCAGCAAAGTCTCCACTCACATGCTTTCTCACAGATGTTTCCTAGGCACACATTCCCAATCATAGCACCACCATGTCAGCATGGAATGGCCTCCGTTTCTTTGTCAAGTTCTGTCTGGTAAAGCAAAGCAGCAAGCCAATTACTGAGATCATTCAGATGAAAATTTTACTTTTGCCTGAATTAGCCAGAGAATTGAAGCATAAATGGACCTTTTCACTTGACTGATTGAGATAATTGCTTCACTTTTCTAGGGGAGACCTATAGCTGTGAGGCTGTCTTTGGTCACCAAAACATGTTTGTAATATGCATTATTGACTTTCTTGAAACAGCTATGCTTGGCCAAATGCCATACTTGAACACTTGCCCTCACCTTTTTAGGTACACTTGCCTTCATCTTTTTTAGGTATGTGAAACAATGCAGAAAAATACCATCCCTGGAAAATTCAATGCTTGAATTCTTTCATTTTTGGCCACCCCTAAAACATGTCAGCTCAGCTATCCAAACAAGGCAGAGTGGCATTTAGGGGAGTCTTGGAGGAGGTGGCAGGGCAGGAGATTGGTTCAGTGAATAAAATGCAAAAAGTGAGAATTAGCTCCAGGTGCATGGGAATAAATGGCTTTTCCTGAAAGACTTGAGTAGGTGGACTTGAAAGAAACATGTAATTTACATTTATTATCAGAGAGCTGAGAGGAATTAATAAAGAGACCTGAGTAGGGACAGCAATTAAAGCAGCAGCAGGGCTCAGATCAGAGCCTTTAGCCTGGTCCTATGTAATAGAAGCTTTTCTAACAGCATGGGACATGGTGAAAGAAGGAATCTAAAGAAACAGCACAGCATCTGAGCTTTTCTGCAGGGTTTGCTATCTGGTGGCCTGCTATGTCAGCCTGGGAGTATACAGGCAAAGCACAGTCAGCACTGACCTAGAAATTTCACTGAAGAGCAGGATGTCCATTAGAAAAACCTTCACAAACCTTAAGTCTGTGAGAGAAGGTTGTCATGCAAACATGTCTGTAATTACTTTGCGAGGGCTCCCCTTACTGGCCAACCTGCAGAACGGCCGAGGAGCTAAGGGGGAATGGGAGGAGGTTTCATTGAGGGAGCCTACCAATTTTTTCTATACTCTCTGCATTGAAAAAAATACGTTACTAAAATAAATTTTATTTTCTAAGTAACAAAGTAAAAAAAAGAAAAATCTCATCCCCGGCATTTTTAAAATTCAACAGAACTGTCGATTTTTGTTTATTTATCTTCAGTGGGTATTTAGAGTCCAATGTTAGGTCTCCTGATTATAATATGATGGTGTTAAACTTTAATTTTTTTACACTTTATATCACATAAAATTTCAAAAGCTGTTTGAGGTGGTGAATTACACACTCACACACCTCCACACACACCAGGATTGTCACGTCAAAGTAAATTGCATTTTTAAAGAGATTATATGCTTACAATGAGGAGGCTGTCATCTAAAACAATCTTGAACTTCTTTTTGCATTGTTTTGAATATTGATTTAATTGTGGCAAATATTAATATTTTAAAAGAATAATTGACATTTTGTAACATTGACAAGTCATTCAGAATCAAGTATTTTTAAAAATGAATGAACTAGTAAAGTTTAAGCCATTATATCTCTCCCAAAGTTCCCCCCGAGAGAACCCCAAAATAATCTGAAGAATGTCAAATAATGTACTAAGTATGTAACACTCAGCTTTCCCGTGGCCTATGTAAGTTGCTACTTATGTAAATGTAAGAATTATCTGGTGGTTAAGAAGCCCCCATCCCATCTTGGAGTGCTTGTGTTTAGTGTCCATCTCCAGCTCCTCACTTCACCTTCCTGCCAGTGCAGACCCTGGGAAGCAGTGTAATGGCCCAAGTAATTATGATCCTGTCACCCATGTGGGAGACTCAAACTTTGGGTGTCTGGTCTAGCTTTGGCTGTTGTGCACATTTGGGGAATGAGGCAGAAGATAGGAACTTTCTTTCTGTCTTCCTCCTCTGTCTTTCTGCCTCTTAAATAAATAATTATAAGGATTGGGCATTTTATCCTAAAAATGTTTTTTAAGTATCTCTGTCTATATAGGCATTGTCAAATATTTTCGTGTGTATTTTGTCATGAAGAAGTTTGAGAGCACCAATCGACTGCTAGTACCAGCCTATTTTTGGTTTTAATGTAAATCAAAACAAAACAAATCTTATTAAAAAGACAAATGATATTGACATGGAAAAAGTCACACCACTACCTGATCTGTTATTTAAGCTAACTGCAAATATAGGGCATTCTTAAATTACTAGTTTGCAATGAAATAGGTAATTCTTTTCAAGTTTTTCTCTTTCCATTTTAGTCTTTCATCTAAAACAATTTTTTTGTTTATTTGAAGAACAGAGAGAGAGTGATTTCCATCCACTGATTCACTCCCCGAGTGCCTGCAACAGCTGGGGCTGGGCCAGACCAAAGCCAGGAGATGGGAACTCTATCCACGGCTCCCGAATGCTTGGCAGGAAACTAAGCTGCTTCCTAGGATGGGCATTTGCAGGATACTGGAACCAAGAGTGGATCCAGGACCTGAGCCCAGGGACTCTCATATGAGATGCTCACATCTTAGGCAGTGTCTTAACCACCGTGCCAAATACTGTCCTTGCTTTTATTTTCAAATATGCAGGATTGGTGAGGAAAATATTAATTATGCTATCATAACAAACAACACCAACACCTGAATGGCTTAAAAGGTAATCACCCTCCAGAGTGCGGTCCGTGTCAGTGGATGAGGTGTTCCGCTGTGCTGAGACTGATGGTGACTCTGCTGTACGAAGCTCTGTAGGCAGGAGAACGGTGTTCAGCGTGTGCTGTTTTAAAGGTCCCTAATTGGAAGTAACAAGTGCCAATTCCACTCACATTGCAGTGGCCAAAGTCAGTCATATGGACAGAAACAGAACTGGGTTTTATGTTCTATTGTTTCAATTGATCGATTCCCTACAAATAAGGTTTACTCTTTTATGGGGAAAAATGCTTGAGAGAACAAACATGGGTACAGGGCACCAATAACTACCACATTTACACTAAATGAGGAACTTTATCTTGATGCAGGAAAACGGACAGCACTTCTGGGCTGAGAATCAAATACAGTGACAGGATACAGCGAAATTTATATATATATGTAATATATATAAAATCTATATTTATAATCATATAATTATAAACATTTATAAAATATATAAATTTTATATTATATATTTTATAAATGTTTATAAAATATATTTATGAATATTGTAAATTATATTTATACATATTATAAAACTATATTTAAAATATATATATTTTAATCAAAAGCGGCCTAACATTCCATTTGCTGGTTATGTTTAATGTCTGAACTTCTTTCGAAGTCCTACTTTCTACTGAAATAAATTGTGCTTAAATTGCACTCTTCGGGGATTTCACAGTGATTGATTGATTCGCCTGTTTAAGGCTACTCAGGATGGATGTGAGGAGTTGGGGGAAAGGCGTGAGAGCAGCTGCTTTCGGCGGCTCAGCCTCAATCTTGAACGTTGCCATGGTGACAGCTGCCCGCGGGAACCCACGGGGAGCTCAGTCGGAGCACTGGCTGCCAGAGCTTCCTATCAAAGAGTGCTATCCCCCGCCTTTCAGAAATAAGCATAATGAACTCTTTAGCCAGGGTGTTTCTGCTTGCTAACCTAAGGGACAGTTTATTCTTGCTTGAACTGTCAATTGCCACATGTCTGCTCACACAGATCAACTCTATGGCCGCTTTCCTCTTGTACTCTCCCTCTCATTATCTGCATATTCTACCTTACTCTCTCCTCCTTTTGGTAAATATACAATTAAAAATCTATTAATAGAGCAGCCTCAATTCGTAAATTCAGAGATAATGGAAAATCCAAATAAATGAATAAATGAATGAGTCTTCTAAAACAGTGCTACTCAGTAGAATTTTCTGTGAATGGAAATGGTCCTTGTCCACGCTGCTCACTACTGTAACCTCTAGCTGCCAGTGGCTTTGCCACTTGAAAGGTGGCCAATGCAACTAAGTAACTATATTTTTAAATTGATTTAATTTTAGTTCATTTGAATTTTAAATAGCTGCATGTGGCTAGGACTACGGTATTCTAGGGCTCTAGAATCATATTTAAGCCCAGGGAGTTGTACAGCTACAGCTGGCCGGGGAGGAATCACATTTAGCAGCCTCCTCTCATTTGAAGTAGCATGTTTATGATCTGCTCTCAAGCATATCGTTATTATTGCTGCATAAGGTGGGCCTTGGCCTGCGCTAACTGGCTCTTGTAAATTTAATTATGTAGCTAAAGAGGAGGAAAAAAGGAGGCACAATAACCTGGATTGTTACAGGTAATAATCCTCTAGAAGCAAAAGTTAAAGGGGAAAGATGTGACTGTTACTGAACAGAATATTAACCATATCGCCTTGATTCTGTTAAAGGGCCTGACCATAAGAAGAAGTCATTGGTTCTAGTCCCAGAGTTCATGCTAGTTAATTGTAGTCCTTAAATAGGCTTTTTGTTTGTTTTGTCCAAGATTCCTCTTTTGTATAAAAGGGACATAATTATATTTACTGTTTGCTTATTCATATGACAGGGGATTTATATAATTCTCATGTATTCCTTGTAACAAATCTCTAAATTAGGAATTATAATGCATACAAACAAGGAATACTTAAGTGTAGGAGGGTTAAATGGCTAAGATTTCCCAGCTAAAACTTGGATAAACCAACATCCAATCAAACTCACATTTATCTATCTCCAAGACTTTCCTCAAACTCAATCTCATTAGAATGTTTCTAAAAGTCCCTTCCAACTCTTAATTATCACTGAAGTGAGTGCCATGTATTTAAATATAATTGAAGGGGCCGGCACTGTGGCATAGCCAGTAAAGTCACTGCCTGCAACGCCAGCATCACATATGGGTGCTGGTTTGAGTCCCAGCTGCTCCATGTCAGCTCCAGCTCCCTGTTCTGGCATGGGAAAAGCATCTGAAGATGGCCCACATGTTTGGTCCCCTGCTACCCATGTGGGAGGCCCAAATGAAGTTCCTGGCTCCTGGCTTCAACCTGGACCATGTTGGCTGTTATGGTTATCTGGGAAGTGAACCAGTGATTGAAAGATCTGGCCAGCGCCTCGGCTCAATAGGCTAATCCTCCACCTAGTGGTGCCGGCACACCGGGTTCTAGTCCCGGTCGGGGCGCTGGATTCTGTCCCTGTTGCCCCTCTTCCAAGCCAGCTCTCTGCTATGGCCTGGGAGTACAGTGGAGGATGACCCAAGTGCTTGGGCCCTGCACCCCATGGGAGACCAGGAGAAGCACCTGGCTCCTGGCTTCGGATCAGCGCGGTGCACCGGCCACAGCGGCCATTGGAGGGTGAACCAACGGCAAAGGAAGACCTTTCTCTCTGTCTCTCTCTCTCACTGTCCACTCTGCCTGTCAAAAAAATAAATAAATAAATAAAAAGATCTCTCTCATTGTCATCAATTCCTTTCTCTCTGTAACTCTGACTTGCAAAATAAATAAATAAATCTTTATAAATAAACAAATAAATAAAATTAATTTTATAGCAATGAAAAATAGAGTTCTTAACTATACTCTTGTTTTAGAAACACGATTACAACTCTATTAGACATTTCCTAACCTGGACTCATTTTAAAATGCCTTTTTGCTTTTGATTCTCCCCATTAAAATTATTCTATGACTTTTAAAAAATACTGATGCTGGCCGGCACCGTGGCTGAATAGGCTAATCCTCCGCCTTGTGGTGCCGGCACACCATGTTCTAGTCCCTGTCGGGGTGCCGGATTCTTTCCCGGTTGCCCCTCTTCCAGGCCAGCTCTCTGCTATGGCCAAGGAGTGCAGTGGAGGATGGCCCAAGTCCTTGGGCCCTGCACCCGCATGGGAGACCAGGAGAAGCACCTGGCTCCTGCCTTCGGATCAGCACGGTGCGCCTGCCGCAGCACCGCCGGCCGCGGCGGCCATTGGAGGGTGAACCAACGGCAAAGGAAGACCTTTCTCTCTGTCTCTCTCTCTCACTGTCCACTCTGCCTGTCAAAAATAAATAAATAAATATAAAAAAATACTGATGCTACGAATTCTTCCCAAATGAATGGAATCAGAATTTCTAGGATGCAGCCTAGCAACCACTTTTTTTTTCTTTTTGAATGAGTGGTTTACTCTTTTTAAATAGAAAATTATTTATTTGAAAGGCAGAGTTACAGAGAACAGATGAAGAGAGAGAGAAAGGTCTTCCATCCACCGGTTCACTCCCCAGATGGCCTCAGTGGCTGGAGCTGTGCCGATCCAAAGCCAGGAGCCAGCTTCTTCCAGGTCTCCCATGTGGGTGCAGGGACTCAAGGACTTGGAACATCCTTCACTGCTTTCCCAGGCCATAGCAGAGAGCTGGATTGGAAGTGGAGTAGCCAGGACTTGAACCAGCGCCCTTATGGGAAGCCTGTACTGCAGGTGGCAGCTTTACCCACTATGCCACAGTGCCAGCCCCTAGAGACCACTTGCTTTTAAGTCTCTTAAGTAATCCCATTGTGCAGGTAGGTCATGCCTAGGGCCAGCTGCCAAGGCTCTGGATGCCAGTGCCTGCTTCGTGCACACACATACCTCAGCGTGGCAGCATCTCTCTTTGGATGGTCCGGGGCTGGGGACCAGGGCTCTTGCCAGTGGCGTGGATGGAAACTCTACCGAAGGCAACTCAGGCTGACACCTGGTATTCAATAAAGGGGCCAGTGGCTGGGGGCGGAGGCTCTGGCAGCGGTAGCCGGCTGTGGGGTCTGGAGCGTCTCTGCGCCCCTGGGGTCAGACCCTTTCAGCGCTCTGCACCCGCGCCAGCCTACCTCGCTCCTCGGCGCCATGACCACCACCACCACCTTCAAGGGTGTCGACCCCAACAGCAGGAACAGCTCCCAGGTTTTACTGCCTCCAGGTGGTGGTTCCAACTTCTCATTAGGCTTTGATGAACCAACAGAACAACCAGTACGGAAGAACAAAATGGCCTCCAGCATCTTTGGGACCCCTGAAGAAAACCCCCCTTCCTGGGCCAAGTCTGCTGGTGGCAGGGAGGATCCGGAGCCATCGAGGCTGCAGAGAAGGAACTCCTCGGAAGCCAGCTCGGGAGACTTCTTCGATATGAAGGTTGAAGGTGTTCTTCATGAAAATGTGGACACAGACGTGCAAGCCAGCCTGGGGCACAGTGAAGAGAGCCTGTGCCTGCTGCACCTGTGCCCGGCCCTGTGGCCCCGGCCCCATGCAGGAGAAACCCTCCTGGTGGCAAGTCCAGCCTCGCCTTGGGTTAACTCCACCTGTCCTCAACTCTGGTGATTTTTTTTTTCTCCATGCTTGTGAACTGCACAACTTGAGCCTGACTGTACATTTTTTGGATTTGTTTCATTAAAAAATAAGCACTTTATGTAAAAACCAACCAAACAAACAAAAACAAAACAAAACAAACAAACAAAAAAAAAACACTTCCACCACTGCCTTGGGGGAAGTTGCAGAACCTTGCCACTGCCAAGCCACCAACAATAACTTAAGAAACCTGTCTCCAGGAGAAAGCCCTCAGCATCTTCGCTATCTATTTCTCATGTTGGGGGAAACTGCCAGGTGGGGTGGGAAAGCCATCTCAGGCAAATAAGCCTCTCCCCAAGACTCACTGGTCGCTATGCAAGAGAAACGTGTTTCCTACCTCACGGACTCAGAAGCCTGTGCCACATGCAAAAACAGAGGAAAAGCAGTGCAAAGAGGGAAATTATCTGACGGGAGAAGGAAGGACTTTCCAGCCCTGCTTCAAGTTCTTTTCCAGGAGCAGGCGTGCCACAGCAAGGCATTTCCTTCCATGGTGATGACCATGTTTCTGTGTTTCTGTATTTCTGTGTGTAACACATCCTTAAGCATCTTTTGTAAGGCTGGATGAGTGGTGACAAATTTTTTCAATTTCTGTTTGCTGTGGAAGGTCTTTATTTCACCTTCATTCATAAATGAGAGCTTTGCAGTGTACAGTATTCTGGGTCGACAGATTTTTTTTCAATTAAGACTTGGAATACATCTCGCCATTCTCTCCTAGCCTGTAGGGTTTCTGATGAGAAGTCCGCTGTGAGTTTAATTGGAGATCCTCTGGAAGTAATCTGGCATTTTTCTCGTGCACATTTTAGAGTCTTTTCTTTGTTGTACTGCGGAGAGTTTGACTACAATATGTCATGGTGAGGATCTTTTCTGTCATGTCTATTATAAGCTCTTTATGCTTCCTGTTCTTGGACATCCCTTTTTTTTCTCCAAATTGTCGCAGTTTTCTGTAACTATTTCACTAACTAGGCCTGCTAGTCCATTCTCTCTTTCCACAGCCTCAGGAATTCCAAAGACCTGTATGTTGGGGTCATTTGATACTATCTCTGACATTGTTTTTTAGTTTTCTTATTTCTTCTTCTTCTTTTTTTTTTTTTTTTGGTCTGAATGTAAAATTTCCAGACATTTGTTCCAATCAGCTATGTTTTCTTCTTCTTCTTCACCAAGTCTCTTCTTAAGGCTTCCCACCACATTTTTATTTGTTCTATTGAATTCTTCATTTCCAATATTCCATTTTGATTTCTCTTTAAAATCTCAATTTTGTGGGAAAAATTTTCATTCATGTGATGTGTGGATTTCTTTGGTTCATGAATTTGCTTCTGATTACTTCTAAGTAATCCTATGATCAATTTTCTGAATTCCGTTTCTGCCATTTCTTCAGTCTATTCATTTCCACATTCTAGGATTGAAGTATTATATTCTTTTGGAGGTGTCATGTTGTCTTCTTTTTCTTGTTTCTTTAATTGGTGCATTTATTATTAGGCATTTGTGGTGATATTTGTTTTTTTCCCTGATGGCTTTTATTTTTGAACTATAGCTCTGTGGTTTAGTGGAGTGTCCACTCTTTCAGTGAATACCCACAGGTGTGTGCCAGGTGTGGTCAGGGAGCTCTGATCAGTACTCCAGGGTGAGGGGAGTGTCTAAGGCGACAACCAAGTTGGGTGTGGTAAATTTCCTCTCTCTCTCTCTTTAATCAGAGGGGAGGTTTGTTCAGCTATGTTGGCATAGTCTCATGCTCACTTCTTCTCCTTAAAGGAGACCAATGCCTGGGTACTAGCCCCAGTGGGTACAATTTTCATCCATGCTGCCACAAGAACCACACAAGGACCACACAGTCCTCAGTGTGAACACAGATCCTGTGGCAATGACCCTCACCAGAGAATCAGGGAGCCCCAAGCATGTGGAGCCACCCACAGTAATTGCCCAAACTCTCAGCCACACCCTATGCCCTCCCACGCAGCCACACTGTTTTCACAGTTCCAGCACACAAGGCTTCCACAGCCATGAGCTCCCAACCCATGGTCAATTCTTCCAGCCAGACTCAGGTATCTCCTCTCTGCTGGTTGCTGAGCACACAGACATGAGCTGGCACAGATGTTGCTTACGTCCATAATGGTGCCCGCCCTCTCTCAGTTAGTTACAGGACATGGGTCCTGGATGGCTGGGGAGAGAGAATCTCGCCCCCCTTTTTTATCCTCTCTAGGTTGGCAGGTACATTGTACCCCACAGGGCTCCAAGCTGGACTCCCCCCAGGCTCTTCCCACAGCTTTATTGCCAGTGGCTTGGACTACTGCAGTCTGGTCTCACCTCACTCCAGAGCTGGTGCTGAAGCTCTCAGATGCCTGGGTCCTGAGTTGTGCGTGCCCATATTCTCCATGTAGGTCCACAGTACCCCTCGAATACTGTGCAGTTTCCTCTGTTGTTTTCTCCCTAACTCTTCCCTGAGACTGTGCTCTCTCCACTGTTTTTTTTAAACTATCTTCCCCTAGACTAGAGCAGTAAGCTCCCTCCCTCACTATTTCTCTACCTTGACTCTCCAGTGAGTCAAAAATCTTGAGATGGAAGATTAACCTAGTTGTTCAGGTAAGCCCAGTGTAATCAGAAAGGTGCTTTAAAGAGGGAGACTTTTAAAAGTGCCTGTCATTATAAGGAGATGTGATGATGGAACCAGAAGCTGGAGGGATGCACTTTGAAGATGCAGGAAAGTCATGAGTCAATCAATGCAGATGGCCTCTAGCAGCCAATAAAGGGAGCAAAACCATTTCCCATATTGTCTCCTAAAGCCCTCGGAACAGATACTGCTCTGCCAACATCTGGATTTTAAACTTCTGATCTCTAGAACTCTAAAATAAGGCTTGTGTTGTTTTCATTCATTAAGTTGGTGGTAATTTGTTGCAGCAGTGATAGGAAATTAATACAATGACCTATGAAACAGAGCATATCCCCAAATAAAACATATATGTAGAAACCAACTTCAACATCTCTCATTATTGTAAACGAACCTAGAGCATCAAGACAAACTAAATTATTCAGTTTTACTCAGGGCCTTAAGGAAAATCCAGAACAAAAGTGAAATTCCCTTCCTTTGGTTCTATCTCTTTATCTTGACATTCAAAGTATTCTTCCTCAATCTAGCTGAACCTTCTCTACATAATCCCATTATTCCCATATCCCTACCTGTATGGAAAAGCAAGATACAGGACACATTCCCCCCTCTGAATGAGCCCCATCATACATATTTCACTATCTTGGTACATATACTTATGTGGAAAGACTTTTAAAAGCTCATGGAAAAATGGAATTAAAAGAAAAATTTATTTTGGTGCAAGAATTTTTGAGATCCTTACATAATTTTTTTCCACAATGCACATTTTGCATAAGTTTTCAGTTCCTGAATGTTAACTTCAGTTCTCCTACAACAGGTGGCTGCTGACCTTGGAACTCTTGTGATGTCAGTACTACCGTTTAAAGTTTATGATGCAGATAAGCATCTTCCACAGTGCCACTTGGGATGCCCACATACCACATCCACGTCCGAGTCCACTGTCTGGTTTGAGTCTTGGTTACCTTACTTTTGATCCCGCTTCCTGCTAATGTGCCCTGGATGCAGCCGATGATAGTACTTGGGTCCTTGCCACACATGTGGTAGAGTCAGCAGCTAGAGTTCTGGGCTCCTGATTTTGACTTGCCTGGCCCAGCACTGTTGCAAGCATTTGAAGAGAGAAACAATAGATGGAAGATCTCTCTCTCTCTTTCTCTCTCTCTGTTTTCTGTCTCACTCTTTCTTTCCCTCCCTTCACTATAACCTTATCAACATTTGTTCATTTTCATTTTTTTTACTGTAGACATGCCAGTAGGTATGAAGTGGTATCTCATTGTGGTTTTCATTTGTATTTCTCTAATAGATAATGATACCACCATCTTTTAATGTACTTTATCAGCTATTTATATATCTTTTCTTAAAAATTGTCCACTTAAATTCTTGGCCCAGGGGCTGGCATCACGGCATAGCAGGTTAAGTTGCCACCTGTGATTCGAGCATTCCATATGGGTGCTGGTTCGAGACCCAGTTGCTCCATTTCTGATCCAGCTCCCTGTTAATATGCCTGGGAAAGCAGTGGTAGATGGGCCCTGTTCCCATGTGGGAGACCTGGAAGAAGCTCCTAGCTCCTGGCTTAGGCTACACCCAGCTCTAGCCATCACGGCCATTTGGGGAGTGAACCAGTGAATGGAAAATAACTCTCTTTCTCTCTCTCTCTCTCTCTGTCTCTCTCTCTCTCTCTCTTCTTCTCTATATATATGATGCTGCCTTTCAAATAAAATAAATAAATAAATAAATTTAAAAAATCCTTTGCCCATTTTTTAAAAAATCAAGTTTTCAAAATTACTGTAAAGAACATAGCCTTTTAATTTATTTTTATTTTTTTGACTTTTATTTAATGAATATAAATTTCCAAAGTACAGCTTATGGATTATAATGGCTTTTTATTTAAGAACCTAAAAATGAGGGTACTAACCAGGTCTTGTTCCATTTTCCTAGATGTGTTTGCATAGTTCAGATCATCCAACCCATTACCACATCCCCTTCCTTACAGCAACCAAACTTAGGATGTCAACAGGAAATAAGTAGAGAAACAACTCTCAGCTCCAAAGAGATATGTGAGAAGGGTCAGTTGCTTCCTCCACCTTGCCACTCAGACCTCTGAGAGTCCTTGCTTAACTATTCAATCCATGACACCGAGATATATTTTTAACTCTGTTATTTTGTTCTATATTTTTCATAATACTCATTATTTGACATTTCTCATTGCTTGTTGATCTCTTCCCTTAGGGAATATGAATTCCATGAGGCCAAGGCATTTCCAGATAGAGTTTTATGCTGAATGCAGACACAGTACCTGTTATGTAGCAGACAGGGCTGAGCTTCAATTTCCAGAGCTCTCAGTCCTTAGGAAATGGCATTGGTCAAAGGAAGATGTGTGATATCAGTGAGATCTTTGTAGAAAAAAAAGTCTTCTGAAGTTACATTCCTTTATGTTATTTGTTTTCTGTTTTTAAGAAAATCTGCAAAACTATAAACACATCCAATAGTAATATCAGAAGCAATTCTATATTCCAAAAACAAATTTAATCAAAGAATATGGCAAAATAATTTAAAGTTAAGCACATTATGTTAGATATTTCTTTGTGCCAGAGTAAATAAAGCATAACAACTACTTCTTGTTCAGTTTTAGCAAATCTCAAGCTCGTTGTGTGCACTGTAGTATTTTTGCTGTCACATATAGAAAACATAGCATCTAGGGTCAGCATTTCGGCACAGTGGGTAAAGTTGTACTTACAACACCAGTACCCCCTATCAGAACACTAATTTGAGACTTAGCTGCTATGCTTGCAATCCAGCTGACTGTTAATGTGCCTGGGAAAGCATCAGATGATAGCCCAAATACTTGTGCCCCTTACACCCATGTGGGAGATCCAGATGGAGTTCCTGATTCCCGGCTCTGGCCTAGTGCAGCCCTGGATTTGAGAACATTTGGGAAATGGACCAGGGTACAGAAGATCTAGCTTTCTCTCCCTCTTAATCTTTCTGTGCATCACTCTGCCTTTCAAATAAATAAATAAAACTTTTTAAAAAGCAAAATAGAGAGTCTGATTCTACTTTGCTCCCAGGAAACAGCATTTCAGCAGCACTTTGCTAGTTATACTTACCTAAATTCAAATCTTAGCTTTGCCACCCACTACCTTGGCCAACTTGCATGGCTTATCTGAGCTCCTCTCCTATCCTTGGGAAATTGGGAACATTAATTCAGATCTATAGAACTTTTTATAAGTGGTATCAATATAAGAATATATCTATCAGGTACTTCCAATAATAGGTGATCAATAAATGTCAGGTTGTTAGTGGTTGCCTAGGGACTTAGTAGAAACAGAAGAGGCACGTTTATCTCACCCCAGCTTCCCCACAACAGCACCTGCTGCCTGACTGAGAAAGGGCAGGCGCCATTTTGAGTCTAGGCAGGAGTTGCGGATAAATAGCTAAATAAATAAATAAATGTCAGGTGCTTTTCCTCCCTTCAAATGTCTCCTTTAGCTACAACTTTGTTATGGATATGTGGGAGGGAGAGCTATTGTATAAAAGAGTAGCATAAGAAAGACACTGAGAAAAGTAAATAAGGATCCCCATTTAGTTAGATACCACTTCATGAAGGTGTTTAGGATCATGAGTGACTTGAGGATTCTACATCATTTCAGAATCTTCCCAATTTCCCCTTTCCAATGGTATTGGTTTTCCAAACTAAATTGGATGAGCATGTTATTTGGGAATAAACATTCTGGAACCCACTCTAGACCTCTAGGCAGAAGCCTCTGGATCCACATCTTAACATACTCCTCAAGGATCTTGGAGGTTGACCATACAGAAAAAGGATGCTCTTATTTCTTTTCCAGAAAGACTTAAGACATCTTGAAGTTGAATATTTGACAGTAAGGGGGTGTGGTGGGCAGAGCTGCTGCCTGTGATACTGGCATCCTACATGAGCTCCAGTTCAAGTCCAAGACTGTTGTTTGATTCAAAATGAAAAATGCCCAATGCACTTGCTAGTCTATTATTTTTTCCCAAAAAGTATCTTTTAGTTAGTTGCTTGTCTTCCAGTAACTGTTGCAAATTAAGATGGTTAATATGCATTTAGATTTTTACAGCAGAGGAACAGTTTAAATAGACCTCTCTTAAGTTCTGGAAATAGAAGGTCTAAGGAAGGAAAACGGCACTAAGAGGTAAGAAAAGGAGAAACAAAAGAATTCTGCATTTCCCAAGTGCAGTGTTTGCCATAAGAACAATGTTTACTTTCTTTCCTTGTTTTTCCCACATCCCTCTCCTATGGCCCTTAATCCCCAACAGCTTTCACAGCAGGCCAGCTCCATCTCAACCATAACACCCCACCTCTGCTTAACAACCAAACCCCCTGTTCCTCCAACACAGTGCAAAAATTGCAGCTCCATATGAGGGTACTGCAAAAAGTTCATGGAAAATGGTATTAAAAGATGGCTATTTTGGTGCAAATATACTTTGAAATTTATGCATACATTTTCCACAAGGCACATTTTCCTTGAATATTTTGAAGGAAGAATACATAGGAAGAATGCCTTGATCTCTTTCAAAACCCTCTTATAGAGGGTTATGTACCTTGTTTTAAGGATGCTCTCATCCAAGATACAGGGAATAACTTAGAGACTACTAGGTAACATAGATGAAGTGAAGAAGAAAAATGACAATAAGATCTGATTATGGGAAGAAGGTTAGGTTTATAACCTTACGCGACTTTTCAAAATAATAAACAAGGGCCGGCGCCATGGCTTACTAGGTTACTCCTCCGCCTGTGGCGCTGGCATCCCATATGGGTGCCGAGTTCTAGTCCTGGTTGCTCCTCTTCCAGTCCAGCTCTCTTCTGTGGCCCGGGAGGGCAGTGGAGGAGGGCCCAAGTTTGTTATAGCTGTTGCTTTCTTTTGTTTTAATTGTGTGTAATTCAGATTTGTAAGAAATTTGCAAAAGTGGTGTGATGGATTCTATGTTTGTGTGCTCCTCCCCCACAAAATTCATTTCTGGAAATCTTAACTCCCAGTGTGATGATCTTAGGAATTGGGACTTCATGGATCTGATTGGGTCGTGCAGGAGGAGACTTCATGAATGAGATTTGTGTCCTTATAAAGAGACCCCAGAGGGATCTTTTGACCTCTTTGCACCATGTGAAGCTTATTAATATTTCTGAAATTAATAAGCTGTGTGGGTTCTTGCCACATATTCAGAGAAGAATTCTGAATATTGGCTCAAATAGACCAGGCAGCATGGTAAATTTTTAAGCTTTTTATTTAGTGAGAGAAATGCATGGGAGATTGAGAGCTTTAATCTAAAGGAGAATGAAAAATCCAGAAATTAAGTTGGGGTCCATACTGAACAGAGAGCAGGCCAAGAGCCACGTGCAGCACGGGCAGCCCAAAGGTGCCCCAAATGTGCGGACAACAAGGCAATAATGGTGAAAGAAGGACCACCCCCTTGTTCCACATCCAGAGGGGAGTGGTCACGTAGCCTGATAGGCGGGCATACAGGTGGGGTCAGGTAGGGGGATGAGATCACACAGGGGTGTGGTCTTCCAGCTCACAAATCTCATCAATTTTATCCTATCTGCCTGCCTACATCAAAGCTACAGTCAAGTCAGCAGGTCTGCAACTCAGCAGAGGGCCCTTCCCAGGACACAATAACACTGGCACCCTGATCTTAGAGTCCCAGCCTCCAGAACTATGAGAAATAAATTTTTACCTCCATCCTCAGTCTACGTGTTTTATTTTAGTAGCCTGAACCAAGAAGTAAAGAAAAATTTCCACATGCCCTTTACTGAGAGCCCTCAAATATTACATTTTATCACTTTTGCTTTCCTTCTCAAGCATTTTTTGTTCTGAATCATGAGGTCAGCCAGTGGGGCTGGGAGTCTGCGGGCCCCTTCAGACATAGGTAGAACGCCCTTCACCAGCAAACCATCAGCTGTGGCTGGAAAGCTTGTCTCTGGGCCAACTGACATCTCCCCCACTAACAGCTTCTTGTGCTGCTTGTGTGACCTTGTGGCCTTAAATCCCACCTTCAAATTAATTGCTTATCTTCCACCCAGAGCTAGCAGAGGAGGGGGCTGAGCCCCTAAGGAGACAGTCTCCAGGAGACCCCTCCCCCACTATCTCCTTGAGCCCCAAGCCAATCAACATGCCTGTGTGAAACCTCCATCCAATGGGCACCCCCACAGAATGACCCAATGAAAAAGACAGCAATGCCTTAAAAACCAGGGACACTTCCTCAAAGCCAGTGTCCCACTCAGGCACTCTGCCTGGTCTCCTCTCTGACCAGACGCTTTCTCTATCACTTGCCAATCAAATAAAAGTTTCAGCCTCTTAGCAAATTGTTTCCCGGGTTTTATTTCTATACTAAGCCGAGAAAAAGAACGAGACTTGCTCCAGCAACCTCAGTGACCAGTAACAAATCATTTGAGCAAATGCTGCAGAAACGATGCCCCTTCACCACTAAGTCCTTCAGTGTTCCATAGTGAGTGGGATCCACTGTGCTAGCGGGTGAGTTCACAAACCCTCTTTGGCACAAAGCCCAGAGGCTCAGAGCACCTCTCCTCTGGCTTTCAGAGGGGCATTAGTTTCAAAGGTTGGAACATCATGGGAATGTGGAACAGCTTCTATACTTCCTGCAAACAAGAAGGCAGTAATTGTCCACCCTCTCTCAAGGTCATTGTTTTTCTAATGCTCTCACAAATTCAAAGCTGCTCCAGTATCAGAAAAAGAAAAATGCAGTTCCCCTCCCACCTTAGCTGCTGACCTAATTTAGCTGAACACACCCTATCAAATATTTATTAAACATCAGTTCACGGAAGCACTATAGCAAATGGGTACACTAGGGCAATGCCCACTGGACAGGTTTCCAGTTCATCAAGAAGCACAGCTCTGAATTAAGAGAGCGGCTGGTGCTCTGAAAGGATTAAGTGCAATATGAACTTGACAACTTGGACAAATATTCTATATAATAGCAGGATCTATAAAAAGGGATTAAAAAGCAGAGCCGGGGTTGGATGTTGTGGAGCGACGGGTTAAGCCACACTTGGAACGCCTACATCCCTTCTCGGAATGCCTGCTTTCCGTCCTAGTTACTCCATGCTTCTGACCCAACTTCCTGCTGCTGCTACTGTGAGGCCGCTGATGACAACCCAAGTACTTGGGTTCTTCCCACCCATGTGGGAAACCTGAATGGAGGTCCCCACTTTTGGCTTCAGCCTGGCCCAGCCCCAGCTATTGGGGGCCTTTGTGGAGTGAACAAACAATGGAAGATCTCTCTCTGTGACTCTCCTCTCTCTGTCATTCTGATTTTCAAATATATCAGGAAGTATACCTCAAAGCAGATATATCACAAACATAGTGTAAGACGAGCTTTCTCTCATCTTCCTATGTAGGTATGGAAATAGGATGCTTTCACTTGTAGTTTCTCTTGTCACTTTTGCTATCGTTCATTTTCTTGACAACCAATGGCAGATCCAAATGCTGTGGAGGCTGAAGTTTGTACAATGTGGGGATTTCAAAGGAAGACAATAAGATGTAAAATTTTGAACACAAAATCACATGCAGTAAGTTGTTGCTTATGATGAGAATTTAAATCTCAACAAATAAATTTTAAAAGTTGCAAAGTATCATGCCACAAAATCAATTAAAATAATAATTGCTTTGTTAATTAACTGCTATGATTCACAATACTTTTTCCTGCATTTTTAGCTGAATATTCTCCTCATATGCCAATCATTTCTACATAGAGAATAGTAAAATAATTCCATCTTGGCTCTGTTAAAATTGAATAGAATTTCTATGTATAA
This sequence comes from Oryctolagus cuniculus, assembly GCF_964237555.1. Taxonomy (NCBI): domain Eukaryota; kingdom Metazoa; phylum Chordata; class Mammalia; order Lagomorpha; family Leporidae; genus Oryctolagus; species Oryctolagus cuniculus. Next base: position 75,732,292 of record NC_091434.1, on the reverse strand, counting down.
TAAATAATTTGACTCTCTTATTAGGACCACTTTTAAGCAATTGTTTAAACTTTTCCAAATCATTGTTTACCCTCTTGACAGTGCAGGCAAAGTTGTGATTTACAACAAGGGAGAGGGTAATGATATGTTGTGTCAAGTGTATAACTTTGGGCTGGAGTGAGTGTAGAACAAGAGGATCTTGGGACCTGAGGGAGGAGGAAGGACACTGAAAATGGACAAGAGCATAAGGCCGGAAGCAGAAGCAGAGTGAGGTGAAAGCCTTTACACTGGGCACTGTCCATACACTTGGTGACCCCCCTCCCTTCTCCCTTCACAAAATAGATTTCTATACCAATGGATGGGCGTGTTTCCCCTGTTGAGAGAAACTGACCTGAAAAATAAGTAACAAGTGAGCAAGAATGGGTGATAAACATGGTGAGCACCATGGTGTCCAGGTTTAATTTAGGTTAACTGTGGAAAGAGTAAACACAGATGGTGGAGGTTAGTTTATCTTTGCTGCTGCACTTAAAAAAAATAAAGACCAGAAATATAAATGCCATCAAAAATGTTGACTCTCCTCAAACCAAAATTTTTGGTTTCATATTTAAGGCCATGCCCATTTAGAAGAAAAACACATTCATTTGGGTTTTGTGGTTTAGGAAAAGGACTGCCAGAGAGGTGGTGAAAGCCACAGTGGAGCATTCCTGGACAATCCTTTGCAGGCTCAGGGAGCTCTCCATGCAGGCAGCTCCTGCTCCCTGATAGTCAAAATAGCAACATGACCACAAATAATTCAAAGGCTGAAACATTTTCTTCCCACCAGTTCAAACTCTCCTGCTTCTATCAAATGGCTCCGGCAATCCTGCCTTTGCTACAAAGCCTCTCCTAAACTGAAACACTGGCAACTCCCTTTGAGCTTACTTTTTATAAACACACAAGTCCCATGGTTCCCTTATCACTCCCTTTAATGCACTTCTCTCTCATTGAAACACAATGCAAATCCTTTTATGCTATGTTCGTTCAATGCCTGTTGCTTTGGCTGTAGAGGCTTCATAACCTGTAGGCCCTTCTAACTTATTGTAAGTTTCACATCCAATTCATAAAGCATTATGCTTAGCAAAGCTTCTTATACAAATAAATATCTTTTTAATCACTAATGATTTAGGATACACTCGAGACAACAAAGATATTTTAGAGAAAATAAAATAAAATAAATAATGGTAAACAAAGCACACCCTCTCTGGGGTACGCATGCCCACCTCCTCTTCCCCTTTGACCGCCTCCTTCCAGTTCTGGCCCTTGGCCTTACCCTTCAGTCACACCCGTCTGCCCACAGCTCTCCAGATAAGGTTTGCTCTTATCTGCTGAAAATGTTCTTCCTGCCTTGTTCTAACCTTAAAAAAAAAATGAAATGCTTCATATATACAGAAGTATAAACAAGTTCTTTTTAAAGACTAGCAACAATATGAACATTTATGAACCCACTTAAGAAATAGAATATAAGTAACTAAAAGAGAGGGTTTTGAATATTCTCATCACCAAAATACAGTAAATATTTGAGACAATGGACAACCTGAGCATCTTGAGTTGATCAGTGTCGCATGTTTCAGTGTACCAAGACACCACCTTGTAGTCCTCACAAATCTGTACAATTATCTGTCAGTAAAAATATACATGGAATGTGTCTTACATGGTCCTGTGGCCCTGTGTGTCCCTTCCCAATCACATCCCTTTCTTTCACATTCCAGAGTAACCACTGTCCTCCGTGTCTTGTGTGTGTTAATGCTCACTTTTGCTATTCTTTCGAGTTTTACCACTGTGACTTATCCCTTCCCATACATGGTTTAGTTTGTAAAAACTCAGAGCATCAGAAGACAGGCAGAGCCGTAGGAAGGTCAATACTGCCTCTGAGAGAGGACATCTTCTCAAAAACAATGAGCCAGAGGAGGGTCTCCACCATGGTGTGGTGTGAAGTTCATGAAGTCACTCCCATAGCCACAGCCTTGGGCAGCCTGTGGGCTATGAGTCCGGCGCTGGCGGTTGGACAGCCACAGGTTCAGGAGAGGGGCAATTTTGCCATCTCAGCTTCTGAGTTCACCACGGCCCATCTTCCAAGAGTGAAAAGACCACGATCTTTTACTCCATCCAAAGAATCAGCTTCAGATTGCTGATGGGAAGCTGAACGGCAGTCAAAATCCAGCTCAGGGCTTGTTGTTCAGGAGAATTTTGACACCCACACACTGAGTGCCATGACCAAAGTCATTCTTTAAACCCCTTTACATTATGTACTCACCTCTATCTGCAACTCTCACCCCTACGGTAAGCTCTCTTCAGCTGTCCCTCTTCCTCAATGAACTGGACATTCCTTGAGGAAATAGACTACATCTTATTCATTTAATGAGCATATAGTGCTTGTTTTGTGAAATTCTTTTAAAATATTTACTACTTTTATGTATATTAAAGGCAGAGAGAGACAGGGAGAGAGAGAAATCTTCCATCCACTGGTTCACTTGCCAAATGCCTACAACAGCCAGGGCTGCGCCAGGCCAAAGCCTGGAACCTGGAGCTCTGTCCAGGTCTCCCGCATGGGAAACAGGAACTCAAGTATTTGGGCCATCATCTGTTGCCTCCCAGTGTGTGCATTAGCAATGGAATCTGAAGTGGAGATAGTAGAGAACACAGGTGCCCCAAGTTGAGTCTTAATTGCTGAACAATACACCTTCCCCCTATTATTTGTTTTACCTTACAAATGTATAAAAACCTCATAAATATGAAACACCAACATTTAAAAATCATAAGGCGAGGGCAGGTGTTTAGCCTAACACTAAAGACACTAGTTACGATACCAGTGTATAACAACTTCTGACTCCAGGTTCCTAGTAATGCAAATTCTGGGAGGCAGCAATGATGGGTCAAAGAATGCAACATTTTGGTCCTTGTTCCTACTAAAGAACTTCTGTGAGCGCCTTGCATTCCCCTAGCTTCGAGCATGTCATTCCTCATATTTGATATTTCAGTCATTTGCAAAGGAAAGGAGATTTTTCATAGTGATGCATATGAAATAAAGGGGTTACAAAAATATTTTTCACTTTAAATTGTGCTTAAAAAATGTATGTACTTTCTTCTGAAGGGAGGGGAGAACTTCCACTTTGCGTATGACCTTGTCTAAATATTGAAGGAGTTTGTGGATTCCAAAGGCTTCCATAGCTGAGGCAGCTCATGTCAAGAGCCTTGGGTGATCACTGACATACATAAGAGTGTTAATTGTGGCCGGCGCTGCGGTTCACTAGGCTAATCCTCCACCTGCAGCACCGGTACCCCAGGTTCTAATCCCGGTCAGGGCACCAGATTCTGTCCCGGTTGCTCCTCTTCCAGTCCAGCTCTCTGCTGTGGCCCAGGAGTGCAGTGGAGGATGGCCCAGCTCCTTGGGCCCCTGCACCCGCATGGGAGACCAGGAGGAAGCACCTGGCTCCTGGCTTTGGATCAGCGCGGTACGCCGGCCACAACGCACCAGCCATAGCGGCCACTTGGGGGGTGAACCAATGGAAAAAAGGAAGACCTTTCTCTCTGTCTCTCTCTCACTGTCTAACTCTGCCTGTCAAAAAGAGAGAGAGAGAGAGAGAAAGAGAGAGTGTTGTTAAATTAACACCAGGAGTCACTGTGCACTCACTCCCTATGCAGGACCTCTGTCCTCAATGAGTCATTATCATGACACTTGGTAGTAAAACCTGTTCTTAAAGATTTATTTCATATCACTGTGTTAGGTGGAGGATATTCTTACTTCTCATAAGGCTTAGTTAAGTCTAAGTGCACAACTCCATTTCCTGTTTCCTTAGGTGCTTCTTCTATTAATGAGAAAACTTGTTCTTAAAGAAAAAAATATAAAAATATATTATTGCAAAAATTAAAAGAAAAATAAGAAAGGCAGCAGGAAAAAGTGTGAGAGTGCGGGAGAGAGGGGTGGAGGATGGGATGGGAAGTGTCATTATGTACTTAAAACTATATGTATGAGATACATGATTTTGTTCCATTTATATAAATAAAAATTTGAATAAAAAATTTAAAAAGATGATTCTATTTTCTTCCACCTTTTTTAACATGACTAAACTTTGCTTTACTTTTATAATTTAAGATGAATAGTAGGTGGATAAAGTATTAACAGAAAAAGCTACTACCATTTGTTTCCAATACAGCTTTCTCTGAAAATATGTACTCAATTGTATAAACTAAGCTATTGAGGTGAAATTAAGGTATTAAAATATCAGGTATTACCCCAATATAAATATGTTATATTCCTCTATGCATACTTTTCTATATTTTTTAATGGAATGATTCTGAATGTACTCTTTTTTAAAAAATCTATTTATTTATTTGAGAGGGAGAAAGAGAGAGAGAGAGAGAGAGAGAGAGAGAGAGAACTCTTCCATCCACTTATTCACTCTCCAAATGACCACAACGGCTGGATCTGGGCGGAGCCAAAGCCAGGAGCCAAGAGCTTCTTCCTGGTCCCCCACCTAGGTGCAGGGGCCCAAGCACTTGGCCATCTTCTGCTGCTTTCCCAGGAGCATTAACAGGGAGCTAGCTTGGAAGTGGAGCAGCTGGGACTCGAACTTGTGCTCATATGGGATGCTGGCACTGCAGACAGAGGCTTTACCTGCTACACCACAAAGCTGCCCCCGAATATACTCTTGTTTAACTGTATTTTTTCATTTGATATGTCTGAATGTCTTCTCAATAAATATACTTCTAAAGCCACAAGACTTAATATGTGTATATTAATCTATATACAAATAGGAAAAGCATAATATAAGAGAAAATAAATATAAAATTCAGGAGGGTATGTTATTTATGAGAGAAACTGGATTTACTAAGGGTCTAGCAATGATTCTAAAGAATTAATATTTTTCTCATTATTTTTATACTATTTGTGTGTTTTATACTTAAGCCTTTTATAGAAATACATCAAAAAGATCCCATTCCAATAGGTATTCATACTTTTCTAATTTTTTATTAAGAAAAACCTTGATGACAACTCTTATATTAAAAGGTAGCCAACATGCTAGTTTTTAATCTTTGGATAAATAGCTAGAAATAGAATTGTTGAGCTGAGGGGCTTGCGCGTTAAGAACATTAATACAGGAGCCGTTGCTGTGGTGTAACAGGTTAAGCCTCCACCTGTGGTACCAGCATCCCATATAGGCACCAGTTCAAGTCCTGCTGCTCCTCTTCCAATCCAGCTTTCTGCTACGGCCTGGGAAAGCAGTGGAAGATGGCCCTAGTCATTGGGCCCCAGCACCCACATGGGAGACCCAGAGGAAGCTCCCGGCTCCTGGCCTCGGATTAGCGCAGCTCCGGCTGTTGCAGCCATTTGGGGAGTGAAACAGCAAATGGAAGACGTTCTCTGTGTCTCTCCCTCTCTATGTCTGTAACTCTACCTCTCAAATAAATACAATCTTTAAAAATATTAATGCTAAATCAATTGTGAAAGTAATAATTGCTAAATTAATGATTGCTAAATTGCCACCCAGAAACACAATCAATTTATATTCCCACCAGTGATGTGTGTCTTTTTCTCTCAATACCTAACAACACTGAGCATAATTAAGGAAAAAAAGAAGAAGAAAGAAACCTCTGCCAATTTGCATAGTGAAAATATGTTGTATGTGTTTTCTCTAATGTGCATTTCATTAATTATTAAAGTGGTTAAGACTTTTTTAAAGGTTTTAGCCAATTGCTACTTTTGAAAATCAATTTCTTGTAACTATTTGCTTACTTTTCTGTGAGGATGCTATATATTGTTGACTTGTATTTGAAATGCAGAGACAGACGAGACACACTGACAGAGATCTTCCATCTGCTGGCTCACTTCCCTAATGCTTGCAACAACCAAGCCCAGGCCGGGCTGAAACCAGGATCCTGGAACCCCACACTTTGGTCTTCTACATGGGTGGCAGGGACCCAAGCACTTGAGCCATCGCCTGCTGCTTCCAAGGGTTCACGTTAACAGGAAGTCAGGTCCAAAGCAGAGTAGCCAAGACTTGACCTTGACACTCCAATATAGGCATCCCAAGTGACTTCTTAATCACTGCATCAAATGCCCACCCTAAGAGTTATTTATGGAATTAAAAGCATAAACCTTTTACCTGTCTGGTAATGTGGTAGGGAGAAAAATGGCTTTCCAAAATTGTTCATATTCCAGTACTTAGAAAACTTCTGAACATGTTATGTTATACACAAAAGAGAATTAATATTGCAGGTAGAACTGATCTTAAAATAAGGAGTTTATCCTGGATTATACAGTGTACTGCATGTAAGCCTAAGGTTCATAGAAGTGAAAGATCAGAGTCACATAGGTATTTGAAGATCCTACATGGCTGACTTTGAAGATCGGGGATTGGAGCTACAACCAAGGATTGCTGGTAGATTCTAGGGGCTGGGAAAGGCAAGGAAATGGATTCTTCCATGGAGCTTGCATAAGGAACATAGGTCTGCCAACACCTTGATTCACGCGAGGTACAACCCATCTCAGTCTTCTGATATCCAGAAATGAGGGGTAATAAATTTGTATTGTTTTATGCCAGCAAATGTGTGGCAATTTGTTAACAGTAGCAATAAGAAACTGATACACATGTTGTGAATGTTTTCCCCAATTCCTATATGCAGAATCTTTACAAAACTATTTAACTGCCTTTATGATTTGTACCCTTTAAAATATATGCACTATATCTCTTTTATTCCCAGTTACAATAAAGCAGAGAAAAATTGATCCAACACACAAATAGTTCAGATTGGTTTCACACATTTCTTATTCTGTTTTAGGAAATGTTTATTAAAAAAAAAAAAAAAAACACCATCAAGTTACTAGAGAACATTGGAGAAACCCTTCAAGATATTGGCACAGGCAAAGAATTTCTGGAAAAGACCCGGGAGGCACAGGCAGTCAAAGCCAAAATCAACTATTGGGATTGCATCAAATTGAGAAGTTTCTGTACTGCAAAAGAAACAGTCAGGAGAGTGAAAAGACAACCGACAGAATGGGAAAAAATATTTGCAAACTATGCAACAGACAAAGGGTTAATAACCAGAATCTACAAAGAGATCAAGAAACTCCACAAAAACAAAACCAACAACCCACTTAAGAGATGGGCCAAGGACCTCAATAGACATTTTTCAAAAGAGGAAATCCAAATGGCCAACAGGCACATGAAAAAATGTTCAAGGTCATTAGCAATCAGGGAAATGCAAATCAAAAGCACAATGAGGTTTCACCTCACCCCGGTTAGAATGGCTCACATGCAGAAATCTACCAACAACAGATGCTGGCGAGGATGTGGGGAAAAAGGGACACTAACCCACTGTTGGTGGGAATGCAAACTGGTCAAGCCACTATGGAAGTCAGTCTGGAGATTCCTCAGAAACCTGAAGATAACCCTACCATTCGACCCAGCCATCCCACTCCTTGGAATTTACCCAAAGGAATTTAAATTGGCAAACAAAAAAGAGGTCTGCACCCTAATGTTTATTGCAGCTCAATTCACAATAGCTAAGACCTGGAACCAACCTAAATGCCCATCAACGATAGACTGGATAAAGAAATTATGGGATATGTACTCTTTAGAATACTATACCGCAGTAAGAAACAACGAAATCCAGTCATTTGCAACAAAATGGAGGAATCTGGAACACATCATGCTGAGTGAAATAAGCCAGTCCCAAAGGGACAAATACCATATGTTCTCCCTGATCGGTGACGACTGACTGAACACCAAGAGGGAAACCTGTTGGAGTGTGGTGGACACTATGGGAAATGGTGGCTTGATCAGCATAGCCCTGACTGTTAATGAACAACTAAATACATTATCCCTCTTAAAAAAAAAAAAAAAACAAAAAAACAAAAAAACAAAAAAAAAAAACAGGAGATTGCCTTTTGTCCTTTATTGTCCCTTCTCTCTTTTTCCTTTTCTTTGGAAGTGGCTGAGGGTTGAGGAAGTAAAAAAGCTAGGGAAAAAATGGCATGGATAGGGAGGAGATGACTCGGTGGGTGGGGTGGGCAGGGCCAAGAAGGCAAATGGCATAGTTAGCAGATTGGTTACTTACAGAATTATGCAAATAAATAAACAGATTGAAGATAATGTCAGTCAGGTATGTGATTACCAGAGAAAGAATTTAGAAAGCTGGAAATGGAGAAGACTAAAGTATTAAATCACAATTGAAAAAGAGAAAGAAAAAGAAGCATGGGCAGGATTAGGTAAAATGTAAGGGTAGAGAGATAGATACATGAACACAGCTCTCTCTGCCAAGAGTGCCCAAAGCAATGATACCCAGGAAGCTCATAGCCTAGACACTGATTCCTATATGCTTCTACTAAAAGAAACCAGGTGCCATGGAGAAATGGTAATTCCAAGGTTGTGGCAAAGAAAATGCAAAGTGAGCCAGAAAGTCTGGAAATAGGGATATGTGAAATAAACCCACAGGAGACAGCGTGAAGAGGTTCTAATGGCCAAATCTGTGATAGTTGGAACCTCGGAATAACTAACTATAGTAACCAGGTTACATAGTACATTGAATGAAGCAGGATTTCAATGGACCTTAATGAATAAATGAATGGAAGTATAAAGTTTTTCTTTGTAGTGTAATGTCAACTAATTAATGCAGTAGGAATGATGACACATGTTGGAGTGGGAGTTGAAACAGAAGTGACTACTGGATGTTGAAGCTGGTAGCTAGGTAAAACTTTGATGATGAATTACACCTGAGTATATGCACAGGCTTGGAGTATCTCATCACAAAATACTTTCTCCTGCAAAGAGCAAAATGGTGGCCTTATGAGGCAGGAGCCTGGCAGGCATCGACTTGAGCAAGTTATCAAAGTTGTCATCTCTAGTGGAAGGATGGATTCATACTGAAGGACTCCTGTTGTAATATTCTGGGTACAATATTATTTCTGTGCTATTCCTGGTAAGAATGTATGGCCTGGGGGCCGGTGCAGCGGCATAGTAGTTAAGCCTCCGCCTGAAGCACCAGCATCCCATGTGGGTACACCGATTCGAGTTCCAGCTGTTCAACTTCCAATCCAGCTCCCTGCCAATGTGCCTGGGAAGGCAGTGGACGATGGCCCAAGTGCTGGGGCCCCTAAACCTACATGGGAGACCCGAAAGAAACTCCCGGCTTCTGGCTTCAGATCAGCACAGTTTCAGACTTTGAGGCCATTTGGGGATTGAATCAGCAGATAGAAAATCTCAATCTCTCTCTCTCTCTCTGCCTTTCAAATAAAATAAATAAATCATAAAAAAAGAATGTGTGGCCTGAGTATGCACCCAAGGAACTATCAGATGGATCCAGACTAATTCACATTCTTTGTACTTCCAAACTGTGGCTACATGAAAGTGGAAAGTGGAAGAAACTGCTGCTAATTGAGGGAGACAAGAAACATGTCAACTAAGTGCAGTACATGATCTTGGTTTGGATCCTAGAGCAAGAAGGGATAAGAGACATTCTTGTGACTGTTAGGGATATTAGAATGAGATATTTGGAATGAATCAGATGCTAGTGCTGTATCCATGTTAAAAGTTGATTTTAGAGGACATGCATCAAAATATTGAGTGTTTGGTTCCAGACCCTGCAATAAAGCAAATAAGGTAATAAAGAAAGTCACATGATGTTTTTGGTTTCTCAGTGTGTAAAACGTTATGTTTAAGTTATATTTTTGTCTCTTACATGTGCAATAGCATTATGCATTTGAAAAACAATGTAAATACCTTAGCTTTGCTTAAAATTCTAACAATCATCTGAGTCTTCAGGGAGTCAGAATTTTCTGCATGTGGAGGGTCTCACCTTATTGTTGATGGATGCTGACTAATCATTGTGGTGGTTGCTAAAGGTTGAGGTGGCTATGGCAATTTCTTAAAATAAGGAAATAATAAGATATTTAGCACATTGGCTGACACTTCCTTTAATGAAAGATTTCACTGTGGCATACAATGTTGTTTGATAGAATTTTATTTACAGGAGAATTTCTTTTAAAATTGGAGTCAGGGTGGGCATTTGTTGCAGCAGACAATATACCATTTGAGACCCCAGCATCCCACGTCAAAGTGTGTAGGATCAAATCCCAGCTCTGTTGTTGATTCCAGCTTCCTGCTAATGCACGGCCTAAGAGACAGCAGGTGATGCTTTGAGTACATGGGTCCCTCTCACGCACATGGGAGACCCAGCTTGGGTCCTCAGCTTCTGACTTTGACCTGATCCACATTTGGCTGTTGTGGGAAATTGGAAAATTAACTTGTGGAAGGGTGATCTCTCTCAATTTGTCTGTCTCTCTGCATTTCAGATAAATAAAATACATTTTTTTAAAAAATTAGTCCTCAACTAAGTTTATGTAACAAATCCTTTGGTGTCAATTCAATAATATTCACATCTTCACCAGGAGAAGATTCCAGTGCAAGAAACCATTTTATTTGTTCTTCCATAAGAAGCAACTTCTCCTGCATTAAAGTTTTATCATGAGATTACAGCAATTCAGCCACATGTTCAGGTTCCACTTCTAAGTCTAGTTCTTACTAATTTCAACTCATCTGATGTTCCTTCCTCCATTGCAGTCATCCATGAGAGTTGGAATTAATTTCCAGATAACTGTTAATGTTGATATCTTTATCATCTCCCATGAATCATGAACATTAATGGCAGCTAAAATGGTAAATCCTTTCTAGAAGATTTTCAATTTAACTTTCACGGATACATCAGAGAAATCATCATGTATGATGCTATGGACTCGGGAGAAATATTTTTTCAATCATAAGGCTGTTAGGTCAAAGTTAAACCTTCAATCTTTGTGTTACAGATGAATGTTGTGTTGGAAGCCATGAAAACTGGGGCCTGCACTGTGGTACAGCAGATTAGGCCAGCACTGGTGATGTTGGTATCCCATATGAAAGTGCTGGTTTGAATTCTGGCTGCTTTCTTCCCATCCAGCTCACTGCTGATGAGCATGGGAAGGCAGCAGAGAATGGCCCAAACACATGGGCCCCTGTCACCCATATGGCAGACCCAGATAAGAGTTCCTAGTTTCTGGCTGCAGCCTGGGCTGGCCCTGACAGTGGAAGGCAGTTGGGGAGTGAACCAGTGAAGAGTTAAAAATTGTATATGTGTGGGTGTCAAAAGTTAAGCTTAAGCTTACAGGTTTAAACCTTCCTGGTGCAGCTGTGAAAATAAGACAGAGTAAAGTAGCACCTTGACAGTAGGGACTCCATTTTGGAGCACTTGAGACTGCATTCTGGGAAAGCACCCCCCCCCCACCGTGAGACTCTGGTCTGAAACTATAATCTCAAATAGTCGGACAATAGCAGTGCACTACACCACCCTTGGCAACGCACAAAACCCCCCTAGCATGATTGCTCAAGCTTAAAAGTAGAAAGGTTGCACCTGGGTTACCTGGGCTAATAATGAAGATGTGATTTGTCTATGTCTTAAAATCATAATTGCTGATTGTAAGATTTTAGCAACCGCTTAGCAACTGTGTATTCTCTCCCCACTCCCGATTTTGCGGTTTTTGCCTTTATAAACCCTATGCTGTAGTGCCTCACTGCTCCTCTGTCCTTGTCAGAGGGCCCCAACATGTTGGATCAATAAATTTAACCCTTTGCTGGTTGCATGAGAGAATAAGTCTCTTGGAGTCGTTCCTCGGGCAGTGGGCTTTTTCAGACCCTAACACCAGCAGATGAAAGATGTCCCTTTCTCTGTCTTCTGCCCTTCTTTCTCTTTCTCTGTCACTTTGCCTTTCAAATAAATCAAATAAAGAAGGCATAAAAACTAATTTTATTGTAAATCTTCATCACAGTTCTGGGGTGACCTGCTGCACTGCTAATAAGCAGTAATATTTAGAAAGGAATCTCATCTCCCCCACCGCCCTCCCGCGCAATGGATATTTACAGTGGGCTTAAAATATGCAGGAGATCATGTTGTAAACAGATTGTGGTCATTCAGGTTCCATCTGATGTAGCCCAGGCAGAGTAGAATCATTAGAATTTGTAAGGGCCCTGGGATTTTCAGAATGGTAAATGGCAATGGCTTCAACTTGAAGTCACCAGCTGCATTAGCCTGTAACGAAAGAGTCAGCTTGTCTTCTGAAGCTTTGAACCCAGCCACTGACTTCTCTCTGGTGGTGTTGTGGAGCGTCCTCAATGGCATCTTCTTCTAATAGAAGGCTGATTTATTTACATTGCAAATCTGTTTAGTGTAGTCACCTCTACCACTCATTATCTTAGCTAGATCTTCTGGACAATTTGCTGCAGCTTCTACATCACTTAGCATTCACCTTGCACTTTTATGTGGTAGCGATGGCTTCTTAAATTTCATGAATTAGCTTCTGATACCATCACACTTTGTTCTGCAGTTTCATCTACCTTGGCTTTCATCAAAACTTCCTGAATTAATGATTTCCAGCTTTTGATTTAAATTGAGGGATGAATAACTCTTCCTTTCACTTGAATACTTAGTGATCATTGTAGGGTTATTAATTGACCTATTTTCAATATTGTTGTGTCTCAGGGATTACAGAGGCTTAAGGTGAGAGAGAGAAATAGGGGAATAATCAGTGGGGCATCAGAGCACACACATCATTTATCAGTCAAGTTCACTATCTTATGTGGGTGCATTTCTTGGCACCAAAAACAACTACGATAGCAGCATCAAAGACCACTGATCATAGATCACTGTTATATAGTAAAAATGAAAAATTCTGAAGTATTGTGAGAATTACCAAAATGTGATGCAGAGATACAAAGTGAGCATATATGTTTGAAAAAAATGGCCTCAATAGACTTGCAAAAGACAGAAGGTCACTACAAATCTTCAATTTGTAAATCTTGCAGTATCTGCAAGGGCAACAAAGCAAAATACAATAAAACAAGGCATGCCTGTATCACATGGGACAGTACTTTTGTGTAAAATACACTATGACGTATTTACAAATTATAGAATATGATATCTGCAATGTGACCTCAAAATTATTCAGAAATAATAAAGTGTGTGTGTGCACACTTCCATGCAACATTTATTCAAAGCCTATTAGAGATGCTGTAACTGTGCACTCACGCTGGGAACTATCAACTTTGGAAACATTGAATTCCTCTTTCATTGTAAGGGGTGATTAAAAATGTAAAGTATGCTCAGAAAAAAATACCTACAACTTTTACAAAGTGACAATTAAAATGGACACAGACATCTAACATAGATTTCAAACATTATGGAAATGAAGAAACAAAAGTCAAAATACAGTAGTATAAAAGTAAAGGATTTGGGGGGAATAATGTGAGTCCAGTAAGTCTATGAAACAAGAAGAAAGATAGTGAGGGGAAGAAATGTCTGAAAATATAACTTGGAGCCAAATCATGAAAACCTGTATATTCTACACTGAAGCCATTGGACATCATTTGATGGAAGAATCGGAAGCCAATTGTAAAGCTCCTAGTGGACAAAGATGTGTCCAAATCTGCATATTATAATTCAAAAGCAGTTTAAGCATAAAAGTTGTTCATGAAATAGAAACAAGTTATTTCTTAAACAGTTTAAAATCTATTATCTTCAATTAAAATAGATAAATATATTCAATTAAAAATCTTTTCTAGGGGCTGGCACTGCACAGTGGGTTAAAAAGCCTTGGCCTGCAGCACTGGCATCCCATATGGGCACACTGGTTTCAGCCCTGGCTACACCACTTCCAGTCCAGCTTCCTGATAATGCTCCTGGGAAAGCAGCAGCAGATGGTCCAAATACTTAGGCCCTTGCACCCACATGGGAGACCTGGAAGAAGCTCCTAGCTCCTGGCTCTGGACCAACTCAGCTCCAGCCCTTGTGGTCATTTGGCGAGTGAACCAGCAGACAGAAGAACTTTCTCTCTGTCTCTACCTCTCTTTGTAACTTTGTCTTTCAAATAAATAAAATAAATTTTTCTGAAAAATCTTTTCTAAAATAAGTTAAGGGGGCTGGCACTGTGGCATAGCAGATAAAGCCACCACCTGCAGTGCTGGCATCCCATTTGGGTGCTGGTTCAAGTTCCGGTTGCTCCACTTCTGATCCAGCTCTCTGCTATGGCCTGGGAAAGCAGCAGAAGATGGACCAAGTCCTTGGATCCGTATATCCATATGAGAGACCTGGAAGAAGCTCTTGGCTTCGGATTGGCGCAGCTCCAGCTGTTGCAGCCATTTGGGGAATGAAACAGAAGATGGAAGACCTCTCTCTCTCTCTCTCTCTCTCTCTCTCTGCCTCTCTATAACTCTGCCTCTCAAATAAAATAAATAAATCTTTAAAAAAAAAGTTAAGAATAGAGAATGTAAAAATTCTTCATACCCGGGGCCGGCGCCGCGGCTCACTAGGCTAATCCTCTGCCTGCGGCACTGGCACACTGGGTTCTAGTCCCGGTCGGGGAGCCGGATTCTGTCCCGGTTGCCCCTCTTCCGGGCCAGCTCTCTGCTGTGGCCCAGGAGTGCAGTGGAGGATGGCCCAAGTGCTTGGGCCCTGCACCCCATGGGAGACCAGGAGAAGCACCTGGCTCCTGCCTTCGGATCAGCGCGGTGCGCGGCGCGCCGGCCATGGCGGCCATTGGAGCGTGAACCAACGGCAAAGGAAGACCTTTCTCTCTGTCTCTCTCTCTCACTGTCCACTCTGCCTGTCAACAAAAAAAAAAAAAAAAAAAAAGGAAAAAAAATTCTTCATACTCAGAATCTGCAAGTACCCAAAGATCACACAGGTGTAGCACTTTAAGAATGAATATGATTTTTAAGAATAGCAATGCTGCCTAGTATATCTCAAAAATATAAAAATGTTAATTTATGCTTTTTAATATGACAGAGAAGAGCCATTTTTAAATTCAAACTGGAATTCTGCCTCCCCTGAGAAGACATTCGGAGAAAAGAAAAATCAACATGGATAAGAAGTGAAGAGCTTAAAGTTCTTAATAAAATTATGTGTTGAGACAAAATCAGTGTTTAAATCTTTGAAAAATTATTTGAGTGGCCTGTTAATGGTTGCAGCACGCATGTGTTTAGTAGCAATCTATAATTCACCAGTTGTTGGAAGTTGGAACAGAAGAGTTGAATGAGATATGTCGCTCCCCCTCTTCGTGGAGGAACGACACTAAACCCTGCGTTGTTCTTTTGTCTGCTCGGCCCTCCCCGGGTTTGCTGCTGGTTCTTCCCGGGTTGGCTACCGTCCCTTCCACCTCCGTGGAAGGGCGGTTCCCTCTAGCCACATTCCCCACTTCCGCAGGGGAGCGGCACACCGCCGGCCGGCTCTCTCGGGGGCTGCACAGGTGTTCCTCAGGTGTTCCTGATGCATGTTGTCTCTCTCCTCCTTTATAGTCCTCTTCCACCAATCCCAACTCTGCTACCCACACGCCGAGCACGCTGCTCTCCTCCAATCAGGAGCAGATCCTACAGTTTATTGGTTGAACTGGAGGCAGCTGTGTAGAAGCTGTTTCTCCCTTCTCAGCGCCATATTGTGGGAGAGCAGATGCATAGAATAAGTCTTAATTCCAGTAACTTAGTCTAGTCCGGGTTGCTCCCCACAGAGATACACAAAAGCTATGTAAGTATCAGTCTGGGGGCAGGGAAGCTCAAAGGAGTATCCTAAATTGCAACACAATGAGGGGGCATGCTGGGAAAAAAAAAAAAAAAAAACCAGAAAGTAGGCAAATAGAGAAAAGCAATAAGGTAAAAAAATAGGTTCTTTGAGGGAAAATAATTAAAGTGGTAATTAGGTAGTAAAGAGAGAAATTAAAAAAAAAAAAAAAAAAACAAAACTTATCACCAGCATCAGGTGTAAAAGAGGCATATTACTAACAATTTCACAAAAATTAAAAATATGACAAAATGATGTTTTAGACAAATTTATGCCACTAAAACCATAACTTAGAGAAAACAAAATCCTTGAAAAATATAATTTACCAAATTCAATACAAGAAAAGTTGGAATAAGGAGCTCTAAATTGACCTTCACTCACACACACACACACACACACACACACACACACACTCAGGCCTGAGAGGTTTCATTAGTATATCCTATCATTGAAGGAAGAAATAATATCTATATCATACATTGTTTTTCTGAAAATAAAGGCAAAGGAATCAACTTCCCAAGTTACATGAGACCAACATACCCTTGATCATAAAACATGACAAAGCATTACAAGAAAATTCCCAGTTAATATGCTTTATGACCATAATCACAAAAGTCACTAACAAAATATTGGCAAACTAAATCAATCAAAAATAGAAAGGCCATTGTAATTGAGGCTCTTGCTAGGGAAACTAGGCAAAGACAGAAATAAAAGGTACTCAGATTAGAAAGGAAGGAGTATGGAAATCACTATGGTAATTCCTGAAATGATGAAATGCAACATGATCATGTGACCCAGCAATTCCAAGTACTGCAGAGTACTGAAAACAGATGTCCAAACAAACCTTATATACAAATCTTTTTCTCTATGTGCAACAGAATTATTCAAACAGTGAAAAGGTGAAAACACACTGACTGTGCTTCAGCTAATAGGTGGATAAACAAATGTCATAGCCACTCAAGAGGATGTTATTTGGTAAGAGAGGGGATGAAATTTTGATACACAGTGCAGTATTATGAAATACATTGTTTTTAAGTGAAATAAGCCACCTACGAGCACCACATATTGTACGTCTCCACTTGAATAAAAGGTTCAAAATAGGGGAATCTACAGAGAAAGAAGAGCACCCATTTTAAAGTCTATTATGTAAAAAGATTAATCTTTCATGCCAGGTGTAGTTTATTCCAGGTATGCTAGGTTGATTTAACATATGAAAATCAATGCAATTCACAGTATAAACAGAAAAGGATGAAAATCGTATCAACCCAGTTGAAGCAGAAAACATATTTTACAAAACTCAACACTCATTCATGATAAAAACTCTCAAACCACAAACAGAAGGGAATTTCTCTGACCTAATAAATATCAAAACTACAGTTTCTACCACACTTAATGACAAAACATGAATACTTTCTCCTTAGGAACAGGAATATGGCAAGGATGTCCAGTCTCACAACTTGTGTTCACCATTGCATGGGAAGTACATCAAGTGTATAAGAAACAGAAAAGCATAAATATTGGAAAGAAAAAACTAAACTGACAAATTCAAAACAATCCTTTAAAAAGAATAATAAATTTGGGCAATTTGTACTACAGGATTTCAAAGCCCATTGTAGAACTGTGACAACCAATGCAATGTGCTATTGCTATAGGAAAGAAATGTAGATGAATTAAATAGAGAATTAAGTGTGAGATAAATAAATCTTTCTTTATGAAGTACCCAGACAGGTATTTTGTTATAGCAACAGTAAACAGACTAATACACTAACTCTACAGAGTACAGAATTAAACAATATGTCTTTGACCAAACTGATGGTCAAGGAAAGTCAGAAAATATTCAAAATAGCAATTGTTTATGTAGTCAGCAGTTCTGTACAGTCGCTCATCTACAATCATTTAAATCTGCTTTCCTTAAAGCCTAAAGAAGGAGATAATGGGAAAGAATAATGCTACAGTCTACAAATCCTAGGATTTGTATTAAAAACATTTGTCATTTTTCAGCTGCTTCTCATCTGAATTCTTTCTGTATGCTTGTGAAATTTCAGCCTTCGCCTGCGGAAACTCCGGAGTCCTATATTTGCTTTCATGGGCTCCATTGTCTTGAGGGCTCAATCTGCATCCTTCCTGGGCACTGACATGGGAGGAAGTGAGAAAAGAAGCAGGCAGTGTAGAATTCATTCTGGCAGTAATAGTGGCGGTAAGTTTGAGAACCCCATCAAAGCGGCAGAAAGGAGGTCATCCTGACGCCAAGGTAAGCAGCAGGCAATCCAAGGTCAGGAGAATGGGACGCACAAACCATTTACCTGGTGTTTGGTGGCAGCAGAAAAAGTATTCTCACCACTGGAGATCTGTAGTATAATTTTAGCTTCAAAGCTACGTACTTTACTTTATCCTGCCTGCCCAACTGTTTTTAGCCTTTTCTCCAATGTTCCAAATTATTCTGTGAGCTACTCAATATCCTTTCAACAAACTCCTTTTCCACTTAATCATCCAGAGTTGGCAATAAGAACTCTGATGGAAAAATAATAAATGTGCTCTAACACAGAATAACAGAAATAATGCTTCTCTTAGTTAAATTAGATTTTATAAATAAATCCATAGAATGTATTTGGTTTTTTACAAAAAAAAAAAACTTCTCAACAGCAACTAGTAAAAATTTTTTATTAATACAAAGAGAATAGATTTCATGTTTTTCATAGATACAATACTAAGATGATAACCATATTTACCTTCCTATCCTCTTCCTCCCTCAACCTCCCTCTCTCCTTCCTTCTTTTTAATCTTTGTAAAAACATAATTTTAATTTACTTTATAATCACAGGCTTAATGCACCACTAACCACAATAGTCAGCAAGTAAAAAGTAGAAAGACCACTGTTCCACAGGACTGCTTTTTAAAGTATTTTCATAACTAATGCTATGCTCTAAAGGGGAAACATTTTCAAAACACCTATTGGAAAAAATTGGACTTCTCCCATAATAATGTACCCCATGGATGGCTGAGTTTCAATGGGAATGCCTTAAAATTATGATATTATTTATTAAGTAGAAACAAACACTCTCATAACCAACTTTCAAGGGATCATATTCTGCATGTGACTGAAGCCGTCTTCCTGGGATGTGTTCTGGAAGATGCTGTCCTTTTCTGTTCTACTCTAAGAGCTCAGGGACTTGCTGAGCATCAACATTTCCTTATCAGTTGTGAATGTGTCAGCCACAATTTGTATTGAGTCTACTTTATATTCATTCACATTTCCCCCTACATAAACTCTGTGTAAGGAATTTCATGGACTTACTCTATGCTATATGAACTAATACTTTAATTTTCCGTTCCATTATTTTGTACTATCGGATTTTGTGAGTATACATTTGTTTGTAATTGTCTTTTGAAGAAACAATGTATATAGTCAGATAATTTTTTCCCTATCAAGACTTTAAAAAAAAAAAAGATTTATTTGAAAGGCAGAGTTAGAGAGAGAGGGAGAAACACAGAAAGAGAGAGTCCATATGCTAGTTAACTCCCCAATAGCCACAACTGCCAGAGCTGAGTCAGGCTGAAGCCAGAAGCCATGAACTTCATCCAGGTTTCTCATGTGGGTGGCAGACGCTCACCTACTTGGGCCATTTTCTGCTGCTTTGCTAGGTGCATTAGCAGGGAGCCAGATTAGAAATGGAGCAGCTGGGACTCAGTGCTCACACAGGACGTGGGAGTATTGCAGGCGGCAGCTTAACCTGCTGTGCCACACATAGGGACCCTTATGAAGGCTTCTTTATAGTTAATCTTCATTAGTCCAAGCAAAATCTGACCTTTGTGTTTCTAGTTGCCCACTTTTTGCTCTTCATTTTTCATTCCAATGCTCATAGCCCTTCCTATTTGAAACTCATTCATTCCATGTTTAATGTAAGCATCTTAGAAAATCACAGTTGGTTTATGTAAATGCTGTACTAAATTTACCTAAATTGCAGTGTGATGTGGATTTCACTGTTTCTTGCCTCGCTTTCATGAAGATGACATTTAGTGGTGACAAAAGACAAGTTTACATGTAGAAGAAGACAACAATTTCAGGTAAATGCAATAAGTAAACATGGTGATTCAGTACTGCCTGAGTTACTTTATGAAGGGTGGTCTCTTCTGAGAATGTGTTGAGCTGAACTGAAATGTGTTAAATACAATGTTATCAAGAGCATTCAGATAGAGAAAACATGAGGCAGGAAAGGATGGGATCAGGGAGGGTGAATTCTATTGCAGAACCACAAGGAGCCAGTGGAAGGTTACAATAGCAAGAGAACTATGCAGTTTTTATTAAAAAAAAAAAAAAACTAACTCAAGATGCTTTGAAAAAATCAACTAGAGGAATGATCAGACACCAGGGAAATCAGTGAGGAGATCATCTTGTGCACAGGAGATGTGATGATGACTTAAATGATCATTGGATGGAGACAGGAGTTTGTAATGCATGTTGCCAAAAGAGGAGAGTTTCACAAATTTCCAAAATGGGATTATAGTCAATTGTTTCAAATGCCACAGAGCTTAAGTAAATGCATGCAGGAAAGAGGGTACTGGGTTTGACAACTTGGAAGTTGTTGGTAACAGAGAGGTTAAGTTTGGAGGTTATTTTTGTTGAAAAAAGAAAGGAGATTTCTCACCAAGAATACCAGATTCTACCCTCTTCTACTTTCTTCCAAGAATCCCCTGAAAATGACAGCAAATATATAATAGAGTTTCATATATTCTTAAGGAGAAAGAGTGAGAGAGGCTCCCTGACAACACCATTTTGAAGCCTGGAAAGCACATTAATTAGTATAAGTGTCAACAGGATGGACAAAGGTTAATGCAAAGCAAGCAAGAGTGAAAGCAGAGAAGTAATCCAGGTTGCCCAGCAGGACACAGAAAGGATCAGAAAACCACAGTACCTGATGCCTCACGCCGGGAGGGAGAGGTTGGGTTCTCAACAGAATTGGCTATCAGTCTAGGTTCCAGTGAGTTAGACCAGCCAGTTTTCCCCAACACTCAAGCATAGACCTTGAGATTCATTCACAGGAGAGAGTGAAACAGAGGGCCTCTCAACCAGCAGACACCAGCACAGGTGAAGACAGGGGTCTTGTATTGAAAATGCACATTGGCGCCGGCACTCCGGGTTCTAGTCCCAGTTGGGGCGCTGGATTCTGTCCTGGTTGCTCCTCTTCCAGTCCAGCTCTCTGCTGTGGCCCGGGAGTGCAGTGGAGGATGGCCCAAGTGCTTGGGGCCTGCACCTGCATGGGAGACCAGGAGGAAGCACCTGGCTCCTGGCTTTGGATTGGCGCAGCACGCCGACCATAGCGGCCATTTTGGGGGTGAACCAACTGAAAAGGAAGACCTTTCTCTCTGTCTCTCTCTTTAACTCTGCCTGTCAAAAAAAAAAAAAAAAAAAAAAAAAAAAAAGGAAAAAGAAAATGCACAGCTTGTTCCCTTCACCTAGGAACAACTGAGCTTACTCCCTCCAGGCACTGACTGAAAGATTTCCTCCTGGGAGCAAACTTACTATTTTCTTTTCCAGTGCGAAGGCCCCAGTTAGGATTGTCTCACACTATATAGCTTTTCAATAAATATTTGATGCCCTTCTGTTATACATAATTAGTCAATTTGAGAATCACCAGACATTTCAGGGAAGCATCTTTATGAAACACAGAGTATAACCAATAGGGAAAAAATAAGCTAAATAAATAAATGGCAGCAGCTTGGAGGAAACAGACTTTACAAGTAGCTGAAAATGTAACTGAACACTTACAGGATGGGCATCTGGCACAAGTCACCACTTGGGACTCCTGCATCACTTATCAGAGGGTTTGAGTACTGGCTCCTTCACTTCAGATCCAGCTTCTGGCTAACACCCAAGCTGGGAGGCAGCAGATGATAGCTCAAGTACCTGGGTCTTTGTCACCATGAGGGAAACTCAGCTTGAGTTCTGGGTTCCTGGTTCTGACTGGCCCAACTCTGGCTGTTGTTGACATTTGGAGAGTGAGCCGGTGAATGGAAATTCTCTTTCAAATACAAGTGATAATAAATAAATAAATGAAAAAGTAAATAAATAATTGGAAAGAAATCTACCATTTATATTAGAAAGATAAAAAGAAGAACTGGTACTGTGGTACAGGTTAATCCACCTGCAGTGCCAGTTCAAGTCCCGGCTGCTCCTCTTCCCATTCAGCTCTCTGCTGATGGCCTGGGAAAGCAGTGGAAGATGGCCCAAGTGGTTGGGCCCCTGCACCCACATGAGAGAATGAGAGGAGACTCCTGGCTCCTGGCTTCAGCTTGGTACAGTTCTGGCCATTGCAGTCATTTGGCGAGTGAACCAGCAGATGGAAGACCTTTCTCTCTCTCTCCCTCTCACTGTCTGTAACTTTACTTGTCAAATAAAAACTTTTAGAAAAAAGATAAAAACAAAAAACATTCATAAAATAACAGAGCTGTATACAAGAAGCATTCAGAGAACAAGAATGTGCTCTTAGAAATTACAAATGACAGAAATAAGAAACTCATGGCCGGCGCCACAGCTCACTAGGCTAATCCTCCGCCTGCGGCGCCAGCACGCTGGGTTCTAGTCCCGGTCAGGGCGTTGGATTCTGGTTGCTCCTCTTCCAGTCCAGCTCTCTGCTGTGGCCCAGGAGTGCAGTGGAGGATGGCCCAAGTGCTTGGGCCCTGCACTCGCATGGGGGACCAGGAGAAGCACCTGGCTCCTGGCTTCGGATCAGCGCGGTGCGCCGGCCACAGTGCGCTGGCTGCAGCAGCCATTGAGGGGTGAACCAACGGAAAAGGAAGACCTTTCTCTCTATCTCTCTCTCACTGTCCACTCTGCCTGTCAAAAAAAAAAAAAGAAAGAAAAAAAAAGAAAAGAAAAGAAAGAAGAAACTCAATAAAAAGCTTAGAGAATTATATGAAGAATATCTTCTGGAAAATAGACAGATATGTATAGTATGGTGTAGGCGAGTGAAGCTGCTCTCCTAAATAGATTGGTAGATTAGTATATCAGGACCTGTTACAAGATTTCCAGAAAGAAACTAAGAACGGAAAAGAGACAAAATTCATGGGGCTGGTGCTGTGGCATAGCAGGGTAAGTAGCCACCTGCAGTGCCAGCATCCCACATGGGTGCCAGTTCAAGTCTCAGCTGCTCCACTTTCAATCTAGCTACCTGCTATTGTGCCTGAGAAAGCAGTGGAAGGTGGCCTAAGTACTTGGGCTCCTGAACTGAGAGGGAGACCTGGAAGAAGCTTCTGGATTAAGACTGGCCCAGCTCCAGCCATGGCGGCCATTTGGTGAGTAAACCCGCAGGTGGAAGATATCTCCCTGTCTCTGCCTCTGCCTTTCTGTAACTCTGCCTTTCAAGTGAATAAATAAATCTCAAAAAAGAAATTTTCAGAAAAAGAAATATTCAAAAAAGGAATATTCAGAAAAAATATTCAAAATTCAAAAATATTCAGAAAATGCCTCAGAATTTAAAGACATGAGTATTTAAAGAGCAAAAGCAAAATATATTGTAACATAAGGTTTATGAATGAATTTTCAGAACACTGGGGCAAATAGAAAATCTTTAAGTATTCAGCAAGGAAAAAATAAGACCACTAACAAAAGATCAAGAATCAGTGGAGATTTCAATACCGGAATTTAAAAGAAAATGAGGCAACACTTTTTTTTTTTTTTTTTTTGACAGTCAGAGTTAGACAGTGAGAGAGAGAGACAGAAAGGTCTTCCTTCCATTGGGTCACCTCCCAAATGGCTGCTACAGCTGGCGCACTGTGCCGATCCAAAGCCAGGAGCCAAGTGCTTCCTCCTGGTCTCCCATGCGGGTGCAGGGCCCAAGCACTTGGGCCATCCTCCACTGCACTCCCTGGCCACAGCAGAGAGCTGGCCTGGAAGAGGAGCAACCGGGACAGAATCTGGCGCCCCAACCGGGACTAGAACCCAGGGTGCTAGCACTGCAGGCAGAGGATTAGCCTAGTGAGCTGGGGCGCCGGCCAAGGCAACACTTTCAAAGTTAAAAAAAAAGAGATGTCCAACCAAGAAATATATATTGAATTTTCCTGCCAAGTGTGAGGAAAGAATAAAGGTATTTCAGAAATAAAAACCAGAAAAAAAAGTGTGCACCTTGGATCCATTCCCAGATAATGGTACAACAGAGTCCTCTCAAAATAGGAAATAAACTAAGAAAGAAGAAGGCATAGAACTCATGAAAACAGGAGACCCAATATGAGAGAGGAACATGAATAATTCCAAAATGATGGTGAATCTGTCATCCCAGCATGACAAGTGTTTGGGTAAAGAAGTGGGTGCAAATAATTTTTAATGCTTATTTTTTATTTATATTCATCAACTTGAAATGCAGAGCAAGGTTGGGGAGAGAGGTATCATCTATCTGTTGGTTCACTCCTCAAATATCAACAACAGCCAGAGCTTGGTCAGATGGAAGCCAGGAGCCAAGAGAGCCAACTGGGTCCATCATGGGGTTGCAGAGGCCTAAGCACTTGAGCTGTCATCTGTTGCCACCCAGGATGCATTAGCAGGAACCTGGATCAGAAGCAGGAGCCAGGACTTGAATGGGCATTCCAATAGGGGATGTAAGCATCCCAAGTAGCAGCTTAACCCACTGCACTTCAATGCCCATCCCCAAATAATTTCATTTATCCAGGATTTTGGATTTTCCAGGTAAGCATGATGGAAAAATGGATACATGAATTGAGAGTAGAAGAGAACTTATAATGAGGATACATTGAAACAAGTCTCCATAAGAAGATAAGTATAGACTGGAGGAAAGTGACAGCTGGTAAATTGCAAAACCCATTGTTTGGAGGTCTCAAAAAGGTAGGAAAAAGTTCTGGAAGAGGGCTACAATAAAAGAACTTGGATGGAAGATGGTGGTTGGAGAGTTTAAAGTAATCACAATTTCAGAAAAGAAATGGTTACTAGTGATAGCAAGGGAGTGTGTGATTGAAGGAAGCCCATGGGGTGGTCTGTAAATGCTGGCTAGAGTCACTTACATGGATAATGAAGCTGCCCATGAAGATGTCAGAAGTAGGGTGATAAAGAAAATCATACAGAAATTATTCTGTTAATGGAGGGAATGAGTTAAGAGAAATATCCTACAGAATAATAGTTGATGGTTGCCTGAAGAAGTAGAAGATAATATATCCACATGACATACTTCAAATAAGCCGGAGCATTTTGGAAGGAGGAACTTACCTATTCCAGATCCTTGTATTTGAAATACAAGAGAAATGATGAAAAACAACCTCAACAATACAGTAACTCTCCACAGAACCAGAAGAGGTAGCATTAGGTCTGCAGTTTCAGTGAAGGCAAAGCAATGAGTGGAACTTTCATATAAGAGTTTTCTGATCAACAAAGAAGAGTAAAAGTTGGCAGAGTAGAAGTTGATATGAGAGTGGAGACAGACCAATTTAGAGATATACAGAGGATGTAGGAGCTGCCAGAGAGTATAACAACAGTAACGGATGATACAAAGTCACTGACTTACAGTGGTGCTTGAAGTAAAAAGGGATGCAAAGTTTGTTGAAGGCCACCACAGTCAACTCACGGAACCCTAGACATTGTTCAGTGGGTAGTCTGTCTATTCCATGTGTGGTCTCTGGGCCAGCCACCAAGGTACCATGAACACAGGCTGTACCCTCAGGATTAATGAATCAGAATCTATAGGCAAAGAATATCCTCAGGTATGTGCAATAAAGTTTAAGAAAGGTATTATTATTTTTTAAAGATTTACTTATTTATTTATTTGAAAGAGTTACACATAGAGAGAAGGAGAGGCAGAGAGATAAAGAGGTCTTCCTTCCACTGGTTCACTTCCCAATTGGCTGCAATGGCTGGAGCTGTGCCAGTTCGAAGCCAGGAACCAGGAGTTTCTTCCAGGTCTCCCACATGGGCGCAGAGGCCCAAGGACTTGGGCTATCTTGTATTGATTTCCCAGGCCACAGCAGAGAGCTGGATAGGAAGTGGAGCAGCCAAGACTCGAACCAGTGCCCATACTGGATGCTGGCACTGCAGGTGGCAGCTTTACCCGCTATGCCACAGTGCCAGCCCTGGTAAGTGTTAATTATTTACCTGTAAAATATGATGGCTCTATTTTCTCCTGTGTCTGGCAGTAGACCCACCAGAAGCTGCGAGTGTAGACTATCATGGAATTGTCTTCCTCCAAAACATCATTATGTCATGACACCTCACTGATGACATTACTAGACTGTGACCTTCTTGAAAACAGATACTATTTTGTATTAGTCCCTCATGCCTAATATTCCTAAAACACAAAATATATTTCCTAAATATTGAAAACTGGAGAGGAAGAGTGACTAAATGTGCAGAAGAAATCTCTTCTCCAGCACAATGTGATTATGGCTTAAGATTTGGAAAAGGCAATTAAAAACAGAAACCCATAAAAAAGGACACCAAATATTTCAACTCACACCTATATTGCATACATATTAATTGCTTTAGGAATACTATTAGGTCGGTGCCGCGGCTCACTAGGCTAATCTTCCACCTGCGGTGCCAGCACCCTGGGTTCTAGTCCTGGTTGGGGCGCCAAATTCTGTCCCGGTTACTCCTCTTCCAGTCCGGCTCTCTGCTGTGGCCCGGAAGGGCAGTGGAGGATGGCCCAGGTCCTTGGGCCCTGCACCCACATGGGAGACCAGGAGGAAGCACTTGGCTCCTGGCTTTGGATCGACGCAGCATGCCGGCCATGGCGGCCATTTGGGGGATGAACAACAGAAAAAGGAAGACCTTTCTCTCTGTCTCTCTCACTAACTCTGCCTGTCAAAAAAATAAAGAAAGAAAATGCTGTTAACTAGTGTCTGAGAGTCCTACACCTTTCCTGCACAAATCGCACTAAAAAAGGCATTGTCTTATGATATTTTTACTGTCTTTAAGTAAATTGTGAATCTTCCTGGATAATTTTTTCCTTATCTTTTACAGTTCTTATCCACCCATGACTTGGCATTTTTAAATGACTTTTTTTTTTCTGGGGCCAGTGCCATGGCATAGTAGGTTAAGCCTCCACCTGTGGCACCAGCATCCCATATGGGTGCTGGTTTGTGTCCCAGCTGCTCCTCTTCTGATCCAACTCTCTGCTAATGCTCCTGGGAAAGCAGCAGAAGACGGCCCAAGCGCTCAGGCCTGCACCCATGCGGGAGACCTGGAAGAAGTTGCTGCCTCCTGGCTTCAGATCAGCCCAACTCTCGCCGTTGCAGCCATTTGGGGAGTGATCCAGTGGATGGAAGACCTCTCTCTGCCCCTCCCTCTCTTTGTCTGTAACTCTGTGTCTCAAATAAATGAAGCTTTAAAAAAAAAATGAAGCCAAAATTGACAAATGGGATTACATCAAGCACTGCAAAAGAAACACTCAGCAAAGAGGCAACTGACAGAATGGGAGAAAATATTTGTAAACTATGAAAATGATGAAGGTTAATATCCAGAATCTATAAAGAGCTGAAGAAATTCAACAACAAAACCAACGATTCAGTTAAGAAATGGACAAAGGACTTGAACAGGCATTCTTCAAGAGAGGAAATTCAAATGGCTAACAGACATTTGAAAAAATGCTCAGTATCACTAGCCATCAGGGAAATGCAAATCAAAACCACAGTGAGGCTTCACCTCACCTTCTTAGAATGGCTCTCATGCAGAAATCAACAAACAAAGGTTGGCAAGGATGTAGGGGAAAAAGTACCCTAATCCACTATTGGTAGGAATATAAATTAGTGCAGCCACTGTGGAAGACAGTATGGAGATACCTCAGAAATCTGAATATAGACCTACCATATGATCCAGTCATCCCACTCCAGGGAATTAACCCAAACCAAAAGAAATCAGCATCTGGAAGAGTTATCTACACCCCTAGGTTTATTGCAGCACAATTCACAATAGCTCAGATATAGAATCAACCCAGATGTCCATCAACTGAAGATGTCCGTCAACTGAAGACTGGATAAAGAGATTTTGGTATATATACACTATGGAGTACTAATCAGGTGTTAAAAAAAAAAAGAAATACTGTCTTTTGCAACAAAATAAACACAACTGGAAACCATTTTACTTATTGAAATAAGCCAGTCCTAAAAAGACAGATATCACATGTTTTCCCTGATCCAAGATAACTTATAGAGTACCTGAAATATAATGCACTGGAGTGAAATGGACATTTTGAGATTCAATGATTGTTGATAGCTCTTGTCTCTTCTGTTGAACTCTTCTACTTAGTGTAGGGTTAACTTTATGATCAATAAGTAAACTGAAAGTATATCTTTATAAAAATTAAGAGTGGGAATGTGAGAGGGAGGAGGAGGAGGGTTAGAGCATGTATGGGAGGGAGGGTAGTGGGGAAAGTATCACTATGTTCTTAAATCTATATATATGAAACACATGAAACTTGCATAACTTAAATTTTTTTAAAAAATTACTTTTTTCTAGATTTTCGTAAGAATTGAACTTGGTTTTCCCAGAAATAGCTCTCTATAGTTTTACACTTTTTTTGATGGTTAGCACAGTACTTGTTACATTGTCTAACAGCAAAACCATTCTCTGGTAATGCAGAGCCTTAACAAAATTCATCATCATTGGTAATAGGCAATTTTATTTTATTTCTTGTTTTCTCCTATAGTTAATTGTGTGGTCATGATTCAGTTTCAATGAGCCTATTCTGCTGACCTAACGAGGGATGGCAGTACAGTTTATCCATCCAGGGTTCTCAGGTCTTGGTTCTGAAAGCAACATGCCAGGTCTTCTGTAGCAACTAGACCATTCGCCACAGCAGCTTCAAATTGAGCAAGAATTTCACAATTTCACACTTGAGTGCCTTCAAATTTCTCAGGTGGACAGCTGCCAGGCTCCATAAATACCACCCTGTTAGCATGGTTCCAAAACTCAGATTTTTCAAAGGCACCACTCACCCTAATGGGCCAATCCTTAATGAAATTAGTTGTAAGACATTTGAGCAACAGCCAGAGGCTCCTATAATCAAGTAAGCAGAACTTGCCCTGTGAATGAATTTTATTCAGTCATAATAAAATCAGTCTAATCTAAATACAAAGTGTCTTCAACAAGTTAAAAAATTCATATTACAAAAAACTATAAATAGGATTTCAAATGATCTTTGCATCCTTATCTTTTAATTATATTTTCTATGAACCTTTGGAAGTATCCATCTAGATTTCAGTGATGATGACATGACTGAGCCATGGAGGAACATCGAGTTTTTAAAAGTCATTTATAACACATGTTGGAGAAGTTTGCTTTTAGAGCAACGACAAGCTCTAAGGGCAGTATTTGCTCATGGTTGTTCACATCTTGAGGATCAAGTTGAGAAACAGAAATTAAACAAGTGGGCACTAGAATATATTTAGTTATATCTATATTGGAGATATGTCTTTACATATCAAATATGAATAGCGAGCTCATCATAAGATATAACATCCCACTTACCTTCACTATTTCCAAAATATTTTTCTTTCTGTCTCACAAGACATAGCTCAAAGGCAATGAGAAATCTTACTCTGTCTACCATAACTTCTGATACAAAATTAGGTATACAATAACTATGAGTTGAGTTGAAATGAAAGGTGGCATAGGAATCAATTAGAAAATGAGTTTTTTTAAATGCAACTTCAAAGTTACAGAAAATAAGATGGGGCCAGTAAAGTACAACTGAGGCTCTGCAAAGTTTAAAATATGAAGGCAATCAAATTTTAACTTCTGGAATAAAAACACGAGATATAAAAACATATATACATAGTCATTTTATATATATTTATATATTTTATATATTTAATTATATATACATATAATGACAACAGAGCTAAATTTTCTAAGCATCAATTTAAAAATTACTATCAGATGCTCAAAGAATATTAGAAATTAGTATAAAAAGTTCTAAATATCTAACATAGAATCTCCCCTATTCTCCAATCTTTATGCCATTACTCTCAAGCATTTGAATTTTACATAAGAACCATCAAGTAGCCCTATAATTGCTTAAAATTGAATATATAAAATTCATTGTGGCCCCACATTTTACCAATTATAGATTTTACACAAAAGAGGAAAAAAGTTAATCAGATGATTACAATAGTGTTCAAGATTTTTTATTGTGTTTTCCAAATAGATAAAAATAAGGTTTTTAGATGAAAAAACATTACCAAGACAATCTATAATTGAATCAGTAACAAATAAAATTTAGCTTTATATGAGTCAAGTATTCTGCATTTGAAATTCAATATCACAAACATTCAAGATTAGTGAATTTTGGTAAGAAAAAAGACTAGCAGAAAGGAAAAGGATACCTTTTCAACAGAAGGTAATTTATAAATTTTTTTTTTAATCTTTTAGTTGCTTTGGGAAGACATCCAGTATAGTTACTTAAGAAAACTCTTTAAGGAAGACTTAAGTGTATCAAGTAGTGTGAGCTTCAGACTAAAAAATATTTTAAAATTTGCCAAGAAATTTAAGTGTTAAAATATTCTTATTATTCAATTTCTTATTTAAGGAAACATTTGACAGACAAGTAAATAAATGGCAAAAAATGTTTACTTGCATTTTAAAATAATAAATTCTATAGCTATAAAAATTTCCTGGTTTATACACAAAGGTCAATGTTTGACCTTCATTGATCCATTTCAATATAGTTAAAAAAATACAGTATCAAATATTTCTCCTTGCCCCCCAAAAAACTAGAGGAAATATTTTAAATTGTGAGCATGTGACTATAACTATGCATATCCTCAAGTGCAAAAAACACCCAAATATCACTTTACTTGAAAAATTATTTTCTTCATACTGTAAACATCTCTTCCCCTAGCTCTGGACACTTCAAAATAATCTTTGGTATTACTAGTTATTGTGCTTTGAAACAGAAAGTTACAGGATTTCTGCAGCAGTGCTACATAGACATTTTAGATATAAATAAGAAAAATGCACTTGGAATAAGTTACGATTAGCTGCTTTTGCATAATTTTCAAAACTACAGTGTATGCCTCATCACAGTTTTATGAGAAAGAACATCTCCATTCCAACTCCTTAATTTTAAGGAACACTTATTCGTTTTGGTTAAAAATCCACTTTTGGAGTAGATCTGATGGATTGCATGACACTAAGCTTGGATGTTCTCCATTTGCTGAAAGGCACATTTTAAAATGCGGATTATACAGAAGTTGATCCTAGAATGAAAGGAAACACACATTAGTTTCAAGACTCATAGTTAATTGATAATCATGAAAATGACTTTATGGTGTTATCAAAACTTGTCTCTGGGCCGGTGCAGCGGCTCACTTGGTTAATCCTCTGCCTGCGGCGCCGGTACCCGGGGTTCTAATCCCAGTTGGGGCACCAGATTCTGTCCCGGTTGCCCCTCTTCCAGTCCAGCTCTCTGCTGTAGCCCGGGAAGGCAGTAGAGGATGGCCCAAGTGCTTGAGTCCTGCACCCGCATGGGAGACCAGGAGGAAGCACCTGGCTCCTGGCTTTGGATCGGTGCTGCCGCCGGCCGTAGCGGCCATTTGGGAGGTGAACCAACGGAAGGAAGACCTTTCTCTCTGTCTCTCTCTCTCACTGTCTAACTCTGCCTGTCAAAGAACAAACAAACAAACAAAAACTTGTCTCTGATGCAAACACCGCCATTGATGTCACTACTCTTTAACATAAAAAACCATATAACTAAACAGAAGTGTCATTAAATAAGGCTTGAATCCAGTTTTCCAACAAGAAGTACCCCATTGATATATCAGTGGTAAGCTCTTAAAAATCTCAATTGGTGAATGACAGATAGTCTTATGGCATTCTAGTGTAGCGTAAAACAATTTTAGGTAAGAATTGTCATGTATTCCCTTAACTCTAGACTCATGAAAAAGTTTGAAACAGGAGAGGAAAAAATTAGTTGCTTTAAGTGATAAACAACTAATGATTTTTTTTTCTCTGCCAGAAAAAAATTGTGACTATTATAAAAAGCATAGTAAGAACTCAAAAAAGTAAAAAATGTACACAATTATTTATAATTCATAGAAGTGTTGATCTGTATAAACAATATTTCAAACCAAGCAACCTAAACACTAACTTTGCTTCTAAGGTTTTTTTTTTTTTTTTTTTTTTTTTTTTTTTTTTTTTTTTGACAGGCAGAGTGGACAGTGAGAGAGAGAGACAGAGAGAAAGGTCTTCCATTGCCATTGGTTCACCCTCCAATGGCCGCCGCAGCCGGCGCGCTGTGGCCGGTGCACTGCGCTGATCCGATGGCAGGAGCCAGGTACTTCTCCTGGTCTCCCAGGCCGGTGCAGGGCCCAAGCACTTGGGCCATCCTCCACTGCACTCCCTGGCCACAGCAGAGAGCTGGCCTGCAAAAGGGGCAACCGGGACAGAATCCGGCACCTCGACCGGGACTAGAACCCGGTGTGCCGGTGCCGCAAGGCGGAGGATTAGCCTAGTGAGCCACGATGCTGGCCTCTAAGGGTATTTAATTCATAGATATATTCCCTTGTCATATGGGCAGACAAAGAATAATTAAGTTAATAAAGGTTTAGAATTCTGATAAATAACATTAATGGACTATGTGTCATGGGTCTTCTCAGATAAGCAATGATAGCTCATCACAATAATTAAGTGAAAGGGTGAATTAATGGCAAGAAGTACCTTCTGGATCTCCCAGATCTGTTCTCCAGTGACAACTGTGTTGTGACCTTTGTAGGTGCAGGCCTTCAGCTGAAGGTTACCTGGAGCAGCATGAAGACATAATTCCTTCTGGATGTTGTGCCGGATTTCATTTTGAGCAGAGTATTCAAAGTACTATGGAACAAAAAGTGCTGTTACTGACAAAAGCACCCCAGTGAGCTCCATTGCAAAACAGAAAAGCATTCAGCAACTCCCAGTATAAATAAGACAAAATAAGACAGCAAAAAGTGGTTATTCAAAATAAAAGTGGAGATTTTACGATTGAACATGTTATGGTCGACCTTCAGCCAGTCACCTTCAGGTGGTTACTTAACAAGCTATTATTGTCTTCCTCACCATACCAGATAGCAGAAGCTATCATGTAAATGGAGGCTAGCATTAGCACAATGCAAAAAAGGGCCTAGAAGTTGGCAAGGACATTTTAACTGCTTTTTTTCTCCCACAAATGTTCCCTCTCATGGTGGGTGTTTAGCCTAGCAGTAATGATGCAGGTTAAAACACTGTTGTCCCACATCAGAGTACCTGGGTTCAACACCTGGCTTCACTCCTGACTCCAGCTTCCTGGTACCACAGACCCTGGGAGGTACTGGTGATGGCCCAAGTAGTTGGGTCCCTACCAGCAACATGGTAGACCTGGATTGAGTTCCCAGTTCCCGGCTTTGGCCCCGCCCAGCCCCAGCTCTGGGGAGTGTCTGGTGAGTTAACCAAAAGATGAGAGTGTGCTTTCTCCTTCTTTCTAAAATAAATTTTAAAATAAAAAATAAAAGTTTGGCTATAAGAAAAATTGTCTCCTTTCTCTTACTCATCTCAATTAGAGGCAGTTTCATTATTCTATGAATTATAAAGTATTTTTTCCATGTCCCAGTTTCCTCACCTACATACAGTTATGAAGATAAATGGGTTAAGATGCATAAAATACTTAGAACAACAAGTTCACAGTAAACACTCAGTACATTTTAGCTATTGATACTATTAGGGATGCTTTCTTCTTGCATATCCAATTAACTAATTAGTAAGTAGTCCTACAGGATTTCTCTCTCAGATGTTCCCATCCTGTGCTTTCTTACTTCCATATCCTTTTTTTTTTTTTATCTTTTATTTAATGAATATAAATTTCCAAAGTACGACTCATGGGTTACAATGGCTTTCCCCCCCATACCGTCCCTCCCACCCACCACCCTCCCCTTTCCCACTCCCTCTCCCCTTCCATTCACATCAAGATTCATTTTCGATTATCTTAATATACAGAAGATCAGCTTAGTATACCTTATTACTTCCATATCCTTACTTCTGTTACTCAAACACCCCTGATAACCTCTGACTTATGTTCTTACAATCCGGCAATTCAATCTGTTGCAAGTTAGTTTTTTAAACCCTTGGTTTGAGTGCCTACTGCCTCGCTTAAGTGAATCACTACTATTGCTACAATGAAGTCCATATTTCTTAATTGGTACATGAAACTTCCCAGTTTCAATCTTACATCAACCAGTGTCCCAGTCATAGACTATGTTCTTTTCACAAAACACGACCCATGCAGAAAGTCTACAACACAAAGACTGCTTTACAGTCTGTGCTCTGCCTGGAATACCCTTCTGACCCTTTTTTTAGCTGTATAACTCCTTAGTATCCTTTAAGAGCCAACTTAAATGTTAGCTTCATTCTTCAGCTTTCCTTGAATTTGCCCTACTTCACAATGTTACACCTTGCTCAAGGCTTTCCTTGCACATCAGCGATAACTTTTACAGCATTCTGTTAAAATTGTGTGTGCAGCTACCTGCTTTCCCAAAAGTCAAGCATCCTATCTAGCAATAACATATATTATACATAAAATATTTCATAATGTTCACAGTTTGAAGACAAAATAAGTTAGCACATTGATTTCAGTCATGAAGTAATTAGTATTAGCACTAGTATTTATTGAATCTCTGTTATGTACTAGGGTGGTACTGTATTAAACCTCTCGTTGTCTCAGAGTAGGCACTCAACAAATAACTGAATTAACAGAGTCACATAGCTTGAGTTCCTCCCAGTCTTAGCCTTGTGCCTAAATTATCTCCTCTCACAAAAAATCTGTCAATCATTTTGGTAACTGGTAGCTGAAGAGATGGAAATATTGAAGAAACAGGTTTAGATAATGAAAACAATATTATAATTAAACCTATCCAAGAAAGGTAACCTTAAGGTTTCAAAGACAGGGGCTGGAGCTGTGGTACAGTGGGTTAAACCCCAGCCTGTAGCACCAGCATCCGATACGGGCACTAGTTTGAGTCCCAGATGTTCCATTTCTGACCCAGCTCTCTGCTATAGCCTGGGAAAGCAGATGAAGGTGGCTGAAGTGCTTGGGCCCTTGAACCCACGTGGGAGACCCAGAAGACACCCCTGGCTCCTGGCTTCAGATTGGCTCAGCTCCAGCCATTGTGGCCATTTGGGGAGTGAACCAGCACATAGAAGACCCCTCTTTCTCTCTGTTTCCACCTCTCTCTGTAACTCTTTCAAATAAATAAAATATAAGGCAGACTGGGGAAGGCGCTGTGGCGCAGGTTAATCCTCCACCTGAGGCATCGGCATCCCATATGGGCGCCGGTTCTAGTCCTGGCTACTCCTCTTCCAGTCCAGCTCTCTGCTGTTGGCCAGGAGGGCAGTGGAGGATGGCCCAAGTGCTTGGGCCCCTGCACCCACAGGAAGAAGCACCTGGCTCCTGGCTTCGGATCGGCGCAGCTCTGGTTGTTGCAGCCATTTGGGGAGTGAACTAATGGAAGGAAGACCTTTCTGTCTCTCCCTCTCAAATAAAATAAATATTTAAAAATATATATGTATATATAAGGCAGACAATATTGTTTTCCTGCTCAAAATGCTGCTGTCCAGCTCAATGGCTCCTAACTCAGAATTAAATCCAAGTTTCTTAATGGAGACAACAAAGCCCTGAGAGACAAGGTTTCTTATTGCTATTTCTGACCTCACTTCCTGTCCCTCTTCACCCAGACCACTTGGCTCAGGCCACACTGGCTTTCTGTTTTCTCTAATCCCTGACTCCAGGCCTCTGCCCTTGCCCATCCTACCTCCTGGGACCTGGTTCCTCTCCCAATGCATGCAGGCTCCACTCTAAGGCCATCTTCCCAGAAAGGTCTTCCTTAACCTCTAAAATTAACCACCCCACCACACCCTTCCATCTCCACACATTTCATGTCTATTTTTTCCCTTCCTGTGGAACAGAAGCTTCACAGGGCCAGAGGCTTTGTGCTTTATTCTGTTTTAGCAGTGTATGTTTCAGTACAGATTCTACACAAATAGATACTAAATATTTTCTCTTCATTTCCAAATTTCTAAAAGACAGCTATATCAGCATATAATTAAAAAAAAAAACCTTGACATAGAACAATCAAAAAATTTAATGGTAATGATAGTAGAAAAACAGAATAAAGAACATATATAATATATTGTCAAAATTCATAACAAAATAAATATGTCAGAGGAAGTCTAGAGAAATTTATAAGTATTTACATTTAAAGATAAAATTTTTACAAATGAGGAAATATTTTCCTTTGCTCAAAACCTTAATTTTTACCAGCATAGTCCAGTGTTATTTCCAAAAGAAAGTAGTTGTTTATATAACTTTTTTCCTAATAGATAGGGGTGGAAGGACATTCAAACATGTATACTCAGAGGCTGACGCTGTGGCATAGTGGGCTAGGCCCCCACCTATGGTACCAGCATTCCATATGGCACCGGTTCAAGTTCCGGCTGCTCCTCTTCCAATCCAGCTCTCTGCTATGGCCTTGGAAAGCAATGGAAGATGACCCAACTCCTTGGGCCCCTGCACTCACATGGGAGACCTGGCTCCTCGCTTCAGATTGGCCCCGCTCTGGCTGTTGCAACCATCTGGGGGTAAACCAGCAGATGGAAGACCTTTTTCTCTGTCTTTCCCTCTGTCTGTAACTCTACCTCTCAAATAAACAAAAAGTCTTTAAAAAAAAGTATACTCATATTTATATAATTTATACACATACATATACACACAGATAGGTATACATAGTATAAGTAAATATGTATGCATGTGTGTGCCTATGTGAGGGAATATTTATATCTCCATTCTAATTCAGAATTACATTTTGACCACACTCTTTCAGATCCAGTTTACCACTCTGGTTTCTGGGCATCTACACCTCCAACCCTTATTAGAGTGATTGCTTTAAGTGAGTAAGATTAAAATTAAATTAAGGTGAGCTTAATGAGTAGGAAAAAATATGGAAGAGTACTTAGCCTCTCTCCTTAAAACTAACATCACCAAAGTTCTATCATGTTCAAATTGGACATCATAGGATGAGTTTTTAGCCTAGTAGTTAAAATGTTAAGATGCGCATGTGCCACACTGGAGTATCTGGGTTTGATACCTGACTCTGGCTCCTTACTCCAGCTTCCTCCTAATGCAGATTCTAAGAGGCAGTGGTGATAGCTACCATCCATACAGGAGCCCAATAGTGAATTCCTGACTCCTGGCTTTGGCCCCAACCCAGGCTCAGTCCTGGCCACTGCAGGCATTTTGGGGAGTTAACCAGTGGGTGGGAATTGTCTGTCTCTCTGTTCCTTTGCCTCTCAACTAAATACGTTTTTAAACACAAATCAAAATAGTATGACAATCCTCTACACATAACGTTGGACTCTACTACCCCAATGCACCTGTAGTTCCCAGAAAAGATACATAGCAGGCTCCTCTCCTTACAACGTCTTTCTTCACACTCTTCTCACTCTGTTCTCACATCACCAGCGACTTCTCTAGCTCCTTTCAAAAGCATTTTGCAATGTCACCTTTCCCAGAAAATCATATGGCCCTCCAGTCTAGTTTCGATGCCTTTTTCTTTACCCCCACAGTATTCTGAATACTTTATCCCAGACCTTCTCATGCTGACTATAATTGCTGGTTTTGAAAGTTTTGTAGAAAGACCAAGAGTCTAAATTTTGGTATGTTTGAACATACCAAAGTCCCTAACATGTAGGGTCACTCAGTGAATTTGCTAAATGAACAAATAAAAGAATATGGTCGAATCCATCCTGTAGTTAACTTGCAAAAGGAAAGGAATTTAAAAATCATAAAGTTATTTATCTTTGACTCATAGTAGGCTAAATAGTACCATTTGACATTGGAGTCTGAATTGGTAAAACAGGGTGGTAACACGCTGTGGTATCATACATCAAGGAGAATCAGGAGCACACCTTTGTGTGCGTGGGGGGTTAGGGGGTACTGAAATACTTTTGTGGCCCACAAAAAATACTTAAGTACTGCTGTTTGAGTATTAATATATGATGCAACTTGTTATTAAATCCAATTAAATATGGCCTTTATGTACAATCTTGCAAAAATAATGCAAACATCAGCATAGAACATCACAATTTTTAAACTCTGAATGGCATGATCCCATTGTTTTCTTTTTCCTTTCCACTGAAATTGTTTTCAGCCCCAGAGTGTAAACCAAAATACTCTACAACTTCAATATAAGTTGCCAAACTTAGTCTAAAAACATTTCACCCACTACTTTCCCTGAGTAAAAAACTGAGTGAGGACTTCTGAAAAACACACATCTTTCTTGAGATTTTAATTGCCTTAAGAGGGGAGACTTAGGTACGGCGCTCACCTGGTTTCCCCCAAGTCCATGACACGTGTACAGAATCAATGGTTTGCCTCCTTGATTATTTTCTCCAACATCCAGGCATAGAGGTTGACCAACAGTTTTAATCTAAAGGAAAATTTCAAAGTTATAAAAATGTTTTGAAAATCTACAAAGTTTATATATTTTCTCATCTAGTTTCTGGAAGTCATGTTACTAATAATAATAGTGTAAAACCTCAAAACCAATACACCAGAAAGTATTTCAGCAATTTTCGCTGAACCACATAAATGCTGATGGCAAGAAACACATCAAATAAAAAAGGAATAGGAAAATACTTACATATCCAGATATAACAGGATTAAGTTCTGGCACATACACTTCTGGATAAACAGTGTTCAGATACCATGTAAAATTTTTACATTGAAGGCGGTTTTTTATTTCAAATCTTTTTGAAAGATCACCAAATGATTTCTGAGGAAAAAAGTGAGAAGTGAAGGGAATACTTACTCAAAACAGTACTGATAATGTACTTCAAATGCTACTATTAGAGCTGGCGTTTGGCCTAGCAGTTAAGATGTAAAGATGCCTGCAGTCCACATCAAAGTGTTAATGTAGACCCTGGGAAGCAGCAGTAATGGCTCAAATAATTAAATTTCTGACATCCAAATGGAAGACTTGGATTAATTTACCAGCTCCAACTTTGGCCTTGGCCCAGCCACAACCATTACAGGCATTTGGTAAATAAATGGTAAATAAATCAGTGGATGAAAGCAGTGCTCTCTCTCTGCCCTTCAAATAAAAAAGCAAACAGGATATGTTACTATTTGTGTTTATATGTACATATTTAAAAATTGATGGGGCTGGTGCTGTGGCACAGCAGGTTAAAGCCCTGGCCTGAAGTACCAGCATCCCATAGGGGCGTTGGTTCTAGTCCTGGCTGCTTCTTTTCCAATCCAGCTCTCTGCTATGGCCTGGGATAGCAGCAGCAGACGGCCCAAGTCCTTGGGTCCCTGCACCCGCATGGGAGACCTGGAAGAAGCTCCTGGCTCCTGGCTTTGGAGCAGCGCAGATCCAGCTGTAGTGGCCATCTGGGGAGTGAACCAGCGGATGGAAGACTTCTCTGTCTCTACCTCTCTCTAACTCTTTCAAATAAATAAAATAAATCTTTAAAAAAAAAAAAACAAAACAAAACATTGAGGCCAAAATGCAAGATACAATTTTTTTAAAAAAATTATTTATTAAAAGGCAGAGTTACAGAGAGACAGGGAGATCTTCCACCCACTGCTTTATTCCCCAAATGGCCACAACAGCTGGGGCTGGGGCAGGCAGAAGCCAAAAGTCAGAAACTTCTTCTGGGTCTCCCATGCGGGTGCAAGGACCCAAGCACTTGGGCTATGGCTATCTTTTGCTTTTTTCCCAGGTGCATTAGCAGGGAGCTGGATCAGATCAGAAGTGGAGCAGCAGGGACTCAAACTGGCACTGATATGGGTTGCTGGCACTGCTGCAGGTGGTAGCTTTATTGGCTATACCACAGTGCCAGCCCCTATAAGATGTAATTTAATATTATTAACATTCATTCTGATAAAAAGTCTGTTGCTTTCAGAATCAAGTACTAACAATGTGCTATTTTATTTTTCATTTGTGCCAGTAACCTCCCTTACAGGACAAAGATCTCCAGTGAAATTCTGTAGGTGGCCATCCAAAACTGATTCATTTATACTAAAAGTGTCCTATAAAGTGAGGTGTGAGGACAGGTATAGACAAATATGTGATTTATCTCTTTCTTCTGTCAAGATGTTCTCAACACATTTGAGAACAACATCTTTCTAGTTTAACAGTGTTGCTTACTATTAATAACATCCCCAACTAGGCAACTTGTAGAAAAAGCAATTTTTTAGTTAATTTTATTTTATTTTCTCTTATTTTAATGGACTAAAAAATGTTTTTTAAAGTATTTTGCGTACCAGTAAAGTTTCAGGAAAAATTGCATTTGATACCTAAATTTATGAACAAGTAAATGTTAAAGCTTATCAGTTCAACTAAGAAACATTTCCCTATGCCAACTTCAGTGTCTTGAACCCAGATGTTTTAGCAAAAGGCATGGCTCTCAAGGAGTTGCAGCTGACTTGGGAATTTGCCAGGAAGAGCTATCTGCCCTGTGGTAAAAACAGGGCGACAGGCACAGCAGAAGCTTCAGTTAGTACTCATCTGCCTGCTTAGCCAAGTACTCTTGAACAGTTCACAGTCTGCTCAATTTGTCTTAGTGGCTTTGGCAGGGTGAGGGGTGGGGAAGCAATCTACGAACAGTGCTTTGAGTTTGTATTCTTTACAACA
The DNA here is from genome assembly GCF_964237555.1 of Oryctolagus cuniculus. Taxonomy (NCBI): domain Eukaryota; kingdom Metazoa; phylum Chordata; class Mammalia; order Lagomorpha; family Leporidae; genus Oryctolagus; species Oryctolagus cuniculus. Next base: position 75,692,065 of record NC_091434.1, on the reverse strand, counting down.
ATAATCAAAAAAATTTTTAAAGTATTTATTTATTAGAAAGGCAGAGAGAGAAAGGGAGATATATCTCTTGTCTGCTGGTTCACTTCCCAAATGGCCACAACAGCCAAATCTGGGCCAGGCTGAAGGCAGGAGATAGGAATTCCATCTTGTTCTCCCACATGGGTGGCTGGGGGCAAAGTATGCTTCTTCTGCCTTCCCAGGTACAATAACAGGAAGTTGGATAGGAAGTGGAGCAACCAGAACTCAAACTGACACTCTGATATGGATGCTGGTGCCTCAGCTTAACCTGCGCCACAAAACCTTACAATCTCCCCCTTACCCGGCCCTTTTTAATAGATTTAGTATTTATGAGCAATTAAATGCTTTCTTTAAAAATATTTATTTATTTTGAAAGGCAGAGTTAGAGAGAGAGAGGGACACACACACACACACACACACACTGGGTTGGGGGGAGTATCTTCCATCTGTTGGTTCACTCCACAGATGGCTGCAACCACCAGGATTGGGCCAGGATGAAGCCAGGAGCCAGGAGCCTCATCTGGGTCTCCCAAATGGGTGGCAGGAGTCCAGATACTAGGGCCATCTTCCACTGCTTTTCTCAGGCCATTAGCAGGGAGCTGGATCAGAAGTGGAACAGCCAGGACATGAACTGGCACCTCACATGGGATGTGAGTGTTGCAGGTTGCAGTTTTACTTGCTTCACCACCACACAAGCCCCAATAATCAAAATGTTGATTCTCTTCACTCCTAATAAATATATCCCCTCCCCCCAAAAAAAACCCTAACACTATCTGTTTCCTACAAAGAATTGGGTGGCATTCACTGAAGCTTGTTAACATCTAGTTAATTTACCACATCCAATATTAAGACAGATGGCACTCAGTTCTAACGTACTAGATTCTGAGGTTCTACAGAGCAAGTATTAACAAGTATACCATATGTTATGAGTAGTTTTCACTTCCTTACTTCACAGATACTCTGGGAGAGAAGCAAGACATGAATTTCCTATGTCAGGACAGGGAAGGAGAGAACAGAAACATTCTGAGGTACTCTCTATGCCCAGCCACTTAACTACCACCAATGAAGTACTATCTCCATCACATTCTCAAAAGGGCTTTGTCAAGGTAACACCTTCACTGAGTATTGGAATTTGAAGTTGAAAACAACCTTTGAGTTTGTGTTGTGGTGCAACAAGTTAAGCTGCTGCCTGCAACACCCACTGAGCTTTGGTCCCAGTCTTGTCTGCTCCATTTCTGAGCCAGCTCCCCGCTAATATGCCTGGGAAGACAATGGAAGATGGCCCAAGTGCCCAAGGTGGCCCCTGCCACCAGTGAGAAAGACCTGGGCTCTTGGCTTTGATTTGCAGCCATTTACATAGTGAAGCAATGGGTGGAAAGATCTTTCTCCCTCTCCCTGTCTCCCCCCTTTCCAACCTCTACTGCCTGTAACTTTGCCTTTCAAATACATAAACAAATCTTAAAAAAAAAAAAAAAAAATAGAGCTCTTCCTGAGCTCAGAGCTTATTGTGAAAACAAGTTACCTATCCCACCCTTAGCAGGCCAGACAGGATGAAGAACTGGAAATGAGGCCTTTTGATGGTTTTTGTCCCTGCCAGGTAACTGCAAGCCAATCTGATTGTCAAGTTTTTTTCCCTTCAAAACTGTACTTAAAGCTGACTGCCACCAGTCCCTTTGGGTTTTCCTCTCTTGGAAGCTCCCTGCCATGCCACTCTGGCTGGAGGCCCTGATGCTAACAAATAGTTTTAAATCTCAAAAAAAAAAAAAAAAAAAAAAAAAAAAAAAAAAAAGCCTTGATATCCTGGTTCAGGGTCCCGTCACATTACAACACTGTCTATCTTGAATCAGAAAGTCATTTTTAGAACCCTTATTTAGATGTTAATCACATTTCCTAAAACCAATGAAAGCAGCTCCTCTAAATATTGTTTTCTTTTCAGGAAAATACTAAACCATGAAAGGGAGTTACAAAAGCAATTATCTTCCATATTAAAATGTTTAATATCAAGTAGAGTGATTGAATTTTTTAAAAGCAATTTACTAATTTTTTCCTTGAAAATGAGAAAACTTGTATTACATAAATAATGTTTTAAGAGTTAAGACAAAAAAACTTCACTACAAAAATAACCTTTATAATGTTTTGCACATGAAGTGACTCAAATAAGCAAAAGGACATTTGAACTTGGAGCAGATTTTAACTATAATTCAGTTTTAGGTTAGACTCACTTGTTTAACAATTTTTGCTGCATCTGTGTTTCTCCTATAAAATATTTCCTTGTATTCATCCATCCAGACTTCTGCAAGGCGAACTTGGTTGCGAGCAATCACCTGAGTGCCTTTTGGAAAGGAATGAGGACTTTTGCTGCGAAAAACATGTCCAACAACAGAGCAAGGCATAATCTCCAACTGCCCACCACATTGCCATACCTGATAATTAATGATATTTGTTTAAATTCACAGTATTTTAGGAAAATCAAAGTGTTGCTTTTATGTTCACCTTTAAGATATTAACAAAAACAAAATACAGAGAAGAAATGTAATATAATTTCACAAATAGCCCGTTCCCTGCCAGCTCACTTTATGCTCCTAAATGGAATAAACACTAAAAACAACAACAGTACATTTTCAGAAAGTTAACAAAAGAGTGATTTTGGTTCTTTGGAGTGTTTATTTTTTGTAAATAGCTATGCAGATTCTCTAATGTGGACAGAAGACCAAAGGTTCCGGTGCATTTGACTTCCACCTCACATGAGCCACATGGTCATTTCATTCACACCACAGGGTTTCTCTATAAGGCAGGAGCTAGCAGTCTGGAAGAAAGGACCCAGACTCTATGTATACTTCAGGTAATCAAGAAAACAAATCCACATAGCCATTATTATCAAAATACAATCTGTACTTCTGAAGTAATTGGTCACTGTGAAAAAAATCATGCTGACTAAAGGAAAATATCAAAAATCATATATTTGTATTAATTCTAAATAAAATGGCAAATTATGACATTATTGCCTTTTCACTTAAAAGTCTTAATTGTGCACTGAATATCCAACTAAGCAAAAAATTCCATAAAGAAGTCATCTTTAATAGTACAGGCTAATGTTATGTTACAACAAAGTGATTGTATCATCTTTTTTCTTTTTCTTTTCAAAAAAATGAGAAAACTCAGCGACATGTTCAGTTCAGCAAACTGCTGTGCTAGGGGCTGGAAATACTGAAATGAATAAAACAAGATCTCTGCCTGTAAGCAGTTCAAAGTTGGCTACAGTTATCACTATTGTGATGAAGCCATAATCAAAACTTAAATCTTCTGATTCCTCATTCAGTCCTTTTTCTACTATGTTCCAGCCAAAGGGATGAAAAATGAATGACAAGTTATCATACAAACTGAACTCACACAACCAAATAAATAAGGTACATGTTGAGAATATCCAAAGCCTTCATTTTGATTTTTATATTTGCTTTCAATATATATTTGAGAAAAACTCATTTAATTCAAAGAGTTAAGTCCAATGTCCTTTAAAATTATACATGAATGTTTTTCCATTCTGACTCCCTTGATAATCAACCCATTTCCTGAAGCACTAGATTTAATTATGTTTATCTTGGCTAGAATCCAGTAACTACAAGTGTATTAATTGGTGTTACTGCCTGGAAACAGGAGGTCAACTGACTCCTCTTGTTATATGGGCAACAATAAGTAAAACTTTTAAGTTACATATTAAAAGGAAATATTCTTATCCCCAAATTTCCAGGAACTTAATTTTACAAAGCACAAAAAAGTTCACAATCATCTGCATCAGCCAATTAGAACAGAAACTATTTCATTGCTTAATATATTTAATCTCCATAAACTTACTCTGAAAGACATTTCTATATTTTCACCTCCCCAGATTTCCATTTCTTCATCATAACTTCCAATATACTCAAAATATTCTTTTGATATGGAAAAAAGGCCTCCTGCAAAAGTAGGTGTTCTGAAAGATAATCCATCATCAAACTGTTACAAAAACTAAACAAGATAAAATAGCCTATTTTAAGAATTGAATCAAATTTACAAATTAAGGAGTTATTATAATTTCCATACTTCTACATAGATTAACAAAAACTAAAAATGCTGTTTTCAAAATCAAGTCAGGGTTGGGAAAGCACTTTAGGTGTTCTCTCCCAACACAGCATGTCCTCATAAACATGCTTAAAGATTCTTAAGGAATGATTTATAAGGAAGACATAAGATTACATTTATTTTGTTAAATTTTGCTTCCTAGTCAGTAATATCACATGTACATACATAAACAAGTTGTGCATAAATAAAAGATTTTTCTGCTCTCTCTACAGAAAATATGTGCATTCTTTGTTAGCATGATTTACCTCAGTAGCAACTGCTCTAAAAGTAGAGTGAATACATGTTCAATGTACGATTTATGGCACAAGTATGAGACTTTGAGAGCAATCATCTTACTTAATCGGGTAGGTTTCATCTTTCCTTCGTTGCTTCTCATGATCAGGAAGTGACTCCCAGCCAAATGAAAGGCTCCAGTCAAAATTTCCACGGTTATGGTTACTTCCATAAGGAGAAGGCTTGTTGAACTCAAATGTGTTCATGTCTATAGACGCAATATCAGGACTCACAACGGCAGTGTAGTTCTCAGCTATTCTAGCCAGCAAAGGTTCTAACCAACCATAGAAACACTCACCTGAGGAATGAGAATTTTAAAGAACTTAATGAAACTACTGAAGGGTTTGATTTTTTCCTCTAGTTATTTTTGGTGAAGCTTTACAGAGAATTAAGAACAACAAAGTCATTTGTATTCCAAACTTTTATATAAGGGAGATTTCTTTTTCCAGATTTGAGGTATAAATGGACAAATTGAAACTCTAGATATTTACGGTGTACAGTGTGAAGTTTTGGCGAATATTTACATTGTGAAATGATCACCACAATCAAGCTAATTAATATATCCATAACCTCATATGGTTATCTTTGTGGGTATATGTGTGTGGTAAGAACATTTAACTTTTACTCAGATATACGTGATTGTTAACTAGAGTCACCATGCTGAGCAAGAGATCAACAGCAGCGGAGGCTTCCTAAAGGCTTCTAGAGCTAAGAATAGGATGAAGAAAGCAAAGCAGGGATCAGAATAGTTAAGACAATTTCTTTATAGATGATTTTTTTCTCCTAGAAAATAAGCAAAACGACGCTGATGAGCATAAAGTTCAGGTGTTTTCCCTTTAAAATGGGCTGTAAACCAAAGATAATACTTTCCAGGTACATATCACCTACCTCTCACTGTGTTCTGATTTATTTATACTTGTCTCCTCCCCGAGTATGGTACAGTAACTGAAACATTCATTTCCTTAATTGAATCTTAGGATAAAATAAGTCAAGGGATCAGAACACTTTGATTTTCGAAAGGATCAATGTTGTGCAATGGGTAAAGCTGCTGCTTGGAATGCTCGCATCCTATATCAGAATGTACGGGATGGAGTCTCATTCTCTCCTCTCCACTTCTGATTCAGCTTCTTGCTAATGTACACCGAGGGAGGCAGCAGATAATAGCTTGGGTACTTAGGTCCTTGCCATCTAGGTGGGAGACCGGAATGAAGTTCCTGGCTCCCAGCTTTGGTTTGGCCCAATCCTAGCTGTTGAAGGCATTCAGGGAGTGAACCAATGCATGGAAGTTCATTCTGTGCGTGTGTGTGTGTGTGTGTGTGTGTGTGTGTGTGTGTTGCTCTGCCTTTCAAATAAGTGAAAATGAATAAACAAACATTGACTAAAGCGACTGAGGGTGGGTATTGTGGTGTAGGTTAAGCTGTTGCTCACATCCCATATCAGAGTTCAGGCTTCAGTCCCGTTTCCTCCACTTCTGATGCAGTTTCTTGCTAATCTGTGTGGGGTGGCAACAGATAACGGCCCACATACTTGGATTCCTGCCATCATGCAGAAGACCCAGAAGGAGTTCCTGGCTCCTAGATTTGGCTTACCCCAACTCTGGCTATTGTGGGCATTTGGGGAATGATCTCTCCCTCTCTCAAATAAGTAAGTAAAAACCTCACCCCCCCCCCCAAAATAGTTGGAAAGAACCCATAAAAGCTGCCCCAGTCCTAATGGAAACAAATGAGAGGTTTGGTCATAGGTCAGGCTGTCTCACATATCACATAGTGAGTTCAGATCATGCATGTGCAGTCCCATTGTGGGTTCCCCAGTGGCTGAAAGTGGGCAGTAGTTATGCTCCGGGAGGACCATCAGACATATTTCCTGAGGGAAGAATGCCCAGCCTGACCTTATTGTAATTCTGGACCAGGACAAGGAATACTAGACATTCACCTTTTCTTTCATAAAACATGTCTCTAGGGTTATCTTTTTACCTCTTTTCATTTTTCAATTGCTGGGCATTATCAGTATTGAATATTATGGCTATAAGTAACTAAAAAAAAAAAAATCCAAAAGCCCTTCTGTAATAATTAGCAGTTGTTCAAAACTAGTCATTGGGTCACACATAACCCAAGAGCTGGCCAGCTGAAAGTTAAACAGCCATACAAAGAGTGAAACCCATTAAACTAACTGCTCAAAGACTAACATTTATTAATACCTAGAATGCTTATTAATGTTAACTCTAAAAACACTTTCTAAATACTTTAAAAACATTAACCAGAAAAAAAATATTAAAATACAAAGGGACAAAATCCGATAGCAATAAAAACAAACAGAAACTGACTATGTTAATGGAAGAGATAACCAGAAAATGCTGGGAGCCAGGCACCTTAAGGTGGCATGAAAAAGAGTTTTAAAAAATTTTCAAAACACAACAAAGAACTGAAATATTAAAAATAGAAGTAGCAGTACTAGGAAAAACTTTAATGATCATGTTGATTACATTGAATGTAGGTATCCAGTAACAAGGGCAAAACACCTCTAATTTTTTGGTTTTTTTTTTTTTTTTTTGGATTTTGTTTTGACAGAATGAACATCTGTGGAAAATAATATCCCAGGCTAAGAAAACTTGTTGGGAAGCCAGTCACTACATGACGGGAAAGTTGAGGAGATTAAATACTGAGGAGGTAGGAAGTAAAGGAAGTTGCTACACAAAGCTGCTATCTGCTTGGGCTGTCATTGCTAGAACCACCAGTTGAAAATGCTGTTAAAGAAAATGCAATTAGGCACTATAGACAAGGATTCCTTACTTTTTAAATTAGAAGGAGTGGGAGGGAAAAATGCCACAACTAGGTCTCTACATAGATACTTACAGTGAGCATCTAAAAATGTGAGCGTTTCAGCTGTTGCTACCGTTGCTCCTAGCAACCGAGCAGTGATCAGACCTTTTCTCTCTCTTTGTCTGACTATTTTTACTATAGAAAATTGTTTTATATATTCCTCTAGTTTATCATGTAAGTACTCTGTAAGGAAAAAAAATCAGAATTAACTTTCTGAAGGTATTTTCATACATAACATATGAAAGCAAATGAAATGCCAGAGCAGCAATCTCTTCAAGTTCATGATCTTTAACGCTTGCAAATGTTCTTCCAGTGAAAATTTTAAATCTTTATTTTAAATCTTGCCTGGGGGGTAAGGATATGGAAATCATAACTAAAAGTACTATGACATATAACAGTGTAACACATACTTATCTTGTATATTTCAGTTCAACAAATGTCATATGGGGTGAGAAACTTCAAGTGGAGGTCCCCAAGACATAAGAAGAGTCATGTAGGGATGTGAGACCACTGCCTATAGGAGTGAAGTAAAGAGAATTTGGCCAACAAGTATTAAACATTTTTTTAAATTAGTATTTAGATCTGGAAATCTTAAAGAAAAATGTCAAGTATCAAAAAGACTCTGATCAAAATAATTTGGGACCAAAATGTTGAGAAAGGCATGAGTAAGAAACAAAGTCCAGATCTACACAGTTTGGGAACATTTCTACAAAGTCAGTAAAAAAAATTTTGAAAATTTTGGAGTCTTTTATCAGAATTTTTTCCAGTAAATATATGAAAGTAATCATGTAAATCAGGAACAAAGAAACACAGACAAAATTTCAGTAATGGCGTCTGAGAGATCTAATCTCCAATTTTGCTGAGATACATAATATGCAAAAGTTCAAACAGAAGGTGAAAGAAAATCAATCAAATGTTAGTCATGCTTTTAAATAATTTCTTGAGCACCTAGTAAGGTTGTTAAAATGGCACATTGGGGCCAGCGCCGTGGCTCAATAGGCTAATCTTCCGCCTGTGGCGCCGGCACACCAGGTTCTAGTCCCGGTCGGGGCGCCGGATTCTGTCCCGGTTGCCCCTCTTCCAGGCCAGCTCTCTGCTGTGGCCAGGGAGTGCAGTGGAGGATGGCCCAGGTGCTTGGGCCCTGCACCCCATGGGAGACCAGGAGAAGTACCTGGCTCCTGCCATCAGATCAGCGTGGTGCGCCGGCTGCAGCACGCCGGCTGCAGCGCGCCGGCTGTGGCGGCCATTGGAGGGTGAACCAACGGCAAAGGAAGACCTTTCTCTCTGTCTCTCTCTCTCACTGTCCACTCTGCCTGTCAAAAAAAAAATAAATAAATAAATTTAAAATGGCACATTGGGGCCTCAGAGAGATCTGAGAATAAGCTGGGGTAGGTATTTGCTTTTGCCAAATTTCAGAAGCAAATGTAGACTTTATCTGTGACAAAATACACATCTTTTTTCTGCAAATATGAGTGTTGCTGATCTAAAGTTTAAATATTCATAAGTGAGGTAAGAGTTTAGGAATAACCTTGTGTAAAAACAAACCTAGCTAAACATTGTGCAAAGAGTAATACACTTTCAGATAGCATAAAGCTACATGAAATCAAATACCCTGGGTTGAATTTCTGATGCCGTCACTGTCAGCTGTGAGACACTGGGCAAGTTTTTTTTAATTCTCCTAGTCTGTTTTATCTCTAGGATGGGAATCATAGGACTGACATACTGCAGGAGACTGTTGGGAGGGTAAAACGAGAGACTACTGCCCAGATACAACACTGGAGACAAGGCCTGCTACCTGGTCTCTGCTCCAAAGATCTTGATTATGTTTTGTTATGGGCTTTAATTAACTCTTTTCTTTCCTGATTATCCATATATTTGTGTCTTTTCCCTAAGCAAATTGAAATCAAGGGCCAGTTTCCAGTTAGGCCAATTTACAGCAAGGCGGGACCTATTTTTCACACTGAGGAATCCTTGGAGACCTCTGACTGACTCAATCCAATAAAATAAATGTAACTTTTGCTAAGAAAACTGCTCCAAATCTATTGTTGATTGCTCTAAAATATTATAAAAATAGCCATTTCCTTTGGCCATAGTCATACTTTTCTTATTAAAGGTATACTGCAAAAGAACAAAAATGATATAAGCACATCATAGTATAGCTTACAATACTATAGAGTAAAAAAAAATACAGTTAAGTAAAATGTACATAGCCCATTATTATCATTAAAAACCAACTTTCCATCTCCCTTTCTACCCTTCAAATAAAACAAAAATAAATGTTTATATAAAAATGGAGCTTCAAAGGTAAAATAAACAGGCTAAAACAATATTATGTGAAAACATCAAATTTTAAAACAGGATTTCTGACACAGATATAACTAAATGCTATTGTGCTTATGTAGATAGTGATGAGAAAAGAAAGGGAAAAGACTGTAATATTTGAGACAGGAAGATTATGAGTGAACTCTGATTTACATTCTGATTTTCTTTAATTGTATAATCTTGCTTGCACAGTTAAATGAATATGGTACCTTCAACTGAAGGTTTACTAAAACTAGATCACCATGCTCCTAATGTTCCACTAGCTTAGAAAATCAAGTAAAATAAAGATTATCTGAGAAAAAATGTCTAAGATAAAAGTTTCTTTCTAAGGGACAACATATGAGAATTGTACAGAAATTAATTAGATGTCACTTAAAGTATCAAGGACTGTGATTCAACTAGATAGAAAAAGAAAAAAATGTATAACAAATCAAGCAATAAATAAATCAGCTGATTACCACTGAGTAGTGAAGTATTTGAGTCATGGCAGTAGATGTTCAAATTAGAGACCTATGACATGTTGACTCCAGGGCCCTTCAACTTTCCCATCTGGAGGATAAGTTTGACACCAGGTCAACAATCCTGTGATTTCACCTAGTTACTAACTGAACTTGAGAATATAACAGCAATACACTAAGGTTGTTTAATTTTGAAACCATGGAAACATTTATAATTATATATAGAAACAATGAAATAAATTAAGTCTACAATTTCATGTTTTGAGGCCAGCACTGTGGTGTAGAAGGTTAAGCTTTTGCCTGCAGTACTGGCATCCATGTGGGTGCCGGTTTGAGACTCGGTTGCTCCTCTTCAGATCTAGCTCCCTGCTGATGCACCTGGGAAAACAGTGGAAGATGGCACAAGTGCATGGTCCCCTGCACCCACATGGGAGACCTGAAGAAGCTCCTGGCTCCTGGCTTCGGCCTGGCCCAGTTCCAGCCGTTAGGGCCATTTGGGGAGTGAACCATGGTTGAAAGATCTCTCCTTTTCATTCTCTGTATTTCTGCCTTTCAAATAAATAAAATAAATCTTTTTTTAAAAAAAGAATAAGAAGTTCATGTTTTCATTTATTAACTATTTCTGGAATCTGATAATACCTTACAATGGTTGGAAGGTCACCTAAAAGGCAACATTTTTCTTTTCTCGTGTATATAATTATGTATCTTACAATTGACAATACTCTGGATTTGATCATAGAATTTATTCTCATTTTACAGTTGAGGAAACAACTAATTTGTGCTAGAGCTAAGATTTGACCTTCAGGAATCTGGCTGCAAACAAAAGTTTATTCAGGAATAAATTACATAATCATGGAAATACTTGGTATCTGTATGGTGTTAAATACCAAAACTTAGGCCGGCGCCGCGGCTCACTAGGCTAATCCTCCGCCTAGCGGCGCCGGCACACCAGGTTCTAGTCCCGGTCGGGGCGCCGGATTCTGTCCCGGTTGCCCCTCTTCCAGGCCAGCCCTCTGCTGTGGCCAGGGAGTGCAGTGGAGGATGGCCCAGGTGCTTGGGCCCTGCACCCCATGGGAGACCAGGAAAAGCACCTGACTCCTGGCTCCTGCCATCGGATCAGCGCGGTGCGCCGGCCGCAGCGCGCCGGCCGCGGCGGCCATTGGAGGGTGAACCAACGGCAAAGGAAGACCTTTCTCTCTGTCTCTCTCTCTCACTGTCCACTCTGCCTGTCAAAAAAAAATAAAAAAAAAAAAAAAAACCAAAACTTAGAAAACTAGAGTATCTGTCAGATTAGCCTGTGATTCCAATTTAAAGTGTGTAATTTAATATCTCATTAGTAATTTTAGGAGGAAATACATGAAAGAATTTGGCTATCCTAATAGATAATATTGGAATATTTAAAACAGCCAAAATAAAACAGAAAATAATGAAACTTTAGAGATTTTTAGCAATCACTTATATTATTTATTAATTTATGTTATTTATATAACTCACTTAATTTTTAAAATTACTCTAAGGAGTATTTGCTATTTCTGTTTCCTCAGTTCCACACTATACAATTAGTTAATGTACATTCATTTAATTGCCAGTGATTCTTTTTCTTCTTAGTGGCTTATAAACAAACGACATGTAGCTGATGAAATACAGCATTATCTCCATTTGACAATAAAGAATCTGAAGCAAAGAGGTAACATGCCCACGTACACAGCTGTGGTGACCAGATCTGTGAACCAAGTCAAGCAGCCTCCCCTGAGGCTCAAGTCTGTGCTTCCAACCACTGTGCCTTACAGTAAAAGCTTTTCACTGAGGCAGATAAAGTTATGAACAGACAAAGTATGGAAACATACATTTCTGCACTCCAAAAAATCTGAATATAGACATTTTTGGATTCTACTTCCATCTATCATACATACCATTCAAACTATTATATTCAAGCTCTGAGATTGCATATAGACAGTACAATACAACGAGGTAGATTTTGGATGCCACTACATGGATTTGTTGAGCAATCTATTTCGCATGTGCTTCTTACCATCTACACTAGCATCATCCACCAAAATGATTTCCTTCAGCAGTATTGCAGGTGAAGAGTAGAGCACACTGTGGACAGTTCTAAGCAGCGTGGACCATGCTTCATTATGAAAAACTATTATGACACTGGTGGTAGGCAGGGGAGGGCAGCGCTTAAATTTTTGTTCAATACATCTAGAAGTCAAAGAAGTAGAACAGTTATGAACTGCATTACTTTATTTCACAGTTATTCCACTGCTAAAATATCATTATTTAATCTTTATCACTTAAAAAAACAACAAATAGTGTCTATGTGGAATGATATTAATTAAATATACAGAGAAGAGATCAAAACAAATTTCTTACAAGTAGGTTGTTCACCCAAGAATCATGTCCATTGACATGGATATCATGTCAAGGATTACAACATGTTATTGAAACCTTTTTCCATAATATAATTTTAAATACAAACAAGATTTTATACAATGAATGTAAGCTGCAAGACATATAAAAATGACTAATACTTAGAGTTGCTCAAATAAAAATCCATTTTTCTCCTGTCTTTCAGAAGTCATCCACTTTTTCATTTCCAATTTTAAAACACTGTGCAATGTTATTAAACACTCATTTTTGTGGAGGTCATCTTAAATTAGATCTGTTCTTCAGTATGTGATATATGATGCCACATTCTGTAATAAAGATTTTGCTCTAATAATCTATAGTTTAGTTAAATAAGATCCAGCAATTCAGAATTTTCTTTAGGGGCCAGCGCTGTGACATAGCGGCTAAAGCCGCTGCCTGCAGTACCAGAATCCCAAGTGGCCACCGGTTCAAGTCCCAGCTGCTCCACATCTGATCCTGCTCTCTGCTATGGGCTGGGAAAGCAGTAGAAGACGGCTCAAGTCCTTGGGCCCCTGCACCCACATGGGAGACCCAGAAGAAGCTCATGGCTCCTGGCTTCAGATCAGCCCAGCTCCGGTTGTTGCAGCCAATTAGGGAGTGAACCAGCGGATGGAAGACCTCTCTCTCTCTCTCTCTGCATCTCCTTCTCTCTGTGTGTAACTGACTTTCAAATAAATAAATAAATCTTCAAAAAATTTTCCTTTAAATAATATTTATATCTCCCCTCTAGTCCTTTACCCTAGAGGTTAAGACGCCTGTATACCTTGGTTTGATTCCCAACTCCAGTTCCTGACTCCAACTTCCTGCTAATACATAGCCTGAGAGGTGATAATGGATCAAAGAAATGGGTCCTGTCACCCACGTGGATAGTGTGCTTGGTTCTGGCTTTGGCCCTGGCAGAGTCTCAGCACTCGTAGGTATTTAGGGAGTGAATCTCTCAAATAAAATTTTAAATAGAAAAAAAATGTATAAATTTAGAATAAAGGTCTAAATCCATTTTAAAAGTCTTGTGTTTCTGCCACCAGCTACAACACTGAGGGGAACAGGTAGAGATCCTTGATTCTTGACTGATTAGTGGTGCTATGCATTAGCTAAAGACATTAACTATAGGTTGATCTCAAATTAATTTTATGAAAGTATCTTCCTCAATGAAAACAATCTACATTATTAAGCTGCTGGGTTCGAGGGGGTCTATACAGTCTCCTGCTTTTGTGACTCTAGATGTGGGGATGATCACAGTTCTCACTCTACAGGGTTAAGCTAAGAATCAATTAAAATAACATACAGGAGAGAGCCCCAAAATATCAGGACAGGACATAAAGTAAACCATATGTTTTCTATGCAACAAACAAATAAAGCAACTGTATCTCTAAGGTCACTGAAAAGCCATAAGCAGGCCAGCGCTGTGGCATAGTGGTAAAGCCACTGCCTGCAGTGCCAACATCCCATAGGGACACCGGTTCAAAACCCAGCTGCTGCACTTCTGACCCGGCTCTCTGCATATTGGCCTGGGAAAGCAGTGGGCCCCCGAACCTGCATGGGAGACCCAGATGAAGCTCCTGGTTCCTGTATTCGGACTGGCTCAGCTCCAGCCATTATGGCCATCTGGGGAGGGAACCAGTGTATGGAAGACACGTCTCTCCTTCTCTTCCACACTCCCTCTCTCCCTCTCTCTCTCCCCCTGCCTCTACCTCTCCGTAACTCTGTCTTTCAAATAAACAAATAAATCTTAAAAAAAAAAAAAAAAACAGCTGTACCATTTTGGACAACAGATTATAATACCTTCCCAGCCAGTCCAAAGGCACTATAAATACAACATGTGAACAAATAGTGCTGTTCAAACCCAAAGATAAGGAAGCAAATCATCCACTCAGGGAGATAAGAGCCTAATATACTTCAGTTGCTCTGAAAGGGCAATTGTGGCCCCCAGTGTCATATGAGGGGAAAGCCACCCTAAAAAAGATCTACAAACTCTCTCATTCATTACTTTCACAACCATGCCTCAAGAGGAATAGCTTGTCATGCCTTAGCTCCATTTTTAGCAGGAAGTCTTCAGGATGGAAATGTAGTGACAAAAAGTGTATCAGATTAGAGATAAAATATCAAGATAAGGTGTCAACAACACTAAGTGGGAAAAGGGGAGGGTGACTCTGGGTGAAAGTGGCTTTGTTCTCTAATGCCTTCATGATTTCAGAGTGCAACACAGATGCGTGGTCAGAGGGAAATCATCACATTCTTCCTCACTGAGGCAGAGGGCAAATTATTTGTTCTAAATTAAATTTTTGTATAAAGCATCAACTAAAAATAAAGTTCAACACTTATGTGGATTCATACATTTAAGTACATTCGAATCATATTTATACATATATATACATAAAAGCTTATATTGTAATACATAATGGTATAGAAACCAATGTAAATTATAAATAAAAATTATGAAAAACTTTATAATATAGTATTTCCTTTTGGAAGAAAAAAGAGAGAAATCTCATGAAATATCATCTTATAAGCAGTTGGGGGAGGAGTGGGAATTTATGATTAAATTTTTTTTCTATGTTTGTCACTTAGTTAATGAATACAGTATTTATCAAGAATTACTAACAGGTTTTGAAGACTTGAGATAAAAAACTACATAAAAGTTCACACTAATAAAATGTTATCACTTTAATCTTTCAGGGTTTCTCTGCAGTTTAAATTAGGGAAAACTATTTGCTTAACTGATAGCAGCTAATATCAGTTAAAAGTATCATGTTACACATTAATGCAAATGATGAAATTTCACAGTATGATCTTACAAATTCTATTTATTTTTAAACACACTAAATCTATAGTTTAAAAATTATTTCAAGCTATTTTAAAATATTGCAATTAAAATAACTTGCCAAATTGACTGTATATTTCTAGTCAAACCATTTGAAAAAACTAATTTATAGACACACTTAAATTATTAATCACATGCCCATATGGTTTCGGAAGACATTAGATCTAATGCTTATATTGAGTATGAAAGAAAGACTAGCAATTCTTCAGAAAATGTATTCCTTTGTGATACAGGTTACAATCAAAGTAAACAATCAAATTTTTATCACATCAGCAAAATACTACTCAAAGTAATCTACAATTAAATCTTCAGCTCTAATAAAAATATACTTAATACACTTAGTTGTTTTTCACTTCTTAAGGATTTACATTGTTGAAAACTACCACATCTTCTTAATGCTATATGGTGAGGAGGGGGAGAGCTCACCTTGAGCTGACAGTGGTTTGTCCTGTCAAAGAATCAATATGATTACTGATTTCTGGGACTGCTTTTCAGTCAAGACCTCACTCCAAATCAATAAAGTGAAATGTTTTGTTCAAATCTCTTAACATACAAAAGAAACTATACAACATGGTAACAGGGAGAATATATTATAGATATCATTTCTTCACATATTTATTTAAAAATGAGGGGTGGGCATTTGGCACAGTAACTTAACTCACAGCTTCAGACATCCACAATCCATATTGGAGTGCCTGGTTGAAGTCCCAGCTACTCCACTTCTGATCCATCTTCCTGCTGATGTATATCCTGGACACAGCAGATGATGGTTCAAGTACTTGGGTCCCTAACATCCACGTGGCTGATCTAGATGCAATTCTCGTATCCTGCTTCAGCCAGGCACAGTTCTGGCTATTGTGGGCATTTGGGGAGTGAGCTAGGGGAAGAAAGATGTAGTTCTCTCTCCTCTCTCTATTTCTGTCTCTGTCTCTCTTGCTCTCACTCTTTCACTCTCTTCCTTTCAAATAAAATGAAATACATTAAAAGTTTAAAAGCTAATGATGAGAAGCAACAGACATTTAGCCTGTTAAGACACCAAATCCCACACTGGAATGCCTGGGTTCAATTCCAGGATCTGGCTCCTGACTCCAACTTCCTGCTATGGTAGAACCTGGGAAGCAGTGGTGGTGGCTTAAGTACTATGGGTTTCTGCCACCCACATGGGAGGAGAGATTGAATTCCTGGCTTCTAGACTCAACCCTGACCCAGGTTCAAGGCTATTTGCAGGCATTCAGGATAGTGAATCAGGGAAGGGAAACACCATCTATCTCTCTCAAATAAATATTTTTAAAAAACAATAAGCAAGACCATGGATGACATGGGTTAGAACACAGGAACAGAAGTCAACATAACTTCTACATTAAGGGAGTAATAAATTTTTTGCAGGCATTAGCAATTTAGAACAATCTGAGTGAAGCAATATAGCACAGCCTACAAACTTCCCTTTCTTCAGGTTCTCTGCCAAAGGTACTTCTGTTGTAACCAGAAAGCAAAATATGTAGGAATTGTTTGCCTATCCCGTGCTCTCAAAATTCTACCAAGGGCTTAAAAGTGTTAGAATTTGGGGCCAGTGTTGTGACTTGCAAGTAAAGCCACCACCTATGATGTTGACATCCTACATGGGTGCAGGCTCAAATCCCAGTTAGTACATTTCCAATCCAGCTCTCTGCTAATGGCCTAGGAAAAGCAGCAAAGGGTGACCCACAAGCTTAAGCCCCTGACACCCATGCGGGAGGCCCAGAACAAGCTCCTGGCTCCTGGCTTCAGCCAGCCCAGCCCAGCTCAACCCAGCCCTGTCCATTGTGACCATGTCAGGAGTCAACCAGCAGCTGGAAGACCAATCAATCTCTCTCTAAGTCTGACTTTCAAATAAATAAACCTTTTTTTTTTTTTTAAAGTGCTGGCATCATTTTAACCACTGCAGTCCAAATATAGGATTTGAACATTGCCTCACAGAAAACAACAGCTATAAATGGATAAAGAGACAACATAACAGAAACTGGGGGGAAATATTAACCAAAATACTGAATACTATAGGCAAGCACGTAAACCAAGTGACTCAACAAAAAAGAACACTGGCCTCTCCAGTAGCCAATGGGAGGCAATTCCACAGATATGAGAACTTAATTAGCAAAACTCTAAAGTCATAGTGGGGATATTAATTGTAACAATAGTTTCCCTTAAGAGAAAGCTTACAAATCATAGGGAATGTAGCCAGAGTTTTTGACTTAGCTAGAAAACCCATAGACTACTATCATCTAACAGTGTTACAATCTTGGCATATTTTTAACATTTCTATTCTATAGCAACAGGTAAAGAGACAAAACAATTTCTCCTCTATTCTCCTACATTTCCCATAAAAGAACTGTCCAATGTTTCCTCCGAAACAGATGAGAAAACTGCAGCATTTAAAAATAAAGCATTTCCTTGTGGAGAGGCATTTGATATAGAATTCCAATTTTCTAATATCTAAGCTAACAACTTTTCACATCTGTACTGCTTCATCAAGCACAGACATGGACATCTAGGCACAACAATGATAAGCAATAAATAAATAACAGAGACTGAAAAAAAACAGCATTTGCTGATTTTCTGCCTTAGAACGGCTAAAGAACAAGCAACTTCCTTAGCAAATGCTTCTCTCCCTGCAAACCCTGGTGACAGTTAACAATAAATATTACTCAACATACTCAGGAGGTCGAGTGTCTGGTCCAAGATCTCGATGTAAAGAAATCCTGTCACTTGCAAAAGCGTTGAAACAGTGTTTTTTTTCTCCACGTTCTTTTTCCTTCTGCTCTTCCATACTTAAATTGGTTGTTTTGAAGGCTTTGCCAGAAGCACCAGGTGCATTGGAATCCTGAGGTGGGCGGTCCAGAACAGGTTTCAACTCTGCGGCTGTATAATACCCTTGCAAACAGGGTCTCTCACCAATGTCAATGTTTTGCCTGACAGGTGCTCCTATTTGCATTTTTGGCATTACATCTTTAATATTGTTTACAGCTTCTATCATTAAATTAAACATTTTGTTTTTGTTTTTCATGTTTCTTTCCATTCTTGATTCCTCTTTGGAATACTGAACACTTACTTCTCTTTGAATTAAAATCAAAACTATTACAAAGATAAAAATTACTGCACCAAATTTCCAGAACTTTTTATGATAATGTCTTTTAATGTGTAATTTCACTAGGCGCTTTAGGTGAGCCATTCTGACATTAAAATCTTGTCACCTGACAAATAACAGTTATGATTTCCTCTGTTACTTATCTTTTTTATCATAGATTTGCTGGCAAGAAGATTTCTTTAACTGGTAAAACCTATAAACAGAAATGATAGATTGTATCAATAGCTATTCATTCATACAGGCATGGTTTAATCCATTCATTCAACCAACAACTGAACATAAAATACAATGTACTATTATGATTAACAAGAACACAAAGACACTTTGCTCTCAAGAACATTACACTTTTGGAAGAAAAAATAGCTATAATTAACTATAATCTGTTTGGTTTGCAAAATGTCAAGGATTTTTCTCCAGTAGAAAACATTTTTCTATAACCCTGGCTAATGTCTACACTATGATATGCACAAAACTATTTTTTGTAAAATATTTTGAGTTTTTAAAAATAAGTTTTACTTGGTAACTAAGGAAAAATCTTCATTAAACATACTTTTAAAAAGGGGGCAGCCACAGAAAACAAGTACACTGACAGGGGCCATCACATCCCTCTAAAGAGGTGGCCTTCATTTTATGTTTGCCCTCAACATATGAACCGCTACTCCAACTAATCCAATTAAAATAATAAAGCAGCTACATAAATAAGTAAACTAGCATTCACTTGATAGTACTTGTGACTACTGACAGACCCATGGACAAGAAAATCAAGAGCATCCAATTAGTTCTTATACAAATGCTATTTTCAATAGCTCATACAAATATAAAATCTAATAGCAAGAAGAAAATGCATTAGCTTTACCTGAAGTGTCTCTGAGTCTCTAGGGTTAAAAAAGCAGAATTTGACTTGATGAACCAAACCAGAACTCTGCTTGCAATTGACTCTAAGAATGGAGCAATAAGTTTCTGAACCCAAATTTGAGACACCAGGAGCAAAAAAAGGAAAAAAAAAAATGGTGCACTAATGACAACATGAATCAGTGAACACTGACTTTCTTCATGATGCTTTAATAATATCATGTGAAGGGGTTTTAATACACAACTGCATATCATGCATCATTACATTCAAGTAGCTGGCAGAGGTAAAGACTGAAAAATGCCTGTTCTCGCTAAACCCTTGATATATTTGAAAGCAAATGTCGTTTACAACAATGAAAATTAACTCTGACACATTATTCAGCTTCTCTTCCAAAGTTATCAGAAGTTGAAAATAAGAAAAGCAAGTTCTAAGATGAATAATCTGGCCTTTGGCATGAAATTTTAAGTTGAATAAACAAAACAGGCAGCAGTTAGCTCTATATACTATTTCTAAGGTGACCTCATATTTTCAGTATGGAATGCACACTTTTGCCCCTAAAAATAACTCAATTATGATGTTGCCCATGATGTTCTAATATTTCTTAAGTGTTGCTTAGGAACTTTATGTAAAGAACAATATGATCCTTTTTCCTATTTCATTTGAAGACTTATGTAAAGAGTTGCAGAATCACACACTTACAGCTGGGTCAAATATTGTGCTAGGCCATGGATACAGAATTAAAGACAGCCCCTTAGCTTCCAGAAGCAGACCAGTATGTAATATGGTGAATCAACAGGCAACCACAAAGCAGCATCCTTGAGCTATGCTAGGAGACTATGAAAGTAGCATGAAAGGACAGCTAGGAAACAAGTCCCATCAGCAGCAAGAAGACATGCTATGAAAAACCTCCACAAATGATACTGTTGAGCAGAATCTTCAGGATAAGCAAATTTCAGGCAGGTAGACAAGACAGAGAAGAGAGAAGGAATGTCAGAGGCAAAGGCAGAGAAGGAAGACAAGACAAGGTCAGTCCTTGAGTAAGGCACAAGTAAGGGAATGGTGGTGGAGGCTAAGAGGTCAGTAAAAGACCCATTCATGAAAAGCCTATTGTATATCTGCAAGTGAATTCAGAATTTACAAATTTGGTTCCAAATGGATGAACTGCAAAGAACTTAATGAGTTTGAGGAAAGATAATTAAATTTATGTTTTAGAAAAATCATAGGCTTCTCAGCCCCAGTCAAGGTGAATATACTAAAGAGAAGAGGAGAGCTACTAGGATGGAGAAGAACGATTCAACACAGTCTAGGAAACAGAAGCAAACAACAGGACTTGACAAGAAAAATGGAAGAATGGGAGATGAGTCAGTAAACTGATGACATTTAAAAAGTAATAGGAACAATATTGGTTGAGTCTTAGAAATGGTATATTTGAGATGCTAATGGGATTTCCAAAGAGAATTTCCATTCTATACACACACACACACACACACACACACACACAAAACTATAACTATAAATCAGGGAAAAGCTCTGTGCTAGAGATAAAAATTTGATAATTAGTCTCAGAGTACAAAAGATTTCACCAGCAGAGTATACAAAAATGTCAGAGAAACACATTTATAGGGGGAGGAAATGAGAGACACTAGAAAGACCATTTTTTTTTTTTTTTTAAGATTTATTTATTGGGGCCAGTGCCGTGGCACAGTAGGTTAATCCTCCGCCTGTGGCGCCGGCATCTCATATGGGTGCCGGTTCTAGTCCCAGCTGCTCCTCTTCCAATCCAGCTCTCTGCTATGGCCTGGGAAAGCAGTGGAGGATGACCCAAGTGCTTGGGCCCCTGCACCCACCTGGGAGACCTGGAAGAGACTCCTGGCTCTTGGCTTCAGATTGGCACAGCTCTGGCTGTTGGGGCCATTTGGGGAGTGAATCAACAGAAGGAAGACCTTTCTCTCTGTCTCTTCCTTACTGTCTGTAACTCTGCCTCTCAAATAAATGAATCTTTTTTTTTTTTTTTTTTTTTTGAGAGGCAGTTACAGAGAGGGAGAAAGAGATAATCTTCCATCCACTGGTTCACTCCCCAAATGGCTGCAATAGCCAGAGCTGGGCTAATCCAAAGCCAGGAGCCAGGAGCTTCTTCCAAGTCCCTCACATGGGTGCAGGGGCCCAAGCACTTAGGCCATCCTCCACTGCTTTCCCAGGCCATCATAGAGAGCTGGATCAGAAGAGGAGCAGCTGGGACTTGAACTAGCAGCCACATAGGATGCTGGAATTGCAGGTGGCAGCTTTACCTGCTTTGCCACAGCGCCTGCCCTGAGACCAGTCTTTGTTTTATTCTGGGACCAGGCAGTGGAGAATAAGAAAACAAAACAAACAGAAGAAATAAGGTATCCATGTCAGGTGGAGGTAGATTTTGCAATCTTCATGCTATTCTTCAGAGATGTTTATTGACAATTGGTTGATCATTAAAAAGTAAACATCAAGAAATCTTGTCCAATAGGCTTTACTATAAAAGCAGAAATAAACTTTGGCAGAGGGAAACAGTAGTCCTGCACCCAAAATCCTAGGGCTTAGGATTCAGAGAACCTTTAGACACAGGGCAGTAACCCAGTCTAAGAGATGCTAGGAAGATAAGAACAGGCCAACTGTTGGGATCCCACATTACAATAGTTCCCAGCCTGTGAGATCAACTTGATCAACTCTAACTGCAGCTTGATAGAAGATTTTAACCTACGCATACTCTTCTTTCTTTCCCAGATGGAACCACAAGACATCTCCTTCCCCAGTGCTATCCACTAATACTAGATTCCTCAGTGCCAAAGATAGGACAGATGAGGAATTTCAGAAGGATTGAGCTGGCCTCAACATATTTTAACAGGACACAGAACAAGAAAAAGAACAGGAAAAGCACAGAGTAGGAAGAGTTAAGATTTTTGTACAGTAGTGATGGCTTTCCTAAAACATTTATGCCAGAAGTCATATATATGGCCAGGGTGGAGAATTTTAAAAAAAGGAAGAAAGAAAAAAAATGAATGAAGCACTTGGAAGAGAGTTATTTCTCTTTTAGCGATAAATCATAAAGTAGAGGAGTTCTTCATCAATAGGGCAGTAATTCTTCCATTGCTGTGTGTGGGAATGTGTATCTACCTCAGGAATCACTCAATTAGTAGCTTTTAGTTTAGAATACCTCTAACAAGGGAGTCCAGGAAAGCTCAGACAGGGCATGGGTAGTGCCTCTCTTATTCAAGGTCATTTTTTACAGCACTTACTACAATGTTGCTGATGGTGTGCATACCCAGCAAGTGTCTGCTGACTGGAAAAGGGAAAATGAGGCCAAGACCTCATTAGATATAACTATAAAAACAATATTTAACATTTGTGAAAAGTTCATTAGGTTCCTGATGCTTTAACATTTAACATGTAAGCTCTCCATCTCTTTTGTCTGAAGTATTACATTTTCTCAATTTTACAGACACAGAGTCAAATAGATTAATTGGGTTGGTTGGCCAAGTCCATTTGGTTTAAACACAAGAATAGCATTTACTCAGGTGAAATTCTGGGCTTTTAACTGAAAATATCTGAAATAGACTATTTAAGGACAAGAACTTATCCCCCCTAAATAGAAGGACAAAAGAAAACAATTGAAGGAAATGCCCCTAAAACTACAAATAGCCTCATATCATTTCAGATTATGTTTTATAGAAAGTGAGTTTAAAACCTGTTTTCAAAGCATATTTTAAAAAAATGAAGACTGAGTATCAGATTGTAGATCCTGACAATCAAGAATTAAGAGGTCAGGAACCTTCTGGGAGCCAGCGCTGTGGCATTAACAGATAAAGCTGCTGCCCGCAATGCCGGCATCTCATATGGGTGCCAGTTCATGTCTCGGACACTCCACTTTTGATCCAGCTCCCTGCTAATGGCCTCAGAAAGCAGCAGCAGAAGGCTCAAGTGTTTGGGCCTCTGTCACCCACATGGGAGTCTTGGAAGAAGTTCCTGGCTCCTGGCTTTAACCTGGTCCAGTGTTGGCCATTGCAACCATCTGGGGAGTGAACTATCAGATGGAATCTCTCTCTCCATTTCTGTTAACAGTGCCTTTCAAATAAATAAATCTGAAATAAAAAAGAACCTTCTGGAAGCAGCCTTGAAGTAGAGAATGAAGGAGGATTAAGAGGTCAAGAATCTTCTAGAGGTAGCCTAGGAGTAGACTAGGAGGGCTTGCTCTTTTCAGACTATTTCTGAAGAGAAGAATGTTCTCTTAACTCCTGTTCATTTGAAGATTTCAACACAGATGCTCCAGGGATTTTCATAGACGTATCTGTCCTTGGCTCCTAATGTGCAATATTAAGTTTCCAGTCATGAAAAATTACACTCAGCATTAAGCATTCCCATCTATTTTCTTCAACCCTGGATACAGATTAATAAAAAGCTCTTAAAAATGAAATGCCTGAGGTTGGCATTGTGGTGCAGTATGTTAAGCTGCTGCCAGAAATGCTGGCATCCCATATGAGTGCCGATTTGAGTCCTGGCTGGCTACTTCACTTCTCATCCAGTATCCTGCTAATGTGTCTGGGAAAGCAGGGGAAGATGGCTCAGGTACTTGGGCCCCTGCCACCCACATGGGAGATATAATGGAGTCCCAGGCTCCTGGTTTCAGTCTGGCCCAGTCTTGGCTACTGCAGCCATGTGGGGAATGAATCAACAGATCCAACATCTGTCTGTATCTTCCTCTCTCTGTAACTCTGACACTCAGATAAATAAATCTTTTTAAAAATAATAAAAATAGGGGCCAGCACTGTGGCGCAGCAGGGTAAAGCCCTGGCCTGAAGCACCGGCATCCCATATGGGCGCCAGTTCTAGTCCTGGCTGCTCCTTTTCAGACCCAGCTCTCTGCTATGGCCTAGGAAAGCATTAGAAGATGGCTCAAGTCCTTGGGCCCCTGCACCTGCGTGTGAGACCCAGAAGAAGCTCCTGGCTCCTGGCTTCGGAGCAGCGCAGCTCCGGCCATTGCAGCCATCTGGGGAGTAAACCAGTGGATAGAAGACCTCTCTATTTTTACCTCTCTCTGTAACTCTGTCATTCAAATAAATAAAATCTTTTAAAAAATAAAATAATAATAAAAATAAATGAAATATCTTAGGCACCACACTATACTTCTGTTGTTGTTTTAAGCTTCCTAGGTAATTCCAGGGGGTAGCAAGGGTTTAGACTGATAGTCTAGGTCAGAAGACATCGGGCAAATCATAACTAACACCTGATAAGCAGTGGGCTGTTATCTGCCCAAAGGCAACCATATTATTAATTTTTAAAAATGTAAGGACACATTGTTCCTCATGATTATTGGTATAAATTGAGCTAAAGTTATTTAGACTTAGAGTAAGAGAAAATCTAAAATAAGAATAGCCCAGTATTTTCCGAAAAGGTCAAGGATTAATAGCGATAAAAATGAGGTACTGAAGTGTTACTGCAAATTATAATGCTATAAAACCATTTTAAATGCTTTATTCTTATCATAAATGTTATGATTGAACTATGAAATATGAAAATTGAGATATGAATGAAACACTTAATCTGAAAGAGATGCAATAGATAAAAGAGTAGGATAAAACCAGTATTCTTAATTTTTTTCCCCAGGAATAATCTCATGTTCACAGTCCATGCTACCTGCCAAATCTGAAAACCTATGTGAAAACAGCTCACAAAACAAAACAAATTTTTCTTATAGTAAACTATCAGTTGTATCCCAAAGTTGAACAGCAGTAGCCCACTCAGGACATAGCAGGTTATATTTGAATATTAGAAACGCTTAGCAGATAAAGGGGTTGTTATGGTAATCTTCCTAAAACCCTGAAATTCACCTATTCAAAATGGCAATTTGCTAATTACTAAATAACAGATTCATAGAAGAGAAGGAAATACCATAAAAAATTTTTTTAAAGCTCAGAAAAAAAATTTGAAGAGTTTCTAAATTCTATATTTTTTAAGTTTCTAAAAGTAAAATAAATTGAGAGCCTGGTCTTTAAAAATATAAATCTGCTTCTCAGTATAGATGTCAACATCATTAAAAAAGTGTTAATAACAATAAAAAAAATCCACAAAATGAAAAGCTAAAACAATATGCACAATTCTTTCAGACTGCAAGACTGGCTTAAAATTCATGGGTTATTCTCAGTGTAAAAATATGTTTCTATCTGAAGAGACAGCCCTACAATGTTGCAAAGGTAAAATAATCTAACCACAACATTGTGGCTTGCAGTTATCTAGACTCCTGCTTCTCAAACTCCATGTGACTGTGAATTACCTGGGCATCTTGTTTAAATGTAGATTCATAAGAGAAAATGTCAAGATTATAGTCATGGTTCTGCCTCCAAATGGAAAGCATACATTACAGCACTGTTAGCTCAACTTAAAAATTCCCCCGAAGCAATTTTCTAAAGCAGTGAAAAGCAGAATTTGTAACTGCACACGAAAGTAACATTTAATAAGATAAGAGGACAGCATTCTTAGCATTTCTTGTTTCTGTATTGTGACAATAAAGCACTGCAATTCCAGGGAGGAAGTTCTGTTTCCAGGTGAATTTAACTGGCACAAAGCCTAATTGATATATAACACGTCCTTGCAACTGAGTTGAAGCAAGCTGTAAAGAGTTAAGGATAACCACATCAAGCAGGGAAATACAAAATTATATCCTAAAATCCTAGTACAGATTGCAGAGTAAGAAAAGTACACTATTGTGAATTAATTCTCATTGGATCCTTGCCACACATTATCATCGAGATTTCCTAACTGCATTTAAAACAAAACAAAACTGCCCTGATAATGAACTAGCTGGTGCTTGGGCAGAAGTTCTGTTAAGTTCCCCTCATCTGCTGGTGAAAGTGTTAGGGAATGAGGGAGTGGTAGGAAGTCATTTCTGCATTCCTCGGTGGAATCAAATTTGCCTGGAATGTGCAGGAAGCCACTTGGGGCTGTATGACAAGACATGCACAGTGATGCAAAGCAAACTGCAAGGGGACAGCCACATGCTGTCTCAGCAGGGACGGCAGCAGCCTTATTTCAAAGATCCCAGCTAGAGACAAAGTAAAGTTGCTCTAGGAGGCTGACAGCCTGCAGTTGTTACAGAGCTAGATGACTTTCTGAACAAAGGGATCTATCTTCTGGTTAAAGACAAAAAGCCCAGGGACAGAGGTGACAGGGAGCAACAGTGAGGCACAGGATTCATTTCACTTGCACATGGTCTGATAAGCACCTCCATTAACACCTTTGAATATGAAAGGTTGCTGGTAGGATCTTGGTTTGTGGGCCAGCCAATTCTATCTTTGCCAGTTTGGGGCAAATAAGTAATTACAGGGAGCTGCATGGGGAGGTGAACTACACACTCCCACGCTGTCCTGCCACATCTACATCTCTCAGTGAATTTCACCTAACAGGAAAGACACATATAGATTATTTATGGCATACTAGGAAGTACAGGAATTCTCAGAAGCAATTTCAGTGAATCCACAGATTACCCACAGAACTGGTAGGAAGATACTTCAAAAAGAAGAAAACAGAATTCAAACAAAAAGCCTATTTTGGTGCAAAGAACTCTTGAAAGTCATGCATAATTTTTCATAACATACACTTTATTAACTTTCTGAAGAATCCTCTATGCATGAACTTCAATTTCTTTTGCATCAAAATGAACTTATCTTTTAATTCCATTTTCCATGAATTTTTTGAAGTACTTCCCATTCCCCCAAGTAGAGGATTGAATTTTAAAACACTTCTCCACCTAGTTATCCTATAAACATAACTGGTGGGGTGGACATTGTGGTACAGAGGATTAAGTCACTGCTTGAAACCCTGGCTCACATCCCATATGGGAGTGCCTGGTCAATTCCTCAGCTACTCTGTATTTCTGACCCAGATTCCTGTCAATATGCCTGGGAAGCAGCAGTGGATAACTCAAAGTCCCTGCTAACCACGTGGGGGACCCAGATGGAGGTGCTGGCTCCTGGCTTCCACCTGGTTTAGCTCCAGCTGGTGTGGGCATTTGGGGATTGAAGAGAGACACCAACAGAAGATCTCCTACCCCTCATCTCTCCCTATGTCTCTCTGTCTCTCCACTCTGCCTTTCAAATAAGTTAATTTTTAAAAATTGTTGGTTTTTGGATTCATATGGAAACAGAAACAACACAGTGATTTGAACAAAGAGGGTTTAATACAATCTTGTATTAACAGAGGCTTGGGATACCAAAGAATTGGCTACTCAGATTCACAGAGTCTAAAGAAAACAGGAGTTGCAGACATAAGGGGCAACAGCTACCTCTATGGATGAGATGAATGCCCAAGAAAGAATCACCCTCTCACCTGGACTGAGATCCAGAAATCTCTACAGAGAAAGAGGGTAAGGTCTTCTCCACATGGTGGAAAACACAGAATTGCCTCACTGGTGGGATGTGCCAGAAATCTGTCCTCTGGAATCCCAAAAGAAGCATTCATAGAGACGTGCGGAACACTGGAAGTAGCGAGGTGCTGAAGGAAACTAGTGACTGCTGGGTACTGCTGGAGCCTGGAGTTGGAGAAGCTGTCCTTTGAGGAGTCTACTCTACTTTCTGGTGTCACCTGGCAAAAATGGCTCTGGGGTGGCTTCCCAGGACAAAGGTTGAGCAGCTGTCTCTCAAGACACCCAATTTTGTGAGTCTCCCAATGTGCACTGTGTGGATCTGAGAAGAGAGTCTAGAAAGCAGTGGCCTGGGATGGGGAACAGGTGGATGTGGCTCCAGGGCATACCACTGGTACGATGTCAAGCTCCGGAAAAAGTGCTAGAGGCTCAGAGAAAGTTATGCTCTGCAGGTTTTTACTGAAGAAAAACCACATGGGGAGCTGAGCAGTGAAGAGAAGTAAGACCAGAAAGGGCTGGGCCAGTGAGCAACCCTGAAGCCAAGAAGAAAGGTCCCTTTCACCCTCATCTGTCCTTCCAGTGCCCTCTACTGTCAAGGTTTAGCATCACACCATTAGGTAAAAGAGAAATGTTTATGAGGCCTTGCTCCAATATTGTAGAGCAGGCCAGAAATGTGGAGCTCAGACATAAAAAATTCATAAGCAGCATGTTCTAGTATTTTGAATAGCTTCAGCTAGCTTCCCTCGCCTCCCCAAGAGCTCAATATTGATCTCTAGTTTCAAAACCAGGCAGTGTGTACTAGCTAGTGAACTCTAGAAATGGGAAGTCCATGTTGCTGAGCCCATGCATACATAACTTCTATCCCTGCCACCAATGTCAGTGTCCACAGGCCACCTGAATAAGCACTGTGGTAGCTAGGGAGAGAGGTTGACTGACAACCTCAGAGCGTGTCATTTTGCCCTCTTGATTAGTAAAAACCTCTTCTGTGGTGGATGCCCTTTACTGGGCATACAGATGGGACGAACTTTTTTTGCAGACAGCCCATTTTCAAAGGCTCATACATACTTCTTGTTCAGACTTTGTTACCAATCTTCTAATACTGTTCCTTCCAAAGTCTTGAACATATTACCTGTATCCGATTGTCCATCAACCAATATAGACGTATACTTCCTACTATCTCACTTCAAACATAGTGAACAGCCACGCCAACTGGAATAATTTTCCTTCTTCATTGACCTTCACGGTTACTCACAAGTGCTCACAAGTGTGACTGCAGTGTTGCAGCTGTACATTCTTGGGTGGTATCAGCATACTGGACAGACTAGTCTGTAAACCAGGCTTAAGTTTTTTCTTTCCTCTATCAACAGGACTGAGAAAATCTCCAAAAACCCATAGGCATAGTTTGAGTAAGATAAGGAAGTACAACAGGAGCTGGTATCAAAGGAGGCACCATCATTTTCTCAAGCAACTTTCACAGGTACTTTCCTGATCTGTCCACGCTCTGTCTCATGTATCATATTCACCTGATGACAGACCATTACCAAGCATGGTCTAACTTATGTCTTGGTAACTCAGATAACACCACTGAAAGATGGGAAACTCAGTCCTTATGGCAACCTGATGTCCCACGATTATTCATTCAGTACCTAGTGGCAAGCCAGAGGCTGCTTATCAGAGGTAGTTACCTGAAGAAGGAATGTATCTATTTCAGAATGGTAGAGGTCTGCACTGTCATTCTGCTATTGCTATTTTCCAAAGGCACCATGGAGCAGGCCTAGTTACCACAGGTTCTAAGACAATCATTGGACTTACTAGATCATAAAAGTGAAGTCTTAATACACCTTGCATTGTGTCCTTGACTGGCTATATTGCCCCCAGTCTTTGTTTCTTGGTTGGTTGGTTTTTGCTCTGATCATCAGTCAAAACTAGAAGCTTTATGAATTACTCTTTATTTATGCTGAAGTAGCACAGTAACATGTAATATATGTTGCTTCCAACATTCAAAACAGCTCTTCAAAATAGTGGCCACTGAATGCCCAGACATGTTACTAAAATGCTGCCCAGAAATGTTACTAAAATGCTGGGCCCTTGAATTTTTGTAGAGTTGATCTATCACCTTCTAATTCACATGTTTTACTGAGCCATCTAATGCGCTTGCTACTTTCTGGTCATCATATATAATCAATATGGACCAGTATGATAATTTGTGGAATGTTAGGAAGTAAGATCTCTAGGACAGGAGAACTAACCTATACCTGAGGGAAGACTATGAAGGGAAACTTGGCCTACAAGATGAAAACAAATTAGGTTTGGTAGTCCTTATAAATTGGAATGAATAAATGAGTATGTATTAATAAACTGTTTAGCTACATAAAAAAGCTAGATGCTGTATGATTTGATAAATATATTACATCTGGGTGACCAACTACATTTAGAAGCACTCAATAGTTCACAGTCATTTTCTAAGAGACATTCAACTTCTACACAGCCAAATGGATTAGAAGGGGATGCGATGTCATATGTCTTATATATATTAACAATTTTCTCAGAGATATGATATTACTTGCTTTGCTATCTTAGAAGAGAGGGGAGGTTGTAAGAATTTACCATTTGATCTTCAATCCATGGTTTAGAGTCAATATAGAGATAGTCCCAGTTACCCAAAGTCTGTTCCAATAATATGGCTCTGTTTACCACTCGAGCTCATGGTGAGTTCAACTAAGCAAATACTCCACTTTGGTGGGTCACAGTGATATTTGGGGCCCTTAGGAATCAGTATGAACGCTTTGAGTACTTCCTTTTTCCTAAACATAGTCTCTAATAAACGGCTGCAGTTTCCTTTGAGAAAAAATTCTGGGCCTGGAAACTGGGTGAGATACCATGATTCTCAACAGTAGCAACTAAAGCCAGGGTTTTTGCTATCTAAAAGGTTTTTTTCAGTTATATAAAGTGATACTGTAACACAGCCCATCTATTTCTTTTTTTTTTCAACTTTTAATTAATAAATGTAAATTTCAAAAGTACAACTTTTGAATTATAGTGGTTTTTACCCCCATAACTTCCCTCCCTTCCGCAACCATCCCATCTTCCTCTCCCTCTCCCATCCCATTCACATCAAGATTCATTCTCAATTATCTTTATACACAGAAGATCAACTTAGTATATACCAAGTAAAGATTTCAACAGTTTGCACCCACACATAAAAACACAAAGTATGAAGTACTGTTTGAGGACTAGTTATACCGTTAATTCACATAGTACAGCACATTAAAGACAGAGCTCCTACATGGGGAGCAGGTGCACAGTGATTCCTGTTATTGATCTAACAATTGACACTCTTATTTATGATGTCAGCAATCCCCCGAGGCTCTTGTCATGAGCTGCCAAGGCTATGGAAGCCTCTTGAGTTCGCCAACTCCAATCTTATTTAGACAAGGCCATAGTCAAAGTGGAAGTTCTTTCCTCCCTTCAGAGAAAGGTACCTCCTTCTTTGATGGCCTGTTCTTTCCGCTGGGATCTCACAGAGATCTTTCATTTAGGTCTCTCTCTCTTTTTTTTTTTTTTTTTTTTTTTTTTTGTCACAGTGTCTTGGCTTTCCATGCCTGAGAAATTCTCATGCAGCCCATCCATTTCATTTATTAGCTACCTCTAGGAGTCCACCAAAGACATTAGTCTTTGCAATGCATTAGTCAATGCAATGCAATGCACTCTGAGCACTGTATGTCCCTGCTTTCCATTATGGAAGATGTACCTACTTTGTCTTCAGCAGTTAAATCCTACTTCCATTTGACTTCTGTTACTATGGGATCTCATCATCTCCACTGAAGTCAGAGAGCCAAGTTCAATGACCTACTAAGGAGAGCAACCACATTTTTTCTCATGGTTGCAAGGACTTCCCTCACTAATATATTTCTTAATACCTTACTGAAGGGAATGTCTACTGGGTCTTTTTGGAGATTGTAGTTGGAGGATGGTCATATAGGTTTTATTTTGTAAATCTAATCAAACAACACTTTTTAAAATTTTGGGGAAGGAATCCAAAAACCACACAAGTAGAGTGCAATTTCTGACCACTCATGCGCACTTAAAGGACATAGGAATATTATGTAATGGAGAAGTGTGGGGAGTGAGGGACTAAGATTGCTTGTTTGTTTGCTATCACTTTGCATTCACAGTTCTATAGGTTTATCCACAATTCATTCAGTAGATGCTCATTCTCCACCTTTCAACTTCAATTACCCTCTACAAAAAATGTCAGCAACTTCCATAAAGGACAAGACAGCAATTTTTTTGTGTGTGCTTTGCAGGCCATATGGTCTTTATTGCAACGGATAGATTTTGCTGTTATAGCACACACAAAAAAATGTCAATATATAAATGAATGAGCATAGCAGCGTTCCAATTAAATTTGTTTACAAAGATGGGTGGCAGACCAAATTTGGCTTAGGAACTGTGGTTTGCTAACCTCTGCTATAGAAATTCTAAAAGATGTCAATCTCATTATTTACAAATTGCCTTATACTTACCCCTTTCCCTAGTAGTTGCCACCTCCTCAGACATAAAATAACAAAATAAAACTTTTGTAAATCATTTATAACATCAATGTTTTGATTAAATATAAAAGCAGTGTCTGCCTTTAAGATTAGCCCCCCTCACACACACCCTTAATTTAGAGCATACACTATCCCTCCATTTCTCTAACAACCTCTGAAATTATTGCATTCCCCAAATTTCAAGATGAAGGTATGAAAAGTCTCTTTAAGATACAAGTTCATAGAATGTGTGTTTTTATATTCTTATTTTTTAAAATTTACAAAACTGTAAAACAATGCCACTTTTGGTACTACCTTTTTGTCTTAGACAATATAGACTTTTCATTAAAATATTTATTAAATTTCAAAAAATGCAAATTCCAGTTAGAAATAAACCACATTCAGTTTAAACTTTAATTCCTTTTTCAACAGTGGACCTCAAGTAGGGCAATTTTCCTCAGGACCATACAGAGTGAGTCACATACACATTGAGGCCTATTCCACATTTGCTGAATGCTAACCTCCCAATATGGAAGGCAGAGGTAACTAACCCTGTGGGATTTATACTTAATTCTGTGGGCCGAGGCGAGAGACCTTGATGGGTTTTAAGTAAGATGATGACCTAATCAGAATTGAAATTTAGAATGACTGTCCTTGAAGCTGTGCTGAATGTGAATTTTGGGGGGCAGAGTAGAAAAACCAGATAGGGAGCTGGAGGCAATTAGGAGACTATTAGAAGTAATCCGTGCAAGGGATGAGCAGGAGGGGGGTGGAAGCTTGGAAAGAGATTTGAGCTGAACTCAGCAAATGAATCAAAGTGCAGCCTGGGGAGGTTGCTAAGTCATGATGTGTGTTAAGGATAGGTTGTTAACTTGCTTAAAAGGACTGGCTAACAGAGTGCTCTCTGTTTTGGATTATCTGCAGGGACAGAACTGGAACTTAAAAAAAAAAAAAAATATGAGCAAGAGATCAGCGGGGTTGAATGGAAATAAACAGAAGATACAAGGTATAAAGAAGTGGGGCTGGCACTGTGGCACAGTGGGTAAAGCCACGGCACCAGTTCAAGTTCCAACTGCTCCACGTCCAATCCAGCTCTGGGAAAGCAGTACAAGATGGCCACTGCACCCATTTGGGAGACCTAGAAGAAGCTCCTGGCTCCTGGCTCCTGGCTTTGGATCAGCATAGCTCCAGCCATTGAGGCCAGTTGCAGAGTGAACCAATGGATGGAAGACTGACTTACCCCTCCCTCCCTCCCTCCCTCCCTCCCTCCCTCTCTCTCTCTCTCTCTCTCTCTCCCCCCGCCTCCTCTTCTCTTTCTGTGTCATTCTGACTTTCAAATAGATAAATAAATCTTAAAAAAAAAAAGATATAAAGAAGTAACTAAGGTGACAACAGAAACAATTTTTATCCAATTCAAAGTGATAGGAGATACCTGAAAAAGCAAAGGTCATGATCCAAAAGCTCAAACAACATAAGGAAAACAATAATTTGTAGTAAAAAAAAAAAAAAAAAAAAAAAAACTTCTTTGCCTAATTAATTGTCCTCCAGAATCAGGCCATTCTGCCCTCAGGTATTTTCTACCAGGTATTCTCACCTTTTACCCTTATCCCATTTGACTCAGAATTATCAAACGTGCAAGCTCTCACATTGGTCTCCATCAAAGTATCATTTAGAGGTGAGGGTAATTTCTAGAAATTTACCAGACAGATATGTTAACACACAAATGAAATGATAGAACTGTAAATATGCAATAAAGCACTGTTTGAGTATCAAAAGGATCAATTCCATCAATAGAAAAAAAAGGTAAATTGTGATAGTGTCATATGATGGAATATGCCAAGCAGGAAACAAAACTAATTTATATGCTCACAAAGAATGATCTCCACAGAAAGCAAGGTTTACTTCCATTTTAAAAAGTGATAAAGTATATGCATATTGGGTTTTTCTTTTTAAAAGATGGTATTGGTGGCCTCCAGAGAGGAAACCTGGGTGTCAGAGAGAAGCAGTCAAAGGAAGACTAACACAACATGTCTTACTTCTGAAAGTTGTGAATCCCAGGAATAAAGTAACTAACTAAACAAATAACACAGGAAAATGTGTGAAGGTAGAATAAAGGTTTCCCAACATGCAATATGTCAACTTCCTCAATTCCACATGCTGTTTTCCAGAGAGCTAATGGAGGACATGTACCTCTAAACAAGAATAAACAAAGTAAATAAAAGAAGTTATAGTAAGGAATAAGTTCCATCAGATATGTTAGCAAAAAAATCCCAAACAACTTCAGAACAGATCTCAAGTAGAGAGAGCCATAGCTCAAACACAGACAATAAAACAGATATCACCAAAGAGGGCCTAATAAATATGATATTGACTATGATGAATGTCAAACTGAGAAAATGTTGGAGTACATAAAAAATGTATTTCAGCTGTTACATGGAAAAATTTAGAAAATTACTTTTCTTGGGTTAACTATTAACTGTAGTATAAAAACATTTTCTACAAGTAAAAAGGCATAATAAGGTAGACAGTACCTACATAATCATAATAATAAAAATACTAAGATGAAGCCAAAAGAATGTGGAGATCATATTGAGAGATCCAAGAACAGAGAGCATAAGTATGTGTGCAAAAGAGCTAAGTATTTATTTACCATAATGGGAATGTCAGTGGATAATGCCTAACACTACATTAAGAAATAGCAGTGTAAGCACATGAATTCAAAGGGTGCTTATGAAAACATCTAAACGGTGAAAGTGGTTGATTTTAGGCATCAGTTCTGAGGAGATGGCAGAAGAAGAGCGGGTTAATTTTTTGTTGCTAATCTGTTTTGTCGTTATAACCTTTTACTAGCCTTGTTTACTTTTATTTGCATGTAAGCAGGAGAGAAGTTTGATTTGGAATCAGACTTCTTAGATTTGAATCCTGGATCTGACATTTCACTAACCTCATAGAGGCAAAATATTTAATCTCTCAACTTTTTCTATCTCTAAAATAAGAAGGAAAATAGTAATGCACACTGTAGAGTTGTTCTGAACATTGAATTAACTTACATAAATTGCTTAAAATATGCCTGGCACATAAGTGCTCAACAGTAAAACAGTAAATAAGGACCAACACTTACTACAAGAATAAATATGGGGGCCAGCACTGTGGCGCAATAGGTTAATCCTCCACCTGAAGCACCGGCAACCCATATGGGCGCCGGTTCTAGTCCTCGCTGCTCCACTTCCGATCCAGCTCTCTGCTATGGCCTGGGAAAGCAGTGGAAGATGGCCAAAGTCCTTGAGCCCCTGCACCCATGTGGGAGACCTGGAAGAAGCTCCTGGCTCCTAGCTTCGGATCGGCGCAGTTCTGGCCGTGTGGCCATCTGCGGAGTGAACCAGTGGATGAAAGGCCTCTCTCTCTGTCTCTACCTCTCTCTGTAACTCTTTCAAATAAATAAAATAAAACTTTAATAAAATAAAATAAAAATTAGGCTAACAATCTAATTTTAAAAGAAAGAAGTCACTCTGAGAGCAGTGTGAGGAATCAATCAGAAAGAAGTCAGAAAGAGCTCAGAGCGACAACACGAAGGCCACTGGAAAAGCCCAGGCAAGAGAGGATGGTCGTGATAGGACTCAAGAAAGGGTGGACTTCAGACGCATTTATTTAGCAGGTAAAATTGGCAGAACTTGGGCAAAGACTAGCCAGGCTGCTGAAAGGAACACAGACTCCCAGGAATTTTTTGCCCTGTTTGAGTTCAAACTAATCCCTAAGTAAAAGCTGCCCAGATCCCCGGATCTTCACTGCTACTCATGCACTCCATTGTGAAACATTTCTAAAGTTGTAAGACATTTCAATAACAAAGTTAACTTTTCACTTCTAAACAGTAAAACCTCAGTTTTGGAACAGAATCAAAAGGCCCTAAAATAACATGAAATTCAAAGGGATGAGATGGAAATAACAGTAATCCAAATTAAATAGACTAAGCAAGTGAAGCAAGTTTCCTACTCTCCAATTTCTTTGGTCACTTCCCATAAAAAAGAAAACTGACTTTCACTGCTTGCCCAATACTTTCCCCCTTCCTGTGACACTTTTCCTCCAACATTTCTACCCCACCTTGGGCTGAGAGGAAAGAGAAACTCTCCAGGCTTTGCAAATAATCTAAAAGATGTATGTGTGTATATATACACAGACAGACACAAAACCAGTTTACATCTCATGTGGAACGCACATGATAAAAGTACCCATTGGATACCTCACCCAGCTCAGGTGCATATAAAGGTGATGGTGGGGAGTATGATTTCCTCCCAAGACCTCAGTTGAGTCTTAAAAGTTGTTTTTGTTTGTCTTTTGTTTTTTGTTTTTTAAAGATTTGTTTATTTGAAAGTCAGAGTTAGAGAGGGAGAGACAGAGAGATCTTCCATCCGCTGGTTCACCTTCCACTGGGCCAGGCTGAAGCCAGGAGCCAGGAGCTTCATCTGGGTCTTCCTCAAGCATGTCAGGGGCCTGAACACTTGGGCCATCTTCCACTACTTTCCCATGCCATTAGCAGGGAGCTGGATTGGAAGTGGAGCAGCTGGGACTCTAACTGGTGCTGACACAGAATGCCAGAGTCGCAAGCGGTAGCTTTACCTGCAACACCACAACAACAGCCCCCAGATTCTTAATAATTATTGAATTGGGAGCCAGCATTGTGGCATAGCAGGTTAAGCTGCCACTTGTGATGCCGGGTATCCCATCACAGGAGCACTGGTTCAAGCCTTAGCTATTCTGCTTCCAATACAACTCTCTGTTAATGCACCTAGGAAAGCAGCAGAAGATGGCCCAAGTGCTGAAGTCCCTGCCATCCACATGGGAGACCTGGATGGACTTCACGGCTCCTGGCCTGGGCAGGACTAAACTGTTGCAGGCATTTGGGGAGTGAACCAATAGACGGACGAGAGTGCGTGCTCTGTCTCTCATCACTCTGCCTCTCAAGTAAATAGATAAATCTTAAAAAAAAAAAAAAACCTACAGGGTTATAAAAGGTATAGGCATTGCCTAGCAGTTATATGACACCTTTTGGGATGCCCAAGTCCTATATCAGAGTGCCTAGGTTCAAGTGCCAGCTACACTACAGATTCTAATTTCCTTCTAATGCACTCCCTGGGAAGCAGCAGGTGATGGTTCAAATACTTGGGGCTCTGCCACCCTCAAAGGAAACATAGATTATGTTCCCAACTTCCAGCTTCGGCCTGTCTCAGCCCCAACTGTTGCAGGCATTGTGCAGTGAACAAGTAAACGGGAATTCTCTTTTCGGTTGGCTGACTGGCTGTCTCTGCCTCTTGAATGAATGAATGAATGAATGATTTTTATTCTAATAAAACATCATTACAAATGGGGCCAAAAACTTCACAGACCAGAAAGGTAAAGATCGAGAGAAAGGTACTCTCAGTATTGGTGAGTGCAAAAGAAAAGGTAAGCACACAGGAAAAAAAAAAAAAAAAGAAAGAAAAAACATAAAACTGGTTTGTGGAGTATAAATGCAGACTTAAGCAAAGGTCAGGTTCTGTCAGACCATTTTTAAGTACCATCTGTTCTACCCGGCAGTTTTGGAAAGTTGTTAAAGAATTTTACAAAGAGTAGAAAGAAACTTCAGTTTACATCTTTAAAAAGATCATTAGATGGGGCTGGCCCTGTGGCACAGCAGGTGAAGCCACCACCAGCGACCCATATGAACACTGGTTCAAGTATCAGCTGCTCCACTTCTGATCCGGCTCACTGCTAATACTTGGAGGGATTTCCTGACCCAGCCCTAGCAGTTACAGCCATTTGGGAAAGGAACCAGCTAGAGGAGATCTCAATATCTCTCTCTCTCGATCTCTCTCTAACTCTGCCTTTCAAATAAACTTTTTTCTTATTAAGAGAATTAGCTAAAGGTTTCTGCTGAGGATGGTTTTAAGGATGATAAGACTCTCCTGGAGACACCAGGTAGGAGGCAGCTGTGGTAAAGTGGTCAAGTGTTGATAAATCCTGCCCTAGGGCAGTAAAAGCAGAAGGGAGGTGGAGCAAGAAGGGGAGGGGGGAATTTCAGCAGATCCAGCGATCTGCTGGGTACTGTCTACTGCCTTAGTCTGTTTGGGCTGCTGTAACAAAATACTGTAAACTGAGTAATTTATAAGCAACAGAAATTTACCACTCACACCTATGAAGTGTGGAGTCTAGGCAGTCCAAGAGCAAAGTGCTTGCAGATTCAACATCTGATGAGGGAGCCCCTTCCTCATAGATGGTGCCTTTTCACAGGTCATGGGAAAGACAAGCAGCTCACAAGTGCCCTGAGACCTCTTCTTTATAAGGGCACTGATTCTGTCCATGAAGGCAGGGCTCCGCTGACCTTATCTCGGAATACCACCACGGAGGAGAATAGATTACAACAGGAGACTTTTGGAGAGAGGCAAACATTCAGACCACAGCAGTTGTGGGTGCTAAGAAAAAAAAAAGAGTTCAAAACAACCTCAGGATTTCTGGCATTAACAACTGAATAGCAGTACAGACCCATAATCTAGTCTCACAAATCTCTGAAGTTAAATGCTTTTTAAAATTCAGAAACTGTTTGGAGACAGAAAGGTTCTATGGTTCACAAATCCAATATCAAAGTGTTCTTCAAGCAGGGCCTGGGGCAATGTCATATAATCAACCAAAGTACTATTTCTATGGAAAGACATACCCCACCAAGTGGGATAGGTGATGGCCTCCTGGCAATTCACTCCTGTTTTGTTCCAAATGAGTTCCACTTTCACTAACAAATGAGTCACACACAAGCTTGTGGTTTTCAAAAGCTGATTCTGGAATTGTGGAGAAGTGGCAATTGAACCAATATCCATAGATCATACACCAGGAGAGAAACAGGTTGGTTGGTCATTGATGGAGAGAAGGTTCTGCTCTACATGTCTATAATCTCAATGATTTTGACAACCTAAAGACATTGGGCAGGCAATCATGCAGATAAGCAAATCAGTTTAGAAGACTTTGAAACTGAAACAATTATGGAGAAAAGGTGTTCCTAGGGAAATTCTCTAGTTAGTGCCAAAACTATGAGCCCAACTCAGAGAATGACTCAGAAGTTTCACCTAATTGTAAATAGTGACTAATGACCTAGAATTCAGAATCCTACTTGTCTTTGCTTTGCCCTAAGTTAATGCGCTTTGGTCTTTTGCCTTTGCTGGAATTAACTTGAATTCAGTGTTGCCATGACAGTACATTAGTAGTGTTAAAGTTACCTTAAATATGTAACACTAATTACTCTGATATTAAGTAGATGAATACTTGTATAGGTAATTTAAAATACCACCTTTCATCTCAATCAAATCTTATAATAACAAAATATGTTATTGCAAATGTATTTTTTTTCACTTTATGGACCAGAGAACTGAATATATTTGAAGATGATTTGGGTGCTATTTATTCTCAACATATTTATTCTCAAAATATTAAAAATGGTATTATTTTCTTTAGGAAAAAAATTCCTTTTACCAGGAATGTGAAAGCAAGTTAATATTGAAAGCTTCTATGGAAGGCTTACTTATCCAATCAGAGTTTACTTCCCTACAGATCACTTAGGAATCTAACTTAATCTCACATACTAGTCTATGTTAGGGAGGTGGTATGTAAATCCTGTAACCTGCCTCTTACACTTGCATAATAAATAAAATGTAATACAGGGGCTGGGGCAGAGCGCAATAGGTTAGTTCTCTGCCTATGGCGCCAGCATCCCATATGGGCGCCGGCTCTAGTCCAGCTCTCTGCTGCAGCCTGGGGAAGCAGTGGAGGATGGCCCAAGTCCGTGGGCCTCTGCACCCGCGTGGGAGACCCGGAAGAAGCTCCTGGCTTCAGATCGGCACAGTTCCAGCCATTGTGGCCATTTGGGGGAGTGAAGCAGCAGAAGGAAGACCTTTCTGTCTCTCCCTCTGTCTGTAACTCTACCTCTCAAATAGATAAATAAAATATTTTAAAAATGTAAAATATTAAGAATACAAAACAAATCATAAACTGGGCTATGTTTTTTTCTAAGTTTTTCAGACTCCACTGAAAACTGTAACTCAGTCATGAAACTTAGTTAAGAATACAGCTGAACATAATTATTTTTCTCTCTCAAACTTTCACTTGATGTTGCTTCAGAATCTCCTGGTAATTTTCTTGTCCCTAAATACACTACAGCATGCTGAGAACCCATTTAAAATACAATAATGTACAGTGAGATCCCATGCAGTTCCTAATGTTTGAGAGATTTAATCTAGCAAAAGGTCCCAGAATCTGAAGCTCTGTAGTAAATGTTTAATTAGGATGACAGGATGACGTTAGGAAAAAAGAAGTTTGATTTCTTTTGTTGTGTGACACACAGTAACATGGCAGAAAACTCAACCAAAATAACGCAAATCCAATAGAACAGCAGTACTTTCACACT
This sequence comes from Oryctolagus cuniculus, assembly GCF_964237555.1. NCBI lineage: Eukaryota > Metazoa > Chordata > Mammalia > Lagomorpha > Leporidae > Oryctolagus > Oryctolagus cuniculus. Next base: position 75,651,509 of record NC_091434.1, on the reverse strand, counting down.
GTGGGCTCTAGGCCATTAGTGGTCATAAAGTTAATCCAGTGTGTTGACATCAATTTAACAAAATAGAGAATACCTATGTTTTAAGCCAAATATTATTTTGTGAAACATTTCATTTATATGTGCACACAGTAGTGTATACCAAGTTGAGGCACAAGATGCATTTTGTTTATTTATTTTACTGAGGCCTGCAGGGAAAGAAAGATTTAAAAAACATTTGGTGTTAAGGAGGTAGGTAAACAAAAAACCTAGAGTGCTGCAAAATGGATAGAAGACACTGGGTTGCTGCCTCATAAAATATTTTTGAAGTCAGTATAATAAAAGATCAGAAGACTAAGTGATGCTGTTTGTGTTGACTCAAAAAATGAACAGCAGCTCTGAAATACCAAGAAAAGATCAAAAATCATGATCCGTATGGCATCTTCAAAACACAGGACATCCACAAGGAGAGGAAGGACGCAATGGCCTCAGTGGGTCTTCATGGAGGCAGACATCCTTTGGACTAGTAGAAATTAGGGTAAATTAGAGCTGGGCAAAGAACAATCAACTCTTCTATAATTAGAAGGGGCTTACACAGTACCGAGAAAAAAATGATAAACATCTTATAATAAGTGAGAATGTAGGTGGAGAAAGTAAAGATACAGGAGCTATGAGTCAAGCCATTGGAATAATAATGCCATCTGCAGTACTAATTCACAGAGTGAGAAGTTACAACATCTCTCATGACGTGCTGTGGCATAGCGGGAAAAGCTGCCGCTTGTGATGCCAGCATCCCACACTGGGCGCTGATTAGAGTCCCGGCTGTTCCACTTACAATCCAGCTCCCTGCTAACATGCCTGGGAAAGCAACAGAGGATGGACCAAGTGTTTGGGTCCCTGCCACCCACGTGGGAGACCTGGAAGAAGCTCCTGGCTCCTGGGTTAGGATCAGCTCAGCTCCAGCCACTGCAGCCATCTAAGGAGTGAACCAGTGGATGAAAGACTTCTCTACCTTTCTCTCTGCCTTTCAAATAATTTTTTTTTCCCAAAGACCATCAGCTTCAGCTTAGCACAAACTGGACTGGTAGACCAGATCGCCAAGGTGAGAAAAGGAACCCTGGAAGGCCAGAGCTAGTGGATATTGCTGATTTCTTCAAGGCCTCTTTGCTTCAGAGAAGCAATATTTACTGTTTTACAGTTAGATTAACATTTTTTTTTTTTTTTTACAGGCAGAGTGGACAGTGAGAGAGAGAGACAGAGAGAAAGATCTTCCTTTGCCGTTGGTTCACCCTCCAATGGTAGCCGCGGCCGGCGCACCGCGCTGATCCGAAGGCAGGAGCCAGGTGTTTCTCCTGGTCTCCCATGGGGTGCAGGGCCCAAGCGCTTGGGCCATCCTCCACTGCACTCCCGGGCCACAGCAGAGAGCTGGCCTGGAAGGGGGACAACCGGGACAGAATCTGGCGCCCTGACCGGGACTAGAACCCGGTGTGCCGGCGCCGCAAGGCGGAGGATTAGCCAACTGAGCCGCGACGCCGGCAACAGACACATTTTTACTGTAGCTAATAAAATCATGTTATACATCTGCCTAAGAGGTAGGGTAAAGATAGGTGATAACACCTGCCCAATGACCAATGAAGATTAACATACAGAGCTTTTAGGGAGCAACATTTATCTTTAATTATTAAACACTAGTTAGCACATTGATTTCTCTGTACGGAGACAAGTTTAAGAGAGCAGGTGAGTCTCTTTTGAGGAAAGCAGGAAAGCCCTGGGTGAATTCATAATTATGTCCTTTTTGGCTGTGGATTTTTGCTTTTGTTTTTGTTTTTAGTTTCTAATTGCATCTTCCTTTCAAAACTACATGTACTACTTAAGGCATTTTAAATTAAATGTGCAATTGAAAATGTTCTAAAAATTAGCAGAGATAGAGCTAAACACATCTAAGGAGTGAAACTGCTACTTATTATAAATTCCCCTGTAAAAATATTGGTTAAAGCAATATAAAAAGAAAGATGCTTGGTACAAATAAACTGCTCAGAATGTTTAAACTAACAAATAGGCACGGCTTCAGATTTTAAAAGCAAAAGTTATATTTAAAGAAACATAATTCTAGAGTGTGATTTATAACCTTATGTATTTTATTCATAATCTTGAAGAAAAAATCTACATAATAAAAGCAAGTTGAAATGCAATTAACTCCCTGCTTTTTTTAAAACAATGGAATTTGAGTTTAAATGTAGGGTAACTTCTATACAAGTTATATATTAGCTTCATAACGTTCTCTAGAAAACAGAAAAATGGGCAATTTGATGGCAGTTCTAAAAATGGTTCTTTGCTGAGTTTGAGAGGGAAGGCAAGAAAGTAAGAGGTAAGAGCCGGTTTCACCCTCAATTCTTGGGCGTCAGAAGAGTCCAGTGAGGCAGGATTGGAATCCAGGCCAGGCACACCCAGGTTCAGACGTGGCACAACCCTGAAACAAGGCTTTTTTTGACCCTTTGAGTCATATGCCACAGGCTAACCACAGGCGCGATACACAGGTCCTCAAGTCAACAGGTCCTCGGAAGAGAGGGCGTGCGGTGGGTGCGTGGCAGTTGGGTTTCCTGCCACCACGGAGAAACCAGTTCTTCTCCCATCAGACTGGAAAGTAGGCGCAGCTCCAGCGAGGGGAGCGCACCCGGAAAAGTGCAGCGTCCAAACCGACAGGGCGACGGACGTCCGCGTCCCGACCACAAAGCGCCTTCCAAACCGCTCGGACAGCCTGTCAGTGGCTCGGCGGCCGCGGTCTGCAGCCCAGAGCTGTCTAGGGTCTGGCTGGCGAAACTGCCGGGCGAAGCCATGCCCTTCCCCGTCGCGGATTTGTCCCTGTCGGGCAGAGCCAGGGGGCAGCCGGGCAACCTGCGAGCACGCGAGGGCAACGCGGCCGCCTCAAGCCCGGCCCACGGCCGCCGGCCCCCCGACTCGGAGGCCCTCCCACCTTCCAGCCCGGGGCCACCGGACGGCGAGGCCCCGCCAGGCGCTCCTGGCTGGGGCTCCCATTCAGGGTCTGAAGGGGTGACCTGGCCGCCCCCCCGGGGTGCCATTCCCTCCCCCTCCCCCCGCCGCGGGCGTCGCTTTCGGCCTCTCCCCGAGGGGCAACCGTCTCTAACCGGCGACGAGACCCCCGCCCTCTCCCCACCACGTGAACCCCCACGGCCGTCCCACCACCCCCTCCGACGCTACCAGGGGGCCACCGGCGGGATCACCCTCCGGCATCCGCGTCGGCCGGCCGGCTTACCTGGCGGGTGGGCTGGGCAGGGCAGGACGGCGGGAAGCGGCGGCCGAGCGGACGTGGGCCGGGCGCCAGGTGCAGGTGGTGGCGGCGGCGACTCGAGTTGCTGTCGCTACAGTTGCCGCTCAGTCGAGCTCCTCCTCCGCCGCCGCCTCCTGCTTCCCGCTGGGCCTCCCGCGTTGCCAGGAGAGGCCGAACCGAGCCTCCGCTTCCTCCTGGAGTCTCCCAGGTGAGCTCCAGCCTGCGACGTCGGCAGGGGCGAGGCCCCCGTCCCGCGCCTGCGCGCCAGCCTCCGGCCCCGCCCAAGCCCTACCTGAGCGCTCCAGGTGAGGACCGCGGCCCGCGAGCGCGCAGCGTGGGGGGCGCGGTGCGCACCCAGCGCGGGAGCAGCCGCTTCCCACTCCGCCGTGGGCACGGCTGCTTTTCTGCGCCGGGTGTGCCTACTCGTTCGTCTACATTTGAGAGGACCCCTGCACTGACGTGGTGGCAGTGGCCACTTGGTAACCTGAGCACACAGCGCGGGACTTTGGGGGACCTTGATCTAGCTTTCCGTCGAGCACTTCTCCCCTTCCCCCGCGGGTCGCGAGAATGAAGGGGCGCGCGGCGGCCCGGGAGCGGGCTCAGTGCCTCCGAGGAGCACTTCGGGGGCGCAGCAACGTCTGGCTCGTGTGGTTTCCTCGGGTCGAGTTCAGCGGCTTCTGTCACTGGCTGGGTCTGTGGGGGGAGCTTCCTTCGCAAGCAGTCTTGATTTCATCACTTGACTCACTTGGGTGCAGCTAGTGGTTTCCGCTTCTGCGAGCGGGCGCGCTGGTAGGGGCGCCTTACGTCCAAAGGAGGAGCCAGCCTCCTTCCGAAGAAGAACCTCTGGCATTTGGCAGAGGCTCGCTAACTTGGGGCGCACCTCCCTTTCCCAGGTCCAAAGCCAAAGCAATTCCCAGATGAGAGAAAAAGCAGCGACGGCAGAGACTCCCCCCCGCCCCACCACCACGCAGTCCTTGTGTGGAAACGGGCTGTGGTTTTCTGGACAGGGCATCATCTGTCGTAGGTTTGTGTAAAATCTGCACATCTCCTCTGGAGCGTGAGAACGCACGCTCTGGGAGGACGGTGGGTTTTGCTGCTGCAATTAAGACACAAAACTTTTTTTTAACGTGTTTTTTCCTAGTTTGACACAACTTTCTGTTTCAATCTTCTCTCTGCTGCTATGACAGATACTGACACACTCAAACCCAGAACTTAAAACGGTCTTTATACCTTCCCCAGGGCTTTTTTTTTTTTTTTTTTTTTTTGGCTGTATTTCAAAAGTGCACGGGGATAAGCGTTTAGAAAGATCTGAAAACGGCTTGCTGGCGCATTTAAATACATGGTGGCAGGTTTTCCTCTAACGTTGAGCTGTGCTCCTCCTGCATTTTGACACATACTCTCCTGGCGCTTACTCACGGGTGTCCTGGTCTGTGGCCTAACCTTGCGGTTCAAAATACTGCTCAGGACACTAACAACGATGCACCTCTACTTGGTTTTAGCTGCCACACTGTTGTTTTATGCTGCAACACCCAGGAATTGGGTTTTAGTTAGGTGATTCTGGTTTGTTTTTGGATATTGTTATTTTCTAAGCTCTAAGGAGCCCTTTGTGTGTGTGTGTGTGTGTGTGTGTGTGATGTTTTATTGTTAGATCCTGCAAGCAATTTTTGAGTTCCCTCTCCTCCACAAAATACTTCAGGAGCTGCTTGTCTATCCTCATGTCACCAGACTAACGTAGTTGTGTTTGTCCATAAATACAGAACTGAAAACACAAACGCCCCCCCACCACCAATTTTTTTCTTTTTCATTTTTGTTTGATTCAGAGATTTTTTACATCTTGCTTTGCTGTTTTCCTTTAAATGAAGGTTAATGTTAGTCTGTGGGGAATGTGGGAAAAATCCTAAAGGTGTAGCCAAGAAGTCTATACTTGCCATGCACCACCCAGCCCTGAATGAGGCAGCAAGCCAAAAATTTTCAGTTTTGATGTCCCACCAGCTAAAGAGCAATAATTTTCACTGACAATTGGGACACAGCAGATGGGTGTAGAGAATAGCAATCTGGACTCCAAGGCCTGAGAGGCATTGATGGGAAGACTAGTAATATCAAATGACAACTGAAAAGAGAAGCTAGGGCCGACATAAAGAGAGCAAGCAAGCAGGACCCAAAATGCTGCATGATGAGGGGAAAAGAGCAGGGAAAAAAACCCATAATGATCAGTAGTTACTAAAGATTGGCCATCAGTTTTATAATCCACACAGTTAATGTAACTAAGGAAAGTGGTCTCTCTCTCTGGCATTACTTATACTGTTTCATGCAACATTGCTGGCAAGGTCTTAAAATAATGAAATTTTTTCTAATTTATAATAAGATTGAAATGCTTCAAGACCCGGAAAGATATTAGTATGCTGAAATGTTGAACACCATAATTTTAATCAGACATAAGATTTTTTAAATTGTCATCCCATCCAAAGTGATGAAATAAAAAATTATTTTATAAAAGGAAAATTAGCATTTCATCAGAAAATAAAATCCAGAAGACATAATGTAGAAATGCTTCTCAGAAAAAAAAAAAGCTTCCTTTAACAATGCGTGTTAGGTATATAATGGCAATTATGTTAAAAAAAATTGGGAAGATTTAACACAGGAAAAAAGACAAACATATCTTTCTCTTCCTATGTATTCCTGTGTATAACTACACACAGAGAACTAACCAGAAAATGTTCATTTATATATATTTGAAACAATACTCAGTGTTTAATAATATTAACATTTAAATTTATGCCAAGATCAATATCTGGCATTTAACAGTTCCTCAATAAGTACATGTTAAATGAAGCAATTGATTCATCAAATACCATAAAGAAAACAATAGGCCTAGTGTCTTAAGCAAATTACAAATACAAAGAACTTTGTTTAATGATTTCATTTATTTATGTGAAAGGCAGAATTAGAGAGAGAGAGAGAGAGAGACAGAGACAGAGAGACAGAGAAAGTGAGATCTTCTATTTGCTGGTTCACTCCCTCAAATGGTGGGAATGGCTGGAGCAGGGCTGATCTGGAGCCAGCAGTCAGGAACTTCCTCTGGGTCTCCCACGTGGTGCAGAGGCCCAAGGTCTTGGGCCATCTTCTGCTGCTGTCCCAGGCCATGGCAGAAAGCTGGATCAGAAGTGGAGCAGCCGGGACTCAAACTAGTGGACCTATGGGATGTCCCTTTACCTGTTTTTCCGCAGTGCCAGCCCCCAAGGAATGTTTTAATACAATATTATAGAAAAATAGTTTGGGACAAATAAGAGTAATAAATTGGGAATCTGAAGCAGAGAGTCCTACCACTTTCCCAGGCCATAGCAGAGAGCTGGATCGGAAGAGGAACAGCCGGGATCAGAACCAGCACCCGTATTGGATGCTGGTGTCACAGGCAAAGGATTAACCCACTGTACGACAGCTCAGGCCTCAGGAGAAAAATTTAATGCCAATAGCCACCAGTCTTCACATGCCTATTTTCCATAATCTACTATACAAAACAACTTATACTCTGACAAGTTACTTTACTTTTGGGCTTAAATTTTTTCTTCCACACTCCAAGATAGCTATACAACATGATATTCAAGTTCCTTTTCATTCTGATTCATGTAAACATGCCAAGACAGTTGTCTTGCAAAAAACAAACTATAGCCCAAAAGCCAACCTTCTGGATATAAAAATAATAATAAGCAGTGATGAAACTGAAATCAAAATTTTAACTCATACAAAATTGCAATATGTAATGTAATGAGTAAAATTATGCAGACTCACTAAGCCCAAATTCAAATGTTTTTAGTTATTTTTAACTTGCTGGTTACCTGGGACTTAGCAACGTAGTTTTCAGTATACTTTAAAAACAAATTTTCCTCATGTGGGAACTGTTCTCTGGTCAGGATCTCAAACTCAAGCTGAGATATTTGGCTCAAAGACCAAACAGATTGAAATAATTTCTACTAAAAGATGTAAAAGAACTGAAATACT